>NW_024881302.1:0-600000 GCF_018691265.1 Tyto alba | reverse complement strand
GCACAGAGGCAGGGGATGCAGGGACAGGAATCCCGGGAAGAGTGTAGGGACACTGCCCAGTTGTGTAGGGGTGGGGTCAGGAAGGCCGAGGTGCAGCTGGAGCTGAACTTGGCAAGGGATGCAAAGAACAATAAAAAGGGCTTCTACAGGTCCGTCGGCCAGGAAAGGAAGGTCAGAGAGAGCATACCTCCCAGATGAGCAAGACGGGCAAGCTGGTAACAACGGATGAGGAGTAGGCTGAGGTACTCAATAACTCTTTTGCCTCAGTCTTCACTATCAACCTCTCTTCCCACACCTCTCAAGTGGCTGGACCACGGGATGGGGACTGGGGGAGCAAAGTCCCTCCCACAGTAAGAGAAGATCAGGTTCGTGACCACCTGGGGAACCTGAACATCCATAAGTCTATGGGACCTGGCGAGATGCCTCCCTGAGTCCTGAGGGAATTGCCAAGCCACTCTCCGGGATATCTGAAAGGTTGTGGCAGTCAGGTGAAGTCCCTGGCGACTGGAAAAGGGGAAAAATTGCGCCCATTTTTAGAAAGAGTAGAAAGGAGGACCGTGGGAACTACTGACCTGTCAGCCTCACTCCTGTGCCTGGGAAGATCATGGAGCAGATCCTCCCAGAAGCTATGCTGAGGCACATGGAGGACAGGGAGGTGATTTGAGCCAGCCAGCATGGGTTCATCAAGGGCAAGGCCTGCCTGACCAACCTAGTGGCCTTCTAGGATGCAGTGACCACATCGGTGGACAAGGGAAGAGCTACAGCTGTCATCTATCTGGACTTCTGTAAGGCCTTTGACATGGTCCTCCACAGCATCCTTCTCTCTAAATTGGAGATAGATTTGATGGGTAGACTGTTCGGTGGATGAGGTATTGGCTGGATGGTTCCATCTGGAGGATGGTGAATGACTCAATGTCCGTATGGAGATTGGTGACAAATGGTATCTCTCAGGGGTCTGTACTGGAACCAGTACTGTTTAATAACTTAATCAATGACATAGTGGGATCGAGCACACCCTCAGCAAATTTTCAGATGGCACCAAGCTGAGTGGTGCCATTGACACACTTGAGGGATGAGATGCTGTCCAGAGGCACCTGGACAAGATCAAGAAGTGGGCCCATGTGAACCTCATGAGGTTCAACAAGGCCAAGTGCAGGGTCCTGCACCTGGGTCAGGGTGGTCCCTGGTATTAATACAGGCTGAGTGATGAAGGGATTGAGAGCAGCCTTGTGGAGAGGGAATTGGGGATGCTGGTGAATGAAAAGCTAGACACAAGCTGACAATGTGTAGTCACAGCCCAGAAAGCTAACCATACCCTGGGCTGCATCAAGAGAAGGGTGGGCATCAGGGCCAGGGAGAGGATTCTCTCCCTCTGCTCTGCTCTGGTAAGACCACCACCCCTCCCCCCCCCCCCCCCCCCCCCCCGCAGTGCTGGGGCCAGCTCGGGGGCCCCCAACAGCAGAAGGACACGGAGCTGCTTGAGAGGGGCCAGAGGAGGCCACGAAGATGCTTGGGGGAGGGCTGGAGCAGCTCCCCTGAGAGGCCAGGCTGAGAGAGTTGGGGGGTTGCAGCCTGGAAAAGAGAAGGCTCTGGGGAGACTTTATTGTGGCCTTTCAATACTTAAAGGGGGGCTACAGGAAAGATGTGGACAAAGTCTTTAACAGGGCCTGTTGCAATAGAACCAGGGGTAATGGTTTTAAACTAAAAGAGTGTTATATTCAGGCTAGTTATACAGATGAAATTTTTTACAGTGAGGATGATGAAACACTGGCATAGGTTGCAAAGAGAGGTGGCAGATGCCCCACCACTGGAAACATTCAAGGCCAGGTTGGAAGGGGCCCTGAGGAACCTGATTAGTGGAAGATGTCTTTGCTCATTGCAGGGGGGGTTGGAACTAGATGATCTTTAAAGGTTCCTTTTAACCCAGTCCATTCTATGTTCCCTGCCGAGCTTTACACAGTAGCAGCCAGATTTGAAGGAATCCCTGGACTTCCCCTGTAAAATCTAGGCCATGGCTGCTCAGCTGGGGGGGCATGAGGGAGCTCCACCAGCTCTCTCCCATACAGCCCTCGCCCAGAGCACCTCTGTGTGATGGGATGCACAGGTCCGCAGTTTCCCAAACTGGAGGCTAGTGGATAAGGGTCACTGACTTTTAAATACTCCTCCTGCTCATGGGCAGGATGAGGTACCCAGCACTCACAGTCACACAAGGCTGGAATTGTACTCTGTACTTTTCCAGTGCTTGTCCAGAAGCCCAGCTGGGGCGCCCGTTTGTGTTAACATGCAACTGCTCTGCAGCTTTTGCCTCCTGGCTCAGGTGCTGCCTCTTTGGGTGATCTGCAGTATTCACATGGTGCCGGTGGGTTGGGGTAGCAGTTCAGGTGCAAAAGGTTAGGCTGCTGATCCTTCACCTGTGAAGGATTTAGCAAATGACTGTGTTTTTCAATTCAACTCTGTACCATGGCAATGCCAGCACTGTTCTGCTGAGAGAGACCATGGTGGCCAGGGTGCCAAGAGCTGAGATGTACCCCAATGTCACAGGGAAACACCTGTGAGGGAGATACTCCTGGGAGACCCCAGAATAACGGATAGAAGGAAGCTGAGAGACACTAAAGCATTTATTCCCCTCAGAAAAATCCTTGTTAAAGACAAAGCTGAGAACTGGAAGTGTGCAGTGCCAAAATGTGGAGCTGGGAAAAGGTGGTGGCTGCTCCAGAAAAACTGTGAGGAGGGAGGCTCTCAGCCCCAGCCTGCTCCAGCAAGGCTGGGGACAGTTCCTGGAAGAGCAACACGCAAGAGTGTAATTGGCCTCACCTACAAACGCAGCTCCTTGCACCTAAACTATGAAACCCCCATGCTCCAGATGGTCCTTAGGTCCACTGTACCAGCAAAGAAGCTACTGCCTGCCCCTGTCCATAGTCTACTACGTCTCCTGAGGCTCCCAGGAGGCAGCAGGCTGCCCTATGAAACCTGTCCACTCTGCCCAAGATCGTCAGGGGGCCAGAGCTAGGGGACCTTGTCCCTGCCGCGTGGGGCTGTCCCAGAGGATCTGTCGTTCCTCTTTGGGGAGCTGGAGGATTTGGGCAGGAGCCATCCACTGGAGACAGTGGGGCGAGAGGATGACAATACAGAATGCACTTTGGGGGAGGCGGAGGGGACCAGGTCAGGACAAGGGGTCAAGGGGGTTGTGGCATGGTGATTTCTGCTGAAGGACAGGAGAAGGGTTTGCGGGGCTGGCACTGCCTCCTGCACCTGCCCTGCGGCCCCGAGCGCTGGCAGGCGGTGGATGCGGCACAGCGGGGGGATCTGGGGAGCAGGTGGGGGCGGGCGGGGTGTGGGGCTGCTGGGGGCTGTCCCCAGCACAGCGGGGGCCAGCGGGGCTGCAGACGGCCGGGGCCTGCCCTGGCCCCAGCGCTGCCCCCGGGGGGGGCTGCGAGCCCCCCGCGGTGCCGACCGGCCGCTGTCCGCGGTGCTGACCGGCCGCTGTCCGCGGTGCTGACCGGCCGCTGTCCGCGGTGCTGACCGGCCGCTGTCCGCGGTGCTGACCGGCCGCTGTCCGCGGTGCTGACCGGCCGCTGTCCGCGGTGCTGACCGGCCGCTGCCCCGCCCGGCCCGGCGGTGCCTGCGCGGCGCTCGGCGGGGCCGGGCGCGCTCTCGGCGGCGGCGGCGGGAGGGGGGGGGGGGGGGGGGGGGCGGCGGCGGCGGCGGGCCCTCCCCTCGCCGGGAGCGCGCCCCCACCTCCCACCCGGCACAAAGTTTAGCAGCAGGAACTCGGGAGGCAACAGTGCGGAGCCGGCGGCGCCGGGGCGGCACCGGAGCGCAGCCGCGCTGAGCCCAGGAGCCCCGGTGCTCGGCGGGGGCCGGCGGCGACCGTGCCATGCGGGGCCCCCCCCCCCCCCCCACCGGCGGCGGCGGCGGCGGCGGGGCGGGAGGGCAGCGGCGCCCCATGCGGCTGGGGCGGCCGGGTGGCGGCTGACACCATGTGCGCCCGGTGCCCGGGGCGAGGAGCGGGGAGCAGCCATGTCCCCCCCCGCCCAGCCGGGGGTGCCGGGCGGGCGCGGCTCTAAGGTGCCCCCGGCGCGGAAGCTCCTCTGCATGTGCAGCCTCTCCCTCTGCCTCACCTACCTGTGCTACAGCCTCATGGGGGGCACCGGCCCGGGCGTCCTGCGCTCCCCGGCCGCCCTCTCCGGCACAGCAGCCCCGCGCCCCCCCGCCGCACTCCCCGGCACGGCGGTCCCCAGGGCCCCGCGCTCCCCCGCCAGCCCCCCGGGCAGCTCCGGCTCCCCGGCCCCCTCCTCCGCGGCTCCGACGCGGGCCTCCAACGGCAGCCGGGCAGGGGCGGCGGGCGCCTGGCTGCGGACGCCGCTGGCCCCCGGGGAGGTGATCACGGCGCAGAGCGGAGCCTTCGAGAGGGACCCGCAGGAGTCGAGCACCACGGACGAGGAGCTGAGCCGGGCCGGCAGCCCGGGAAACCGCGGCGGCGGCAGCACCACGCCGGACTACGGAGAGAAGCGGCTGCCGCAAGCCCTCATCATCGGGGTGAAGAAGGGGGGGACGCGGGCGCTGCTGGAGGCCATCCGGGCGCACCCCGACGTGCGCGCCGTGGGCACCGAGCCCCACTTCTTCGACAGGAACTACGAGAAGGGGCTGGAGTGGTACAGGTGAGGCTGCGGGCGCGGGGCCGTCCCGACCGCGGGGAGGGGGGGTGTGTGGGGGGGGGAGTGTGTGTCAGTGAGCGTCGGGGCGGGAGGTGCCGGGGGGCAGGGGTTCCCTCGGTGCCCCCCCCGCCCCCCCCCCCCCCGGATGGCCCCAGTAGGTGGCTGGGAGGTGGGACCCGGGTCCCGGGACCGCTGCGTGGGTCTGTGGGGCCGCGGTGGGTGCGGAGCCCGACAGCCGAACCGCGCCGTCAGGGCAGGCCGGGCGATCGCGTGGGTGCCTCGCCTGACAGCTGCGGGGATTTAAAATGCGGTGCTCTGCGGGAGAGGCAGAAAACGTGTGAAAACATCCCTCTTCTGTAACTCCCGTGCACAGAGCGCCTGAGCAGACTTGTAGCAGTTCAGCTGCACTTGGCATAAAACATGCCTAAATAGGTCAGTAATTAATAATTACTGAAATAAACAAGATTGTGAGTTGTTCCAGGTGATGCTGAGGGCTTTGAAGTGAAGAAGAATGCTTGCTTTCATGCAGGCTGTAGGGTTCACTTTACAAACAAGATTTACTCTTCATTCAACAAGTTCCACATCAGAAAGTTTTTTCCATTGACGAGATCTAATTCTATTTGTGAAGAAGTCTCTAAATGTTGTTGTCTGACGTAGGGTAACATTTTAAGGGAATCTTATGCTAAAAGTCCTGATTACTAGAAAATACTGGACTGCAGTAATGAAGTGTTAAGTGCCTTGGCAGGTTTAGCAAATCAATGAATTGTGAATGGCTCAGGGTTTCTCTCTCTCTTTTTAAAAACCTCAAAACTAAAAAGAATGCAGTATATCAGTGGAATTTGCAAATTACTAGTAGCTCTGTAGCTTACAGTTAAAAGCAACCCATACTAGTTTCTTCATAAGAAATAGTCTGTGGCTAAACTGATAAAGTTCTTTCTTTCTGTTGTGCTTAGTATGGTTGCTGTTTATCTGCTCTGAAAACGAAGGAAAAATTAGATAAAGGCAGCAAGTTAGTTACTGCTTGGATTATCTGGTCACTTTTTATTAAAATAGAGTACACAGTCTTCAAACCACTGGTGTTTAAACGTGAGGAACTCCAGGCAATTTTCTGTGGCAATTGTGGAAGCAAAGTCTTCATAACACTTACTTGGTGTAGCATCCACTTAGCTTTGTTAAAATACTGGGGGATTTTCTTGAGGGACTTCAATAAAGTGGAGATCAACACTGAGAAAGTGCATTTGTCTCTGAGAGTGTTTTCAGTGTACTGTACTAACGTGGGGAAGGAGTAAAGGATTGACTGTGGTTATTGTGTTTATATATAAGATTTTAGACAGAATATCCTATTTTACTGAATTTTCCTGCAGAAAGGACTTGCCTTGAAAAATAAGTTTAGAAACTTGCTGGGAGAGGCTAGAAAGTGGCATATAAAAAGGTTTGGTTTTATTCAAAGTAGGCAGAAGAAGATCAAGCACTGAATATGGCAAGCAGCTGCTTTTTCATCTTTAAAGTCATGCTACAAGAAAAGGGCTAGAGACTGGCTGTAACTCCTCTCATGGAGTAAAAGGCACATGCAGGCTTTCATTTGCAGAATGTATTTTGAAATTTTTCACCCCTGCAGTATCTCTGTGGTTTGTTTAGCTGATTTCTAGCACTGGTGCTATGCTGCACTGGTAGAGAGGTGGGGGAAGAAAAGGTTGAGTCAGAGCTGATTTGCGAGGGTCCTGGGCAGAGTTGGCTGGGGGGATGGAATAAATAAATTACGCCGCTGTCTAATTGCCACTGTGGCCCTGATGGTTTGCTCTGATTGTTTAACCTAAAGCCATCGCCCCACCTGCCCAGCCCAAACAGCACTCTTCTCTCTCGTGGCAAAAGTTTTTCAGCCTTGCTGAGCCAGGACACCAGGTCCCACAGCGCTGGCGATCGGCGCCTGAGCGACAGGCTTCCCCCGCTGAGGGACCGGGACCGGGCTGCTGTCACGGCCCAGGAGGCTGATGTGTTTGGTGCTGTGCAAATACTGAACAAAAACGGAGGGGGGGAAAGATCACCCTCCGCACCAGCAGCTATTTCTTCCTGACCTTCTCTGAGATTATCTGATTGAGTGCACCAAGAAGGCTGACTGCTTGCAGCTGTGTCCCAGGTAGAGTAATTGGAGATTTTTCCCCATCCATTTAAATGCCAATTTCCTTTAAGCAAAGAGGCAACTACTGAAGTGTTCATACCAGCATCTCCTTACAGGGACTTCTATCACTTGTTTATATTTTTGCATATAGCACTTCTTTTTGTGCATTATAAACTGTTAGATTTTAATACTGTCAAGTTTTTTCTTATGTAGTGAAATAAGGAAGCAGCAGACACTCAGGATTCCTTGCTTTGTCATTCAGTACTGAGAATATCTTCTAGTCTGGCAGAGCTGTAGGGAAGAGAAGCATTTCCCCACCTTAGTTTCCCCGCCTGCAAAATGGAGACAGAACCTAAACGCTACCATTTCTTTTGTGTGTGTCCCACACTGCGTTATTCATGTCCCTGCTGCCTTGAGGTTAGTCAGCCATAAACACGGTGCCCAGGATCTGTGCCAGGACAGCGGTCAGAGGCTGAAGTTCATGCCCACACAGGGCTCTGCCTGTTGGCTGGTGCAGCGTGGCAAGCCTGTCACAGCAGCTCTCTGCAGCCTGTGCTGTTTTCCGGGTAACCTTTGGGGAAAGCTCTGCTGTCTGTGATTGCTTTAGCTCTGCAGTCAAAGTTTATGTAGAAATTACTAAACTGAGGTTGTCGTACACATGTACCAATGCGAACTGGGTTGAAGGCTTGCTTTGGTTTGTTAGTGTTATGCTGCCAGAATTGTTTGTGTAATTGTAATTTGTGATTCTGTACACTCTAATGTTGGGCTGTCTGAAGGACAAGTTCAATGATACAACTTTCCTTAAACTGCACTTAATACCCCCACGTACATTAACCTTTGTTGATAAATTTCCTAGCTTGCCTTTTTTTTTTTTTTTTCTTAATGCCGACTGTAACTTGGCTACTATTAAAAAGTGTGCTAAAGGCTGAGTGGGAAGTGACTTTTAACCTTTCCTTCCTTTTGTTAGCAGTGTGGCAATATTTCTCTCTGGTGTAGTGTATTACTTGCATAACTTCATCTCTCTCTCAAGTCCAGGACACTGATTCCTGGCAGTAAATATTATCTCTGTTGATGAAATTTGATGACTTCATCCTTTACGGTATGCCAGAACTTGGTGCCCCCAGGGACAAAGGCTGGGGCAAGGAGCAGGTATATGCCTCTCTTTCGGTAGTTGCTGGCATCCCTCTTTGGCCCACTTATTCCTTCTAAACCACAGGACACGGCATCCTTCCCTGCGGGACCTGCTGCTGCTTTTTAGCCAGTGCCCGAGTGTCCTTCTGGTCCCTCGCTCACCCAGGGCAGCTCTTGCTGCCCCCTCGGCCCGGGCACAGGGTAACGGGTAACCCCCCTGGGCAGCCCCCGTGGCCAGGCTGGACCAGAGGCATTTGCACGGGTGACGTGCTCTCTCCAGTGCGATGCTCGTGCCTCAGTGGGCATATCCCATGCTGTGAGCTCTGCCCTGAGCTACCCTGCAGTTGGAAATGAATTGTGAGAGCCTTTCTGAGAGTGCAACGAGGACAGCAGAACGATGGGGACACTTTGGAGGCCCCTGAGCACAGAAGGAATTTAGTTTGCATCCACAAATGCTCATTACTGATACAAAGAGAAGCAGCATCCGGGATGTGCCCGAGTTCCTTGCCTGGGCATGAAGCAAGCATGCACAAGAGGATTTTGTGGATAATGGGAACTGCAAGCTGCCCGCCGTGTCCAACACTTGGACAGGTTTGTCACCTTGGAGGCCTTGGTTCGGTGTCTGCTCCAGTGGTTGTTGGAGAGGCCGAGTACCGCAGGGTTGGACCTGGGGTGTGCAGGGCAGCCCTGGCTTCGGGGTGCTCCCAGGTGGCTTTTTGCAACCCGAGGAGAAAGGGGGGTGACCCTGCTGGCGTTGCACAGCTGCTCTGCCGCCGCTGTCACCTGTGCAGGCGCCGGCACCTCCGCATGCGCAGATGCCGCTGGTGACCGGTCTGGAAGTGTCGGAGGAGAAACACTTTGGGGTGGCTGCCTGAGGAGAGCGGGGGCTCTTAGCGTGGGACAGATGGTGCCTTACCTGGGTCGTTCTGCCTGTGCGAGTGGCCAGCGCAGCAAACCTCAGCTCTTGGGTATCGCGGTAGCTCTCTGGGCCAAGCGGAACAGCCCAGTGCTCAGAGTCCACCGTTTCCAGCTGCCCACAGGCTCAGCACGGGGAGGAGGTTCAGTTCTGTCTGTTCACACTTTCAAGGCTATCTCAACACCATATGTTTAACAGAAGACTGGGGATTTGTAACAGTATTTTGAAAATCAATTTGCAGTTTTAACAAAAATGTGATCTCCACAATGCAGAGAGAGTATCTGATAGTGGTGAACTTAAATTGTTGAGTTTTAAAGTTCACTGATTTGAAGATTATTCCAAATAATCGGGATTTAAATTCTACAGGTACACGCACACTGCCTTACTCCTTGACTCCCTTCACAGAGAGGCTGCCGCAAGGTCTCTGTAATTAGACCACGTTCCTCTCCCTCTGCCCTAGGCCTCCACACGTTAAGCACTTCCACAGGGGCGTAGCTTTATGTGTGGAGCGGCCCCATTGCAGCCACTGCAGGGAGCAGTCACCATGACAGGCAATGAAATGGTTTGCATGTCTAATGCTATTTTCACCGCCTGTCTGGGTTTTTTTGAGCGTTCTCCCTAGCAGTCAGGCCTGTGTGTTATTCTGTGAGCTGCCACCCTCATTCAAATAATGAATAATACCATGACAGGGAGCTCTTCTGCAGGAATAAACACGTGCTCCCAAGCCAGCGGTTCCGAGGAGCAGCTGGCTGTGGCTGCGGAGCCAGCGCTCTGCCGTGTCCCCGTGGACGCTGAGCTCGCCTGTGCGGGGGAGGCGGCTGTCACGCACCGTTATCTGGAGTGGGCTCCGCTCCCCCCCGGGCCCTGGCCGGCGTGCCGGGGCCGAGCCCAGCCCGGAGCGCCCGGCTCTTGGCGCCGCGGCTGCCGGTGGTGCTGACGTGTCCGAGGGTGTGCGGCGGGGGCCCCCCGCAGCGTCCCTTACCGGCTGTTGGACAGCAATAGCTCGGGGCCGTTTCGGCCTCGGTCCCACACAGGGAGACCCTCACTGTGAGCTGTAATTGCTTTGCTGGGTAATGCCTGGGCCGCCCCGATCAGCTCAGGGTATTCGGCAAATCAAACCACTTCCACCGGCGCTGTGAGACTGTGCTGATGGGCACTACGGGAACACCTACAGTGGATGGATAGATCGGGCTTTGCTGCTAATGACGGGCACCGCTGCAGAAGCCTGGCAGCTGCTGTATTTCTCTGCAGAAGGCCTTCCCAGCGTACTGTGCCCTCTGCACTTCTGGTAACTTAGGGAAAGTGTATTGATTTTTTTTCTCTGGGACCTGCTGTGAGTTGGCTTTTGCTGAAGTGTAGTGACTCAGCTGCCCTCCCTCCTCTGTGGATCCAGTGCATTGGGACTAATCTGGGCTGAAGACTGTATGAATATTTCCATGTAACATAGCTCTTTCAATATCTTTTCCCCTTCACCTCTCTTAAACCTTTAGGCCTGGGTTAGATCCTACACGTGCGCTGTTTTTTCTAGCCCGAGTCTTCCATGCAGAGGAAGCACAGACATGAAGCACCAGCCTCCCGCCAATGCCTGGGTCCAGCTCCCAGTAAATCTGGTGGGGGTTCTGGGCTGAGCTGGGAGCAGAGGGCTAGGCTCTTCACTGGTGGGTCCCTGTGCTTCACCCAGCTGGGGGCTGGAGAGGGGCCACTCCAGCATCAGGCAGGGATTTTCTTCTGCACCCAGAGCTAAGGGCATGAATCCACTGCATGCCAGCGCTGGGGGTCCCCTGGCCTCTGGCCCGGGGAGCCCCCCCTGCAGCCGTGCTGGGCAGCAGTCTTCTCCCGGCCTCTCCACTCACTTTCAGCTCAAGGGATGGGATGCAGGAATGAATCGGGGCTCTTTGCAGTGTTTTATCGCCTGATGATGGTTATCCACAGGGTCCCTGATTGTAGCCACGGGAGCGGGAGCTGCTTTCCGTGCCTGCAGCCCCTCCACGCTGTGCTCGCTCTTCTCGCAAAGAGAGCGAGCGAGGCGCGAGAGGCCACCCGCGGGCAGGGCAGAGCTCCGGCGCGCCCGCAGAGCGGGGTCCTGCCTCTGCCTCGGGTGAGCTGCGTCTGTTTGCAGGCGAGGGTGGGTGCGCGGTGCCGGGAGAGCCCCTGGGAGCGGGGAGGCAGCACGGCCACGCGCCGAAGCCCCTCGGCAGCCCCCGTGCCCCCTCAGCCCCGGCGGGGACGCGGCCGGGGGCTGCACCAGGGCCACGTCCCAGCGCCGCGCCCCGGCGCGTCCTGCCCCGCTCCCGCCGAGCCCCGGCCTGCGCACGGACCCTGCCGCGCCGAGGCGCTCGCCCGGGTTCTGAGCCCAGGGCTCCACATCCCGGCAAGCACAGCAGAGACGTCTCTTCCCACGATTTGTGGAGCGCGTCGGGAACCGTCACATGTCACCAGGCCCAAAATAATCGAACTGTTGTGCTGTATTTTCAAGAACACCCTTTCTCCAGGATTTTGCTCATTAATCCGCTAAGTAAACACTACAGCGCTTTGCTGCTAATGGTTTAAGTGCTACTAGTAACGTCAAAGTTTGTGAGCTTCACTCTGTGTGCGAGCCCAGTATCGCTCAAGCATGTAGATGCTACAGAAAACCCTAAAATAGGCCTGGAGAAAAACAGCCCCCTTGGAAAAGAGAAAAGCGAAGAGTCTGTTGGTCGTGTTCCTGGGTTTAAATGATGAGCCTGACCCCTGCTCGGTTTCTGATTTAGTGAGGCCCATTCTGCTCTGTTCGAGGCCCAGACTAGCAAAGAAGGAACAACAGGTTCTCAAAGAAAGTTAGGGATAAAAGCTTTTGATTTTCTAAGTGAAAATTCCAGCACAAATTGGTGACACCTTGCATTGAGAGAGGTCGGAGACTTTTGCTTTTCATGGATTTCTCTTACCTCTTGTTGTCATGGGGACTTCTTTTCCCTGAGTCATTATATCATGCACTTCAGCAGAAATTTTATTGCTTTGGGGGCTAGAGAGGCTCATGTGGGACATTTCTCACTGCTCGTGGTGTAATACACAGAGGTAATTTTTTTCAATGATTTTTGCTTGAAGTGGTTTCAATGAATTGAGAAGGGTACGAGTATGAATGAATGGCTGAAATGTTCGTACTGAGTTCGGGTGAGGAACATGCGCTATCAAACTTTCCAAAGCATTAAGTGTGGATATTATCATTTCACTGCGCTATGTATGTAGGCAGGAGTCCGTTTTATCCTTTTTATTTACTTTTTTCAAAAGTATTATTTAGGATTTGAAATGGTTTAAATTGGTTTCCCCTCCCTTTTTAAAAAAAAAACCTAAAAGAACCCCCTAAATTATAAGAGTTTTTTTCTCTCTCATACTGAGAGGTTGCTGTTTAGACCAAAGGCGGGGGTCAGCCCCAGCAAAGCACGGCCTTGCCGCTGCTCCTGGGGCACGGGAGGCGGAGGGGCCCGGGCAGGATGTGGCCCGTGACCCGTGCCGGAGCGGCTCAGCTGCCCCGCGGCGGGCGAAGCCGTGGGCGGCGGGGCGGCAGCAGCCGCCGCTCAGCGTAACGGCGTGTGGGCACCACTTCCCCGGTTCCGGGGGGCACCGGTGCAGGGAGCGCGTGGCGGGGGTGCCCCCCCGTCCCCCGCCGGGGCCGAGGCGAGTGTCCCCGGGGAGCCCCACGTGCCAGGTAGCTCCTGCCCACGCAGGTCCCTGCCCGGCCATCTGTTTGGTTATTTAGGGAGCTGCTGTTTCCAAGCTGAAGGAGAGTATTTAAAAGCCAAGTGTTTGAAGGCTGAGGAAAAGAGTCGTATTTATGGGAAAAAGGAAAAAAGAACAAAAAACCAAAACACAACCTTGGAAAAAACCCTCCAACCTGCTCTTTCAAATCTCCCATTTCCATTCCTAGAGTCAACACACCAATTTAGTAAATGTTGCAAGGCGCACTATTTTCCCCCTTGTCATATTATACATCCAAGCATCAAGGATGGATCATAAACTTGCTCTTTATGGCTTTAACATTTCAATTGCTATGTAAATGAAGGTATTTACCTTGACAAGCTCTCCTGTGAAGTACAGTACTTCTTTAAAGAATTTATTTGGCAATATAAACAGGCCAAATACTGAGGGTGGATGCAAAATTCAGAACTGATTTTTACAGCTAAGTAATGTAGGGTCCTCTCAAAATATACCTATGCTTGTCTGCTCCAATCTCAACAATGCCTTGGAGAAACTGAGGCAGGGAGACTGGGGGGAGGGGGAAGTAGCAAAGGGACATCGGTTATAGCTACGGACCTACTAAACAGAACTGGCTTTGGATAAAAATAACTCCATCTGCCAGACTTTATTTTGTATTACAGAGATTGCTGTAACACATTTCAAGCCAAAATCTGATTTCCATTCCCTCCAGAGCCAGGCTGGAGTGGACTTGGCCCCCTCCTTTGTTAGCGGGTAATCATTTTGGATCTGAGTGGAGCACTGTTGCTCTGGTAGCCCGAATTCGCGGCTCTCCTTTGTTTTAGAGCATATTTCCTTTCATCTTGCATTGAGATGAGTACAGTAATATAATATAGTTTCTATTAGTGTTCATCCACATCCGCAAATAACTTTATTTCAGCCTCAGCTCTGCCCTTTCTGTATTTGTTCTTGATGGACATTCATATAATTAAGCTGAGCAGCGAGCACGTTTGTGGAAAGCTAACGTCAGCGTCACAGGCGCGTGTTAAATTCGCATTTGGATTCAGCAGCTGACAGCATGAGCTGCCATCACCCAGCCAAGGAAAAGACAAACCCACCCCATCTGCGTAGCACCAACTGCGAGGAGGCACCAGCTCCAGGGGCTCTGGGGCTCCTCTGGGTGTCCCTGCGCCCTGGGGGGCTCAGCTGCTGCCCCCACGTTCAGGACCCACCTTTGAGCCCCCAGACACGTGGGGAGGCATCACCTCTTGGCTCACCTGTGGGCAAAGGGGCTGCATCTTGCGGGCAGGTTATTAATTGCCAATTACCTGGCTCCCATCCCGCTTGTTTAAAAACAGACCGACACTTTTGCCTCCAAAGCGCTGACTCATGAGATGCCGATGGCAGACCATGGATCCTGAAGTCCTTGCTGCTGGAGGTCTTTAATTGGCCTTTGGTCCATCCCCACTTGGTCTGTCCCCCGGGGAGCACCGGCATTGATCCTGCTGCCACTCATCTGCACCGTCAGCGCTCCCACCTCCGAGCTAATTTCTGGGCTATTTATTTGAGCCCTGTTAATCCCAAATCACCAACCGCTGCCTCTGCTCTGCAGCCCTGCGGTGCTGGGGCCCTGCAGAGCCCAGTGACGCACAGGGGGGACAGGGGTACCCCAGGAAAAGGCTCTGCCTTTTTTGCCGGAGCCATTAAAAACATACAGAAAGGCAAAGTGCTGCAATCAAGAGCTGGGCGGGGACTCGAGAGGCTCCAGGGGAGCTGAGCAGGGTGATGAGGAAGGTGCGTTAGCTGGCATGAAGGAAGATGTAAGCTTGCTGGCTGGTGCCGGGGGCTGGAGGGATTAAACCTGGCCAGGGCCCGGCAGCAGAGGGGGGGCACTTGGCAGCCTTCTTGCTCGCCAGACTTCACTAATGGCCACTCAAGGTAAATTAAAGGTCTGGGCAAACCAGAGCAATCCAAGCTAGCCAGGCCGCCGCTGCGACCACGTGTGCGTTCCCTGATGGGGCAAGCGCCCGGGGTGCCAGGGGGGTCCCCGGCCAGCAGCGTGGGCAGCACCCGGCTGCCCCTTCCTCGTGAGGGGCAGAGAGCCCGGGGCTGAGCAATCCCGACCCGAGACAGGGGTCTGGTCCTTCCCCGCGGGACCCCTTTGGGGAGCCCTTTGGGGAGCCCTTTGGGGAGCCCTTTGGGATGCCCTTTGGGGAGCCCTTTGGGGAGCCCTTTGGGGAGCTCTTTAGGATGCTTCTCCCTGCGTTGCCGCCTGCTCAGCGCTGCCGGCACATCAGCGTGGGAGGAGGGTGCGCAGGCGGTGCTGTGGGGTCTGCTATACGCGCCTGGATCAGGAACAATAAAGGTTCCTTACTCAGCTCAAAATCCTCTAGAAACCCCCGAAAAAATCAAAGCACTGTGGAAAAATGCCTGAGGCAACAACTTCATTGGTAAACTAAAGCATCTTGCTGAGAATTTCTAAGACCCAGCAAATCATAATGTAATTTCCTATGCAAAAAGGGTTTATCTCTATCTAAATATTATTCTGCATCGTTACTCATTGTAGGGAAGTTATTGCTCTCCTAGGTTAACTGATTGAACTTTGGAAATAAAGCTGCAAGCTTATCATACAGACGGGAACTTGACTTTTATTGCTCCTAAATTGTAGTGATATTGTTAGATGTGAGTAAATGTATACTCCATTAGAAAATATTAAAGTTTGATACTGCTTTAGAATTAAAAAGATTAAAAGAGGCATTTCTGCAGTCTAGCCCACCATGAAATTGGAGTCTATTTGGTATGTAAAACGTGTAATACAAATAGCCTAACAATTAATGACAAAGGAAGAGCTGGGATGGATTTAACGCTCAAACTACCCTGGATTTCTCAAGGCTGGAGTGGCAGCAGGGGAAATGTGTTATTAGATCATTACAGGCTTTTCTGCTAGAGCCACTGCTGGCAAAGTTACATCAGGGTGTTTTATTATTACCCTGTTCCCACGTAATATTCTGAAACACTCTCGTCTCGGGACGCGGTTGTCGCTGTGGGAGACCATCCGTGTCTCTACCATGGACCGGTTCATTTGGAAAACCTGAACAGAAATTCTTCAGCCGTTTTTTGCAGTAGGCAATGGTGAGAAAGTGCTTTCCCATGGCCAGAGTGTTTAAGGAGCTCATTTATTGACGCTTAAGCCCGGAGCTGCTGATTGCAGTCAGGGTGCTGTATTCAGGAGCGGGGGTTCCTCTGGCCGCGCTCCCCCCGGCACGGCGCTGGGTGCAAGCCTCCCGCTGCCCGGGTCCCGGTCCTGCCCTGGTCGCCCGGCGAGGCGCGTCCCGGGGGGGCTCTGCCAGTGCCCCCGGTTAACTTCTGCTAATGCCCAGAGCGCGTCGCAGCGGGAGAGCCTGAAGTTCTTCGCTGTGCCTGGAGGGCCAGGATCCGGGCTGCTGGCTGGGGAGGGGCCGGGGGGGCTCTGCAGGGAGGCGGATTTCATCCCCTGGCTCCATCCGCCAGCCTGGGGGGAGCTCGGCCCCCAGCTGCCACCGGTGCTGGGCGCTGGGACGGGCCCCCCCCTCCTGCGGCTCTGCTGGCTCCTGCCGCGCCGGGGTCTCTGCCGCAGATGGGTCTGGGGGCGCCTGGGCACTGTGCAGCCCCACCAGCAAAGCCGTGCGGCCTCGTCGTGCTTTGGGGAGGCCGATTGCTGCGCCTTCGGGGTGCCGGCTCGGGGCCTGCGGTGGCAGCGGTGCTGAGCGAATGCTGTGTGGCCCTTCGGAGTATAAACTGCATTCCTAACCCAGTTGTGCTCCCAGAGCAGCCCTTCGCACTTCACGTAACAGTCATTTTGTACATTGGTGCCTCTGAGCTGAAACGTACAGTGCAGAATATGTAGCTCCTTCATTAACGGGATTTATGTCCTTGGTGTTTCTTGCTGGATGACTTAGTATTATAACGAAGAATATGAATGCTACCTTAATTAAAATGCGGGCCCCTGCATTAATAGATATGTTGCCACTGAAAATTAAGGGAGTTCACCAGCTTCGGTGGCATGTGACAGGGGAGTGACTTGGGGCGAAGTGCCCCAGCTCTGCAGCCCAGCCTGTGGCTGGGTTGGGGGGTCACAGCTGCCTCTGCAGCCCCCGGGTCCGGCAGGCAGCAAAGCTGTCCCGGGGTGCCGCTGCCCCTTGGTGTGTCACGGGGGGGTCGGTGGGGCTCCCGGGGTGCCGCTGCCCCTTGGTGTGTCACCGGGGGGTCGGTGGGGCTCCCGGGGTGCCGCTGCCCCTTGGTGTGTCACTGGGGGGTCAGTGGGGCTCCCGGGGTGCCGCTGCCCCTTGGTGTGTCACCGGGGGGATCGGTGGGGCTCCCGGGGTGCCGCTGCCCCTTGGTGTGTCACTGGGGGGTCGGTGGGGCTCCCGGGGTGCTGCTGCCCCTTGGTGTGTCACGGGGGGGTCGGTGGGGCTCCCGGGGTGCCGCTGCCCCTTGGTGTGTCACCGGGGGGGTCGGTGGGGCTCCCAGGGTGCCGCTGCCCCTTGGTGTGTCGCCGGGGGGGTCGGTGGGGCTCCCGGGGTGCCGCTGCCCCTTGGTGTGTCGCCGGGGGGGTCGGTGGGGCTCCCGGGGTGCCGCTGCCCACCCGCAGGCAGGACGCAGGCAGCGGGGTGCTCTCCTGGTGCGCAGCTGTGGGTGGGAGTCACTATAGGCCATGGTCCTCGCTCCCAGGCTGGTTGGTTTTACCAGGAAGGTGCAAGGTAACTTAATGAACCAGAAAATTTGTTCCATAATATTACTTAAACAAAATATATTGTAAATGCAAACATTCCCCACTCCCTCTCTCCGAGTGCTGTGCATGCATCGCCGTTGGCAGTATTATCAGTTATGAAGATATTTTGCATTCAAGGATTTGCAGTTTTCAGGCCCATGAATATTCAGGCTCCAGTTCACCCTTTCTGTCTGTGCACTGCACCTATCCTTTCCTTTCCTTCACTCCTTTTTTTTTTTTCTTTTCTTTTTTTTTTTTTTTTTCAGCAGATTCAATTAGTTCTATTTGCTGCTTTAGCAATAAAACAATTCCCTCTGTGGCATTAAAATGAGTTTCTTTCATTATTTCATTTGGCTTCTTGTTATATGTTGAAGGAAAGGGAGGGGGCCCTGCTCATTGTCTGCCCCCCTTCGCGGGGGCGGGCTGCCAAGCTGAAGAGGACACTGGATGTACTTGGGGCAGCGTTAAGAATTAATGAAGGGCACGTGCTAGTGCAGAGGTGCAGGGTCCTCACTGCCACAGCCGCTCTCGGAGCCATGGGTAAAGCCTGACGGAGCCCAGAGACATTCGGTAGGCGCCTGGCACCCGAGTCACTGAGCTAGCCTTGGGCGCGCCGGGCTCCCGACCCTGACCCAGGAGTCGGGGCTGGCCGGCTCCCAGGCACGCAGGGCCTCTGCGTTAGCCGTTGGTAATGAAATGCAGAGGCTGAGCCCGTATTTGTTTTAGCTAAGGCACAAGTCAATCTGAGCTGAAACATCGATTTAAACCCAGCAGATGAGTTCATGGGAATGGCGTGGGCAGTGGCTGGTGTGTGGCGTTGGGGGCTGGAGCTGGCTGAGGGGCCGGGTCCTATTTTCTCCAAAGCAGAGCCCAGTGTGGTGTAGGGAAAGCACACAGGCATCGTGAGAGCCAGAATAACAGTGATTATGTGGGCAGGGTATACAAATAATTACATGTAATGCCAGAACTCTCTCGTCAATCTGCTCTTGGAGTGCCCTTTCGGGGGCTGAGATGGCGTCAGGTAGCCGTGTAGTGCTAACAGACCCATAAATCATTCTTGTTTCACACTGTGCTAAACACAAATCATATTAGTTACAACACTGAAGAGCATCTAAGTAGAGAAAAGAGAAAGGCAAGGTAGAAAGAGGAAACTAGATTTAAATCTAATTGTTTTTCCATGTGTGCTTTGCCGCTGTGTGGCTGGGACACGGCGGCACGGGGCGGGAGGTGGGAGCCGTGCGGTGTTCCTCCTCCGCTCCCCCGGATGGCGAGCAGCCGAGGCGGGTGTTAAAGGTGGATGAGAGGAGACGTGGCTTTGTGTATTCAATTTTTTTTTTTTTTTAAATTACTATTCCTTCTCTTTCTGTGACTAGAGAAGGTTAAAACAGTTGCGCTGGTTCCAATTCCTTTTTCATTACGAGATTAAATCTAGAACCAAATGAGAATTTCCAGGCTGGCAGAGCAGCTGCGACCCCCCTGGGTTTGACAAGCGCCCGACTTTTCGGAGGAAGAGGTTCGTGCTTTCTTCTCCCAACAGAAAAGGCCCGAGCCCCTCTGCAGCGGGAAGCAGGGCGAGGAAGGACGAAATGCGGGGCAGGACGGGCAGCTGCTGGGCAGGTCCGGCAGAAAGCTTTCGCTTGGTTATTGACAGCGAGTTTCAGTGGAACAAAGTAAAGGTTCTTAAAAAGGAAATATGTCTATTTGGGGTAGAAAGCCATTTTAAAAGGAAGAAAAATTAGAGCGTACAGCGGGGTAAGCAGGACTGCAAAGTTAAGTAATTAATCACATGGGTTGTAACTTGGAAAGGAAATAAATGTGATAAAAGGATTTGTCTGAGTAGATTACAGGCAAATTAGAAAAAAAAAAGGAGGGGTCATCACGGACTTGGGAATTGTGCTCTTCAGAAATCTTCAATCATCCTCACAATCAATTCTGCATTTCCTTAATAGCAGTGTGAAACACGGCTCGATCTGCATTGTCTTAGATTAACCGCTAACTGCAAACCATACATTAAATGAAGTATTGAATATTTGTCTCTCAACAATACACTTGGAAATTGTTTATTTCCCTACTAGGTCTTCTGCAATGCATTTAGGTACTGTAGCCTAAATTGTAAAATACAGACTTGCAGTATCTGCACTCGATACCCTGTCAGTGCCTGGCTCTGACGGTGGCTGCACCAAGTACCCACAATTACGGGAGGTTTTTTTCTCATAAACTGATTGTTTGTTTCTGGAGACAATTACACTGACTTTATTATACAACGTATATTTCTCTGCAACAAACACTCTGCTTTATGGGTTTCCTTAGTAAAATACCAAGGCACTATGCTCACTAATATGATTCAATTGTATTGTGTTATCTGACCTTTAAGGAACTTGCAATCTATAACAACATGGTTCTACAGCAGATCCACTAGTAAAAAGCCTTGGCTTCTGGGAAATTCCGGCTGCAAATAAGCGGAGCCCAGGCATGAAAGGAATAACAAGGCGCTTTAACCCCTTGGCTGCTGGCCTGCCCGGGGTGGGTTTGCCATCCCTGAGCCAAGGGGCCTGGAGGCGGGAGCGTGGCTCGGTGTTTCCCACCCCAGAGCACCCAGAGCTGGTGCCTCTCGTCCCTCTCCCCGGCGGTGTGGGGACACGGGGGTCCCCGTCTCGGCCCGCGGAGCCGCGGCGGGCTGGCTGGGCTGCAGGGGCAGCTCTTGCCCAGAGCCGCTCGCCGGCACCGTCGGCCGCCGCGCACGGCCCTCGGCAGCGGTGCCGGCTGCGTGCTGCTGCTTCCCTGCACGGGGGGCACGGAAATGATGAGCGCTGGTATCATCCCTGCCCGCCCACCCGCGCCCGTCTGCTCGCTTCGCTTCGGGCGCCCTGCCACGGGCGGAGGCACCGGCGAGCTCCGCTGCGGCGGGGGAGCCCGTGCCCGGCCCCTCGCCCTGCCAGTGGCATGGGGGTCCCAGCGCCACCAGTGCTGGCTCTGGGACTGCCCTCCTGGCCTGGCACAGCCCGGCCCCCGGCCTCCCCGCTCCCCTCCTCATCGGCCGGGGGACGCGGTGCTGTGGCCGGTTGACCCCCTGGCATGGTGGAAGCTCAGGAGCCGTGCCACCACGTCCCTACATCGTCCCTTAGCCCAGGCTGTTCTTCTCCCGCCCGGAATTTATCCGTGAGGTGCTTAGAAGAGGTCTGCAGGTCCTGGTCTCAGCCGAGGCTGGCGTGACCCCCAGCTCGTAGGTCAAATAGCCCGGTCTCCTCAGGAAGGGGTTTGCCACCACCAGCTCGTGCTGCTGGTCCCTCTTTGCATCTCTCCCGGCATGACTGGGAGGACCCCGGGCCCACGCAGGACAGGGGACTGCTGAGGAGACATTGGGGAGCCCCAGTGTGATGGGACCGGAGGGGTCCCCGGCAGCGCTGCCCCCGCAGACAGCCCTGGGGGCCCCGTCCTACACCCTGTTTGGATGCATTTCCAGCCCACTAATCACTCTCTAATCATTCTGATTGTTTCTGACTTCCCTCCACGGTGGTAATGCTTCTCCTAAGAGGCATTCGAGTGATTTTATTTAGCTAAGTGAAAGATGGGGGATAGTCGGGAATCTGTTAGACCCAGGGAATTGGCAAGAGAGTGGGAACTTGAACAGCAAAAGGAATACTTCAGAAGTTTTTAATCACTGCTTTCTCAGAAGCTGGAGGACAATCTGTGCCTGGATCTAGGTGTTGGGTTTTTAAGAAAGTTTTCTCAGCCTGCTGCATGGACTTTTGGCAGAGATCTTTGTGAAACAACTTTTCCAGCGAGGAACAGGAGATCAGAGAACTGTTCCCTTTAACGCTCGAGTGTGCGTGAACTTGCAGGGATATCGTTTGAGGCTCTGCTAACCTTGTTAAAGGTCACCTTTTGATCCCGCCAAATACCCTCTTTACCTGGAGATAAGATTTAAAAATGAAAGACGAAAGAGAAAGAGCTTAAGAAAGAAGGAGAACCTGGAAGCTGGCTGAGCACGCCCGCGCCAGGCGTGCAGCAGGGGAGATGGAAGCGGGCGCTGGAGCGGCCGTGCGGGGTGGGAGCGGAGCAGCCGGGGCCCCGCGCCGGGGCCGGGGGTCCCGCTGGTGCTCCCCCGCCTGTCGCCACGGTGCTGAGGCGCCTGTGAAGGGAACCGCGCCGGGCCAAGGTCGTGGCTGAGGTCAATAAATAATACATGACAATTAATCTTAGAAACCTGTGCCTCGGGGGAGAAAGGCGAGGACACTGCGGATTGCGGGCCGGGCTGTCAGGCGATGCTTTGGCTCCGTGTCAGCCCGGGCAAGTCAATGTGAAATGAAGCCTCGGCCGGGGTGGTGGGTCGCCGGGCCCGGCCGGCGCCCTCCCGGTGCTGCCGGTGCCCTCCCCGGCGTGCGGCGGGCTGGGGGCGCTCGTCCCGGGGCTCCCCCGCGGGGCGGCTGGGCTGCGGCCCCGGGGTGCCCACCCGTGGGAGCCGCGCAGCCTCTGCGTCTGCCAGCTCGCCGGGAGCCCTCCGCGCCGGGGGGATTCAGCAATTGTTTGCCTTTTACAATCAATTCCCATTTGAGATGTTTTAAAATGTATAACTGTCTCCTTGAGACTACAGCATTCAGCAGGTGGTAACACTCAAAGCTTTTTTTTAAACCTGTAGTAAGGATTTACAAAGGAAACCTTGACTTTTAGATTGATTTTTAAATAAGCATATATTTAGCTGTTAGTGCTTGAAGTACATATTGGATTATATTCTTCTGCAAACAGAATATTCTAATTGATCTTGCTAATAAATAATGAAAGCCAGCCCTGCTACATATAATTCAAGGTTACACTGCATTTGTACCAGCAGCACTGGGGAGTTTTTTAATGCTTAAAAGATTATTTCTTTTAAAAAGGGAAAAAAACCTGTGTGTGGGGGTGAGGAAGACTAAATGCTGAGCTTTTCTCTAGAATTTCCTTTTGTTATTTTCTAAAATGTAATTAGCAAGTGTCACCGTTTGAGACCCTCATATACATATAAAGCTAAACTTGAAAGCCTTTCCCCCTCCCTCGCAGGGGCGGCTGCAGGCGAGGGAGGGCGGCTCAGCCCTGGCCTCCCGCTGCTGGGGGGCTGTGCTGGGGCCAGACCCCTCCTCTTCACGTGCCTCGTCGGGGGGTGCAAATAATAACAGCGAGTCTGCAGAAATCATTGGGAGGAAGGCTCTGCTCGCTACTGGGACGTGAGGTTGGCTGGAGAATCAATTTTAATGTCCAGCCTCGGATCGATCAGCGCCGTGATGGGTCGCTTGGCTGTGGCACCAGCGGATTCCAGGAGCCCCGGCACGCCCTGGGGACACGGTGCTGCCGGGGCTGGGGCCTGGCACCGCTCGGGGAGCTCGGCTCCGGCCCCCGGGGACCAGCCGGGGCTCCCGGAGGGGCTGTGGGGAGCGGGGCCGTCCCCCCACGCTCCCGCGTCCTGCCGCAGGCCGGGGCCAGGCGGCCGGTGCGGTGCCAAGCGACCGGCGGCAGCGCTGGGGGCACAGCCACCGCTCCCGACACTGGCACTGAGCAGCCTTTCCCTGTCAGCTCCCCTCCTGCTGCCCACACGCTCTGGCAAGGCGGGAGACCACCCTGCGTGCTGGCTCGCCAGAGCCCAGCAAGTGGCCAGTGACAGAAAGGCTACGCCGAGCTCCGTAACTCGGGGGAGCTGGGTTATTGCGGCTTGCAAATGTTCTGCAGATTCTCAGCTTGTAGAGCAGGCATTAATCACTCAGTGACATTGCAATTACCATACAGGATAGGGCATTTATTTGGCATTTAACTTGTAATTAGGGGAAATAACTATTTCTTCCCCGTGCTAAGAAAGTGCAAGTTGTAAATGGCCAGATTTGACCTGGTGAGTTTATGCTGCATTGGCTTTGCCACAGGGCAAAGAGCTTTTTTGTCCAGCTAAGGTGAAGTCTGCTATTAAAGCTGACATTGGCAGCAGTCATCCCCGCTCTGTACAAAAGCCGCCCGCCTGCCGGAGTGACAGCGGTGGCCGGAGCAGCGGGAGGGCACGACGCCTCGCCGGTGCCCACCGAGGGGGCAGGTCGCCAAGGTCCCTGGGCACCCGCCCTCATACAAAGCGACCGCGGGTGGGTGCCCAGGGACGCAGGACAGGGCGCCCCTGGGTGATGAGATATTGCTGCCTGACGTGTGCAGTGTATCTCCTCATAATCTCAGACGTCCCCAGCCCGAGGATTAGGAGAGCAGCCAGCGAGGCTCCCAGTGCAGGGCCGTGTGCGTGGCTTCATCCCCCACTTCGGAAGAAGGGAGCGATCCCCAGGGACAGGGCGGCCACCCCAGCCCGCCAGCTGGGCAGGGCTGGAGGGCTGCTGCGATGCAGAAGGCTACATCCAGTTCTGCCCCTCAGAGACTAACAAAGCTCGTCATTTCTGAGCAAAATCCTCTGTACCCTGTGGCTGGGCCCCGCCGCCCCACTCCCCTCCGGGGACAGGGCGGTGGTCTGTGGCTGCACGTGTTTGGGGCTGACCCTCTCGCTGCCGTCCCGTTACCCACTGCGAGAAGCCATTCTGTTGGAGGGCCAGGAGTGGTGCTGGAGGATGAGCCAGCGCAGGTCTCCCAGGCGAGGGGAGATTTTGCTGGTTCCTTTTCTTGTAGGCAGCTGGCAGCCACCCTCCCCACCAGCTGGAGTGACGACAGGATCAGCCAGCAAAAGCAGCATAATATTAAAGAGCTGCCGGCACCTCATGGGAACTCACTTAAAAATATTTTATTTAGGTGCATGTCTGTGAATTTTTCCGCTTCTCTCCCCCTGCTCCATACTGCAGAGAGCACTGCCTAAGGCTCCTTGCTGTGTGGAGCCGTGTGGCTCTTCGTGGGGGGAGGACAGGGACACAGAGCCAAAGGCCCAGAGCATCCAGGACCCGTGCGCTGTGTCCTACCTTCACAAGGCTGCCTCGCGCCCAGCACCCGCCAGTGCCGGGAACAGCCTGGTGTGGAGCTGCAGGGCCCCCCGGGGTGGGCGCGCCAGGCAGGCGCAGAGGAAGGGGCATGGCAGGAAAATCGGGAAAAGAAGACAGATGGACTCTGCTGGACCCGGGCAGGACAGAGGGCTGCAGCTGGTGGCTGTTTATTAGCAAAACCGCATGGTTTTGCCGTATGTTTGTTCTAGGAAGTCATGATGAATACGGATGCAAGTGTGCAGGGAGCTGGGATGGGTAATTAGTAGAGTCCTGGGAGTGGGAACTCCTGGGCTGTAATCACACCCCGGGGAGGGAGCTGGTCCTGTGGGTGCTGGGCGATCTCCTGGGTTGTGTGTGCTGCCTCTGAGCTGTCGCGCCGTGGGGCCTGGGGCCACTGACTCCCCCCTCCATGGACCTAATTGTACCTGCCTCACAGGCGTGTTGTATGAGTCTGAGTTAATTAGCGCTCATAAAGCCACTCTGCATCCTTAGAGAAGAGCAAAACATCATAGCTGCTGTTGTGATTTGCTAGGCGATGCAATTAGTTTGATTTCAGGAAGTCCCCGGCCAGCCAGCCCTTCCCCAGCCACCGCGCTGTCCCTGGCTGCACGCGGCCACGTGCACGGCCACGGGGAGCCAGCTCGCCTGTCTGCCAGGGACCAGACAGCAGCACTCCGCGTCTGCTCCTTCTGACCACCTCTTGCCCCCTGCCCCGTCCCCGGTTCTTGAATCATCCTCAGTTGTCACCTTTTTGTCCCATTAATGGCCTGATGTCATCGTGACCTGTGGCTCCTGGTCACAGCAGCCACCAGTGATATCATGAACAGATGAAGAATAGAAGTCATCCCATTTATCGTCAGCTGTTTACCTCGATGTGAGCTCTGGGGGTGCCAATCCCCCTTCTCCAGCTGCAGAGGGGTCTGGGTGGCACCCTCATACCACAGCCCGCACTACTGGGAGCCCGCATGAAGGATGTGAATCCAAACTAGCCTCTGCTCTGGTGACAATCTCCTCCTTCCATGCTGCCTCTGGCCAGCAGATACATGTGGGACAGACTCTATCTCAGGCTAGCTCCAAGGTCTTTGTAGGGCCAAAATGCCCCTGTGTCCCAAAGACTGGGGAAAATCAGAGTGTACAGGACAATAAAGAGAGATATCTTTCCTCACAGCCACTCTGGCACCACCCTGAGTCCAGGAGGAGCTGCAGGACCTATCACATGTGGATCACAATCTCAGACAGAAAACCTAAGCTGGTAAGGGCTGCAAACCAGACCGCCAGAAGGCCAGCCGTGCGCCTGCCTCGCCAGAGGTGCCGTCAGGACAAGGAGCGTATGAACCGCTCCACCACGGAGAACAGGGTGTGCATTGCTGGGGCACGAAGCAGCTCACGGCCCAGCCCAGCCACGCGTGTTTGCAGGATGAGGCATGTGTGGGGTGTCCGATCAGGTGCCTGTGTATTTATATATATACACGTATGTACATGTGTGTGTGGTGTATGCATGTATTTAATAGGTTAGGAACTTAAGGACCATCTGCTCCAGCCTTTGAGGACGCTAAAATCCATTTCTGGCATATGCTGAGGCTGTAGATAATAAATCAGCCAGGGCTCAGTGATTCACTTCCACAGGCCCTGGTTTTGCTCCGTGCTGGGGCTGCCGCCCCATTAGCTGCCTCCTGTGTGAGCCCTGGGTCTCACAGCCCCCCCCCCCCCCCGGGAGCCGTCGGGGCCAGGTGTGGGGGTGGCAGTGGGGTGGGCAGTGCCCGCCCGGTGAGCAGCCTCACGGGGCCGTCGCAGACCCTCAGCACCCCGGGGCTCAGGCCCTTCCAGTTCAGCCTGAAATAATTAGATTGCTTGCCTCTCTCCAGGCTGCCTGGGGAAGAATGCCTGGCCATTCCCTTTGTGCCCCGTCTCTTCACAAACCCAGCCTTTGTTACTGGTTCTTTTTCCCTCCCTAGACATGAAAACTGAGGCCTGTCGTCTTTCCCTCTACTTTTGCAACAGATGAAGATGTCAGGGAGCTTGACTAGCTGTTTAAGAGATCTGCCATTACCTTTTTCCTCCTCCAATTCTTGAAATCATTTCACAGGGATCCAATTTTCTCTTTCATATTCGCTCCTGCAAACAGATTTGAAAAACTCTTTGTTAGTTGAAATAGTCTCTGAAATGTGCTGCTGTATTTCTTTTTGCTATTCTAATTAGCCTTTTAACTCAGTGCTGCTTGTATTTATAGCTGGCTAATCCTCCCTCTTCAGTCCTCCTCCTCCTCCATAGCAGAACATTTCCACTGTTTAAAAGCCATTTGCTCTTTCCTGTTTTCTGTTTCCCAGTTCCTTTGCTATTGCTGTTTAAGCGCTCCAGCTCTTGACTGAGCTTCCTGATCAGACGCAGGGTCTCCTTTGCTGCGGCACCTTTCCCTGAGCGAGATTCAGCTCCGGGCTGGCACAAGCCTTTGAGCAGCTGCCTTGCTTCTCTCCTTCAAGATTATTTCAAGACCGCCTGTTTTAGCTGTTCAGCTCCTACCATCCGCTCCTGCAAAAATGGGCAACCCGTGGTGGGCACGAGCGCGGATCTGGTTCACTTGCACCTCTCTAGCTGCGCTAATGCGGGCAGGAGGCTCTTGCCCGTTGTCGGTGGCCGCGGTCTCACGTCCTGCCGCTCTCCGTGGCTGCACCAGCCACGACCTTCCAGAGCAACATCTTGTTCTGAACATCTCGGATTCCTCCCGCTCAGAGCAGCTTCTGCATCCACGCAAAGGAAGCAGCCTAACCAGATCTGTGTCCCCATCCATCATCCTAATTAATCACCATCGTTTAAAATACATTTTTACTTTTTGATGCTTTTAGGTACTCAGGAGATTGGATGAATTGGTTTGCTGTGGTTTTTCAGTAAGGCTTTCACCAGGCTCAGTGCTGGTGAGTGTGTTGCGGTTTCCCCGGGGTGGGGGGGGTAAAGCATGCGCTCATCCCCCCAAGCCAGTGGGAGAGTACCCCATAAGAACCCTCTTTGCTGTGCGCCTCTAACCCTTGACTTAGGAACAATTCCCCTGCTAATGCTTTAGCTCTGCATTTGTGAAGCTTAAGATAACTCAGCTCTTCTGGAGCCATGCCAAATTGTAGCATAAAATATCAAAATGTCTTGTACGGTGCAAAGCTTTATCTGTAGTCTGGAGATGGAGGGCTTTCCCTTTACGTGGCCCTCCTGCCAGAGCTTTTCATAGCATGGTTTCAAAGAGCAAATATGCAGGAGATCTGCTGGCTTAGCGCAATTCCTAAATGCAGATAAGGCTTACAGCTCTCGCGCCAGGTAGGAAGATTCCAGTGACAGTTCAATGTGCTCGATTGTGCAAATCTCTGGCTGTGGCAAAGAGAGATGGGGAGCACAGACAGATGGTCTGGCACAGAAAGCACGCTGGGAGCCTGCTAAAGCACACTTTCTAAAAGGCGTCCTGATTGCCTGGTGGCAGAGTCCTTTACAGACAAGAAGGTGAGTGTAACAGGAGTCCTGACTCCCAGTCACCCTGCGGGCTGGCTCCCACCATCACCGGTCACAGTTGTCACAGGTCCCTCCGCACACCACCTTCCCCTGGGGGGGACTCAAACAGTCCCCGTGTACGGCAACCACTCAAGCATGCTAAGGAGCGCTGCTGAGCTGGAGCATGCCCCATGCAGAGGGCAATGCCCTCGGGAGCAGGGCGCACAACACAGCACCAGGCGTGATGGGGAGCGTGGGCTGGGCTCTTCCACACCGAAAGGCTACGCACAGCGTTGTCTCTGTTAGTCATCGGCAGAAAGTGCTCCTCTGCCTTGGAGAGCTGGAACAACGATCCCGTCTCAACATGCCAGGCTCCAGCGGGGAGAAGAGAGTCCCTGGGGAAGGAGAAGGGCAGGGACGAGGAGGATGTTTAAATACAAGGCAGCGCTAGTGTAGGGTGAGGAGGTTGTACTTTCCAGGCACTCTGATGAGAAGTAGGGGAAACCAGGACTTCCTTCCTAATATCACACTTTTAAATGTGCATATCTGCTACTCTTGAGTTATTTGCTCTACATAAAATATTAGTCTTTGTCAAGATATATCTTTCCTGTGCATAAACTGCATATTTTGATGCCTTGTTTCTTTATTCAATCTCTCTGCTCCCAAAAATTCATCTCCATTTTATCGCTTGTTCAATTCTGTGTTTTCATGGCATTTATGAGATAGGCATGGCATTAATCCTCTGCTTGGGGAATCTCACAGAGCCCCAGCCGAGGAGAGGGGCTGGCAGTGTTGCCAGTCACGGATCTCCCCGCCGGCATCAGGATCCACACAGCAGGATCTGGCACCGATAGCGGCAGCACGGAGCAGCAGATGTAGGTGGGCGGCAGCTTCCCCGGGACCCTCAGGTTTGTGCCAGGAGTGGTGCTGAGGGGCTCAAACATGGGCTCTCACACCAGCTCATCAGGGCACGGTGTCCTACCACTTGCTTCTCGGCAGCCTGGAGCTGAGGACCAAGCTCCACGGGAGTCATCCTGGGTGAGCACTGAAAGCCTGGACAGTGCCGGCGTCTCTTGTGCTGCTACACGGCTGCTGCTTCAAGGAAACGCTGCAGACACCAGTAACGGCTCTGAGTTTCGCAGATGTTTGCTGAGGAGAAGCTAAGCGCTTTCCAAAGGATGGCCCCCCCGGGGGTCGCAGTGTGAGAGGTTCGGGGAGCCCTCCCTGCCCCGTGCCCACACCTCCCATGACACAGCACCCGCACTACAGACCTCTGCAGCTTGTGCGCTGAACGCCCCCCACGACTTTGCAGAGTGCAACCTCTTTAATAATTCTCTGCTCCCAGAGGGAAGGAGGGACCAGAAATCTCAGGGAAGGTTTCAAGGTGAAAAATAACTTCATTCCATTCAACACTGGGTCATAACATAGGAAAAAATTTTAAAAGGTAAAGCAAGAAAGCCCACAAAAAGCATATTTATCTACCAGGATTGGCCTTGGCTGCTGCCTCGGTGTTTCAGCTATTGCGGAGGTCTTCAACTTCACCTCCCCAGTGTGGATGTGATACCCGACCTCCCTCATGTGGCCCCCATCAGATCTGGCATCTCAGCGCCTTCTGTCTGGCTTTGGGGTACCACATGGACCTGGACGAGATGGGATTAAGCCTTCCCTGCCTCTCTTTCCTGGGCCCAGACTGCTCCCAGCCCTTGCCCAGCCTCCCCAGATTTGCCTTTCGATCCTTTCCCCCCAGATTGGCATTCCCTCGGCTGGTGTTCCCTGATCACAGCCTCCTTAAGACCTTGCAATAAAACTTTACACATCATTTATCATGAGATGTATTAACGGTACAAACAATCTCTTAGCTTCCTTTTATCTCAGCATGCCCACCATGTGGTCTACTCATGACTATTAGCAGCACAGATGACAGACTAGGCAGTGAGAGGATGTTTTCTAATTTGCTTTCCTCACCCCATTATATTAGGGAGGGTTCTGCCATCAGTCTAATCTGAGAATAGACTGGGAAGAAGTTTGTAGTATGCAAAGAGTTAAAGTTTTGTGTCATTATGCACAGACCAAGAAGATTTCTGTCCATTTCCCAGTCCAGTCGGTATTTTTTAAGCCTCATAAATCTGTCTCCTTGCTGCTAAAGCCAGCAAGAAATCACGCCTCACTGTGTCAGTCTCCAGTCAGTCTCTTGTCCTGATTTAAGCAAAACCATGCAACTGGTTGCTACTGTACGCGAATGCAAAAGTAAATGCCTCATCTGCTATGCTGCTGGTGGCTCTGCAATCATTAATCTAATGAAACCGATAATAACTCTTGGGGATGTGGTTCTGGGTGAAATCTCAACTCAACCAGAGATATGCTGTGCAGCCTGTACATTCAGGGAGTGATTTGTCACCTGCAGGAAGGAGGCACCTGTAATGAGCAAGACGACTCCTGGAAAAACTAGATGCTGCTCCTCGGCAGAGAGCAAACTGAGAAGTGTTTGCCGAAGGAGCTGTGCGTGCAGTCCTGAGCCTACAGATCCCGGGAGAACCCTAGGACAGGGACGGTCAAGCACGACACTTGTGAGCGAACCTGAAGAACCTCACATCTCACTGTCCAAACTGGGCGGGCGCCCTGGAGCCTGGCTGGCCCCGGAGCCGAGGCGCCCGTTGTGCCGGCGCCCTTTCCAGCAGTGCCACATCTCCCTGCTTCTGGCAGTCTCACCGTCAGAGGCCAGGGGAAAATGCGAGTGCTCATTTTCATTCTTGCTCTCACTGAAGAATTGCGAAGGAGCAGCCAGCAGAAAGACAGGAGGTTTCTGCTGTCAGCGAAGGGGCTTTCATTGCTTTGCCCCCACGGAAAAGTCCATTTGCTGTCCGGACCGATGCATCCAGATGCCCCTGGGGGCATGTTCCTGCGGCTCAGCCGGGGATGTGCTGCCACGCCGGGGTGCCCGAGGGGGCTGAGGGCTGGCAGGGGCCCCCGCCGCCAGCACATAACCCCAAGGACACAGAGCCGTGGCCAGGAGGCTGCGCTCTGTTAAACATTACACCATTTTGTCTTCTTGAGGGCTGGAGGCTTTTACAAGAACATGCAGTTTTTGTCTGCACTCCAGCAAGAGGAAGAAGGATGCTTACAATCCGGTGCTGGAGAAATTGGCTGAGGATCAGAGATCTGTGCCAGCCCCCTTCGCTCTCCCAGAATCTGCAGCAGAGATGCCTGGGAGTGTTTCTTAACCGTTCTTTTTGCCACAAAAAAAAAAAAAAAAAAAGCTGCTAAGTCAAAACCTAAACAGTTTGCAAACTAAAGTTGATTTTGATAAACCTTCAGATTTTAAAGTGTTTGGGGGGAAAGTTCCATCGCTGACAGAACACCTTCTTTCAGCTACTCTAGTGAACAGGTTTGAAAATGAGTCAGAATTTGAAGGCTTAATTAATTCAGACCTAGTATGTGAAAAAATACCAAAGCTAATAGAGTTGAAATCTGGGAAGGCTGCATTTCTATAGATGCCACATAATTCAGTGAGATGTTGATCTTCCATCGATACGGGAAGAGTTTTTTAGGTTTCAGAATCTGTTCAGGAGAGGAGAAGCACTCCCGGCTGGTCTGTGAGCAGGATTTCCTTCCAGACAGCCCGAGAGGGACCCGTACGAACCGGGTGGGCTCTGAGGCCGAGCAGGAGCTGATCTCAAGCCAGCCCGCCCTGTGCACACGGGGGTCCCGCTCCCCAGCACACGCCGCCGGGAGCCTTCCCCGGGGGGCCCTTCCCAGACACCAGCCGCAGGCAGTGCCCTTAATGCACAGAAACTCAGGCTCCCTCGCGTTGTGCCTGTCCTCCCCCCTCTGCTCTGGCTTGTGAAGGGGGCGAGGGATGGGTGCCCGAGATGGGTGCCCGGGATGGGTGCCAGGGATGGGTGCCAGGGATGGGTGCCAGTTTCTGGGAGCTCCCCCTGAGACCTGCCTGGCTGCTGCTGCCCCATTTTAGCTGTTGTCTCCTCAGAGAGGCCTCCTGGGATGATGCTGGTTATCCTGAAGGTTTTATGCACTTCTGAGGGGGCAGAGGGAGGAAAGTTTATGGCTGCATTTATGAGGAGCATGAGATTATCTGCATACGCTGAAAAAATCACAGAGGCTATATAAAGAAGGGAAAGTACCATCCTTCGGCAAACAGTGAATTGGTATTAGCCTGCAGTCAAAGAGGATCTTAAATTATTGTTGTCTTTTTTTGTATTGCTGTACAGTAGTTTAAAGATAAAAGCCATCTGGGAAGAGTTCAGATAAGTTGGGGGGGGGGGGGGGGCGGGCAGACAAGCATAACTGCACTGACTGCAACGTGCTGAAATGAACCTGCTGCCAGTTTCTGCTTCACCCCCCTGAGCTCAGGCTGACAAAGCTGAGATACCCCGAGGTGGCGTGGGGTAAATCCTACCCAGGTGCTTCAGCTTCTTCCCTCCTGGTGTGTCCCCTGTCCCAGCATCTGCCCCTGCAGAGCAGCATCGCCTCTGCAGATCCTGCTGGCTGTAGCTGCCCATTGGAAACACCTGCTCATTAAGCAGTGCTGGCTATAAATTCACTTTCTTTCCCCAGTGTATTGTCACTGCACTTTCCCCAAAATAGGAGCTGCAACCCCTGATCAGAGGACTGCCAGCTTGTCTCCATCCCCCTGTTGCCTGGGACATCTTCTCTGCCACTGGCACAGCCCAGGCGAGGTGTTTGCTCCTGGTCTCCCAGAGCTGAGGTGGGTGACCGGGTGTGCGGGGGGCCCAAAGAGGTGTCCACCATCCTCAGCTGTGACAGCCCACCCAGCAGGGGAAGGGGGGCTGTGGGGTCCCCATCCCAGTCGATCGTGGGGGTGCAGTCGAGGCTCTTTCCTGGCCCACAGCTGACTGCAGTAAGGCTAATGGAGTGAAAAGCCTTCAAATCAGCTGGCCCCTGCCTGCCTCTGTAATTTAAGTATGGGTTTATTAGAAATAATTAAATTGGCCTGCAGCAGAACAGCACGGGGAGAGCAGCATGGCTGTTTGTACAGGAGCTGGCATGTGATGGGAAGGGGAGCTGGCAGCACTGGGAGGAGAGCAGCCCGGGAGTGCGGGTCTCCCCCGATCCCCAGCTCCCCCGTTTGGCCAGCCCAAGGGGTCCTGCGGCTCGGTCCCGTGGGGATGCCCAGGAGCATCACTGCAGCCATGCCTGCCAGCTCTCCGGTGGGTGCTGGGCGCGTGTCCAGTGTGGGTGGTGGGTGGGCTCGGCAGGCCAGGTGCAATGGGGCAGCGTGGTGCCCGGCACGTCCTGTTCTCCGTGGGCAGGGGAGGGGTCGGGCAGCACGGCCGGCTCCCGTGCCCCTGGCTGTGGTCATTGCCTGAAGGCATAAGTGTTATTTTGGATGTTTCCCGGGAGGAGCAGGTTTCTGGCAGTGGCTTCCCAGGCAGTTTTACCCCACTCTAGTGGAGCATTAACAGATGTGTCTGGCCCCACGAATGCCAGAACAGATTTGCTCTGCAGCACCAGGCGCGATTGCTGCCTGCAGCGAGGGGCGAGTGGTGACGCGGTTAAGAGCAGCCGCAGAAACACCAACAGCAACTCTGCCGGGGGTCAAACCCCAAATGAAAGTGGTGCTGGCTGCAGAGCCCCAGCAGGGCTCTGGGGCCAGGCAATGGGAGCACCAGGCGCTCTAATTGTACAGCATGCTCATTAAGGCTAGCAACCCGGAGCACTCTTCTTTTGAAACTTTCCCCAGAGGGAGAAGCACCGGGGCCCGGCGCTGGGGTGAGGCACTGGGTTGATGGTGACCATGTTCCGTGCAGGGCTGAGGGCTGGTAATCAGTCCTCCTGGCAAGCCAGCAAGCTGCAAGGCATTAGTGTAATCTAGTCTGCAGGAGATAAAAGCCTGAACAAGCTTTGCAGAGTCAGACAAGGATAAGCACTGACAAAGTCTGGAATGTTTTTTCAAATGTTAATAGCTCTCCTTAATAAAATGCCAAATGTGGCAGCTCGGGCAGGGCTGAAAGCAGCAAACAGCAAAGGCTGCATGGCCATCCCAGCCCGGGGGCAGCGCCCAGGCCACGGCTGGCTGATGGCAGCGGTTTGTAGCTAGTCACAGTGTTGATCTGGCAACCTGGAGGGTTACCCCAGCTTCGCCTCGGCGGGCGCACGCCCTGGCACCCATCGCCTCCAGCACCTCCCCAGGAGCCTGCTCCCACCCTCCCTCCGAGCAGCCAGCCCTGGCGGGTGCGGTGCCCACGAGAAGTCCCAGCACAGGCAGCACAAAGACTTATCCTGCTGCCAGGCACGAAATGGGAAGTGCTCCGGGGATGTTAGACCTGCCCCAGCCTTGCTGGGACTAAGTCACCACCTTGGGACTAGCTGTGCTGGAACACAAGCTTAAATCAGGCAGGACAGGCACAGGGCGAGTGAGTTTTGAGAAACTATATTACTGATTCCCTGATGGCTTCAAAATCTGTCTTTGTGTGGTGCTGCTTTTTGAATTGCTTGCATTCACACAGCAGCTTGAGGGGAGTGATAAGACTCATGAATATGGAAATTCTTCTCAGAGGGTGGAAGGGGGTTTGATGGGACCTGTGGTGTTTTCCTGAAACGTTCACATCTTGACTTTCTTCGAGCACCACGTGCTGGGGCGATGGGCAGCTCGGGTCTGAAATGGTCCTCGAGGCAAGCACCCGCAGAGGCAGTGCCCAGCCCTCCCCGGGGCCAGGGGACGAGGGGTGGCTCGGCTGGTTCCTTCTCCAGAGGAGGAGAGCAGGAATGAGGCAAGGGAGCTCTGTGAGGTCGAGGGGGCCTTACCTGTGCCTCGTTTTGCAGCAGTCACCGTGGGACTGGGACGCACTGTGCGGCCTGTGGAAACAGGCACCTTTCCTTCTGCGTGTATCATCCCCGCCAGCAGCACAGCCCGGCACCACGGTGTTTGCCCAACGCAAACGAAGTGGTTTTCCAACTTGTTGGCACTGAACACTCCTCTTCCTGCTAACTTGCCTGCCAGACTGAAGCTAAACTTCCCCTTGCTCCTTGCAGACACCTGTGTGCCCGCAGCCTGCCCGGGAAGTGGCAGCAGCCGGTGCCTGCAGCTCACGATAAGGCGCGCGGGGAGCCCGCGTGCAGCTGGGGCTCGGTGTGCCCCCGGGCACAGTCCTGTGCCAGCAGGACCTGGTGCATCCCAGGAACCCCCACCATCCCCTGATGGCCCCCAGGCTCAGCGCTAAGAGCCCCCAGTGCCATGGGGTTCAGCATCCCAGTCCCCCAAGCCCTCCAGGGCCCTGGTGTCCCCCAGTCCTGAGGTGGGGGACAGCCACCACCGTCCGGCACTGTGCTCAGCACGGGTGCTTGATGCACTGGATGCTGCTCCAGACTGCTCTGCATACATCCACCCGTTATTGATCACTCTAAAAATCTTTAAAGATTAACTTCTGGGAACAAATATAACATCTTTACAGAGCGCTGGGAGAAAACTGCTTTAGCATTCGGGTGGCTGCTCTGTTGCACAGAGACATCTGTTTGCAACAGGACGCACAGAGCAAATGATCTGTCAGTGTTCGAGGGGACGCATCCTACAAGCCACTGCCTCCCCTGTGATGGCAGGTAAAGGTAACCTTGCCATCCATTGCAGCTGCACAAGTCACACTCCAAAACTGTGTTAGCAGCACTTGCTACTACGCCCAGTTCCTGGCGTGTGCTGTAAAATCATCCAGTGTCTTCTCCGATTTTGACCCCCAGTGTTGTGACAGGTAGGACACAGCCTCTGGAGGCGTGGGGGGAGCTGCCGGCAGCAGCTGAACACGTCCCACCCCTTTGGATTAATTTCTTTGCCACAGCTATAGAAAGCCGTTTTGGTTTCCATGACTGTAATGCACACCTGGAAACGGGGGGCTCCAGCTCTCCCGTGTACGGGCAGGGCAGCGGGGCCTCCGTGGGCGAAGGGAGGCTGAGAGGAACACCGGGCACCTTCTGTCATCTTGAAAAATGCACAAAGTGCATGGTGGTGGGTAGCAGGCAGGCTTTGCACAGCATGGTCAGAGCTGCGTGGGTGACGTGAGCGGGGAGAGGTGAGGTGCCATGACCAGTGGGTCTCAACCTCAGCTGAGACCTGTGGGTTCAGCAAGGGGGGGTTCAGTGTGTCTACAGGGATCTCCTAGGAGGAGGTCAGTGCGGGTACAGCAGTGCCCTTGCACTCACTATCATGTGCCCAAATTTCTGGAGAAGCTGCTGCAAAACTAGAATTTATGACTTGGGGTAATTTTTTTCTTTCACCTTGCAGTTTTTGCTCTTTCAAAGGCTGGCTAGAGCCCAACATCCCTGCTGGCGAATGCCATGCAGGAGCAGGTCTCTGATGCGGAGCTGCAGGATGCTCTGGGTCGCTGTCAGGCAGACGTGGTTTGCCTGGGACCAGGCCTGTCCCACCACGCTCCCTGTGAGCCTCCGCTCCCAGGCAAGGCTGCAGCTGTAGCTCCTCCGTAGAACTGTGATTACCCCTGCTTCTGCCCCAAAATATTAGCATACGTGCAAAGAGCAATCCAAACTATTAAACTGTTTTTGTTCCACGGGACCGGTGTCTCCTAGGGTGCCCTGCCAGGCAGCTCCCTGTGCCGCACCCTGCCAGCGGCGCTGGCGCCCGCACGGGGCAGCACCCATGGGTGCAGGCACGCAGCCACAGGCAGCGGTCGCCGTGCCCGGCCTGGGAGCAGCCCGGCCACCAGAAACCAGCACGGGCAGCGCCGCCACCCTCCCATGTTCAGCAAACCTCCACCAGCGTGCCCTGGGTCGCCCCCGCCAGCCTGGGGAGTCCGCAGGATGACAGCCTGTGTGCGAGGAATAACCCGCTGCAAAGAAATAACCCGCTGCAAAGAAATAACCCGCTGCAAAGAAATAACCCGCTGCAAAGAAATAATAACCCACTGCAAAGAAATAACCCGCTGCAAAGAAATAACCCGCTGCAAAGAAATAACCCGCTGCAAAGAAATAACCCGCTGCAAAGAAATAACCCGCTGCAAAGCGCAGCCTGTGGCAGGGCAGCAGAATGAGCACGGAGAGAGCTGGGTAGCGAATGCTCTCACCAAGGGGGGAGACCTCGGTGAGTACGTTGCTGCCTTGCCAGGCAAGCCATGAACGAATGCACCTTTACCGTGAGTAATGAATCATCATTAGAAATCACTCAGTGATTGATATTAGGAAAAGCAAGTCATGTATTGGGTCATCCTGTCCATCTCTCGAGCCAGCGTTTGTGCTTTCCCTCTGGGATATTTGCCAGGGATCTCTGACCCTTATCATGATGTGGAGTTTCCCCCTTTCCCTGGGATGGCAATTCTCTGATTAATATGGTTTGCTGCCAGAAAACTTCCTCCGATATTCAATCTGTGTTTTCTTTATGTTAATTTCTTGCCATTACAGCACCCTGATTAATTACTCTGTTTATGCCTCTAGAATATTTGCAGGCTCTTGTCATTGATGCAGGAACACTTTATAGAAGAGAAATGTCTGTAGATCCGTAATTGCTTAATGAAGTGCTGGTAGACAGGAATCAAGAATATTCACTGTTATCCTGGGTTTTTTAGGACCGATGAATGCTTTTTGTGGTCTGCAAAAGATTCTGCTGTGCCCCAGGTTATGACCACCTCGTAGCCAGACTGGGCTAGCTCAAGTCTTCTGCTCACCCTTGTAGTCTCTTCCACAGCTGGTTGACTTTGCTGCCACTGCTTGGGCAAAGTGATGTCCGTAAGGACTCACGCCACAGGCTCCTTGCCCCAGAGAACACTGCTTCCAAAATGCAACCCAAAAATGGGACAGGGCTTCTGTATGGCTTCGCTGACTTGTAAATCAGGGTACAAAATGACTGGGAAGATGCCTGGCAGTGAGCGCACAGGGGTCTGGATTCCTTGGCCCCACTATCCAAGGGTGTGCATTTTGCACTTCCTACCTGCCAGATGAACCTGCCGGTTATGTCTCTGTTTCCCCAGCTCTGGCTGCTGGTTTTGCTCCCTGGCACTCAGCAGTGCCTCCTCCGCAGCCACATAATGCTGTGCAGCCCCACGCAGGGGCTGCAATCCAGCCCGTCCCGCGTTCCCCAGGTTGCCCCGTTTTTCCTTGTGGCGCCCCTGCAGCCGCCCCTGGGCAGCAGACACGCGGTGCTGGTGCCTGGCCGCCGTGACATCCCTGCTGCTTCGGGCTTCAGCCCGGGCGTCTCCTTGGCAGAAGGGGATCACAGGGGCAGATGCCAGCTCGGCTGATACTTCTGCAGCCTCAAAATAAAAAGATGCTCTGAAAGGTCTTCTGACTCCCCTGCAAGGCTCCCCTGCCTTCTCAAGTGAGAAGAAAAGGAACCATTAATGTTTAGCTTCGGTTTTGTTTATCAAAGAAAAGAAAGCTTTTGTCAAGCATCAAAGCCAGGATTTAGGACACAAAGCGAACTGTTTTGCTGTGGGCTTCTGAGAAACCAGAGGAAGAAAAACAGTCGTTTGAAATTACCAACTAAACTGTTGAATCTGAAACCTGCAGTTTGTGTTTAGCTGAACAGAAGAGGCTCAAGAAATTACCTGTCTGCTGTAAGCCTCTCTGAAGTCTGGAGCTCCATCCGGGTCTGAAATCCAGGGGCAGCGAGGGTGCGGACTCTGCACCGAGCGGGTTTTTGGGGCCGCAGGCTGGGATGGGCCTTCAGCTGGAGCCGGCCCCAGCCCTGTGCTTTGCAAGGGCTGGTGGCAGACAGCTCACGCTCAGAAAGCCCGGAACAGGGTGAAGCAACTGCAAGGAAAATGTAAAATAAACGTGTGGCCTGAAGTCCGGATGTGCAGTTTATTTTAAAACCTAATAACTCCAGATAATTGATAGTGGAGTGCAGTATTTTCAACACGTTGGATTACGAGCGTCTGTCGCTCACAAGAAGCTGTAACCTTGAGCTATGAGACATTATTGGCAGTATTTAACACAAATCTGTTTTCCATCATTGTCAAATCCCACTTCAATATGCACCACAGGAAGAAAGCCGAATACTAAATTGATTTCTTTAATGGGAAGCGTTCTTCGGGAGACACCAACCTGTGTGGAGATGCATTAATAGGATTACAATGGAACCTTTTTATTTTCCTTTATTTTTTATGGAGATTTTTTAATGGAGGTTTCCTACCCTGACATGCCTGCAATACGCTGTTTGGCCGCAGATTTTGCAAGGCAGTCCCGCTGTGAGGATGAAGTTGGGACTGTTTCTGCGCTGAGTCGGCCGAGCCATCGCTGCAGGGAGCAGCCTGGGAAACAGCGGCGTTTGGCAAGGGCCGGAGGGGAGCCCGGCAGGCGATGAGGGGCTGCACCCCCAGGGATGAGGGGCTGCACCCCGCCGGGACGGGGAGCAACCAGCATGTCCCTCCCTCTTCTCCCCCCGAGCCCCTCACGCCGCAGGCTGCAGGCCTGGAGAAGCACCGGTGGAAAAGCAGGAGAGAAACCGGCACGGAACAGAACGGGGCGCGGGAGCAAGAGGCTCAGCAGAGGCTGTGCCCGGGGCTGGCCCACGCCTCCCGTCAGACCCCCCGGCCCCCCACCCGGTTCGAGCTGCTGCCGTGGGGCAGAGCGGGGGGTCACGCCGCGGTTCTGGTTTCCACTCTCTCCCCGGTGGTTGCAAGTGCTGAAAGCCCGATCTGCCGGGGAGCAGCGCGTTCGGGGCGCAGCGGTGCTGTGCCCGGGGCTGGTGGCTGAGGGTGGGGGGTCGTTTGTGCCAGGCTGGGAGGAGGAACGTTTGCCTTCTCCGGGAGTGCAGGAGTACTGCAAGTGATAAGGTAATTACCTTCTTCAGCGCCAGCTAATTGACAGAGAGCTAATTGACTTTTTAAAAGTTACTGTTTCCCTTCCCTGGGCAGAGCAAAAGCCACCGGAGCTTCTCTGAGCTGCTCCCACTGGCGCGGCCCCAGCCCCGCGGGGAGCACCGGGCAGATCCGAGGCTTGGCCGGGAGTCCCCAGCCAGGGCAGCCGCTACCCCCCGGCTGCCCGGGGGGCTGGCAGGTGGGGTGAGGAGCCGGGGAGCTACACCCGTGCTGGGGGGCTCGGGGCCCTGCTCCCAGCCCTGGAACGGGGCGCTCGCCGGGCAATTGCTGACTCAGGTGTAGCTCCCGCACACAAATGGTGCCACGTTAAAATGTCTATGTCAGAGTCGTGGGCTACTGTAAAGTGGTTTACAAGTCTGGCTGGCAAAGCTGAACCTTTTCTTGTGATATGCCGAGGATTTATGTCTGTAAATAGAGAGGAGATGTGTGGGAGGCGTAACTGGTAACTGGGCTGCGAAGGGCGGATCCTTCGCAGGCGGGAGGTTTGCTGCTGGCTGCGCGTCCACCGCAGGTTGTTGCTGCCCAGCTGCGTGTCGCTGCGTGGGGCCGAGCCGTGGAGCTTCCCGGGGCTGCGCTGAAGGACAGTGTCGAGGCAGGGGAGAGCCCCCGGCTGGGGGAGCAGCCGAGCCCAGCGACCCCCAGCTCCAGCCCAGACCCGGGCCGGTGGGTCGGCCGCTCTCCAGGAAACCGTCGAAGCCAGCTGGGTTCATCAGGTGTGCAAAAGCAACCCAGTGCACAAAATGCCATGCTGCTGGGGGTCGGAGGGGCCACCCCTTGCACCGCCAGCCAGGAAAGTGGGGGGAGGCTGAGGCTCTGCACCCGCAGGCCAGCGGTGAGGGAGGGAAGGGCGTGCAGGGAGAGGCCCCTCCTGAATCTCGATACACTCCTTTGGGGACACGGCTGCTAGGCCAGCTGCTCTCTCGTCAGGCACACACAAACATATGCAAACACAACACACACAGAAAAACCTTCCCCCACTGCAAAATGAGGATTCTAAAACCTCGGCCCAATATTGAAACTGTTTTCTGCTCCTCTGTGGTGATGCGTCTCCCCCTGAGTATCTCTTGGAGTCTGCTTCCCTACCAGCTGCCCCACTTCTCCCTCTCTGCTGCAGAGCAGTAACGGGTCTCCAGTAGAAATAAGCTGCTACTGTGATGGATAAGAAAATCACAGCAGCCGCTAGGGCAGATTTTGGCTTTTTTCTTCTCTGACAGGAAGGCGATGCCTCTCCATACGAGCCTGAGGTTGCCGGGCAGCCACCACCACCATCCACCACTGCCAGTCCCCAGGCACTCCCGACCTGGAGATGCGTTTGGTCTGAAATGTGTCCCCACGGGGTCGAGCTGCCGAGTGTCCCCATGGCACTTGGCAGCCAAGCTGGACAGAGCTGATGGTGACCACTCTGTCTGCCCTAGAGCTCCATCTCAGGCAGGGAAGTTGTCCAGCTGCCTCCAGCAAGCACTGCCCATCCCCGTGGGCTGCGGAAGGCACAGCAAACCTGGAGCCTGGGAAAGCCCCAGGTGACAGCGGGAAGAGCTGCTCGGCCCTGGCCCTGCAGGCTGCTGTGCTCTGGGGGCACGGGGTGTGACTGGGACAGTGATCGGGGTGCTGCTGGGACCAAGCGGCTCTTCAGCCAGTCAGCAGTGTGGTCACCATCAGTGCCCGGTGCTTCGGTGACTTTTGGGAGGGGTGTCCCTGCCCCACTGGTCTCTGGTCACCCCACTGGCCAGCACATGTGCTCAGAGTATCCACGGGTCCAAGGCAACCGGCTGGGATGCAGCGTGGGCACCTGCCCTCAGGCAGCGGGGACCAGATTCGAACTGAGCATCACTAGCTGGAGCTAGCAAAGCTGGCTCTTCCCGAGAGCGAGCTATTTGTGACTGGTCAGATGGCACAGAATCATCTAATGGGGTTACCTGTGAAGCCCAAAGTGTTAAATGTGCAGGTGGCTTTGTTCCGTGCTAAGCACAGTGACAAAGGGCAGAGCCGCCCAGAGTCCCCCGTGGTAAAGCCTCTCGGCGGTCAGGCAGTCAAACAGAAATAACGGCCTTTCCGGAAGGGCCCGGACAGTGTCGGGATTTCTCGTTCCTGGCAACGCGAACAAGCTTCCCTGGGGTCTGGTGCCCTCGCAGCAGAAGCTGTGCGGGGAGAGCAGGGCAGGGCAGAGCCCCGCCGGCCCCACCATGCTGGAGATGTCCCTCCCTGCAGCCCCAGGGGCCGGGGGGTCACCCGGCTCCTTGCTGGGTGGGCACACGCCGTGCCACGTCCCCCACTCGGGTCGGCGCCCCGAGGGCCCATGAACAGGCTGGCTGGGAGTGCATCGCCTGTCAAACAGCATTGATCCGGGCTCTGTCTTAGCTGAAAGGGCCGCGGCCCCGACCAAGTGCAAGGAAGACACTCCACTTAACAAGCACAATTAGGGTGGCGCAGCTGCGACACAGTGGCAGGAGCGGAGCTTAGCCGTGGTGATTCATTTCCTTGTGCCGCTGTGTGCCGCAGCAGGGCTGCACGTCTGCCTCGGGCGCCGGACGGGTGACCCCAGCTCTGCTTTACCGTGACCCCAATTTGCTGGAAACTTTCAGGAAACTTTCAAGTACAGAAGGAGGAAAGTTTCCTCTAGGAAAGCCGGTGGGAATGCAGCGTCTGCTTTGGGAACAAGACTTGTTGTTGTCCCTGGCAGCCGGACCCCAGGGCCGGGGTGACAGGGGGATGGCAGCGCGGGAGCCGCGGCGGGACACTGCGCCGGGACGGCTGCCTCGGCGGGACAGGGCTGGGGCAGGCACCCCGGCACACCGCGGCGCTGCCGGCCGCAACGAAGCTGCTCACCGTGCGGAACCTGCTTGCTGCCGAGGCCGTGGCCGTTTTCCTTCCGTGCAACCGGGGTCTCTCTGCAGGCAGCTCCGCGCTCGCACTCCCAGAGCCGGGGCCCCCGCTCTTGGCAAGCGCCGGGGATTTTATTGCCTGTTTGCTAACGGAGTTGGAAATTAACGTGATTATTTCGCATAGTAATTGGCAGCATGTGTGGTGAGGAGATCAGAACGCAGAGAAACTGGAAGTGAAGAGGTTTAGCGAAGCGTTTGGGGAAGTTAAACGGTGTGTTTAAATGCCTTGGCGTGGTGTGCCGCAGCCAGGGCCCCCGCGGGGCCGGGCACCCTTGCTCGCTGTGCCCCCCGGCTCGGGGGGCAGGGACCCGCGCAGCTGCAGCCGCTGCCGGTGGCGGGTGCCCCGCACGCCGGTTGGCATCCGCCGCAGACAAAGGCGGGCGGAAGCTCTCCCTCCCACAGCGCCATACGGGAAGGCTTCTGTCACCGTGCCACCACGGGGAGAGGAATTTAAATGTGACGAGGCAGGTTCCTCTGAACTGCATCCAAATACCCACCTAAAAATAGTCTCTCCCTCCAGAAGGGTGGCTGGTTCCAGCCTCTCGGCTCCACACGCTCGCAGCAACCCCATTCCTCCTCCTGACTCCTGCAAACCTGCGGCTCGTTGCCAGCTGCTGGTGATTGATGTGGGGGGGGCCCTGCTGCAATTTAGGCGCCACATGGAGAGCCTGGTTCTCCTTCAACCTAAACCTGCACCCCACCTGCTCGAAAGCAGAAGTCCTGGATCCCTCTGTTAATAGCAGGCGCTCTGCTCTGCCTGTAATGTCTGGGTGTAGCAGCTTTTATCGGGTGATAAACCCGGCTCAGCGAAACCAGACTTTGTGTCAAACACACTGTAATATGCTCAAAGCACAGCCCCAGCAGCGCGCATCCTAACGCCGGACGTGCTGCTCTCGGGATTAGGCAGCAGAGCCCCCGACGTCCTGTCAGTCAGGATACGGCAAATCCTCTCCGGGCAGCACGGGGGGAGCTCCTGTTCGAGCAGCCCAGCAGCAGGAGCCTTCCTCCCTGTTTACTTTCCATTGCAGACATTTACCTTTGGACCAATAGAGCTGGGAAGGTTTTCTTGCTGATTATAAACCCAGCATTAGTATGCAGTTGAAAATGCAAATCGGCCTAGATGAGACTTCCTGGACAGCAGTGGAAGTCAAGGATTTAAATCTAGCCTGATCTTGGACATAGTTTAAGCTCCTCAAAACAAGAACACGTAACCTGGTGCAGAGATTTAATCTCAATAAATGCCCCTGTCAACAAGCTCCAGGAGCCTTTGTTTGCCTTAGTGATAATGTTCAGGTGGAGGTGATGTGCTCGGCGTCGGTCCCTGCTCCGCAGCACCCAGCCCCTGCCTCTGTCCCGCCGTCCCCCCATGCTCCCGGGCTGTGCCGGTTCACCCCCAGCACCCCCAGACGAACCCGCTCCTCCGACTCGCGCTGGCCCGAGCCCTCCGCCAGCTCCCCCAGGCCACCGCTGACTTGGCTAGACCCTCTCCTGGGACTGGGGTCAGGAGCAAGCCTGCTTGTGCTGCCCTGCAGCGACCTCGAGCAGCATCTTCCTCTCTCTCCTGGCCACCTCACATGGCTTGCAAGAAACCCCATTCCACGTTGCCCAGGTCCCCTTCCAGGAGCCACCCGGCTGTCTGCTGCAGGCCGAGACGTTTACTCTGGGCACCACTGGAGTCCTGACGTGGGCAAATGAACTGCATCCCTCTGAGTTTTAGTATTTCATCATAAGAAACTAATTGTCATCTCTGTGCCAGGTTCTGGGATTTCTTCTGCCAAATGCTGCCCGCGTCCCCTCAATATAGAGGCCAAAGCTGCGGAAGAGCCAACCAAGCCCCAGATTTTGATCAGAGCTTGCAGTGGCTCAAATTGCCGGCTACAAGTCTCCAAATCCAAGCAGAACTCATGGGCTGCAAAGTCCGTGAACTGCGCAGCCTGCGCACTTGGGGCAGACGCAGCGGTGACGCCGAGCCGGGTGGCTGCAGGGGTCGACGCTTCGGCACTTCCCACGCAAGAGGTGCAGCCCGTGCCCCTCGGCGGGAGGGGAGCAGGTCTCCTCCTCGCTGCCCAGGATCCGAACGGCTCCTTTGCCGGGCTGGGGGGGGGCCATTCGCCCGTCTCGGTCCCCAGGGAACCGTGGGGAAGGCAGACGGGGACGCTGTGCACCTGCGTTTGGGGACGGCACCTCCCGTGCAGCAGCCTCCAGGCCCGGAGTGCGCTGAGGCTGCTGCTCCCCGGGCAGAAGGGCAGGCTGAGAGGGAAAGGCTCAGGCACGGGGGAGCAGCAGAGCAGCCTACCTGATAAGTGAGCACTTAATTATCCTCTGTGTTAAAGGCCTGGTCCCCAGAAGCTGTACGTAGGAGCTGTGGGGACAGGAAAACTTCTGCAGCAAGAACAAGCTGGGAGACTCTGTGCTTCCCAGACCTTCCTTCCAGAGCTGGAAAGCCTTTACACCAGGAGCACGAGCCAAGAAATGCTGGCAGCGCCAGGCAGCTGAGCACAGCCCTCTCTGCTCCATCCTTGCGCATAAATTACCTCCAGGCTCTGAGCTAAACAAAGGGCCCTGAAATAATTCTGCATTTTAATAAAGTCAGTGTTCATGCCACTGTCGTCCTTACAGAAAGGGAATTTGCATTTCTTTCTGCCAGCTCGCTCTGCACAGCCTGCTGGCACTGGAGATCAGCCACACTCTCCTGCACTCCCCACCAAGGACTAAGTTATATTTTGTTGCTTAATCACTGTAATACCAGAAATGCAGGGTAGAGCTGCTCTAACCCCCCAGACTAGAGAGCACACTTATATCTCAAAAGCCCTCCAATGTGCAAGTTTGTCTAAAAAGCAGCACTCTCCAAATCACTTCTGCTGGTGACTGTGCATCTCCCCCAGGCTCTCGCCGGCTGCTCTCCCGCACTACCCTGTGGGCAGGCTCACACCTGATTTACCCAGGAGCCAAGGGAGGAAGAGCTGGCACTTGCACTTCTGGTTTGTATTTCTGTAAATTCTGGAAAGAAACTGCAGCCTCTCCCTCCCATGGGAAAGGCATCCCCTGTGGGCTTAGAGCCTGTCTCTAGCTGTGCCTGGTGCAGACAGCCCGCTGTGAGCCCGGGAGCCACCGCCGGGACCCTCCGCGGCCCCGGGGCAGGCAGAGCAGGGCTGACACGCTCCTCCTCAGAGGGTCCCTTCACTCCTCAGACCCCTGTGCTGCACGCACGGGCCGTGGGGGTTTGGGCAGTCTGGAGGTCACTGCCTTTCCCCATGGGAGGTGAGACTGGGGCTAAAGCACCAGCCTGTCCTGCCAGGGGCTCTGGGGCTGCGGCCGGGTGAGAGGCACCTGCCTGCTCCCGGGGTCACCCCCTCGTTTTGTCACTGGCTGGTGAGGATCCCCCAGCCCACGGAGCTCCGTTCCTCCAGGATCGCTACGAGCTGAGCCAAGCTTAGGCTGCCCGAGCAGCAGCAGCGCCCTGAGCGTCCCTGCTGCTGGGGCTGGGCATGTGCACCGGGCTGGCAGAGACCCCGCCGGGCCCATCTCCTGCCTCCCACCTGCATCTCCTGCCTCCCCCCTCCATCTCCTGCCTCCCCCCTCCATCTCCTGCCTCCCCCCTCCATCTCCTGCCTCCCCCCTCCATCTCCTGCCTCCCACCTGCATCCCACTCCTCCACTGCCACGGCTGCGGCAGGGGAAAGCCGTGATCGTAGCTTTCAGCGTGTTCAATTACTGTCAGTTAACGATGATTAATTTACAATTAAGGGCCTCTAAAGGGTAGTGTGTGTGTGTGTGTGTGTGTGTGTGTTAAATAAATATTGATCTTTCATTTGTGGCCACAGATATATTACCCCGGTTACAGGAGACACGTCAGTGGCAAGAGCTGGGCTGCCTGCGCTCCCAGCCCCGGCACAGGGAGAGCTGCCCCGCAGCACCCCGAGCTGATGGGGTCTGCCAGGAAACCAGGGGCTGCCCAGGGCAGGAGGGTTCGGTTTGGCCTCATCCCAGCTGGGAGCTCTGGCTGCTTGGGGCTGGATGAGGATCGCTTCCCCCTGGGGTGTTTCAGTATCGACTGCAATCACTCGGCCCTGTTTCCACTTGCAGAAAGCGTGTGGGAGCAGGGGGGTGCTGGGAGCTGGCCGTTTTCCTCTTGCACAGCCCCTAATTGCCCTTGTTAAATAAACAAACTGTCCAGAATCTGTTTCGGTTTCATTAACAGCCGGACAACTTAACAAACTCATCACTGAACACACAATGCGTTTTTCAACCCGGTTTCAGCCGCGCTCTGGAGCTGTTCTGGCTGGCACGGTCACCGCCCGGCCCGCGCAGCGTGTGCCAGGGGGGCAGGTGCCCCCAGCACCCTCGGCACAGGCACCGCTCGGGGGCTCGGGGGGCTTGGCTCCCCAAAGGCTCTCATTAGAGGCGCCGCGGGGACGGGCAGGGCGGGCGCAGGGCACGGTGCCTGCTGTGTCCCTGCCACACCGCCCCAGCCCCTCGTGTCCCTCGCCAGCCGCACCGCCCCGGTGACCCTCTCCGAGCCGCGGCCGTGCCCCGCGGGAGCCCGAGCCCTGGCGCGGCTGAGCGGCCGTGTCACACAGCTCTGCCTTTCAGGCCTTGAGGCGCGGGAATCGCCACCCGTCCAGCTGACTCTGATTTTCTTACCCTGTCATGCATGTCTGTGAAGTTCTCTTTATGTCAATGTTTCCTGGCTCCTGTCTGACTTCTCTGTCTGTAATGAGCATGCTCTCCAAGATGTATTTTTCTAAGAATCTTTTATCAGTTAGTTGTTAGCCATACAACTCCCCACATTTTCCAATTTTATCACTGTTTTTAACTTGCGTTTGTAACTGCTTTGCTGGGCTAGCAAAGGGTATCTGCACATTATCATTATTCACATCAAGACCCAGACTAAGCTTTTTGAGAGCCCTTCGTGCAATGTACCCCGGGGCCTTTCCCAGGCCACCACCATTTAAAGCGCGTCTGGAAGTGGCAGGTAAGGCAGCACGCAGGGTCCCACGCTGAGCAACGCACCAGAGCTGCTGGCAGCTCCTGCAAACCACCGCAGCGTGCTGCACCGGGACGGGGTGAGGAAAACAGCACAGGCAGAGGGAGAGGGGGAAGACCAGGGACCTGCAACAGCTGGAAACATCTCCAAGAAACAGAGTCATCTGCATTGTATTATTTTTCTCCAGAGACACAAGTTTAGCGTAGTTGCTGCCCTATCATACATTGCTGCACCCCGTATGATGGCTGTGTGGGTACAGCCAGCCGTGCAGACGCTTTTGCACCCGTGCAGATCCATGTGGAAGGACGTTCAGAGGCTCTGTGCATCCTCCCGCACGTCAGTGAGTGGTGTCCACAACCCAGAGACTTTCTTTTTCTTTAAATTCCTTCTGATTTCCCAGTGGCTGACACTCAGGAGTCTAGAAAAATATCTAAACACGGTGCAATCCATTCCAAATAAAGGAAGGCCATTTCAACAGGCACCAGAGCCAGCACGTCCTGAATGGTGGAGCTCGGTGGGGGGTTCCACAGCACCACAGCACTCTTCTTTCCCATCTGGGGTCTCGTTCCACGCGTAGGTGATCCAGGAGGTGGGAATGCCACCCCACCCCGCCTCCAGCCGTGCCCTGGGCGGCTTCTGAGTGATCTCTGCTCCTTTTCCCAGCACATTCCCAACCACCATCCCCTCGCCAGGAGCTAGTCTCCCTTCTCCTCTGCAGTGTATTTCTTGGAAGCAGGCTCACAAGAAGAATATTGTCTCTGGCTTTCTCTTTTATTTGAGGCATGTATTTAAAATGATGCTTTTGTTCCAAATGAATGAGTTGATTCATTCAGAAGTGCAGTTTCTGTTTTTGAGTCAGTGGAGCTGTTTATGCTCATAGTGTCCATAAAACTGTTATTTTAGTCCTGACACTGATGCTTATGAATAAAATTTAGATCTCATTCAGAAGTACATTAGCTGTAGCTATTTGGCTTCTTGTTAAAGCATTAATTTTTATTGAGAAGACTACATTGCCAAGCAGCTCCTTCTGCATCTTGCAGCAAACTAAGTACTTCAAAGTAGAGACCTCAGTAAAACCAAATTACAGCACGTGTTCCCCGCACCCCCCAGTAGCCTTGGGTCTAAACGTTCCGTTTGCGGCTGGTTTTGTTCTGCTGCTGGACCACAGTGGGAATTTCCCAGTTTCCCTGGGTGAACGGGGGAGGCTGGAGCAGATGTGCCACTGCTCGGGAGAAGGTGTTTGGGGTCTGCTGGAGCCATCGGGAAGCTGGCACCGCATTGCTTATTCATGACGGACTGGATGTTGGGTGTACTGGAGCCAATTAGCTCTCCCATGTATTTATTGCACTTTTTTGCTTGAAGCAAGCTGTTAAATGTCAAAAATACTTTAGCATTTTAGCAAAAAGATAATTTTTTAATAGATTCCACCTACAAAAAGGAGCTGACTGGCAGAATATTAAACTCAGGGAGATTTATATTTAATCCGTGTCTCCAAACAGCTTGAGATAACCATTTTTGCATTGCTCCTGGCTGATTAATGCTGCTGTCCCTCGCTTCTCCTCCTCACTTGGTGCTGTGGCAGCTGTGGCCTCTCACATCCCATTAACCTTGTCTGCAGAAGGGACACCTGGCCAAACCGAAGAATTAGCTCTTGTAATTAGGAATGTAAACATCACGCACTGTCTGCTAACATCCATGTGTCCCATCCCTGCCATCTCCCGGTGCTCGTTAGGGCAGGATACCTCCAGCCGGGCTCCTCCCATCATCAACTTCCCACACACCAGCTTCCAGTAGTGTCTCAATTAACAGGCACATAAAACCCAAATCAAACCAGAAGTAGCTTTGGTTCTTTAAGGACTAGGGCTGGTATTTTGTCAGTGCCAGCTGCCCTCTAGGCAAGGGCGCCAGCAGCGTTTGCCAGGACTGTGGTAAGTCTTGTCCTTTTCTTTAGAGGAGATAACTGCTACTCGTGGCTTGTGCCTGGTACCAGCAGAGAAGCGGGGGTGTTTATATCCCGACTCTCTAGGCTGAGGGCACAGCACGGGGCTGGCGTGCTGAGTGCTCCCACGGTGAAGCCACCTGAGGTGCCGCAGGGGTGTCCTCTGCCTGTGGTCTCACTAGGTTTAATTTTTAGGCCAAGTAGGATGGGTAGCAACTCCCTGGTGCTGGATGGAGCAATTAAGTCATTGTTCATAATACGGTAGGTTCTGAAAATTAAGGTGACTTTATTTGTTTCTCAGCAATATAATGAGCTGTTTTGAGTGATGCTAGATTTAATGGCTAAATCAATATGTGTATTTAGTGTTAGGCTTTATTTTAGCACTAAGTGACATGAGATAAGCAGACTTAGAGATTGTTAATTGGTTTGTGTTTAGCATTTACACTAACTGGAGTGTGCAGTGCTGCCCAGGGCTCTTCAGCACTAGTAATTCTGTTTATCCAAACCAGGAATTGTTTACTCTATTGACTGGAGTGGCACTAGTTTTTTTCACTTACTTGAATGTTATACTGCATGTGTGACTTTAACAGAGTCCTGGCTAAATCTAAGCTGTGCTGCACATGGTGTGTGTATGTATGGGAAAAAGATGGCTAAACAAACCCTGAAGAAAACAAAACCTTAACAGGCACCTGTACTGACAAAGTCGTTACGTGAAGACTTCAGTATTGCAAGTGAAGAGCATTTATTTTCCCTTCATGGCTGGCACATTTCTCTGCCTTCATTCCGGGGGTGTGCATAAGGGAAGATGAGCCCATGTTCCCCTTCCCAGCTCACCGCCCACTGCAATCAGGACAGAGCTCCTGTCACCCTGTTTAGTGATGAATCCCCTGGCCCTGCCAGGGCCGCAGTGCTCTGGTTTTACGGGCCAGACAGGGGAGATGGTGTTTCCCAGCTGGGGTGCTTCGGCGGTGCTGCCCGCAGAGGGATCCTGCCCAGGTCTGCCGGCTGGCTCGGCCGTAGCCTGCGGCATCTCTCCTGGGTGCCAAAGCAAGCCATGTGCCAGAAGCCCCCTCCGCAGTCGTCCCCGGGCCTCCTGGCCCGGGCTCGTGTCCATCCCGCGCCCACGGGAGCAGATGTCTGGGGACGAGCCCCTGGAGCACCCCGAGAGCCGGCACGGCACGGCCGGCCTGCGTGCACAGCACAGCTGCCTTCGAAGCAGCTTGGAAACGGCCTCACTGTTGCTATGTTCCCATCACCTGGCTCTTTTTTAATAGAGTTGCTTCTGGATCATTTAGTTTTTATCTAAACATTTGCTTCCCAGCTGAGGTCTTGGAGAGCAGAGCTCTGGCTCCCTGGACCGGTGCTGACCCTGTGGAAATAGAACTGTCTGCTGGTAGCACTGACAGCCCTTCCTCCTCCGGAGCTGTGCCCAGCCTCCTTCCCAGCTCCAGACCTGGTGCTGCCTTTGCTCCCGAGCCCCTTCCCCTCGCAGCAGGGCAGGTATGACGTATAGACACACGTGGCTTGTGCAGAATCTGTGATGCTGCTCCCCACCAAGGATGCTCGGTGTAAGGAAGGTCAGATGCACCACAGGCTACTCCTTCTCCTGGCTGCTTGAAGCTGTACTGAGAGGCAGAACAAGATGAAATCCCTTTTATTTTGCAAAGTGCTATTTTATTGATTTCTGCCAAACAACCCCTAACTCAGTTGTGGTGCCCCTCCAGTGCTGCTGCCTGGGAGGGGAGTGAGTCGGGGGGAGCCCGGAGTCGATGTTATCTGGAGCTGCTGCAGTGTTTTGACAGTTCCTGAGATGGACGTTAAATCACTTCTGCGAGGGAGAGTGAAGGGATGTCACTTGGGCTCAGAGAGGAAGCTCTGCTATACCGATTGCACTGACTGTGTGATCCGAGTCAGAATGAGAATCATAAATCTTGATTATTCTCTGTCTCAGCTGATTTGAACCAAATGCCTTGGACAGGGATATAGTTCACATCTCGCTGAAAACTGCAAAAAAACTGATTAAATGTACAAACTGATATAAATAGCACTCTATCTGTGTTAATGCCCAAACTGTCACTGCTCAGGGAGAGGATCCTGCGTGGATGGGGCTCTGTCCCAGCTCAGAATGGCTTCCTGGGTATTTTCAGAGGTGGCTTTCTCCCCGCTGCCATTTATTTTGGTACTTTGTTCCTGCGATGCTGGCTGTTATTATGATGCTGTCAATTATAGATGGCATCTCTGATTCTGATTGCGCTTTGCTTACAATTAAGCATCCTATAGAAAAATGGAAATGCTGGGTCATTAACATAAAGTAATAATAAGGTAAACCATTCAATTATGGAGGAAAAAACATTTTGAATAATAAGGATATTGTATGCCTAAAAGACATTCAGATGCCAGTGTATTACCATTTTTGCATACATAATAAATGAACTTAAACCCCAAAATAATCGACAGAAGCAAATAATAAATAACTGTGCCCTGGGCAACAGCCTGGCTGGCATCGTTCCCTCGTGGGGCAGAAGAGCAGCTCCTGGGTGGGAAGGGAGCAATCTCAGACCTGCCGTCGCTTTGGGGGGTGCCTTGGCGTGGGGCTTCCGATGGTGGGACCAAGGCGGTGCGGTGTCACCTCCCGGTGCCGCTGGGGAGCCGAGGCAGCCAGCTCCCTGTGGTGTGGAGCTGGGGAGAGCGGGAGCTGCGTGGAGGAGGCAGCGAAGGGGGACGGGGCGGTGGCCGTCACTGCTGCCTCGTGACGGCGAGGGGGGGCAGTGGGGCTCTGCCGTAGATTAAAAAGTGGGATATTGTGCTTCGCACAGCTGAGGTTAATGCAGCTGGGGAGAACTTGACACCCAAGGTCTTTGTGGAGGGATTTGGGACTGGATTTGCCACCTCCAGCATCCGCTGTCCTCCCAGAGCCCGTCACCCCCCTGCAGAGCCCCGTCCCCCTGCGCCCGGCGTGCCGCCCGTGCCCCTGTGGCACCAGTGGGCTGGCACAGACCCCTCTGCTCTGCGACTCGCAGAGGCTGGGAGGAGGCAGGAGGGCTGGGCGCCCGCCTTCTGGCTCTGGCCAGGAGCTCCTACCAGCCGTTACCGGCGGTTGTGTCAGACCTTTCTGTGCTGGTGGGCTGAGTCCTCCTGGCCCCTGGCTGCTAGAGGTGCAGGAGCTCAGCAGCGGGATGTGTACAATTACTTCTGTTATTCAACCTGTTCTGCAGATATCGCTCCTCTGTTGTCCCTCTGTAACAATTCCCAGCCTTTTAGCTGTTGATGGCTCGCCTATTACTCTGGCGCTGTGTTAGGATAACATCCAGATACATCTGAAGAGTGGAATTTATTTACTGTTTTTCCCTGAAAAGCTTTTAGCATGATACAGCAGTGGTGCTTTCACTTAGGCAGCCATTATTGTCAGGGGTTTTTTCCTGGTGGAAGTAAATTTTCCAGAAGATGAAAAGGACTCCTCACGGTGTATAGCTTTGCACCACTACATTTTAATATTCTATTTTCATGGCCTTCCTTCTCAGGAAGAACCCATCTTTGGGAAACAGGAATGGTTTGAACTGCCCAGTTGAGTCAAATCAGTATTTAAGGTGAACCGGACTGTGTGTACAGCGTGCTCTGCTCAGCTGTGTCTTTTCCATGTTAAATTGGCTTTTCCAGGAACTGTAGCCTGCGATATCAATAACATATATTATTAACAGCCTTGAAACTTCCATAGCTATCACTTGGCAATCAGCAAGGCAGAGCTGGATGGCCACACATCTGCGTGGGTGCAGCACAGCCCCCCCCGGGCTCACCCTGCGGCGTGTCCGAGGAGCTCCCCCTCGGTCACCCCAGGGAAGCGGGGAGGGAAGGTCTGCGGTGGCCCGGTGCCAGCGAGGGGCACTGGACCTCGCGTCTGGGGGAGGATTGCTGTCCTGCAAGCGCGGGCCAATGTGTGTGCTGGCATTTCCCGCAGCTTGTGCCCGTTTTACCTGCTGGGGCTGGCGTGGGGGCAGGCACGGCTGCGGTCCTGCAGCTTGCCCGAGGCTGAGGGGCGGCCGGGGACGCGTGTCTGCGCTTGGGCGTTCCTCAGCCTTACTGGCCTCTCGCTGCTGCTTGGCCCAGCACACGGCGGGAGGGCACCAGGACCCCCGTGCTCCTGCCCAGCCCCATGTGCCAACCCCCGGGGGGGGCTGCTCCTGCCCGAGCCGGGGGTAGGGGCTGCCGACGGCTTGCCAGGCCAATGCCAGCTCTGCAGCACATGGGAGCTCTGGACAGTCTCAAGTACCGACAGGGAGGTTTGATCGCTTGTGTTGGGGGTTTTTTCATCCCGTTACAGCCGTATTGGTGCTTCCCAAGCAGCTGTAGGGCTCCGTTCCACACTGCTCCCCTCCTGCTCGGCTGCTGCCTGCAGTGCTGAGCATCAGCACGCCCAGCCCCAGAGCCCCGAGGTGCAGGAAGCACCCTCGGCTTGGCCACGTCTTCTGAGCGCATGGGGGACCAGGAGTGGGGTGAAACAGGAGCACCCCCATTCTTCAGAGGACCCACTTTGCAGGCCAAGCTGCCTGTGACTGAGATACCCCAAGTTTCTCAGAGCTAGATTGTGTTTATTTGCTTATTAAATAGCTGCTGTTTGTTCCCCAAACTGTCTGAACCCCTTGTGCAAGTGTGGAGCTCAGTGTGGTTCCATGGAGCCCTCAGGGTGGGCATGCTTCTCTCGAGGCCGGCTGCTTGCTTTCTCAGCGCTAGGATTTACAGCAAGTCATGGACATCCAGGTCTTTTCTCTTCCTCCTGTGACAGGGGAAAATGAATGAGCTAGCACTCGAGGGATTTGTATCCGTACATTGAAGGGAAACCTGGACTTGGAACAGACTGCCTTGCCTGGAACATCCTCAATCAGAGGAGGCAGAACTCACCACTGCCTCTGTCAGCAAGTGCCTGTTCCAGCACGTGTGCGAGAGGCAGGGCACTCGTACTAGTGCTGCTTTGCTATAACTGTGATCAATATAGTAATTAAATCTGTTAGACGACACTGAGATTTTCCCAGTGAATAAGATTGCAGCGCTTCTGTAGAGAACAGTAGTGAGGCTTAGTCAAAACAATTTTGACTGCCGTGGTGTTAGAAATATGCATTTCCAGCCTTTTTCACAACCTGTTTCATGGCTGAATGCTGACCAGCAATAAACCTTACACTAAAATTGGAGAGATTGGACCGAATTTATCCCTGATGAAACGATGTGGCAGTGACCACGCTTCTCCATGCAGCGGACTGAGATCGCTTCGCAGGGCCGAGAGCGGGCGGCGCCGCGAGACGTGCGAGGTGGCGGGTGCTGGTGCAGGGGGGCCGGGAGCCTGCGGAGCTCGGGGGCTGTTTGCGGGTGAGCTGGGGGCCAGGCTGGGCAGCTCCGGAGCTGGCACCCCCCGGTGGGGCTGCCGGTGGGGAGGGCGGTGGTTAGGGGCACCCCCCAATAGGAAGGGGGTGAAATCGTAGCAGTGCTGTCTAATCTGAGACTGCCCAATTTGTGTGAGAGTTGTGCAGTCAGATGGGCGAGGGATTTCAGCACAAGGCAACAGCTATATCCCAGAGGAGATCCACTTGAGGAAAGAACAGAAGAAAGCAAGATTTAGCATTAAGATCATAATTTCAGATTGCATTGTGCAAGCATCAACAATCTATATACATGAGAGTCTTTGGGGAACACGATGCTGAAATAGCTATCCAAGCCAGCCTGAACAGCGAGGGTTATTTTTAATTGCAACTGAATGGATCTAACCTTGTGATGTCTGTTCACAAAGCATTGCTGGATTAATACAGGTTCCATAGTTGCTTCTGCTAAAAGACTTTAATGGATCAGCTTAGTTCTCTGCTCCATGATTATAGCATTCTTACCCGCCTATCATGCATGAGCCAGATGGTCCCAGTGAAATCAGAGCATATTTATATTTTTGTCTCTTACTCAGCCAGCTGCCCACTGATTTTGTTGCATAGTGGTAGGAGGAGAGGAGCCTTCCTGGGTGAAGTTCACCCACCTCTTTACCCAGCCTCAATATCTCCCCCACTTCTTAAAGTGTGTTGGAGGAGCCACAGAAGGTTTTGTTGCCGGGGAGGCCGGTGGTGGAGGGCAGACACGCTCTCACGCGGCAGCGCGGCACTGTCTCCTGGCACGGATTCAGCCGCTCCCCGGTGTGCAGGGGGATGTTTTCAGTTCTATTGGTGATGAGAGCCATTAAGAAGGTACAAGCACTAAAGAGATCCTGAGCGATGCCTATAAAACCTCTGAATCCCTGACAGAATCAATAACGGGCTCTCAGGAGTAACTTCTTATCCAGGCCAACTTCAGCACATGCCAATGAGCCGTTAAAGATTTTGCATTTTGTGGAGACACAGAATCCTTTTCATAGCGATTGCTGGACTCTAGACTGGGCGAGGTGATGAAAAATCACATTAGAAAGAGACTGTGCTCCAAAGGCATTTTCCTCAGTGTCTGCAAGAGCTTGAATGATGCTCGTGGGCGGCATCCTTCCTCCAGGGGTGAGCCCTGCCGGCGCTGCCCCGTGAGCCCGGGCTGCTGCACCGGCGCCAGGGGGGAGCCCTGTCCTTCGGGCTTTGTCGCAATGAGATGCAAACCGCTCTGGCCGTGTCTGCGAGGGAAGGAGGGAGCTGCGTCCCGGGAGCTGGGGGTCCTGGGGCTGGCACCTGGGGCGCAGCCGAGCCTCGGCCGTGTCCTGAGCTGTTCCATCGGCCCAGGAGCAGGAGCTGCTGCTGAGCAGCTGCTGGCCAGGCTCAGGCCGGTGCCCCCCGTGTGCTTGCCTCCTCTTGGGTAACTTCGCTATTGACACAAGCCCCGGTTTGGCACCTCGGTTACCGTAGCAACCCGATGCTGCCATGCTCTGATCAGATGAGCGCGCAGTCAGTCAACGCCACGTTAGCACCTGCGTTGGTATGGCAACACGGGACCCTTCTCCATCCCGGCGGGGCCGTGGGGGCACCTGGGCCCGGTTTGGGGCAGCGAGCCGCCCCCGGGCCCCGGCTGCTCCCCGTTCCGCCGGCTGCAGCACAAGCCGGGGCTGCCCCCCGGCTCCGGCTGGAGCATCCTGGGCTCCCGAGTCCTGCGCAGCCTGGGAGGCCCTGGGGAGGAGCTGAGCAGGGACCTGGCTGGCACGGGGCGAGGGCGCGTCCTTGCAGTCTCAAACTGCCCATGGTGAGAGTGTTTTGCACAGACACCAAATGGCTTTGCAAACTCTGGGATGATGGAAAGCTGCTTGTCTTGAAGAGGGAAGCCAAAGGTCCCAGGCAGCCCTGAATTTGGGGTATTAAAGCCTGCAAGAGAGGAGCTGAAGTCACAGAGGAGGGTGGTTCACCCCCTTTTCCCACAGCCACCACCTTCCAAACCATTCAACTCTTTCAGTGAGTCTCCCAGGGGAGACTTGTTTTGCTTTAGCCCCAGTCTGAACTGGCACCCACTTTTCTGAAAGTGCTTTACAATTTGCGTTTAATGTTTTTTTAACAGACATGTGTGAGCCATTTGAATTAAAGCAGTATGAATCTATTAGGCAGCGACAGATGCAAGTTTTGTGTCTCTTATTAGAAGGGATTGGATTCTGAGGTTTAGTGATGTGCAAAGGATTGGACTTTGGTGAGATTAAAATTATTTTCAGCGTTAAACGCAATATTTCTAAGCTAATGCACTCGGTCTTGAATATAGATTCACAGACCAAAAAGATTATAAAACATTAAACCTATGTAAATTCAGCTATAAATTTATGTTTGAACAAATTCAACAAGAGATTTGACTGGGGGGCTTACAGCAAATAGGTTCTGCTTTTAATGCATATTGCAGTCTTCAGTTGCAATGCCGTTCTCCCCTTGAAAGTCCCACGCCTGCTGAATTACAGGCAGGTCACAGTTGACAGCTCAAGCAATTATACCGGAATGTGTTAATAATAAAAAGGAAAATGACTTCATGTTTGTCTTTTCAGAAGACAAAAGCAGATGTTTGCTCCACCCTGAGGAGCAGCAGAGATGCTCTCCACGGGCAGGTGACACTGTTGCAGCACCTGGCCCTTGCCTCTTGCAGCTAGCAACCGTGCAAGTCCATGGCCTTCTCTATGGTTCTCCAAGCCCTGGGAGTTGCTGTGAACTTTTTTCTCTTGATGAGAACACGAAAATACAGTTAACAAAGACACCTTTTGAGTGGGATTTCAGGAAACCTGCAACATCGTGAACAAGCTGCCTACACAGAGATAAATGACAGCTGTGACTGAAGGAATAAACAAGATAATCTGGATTTAAATAAACCACAAGGGGATTTTGGCAACATGCAAATTCACAAATTTATAAAATGTATCCTTTGAAAATAAAGAGCTTGTCTGAAGCCAGCAGTTAAGAACAATTACTACAGCACATTTTCCCAATGAGGGCTTAGAGCTGGCCTTTGCCACAAGCCAGAGACTGGGAGCCAGATGTTCTGCCCATGGCTGCACGGCATCTGGGGGCCGTTTTTGTGCACAGAGCAAAAAACTGAAGGAAGTGATGGCAGCGAGTCCCCCGCCCGACTGGGGAGCTGCAGGGGCAGTGGGTGTGCTGGGGGGCATGCAGAGCAGCCTGGCCCTCCTTCGCCTCCAGGCCACAGGGAGTGAATAGGAAAGCAGAGAAATATCAAAAGCCCAGGCAAGCACCCGAGAATACATATTTGATCATCTGCTTGGAGGACCAGGTAATTCCTGGATCCAAGCCCAGGAATGGCAATAGAGGTTTCATTTTTGACGTTGCACAGTGTAGAGATGCTGCTGCCACCAAGCCTGAAGAAAGGACACCCATCCCCGTAGCCGAGTGACGGAGTCCCTGACGCCGGAGGGCTGCAGAGCTCCTTCCAGGGCCTTGGTGTCACTGCCTCCCTTTTTCAGGTGGGCAGCAACGGAGACAGAGGAGTGGTGGGAGGTGAGTAGAGACCCTCAGCAGAGCCACAAGTGGCAGTGTCCCATTCCTGCTCTCCGTGGTCCGGGCAGCTCTGCAGAGTCACCTCAGGCGTGGTCAGCAGCACGGCAGTGCCTCCTCATCAACCAGCCTGGCTTCAAAAGGGAGCAAGACGCTGCGAGAAAAGCCAAAGCGTGTCCACGAGGCTATGCAGCCCTCTCCGGGAGCAAAGCCCCGGCCCAGCGCTGCAAATGGCTCCGCAGCAGCCACGGGGGAGAGCGGTCCCGAGTGTCACGTCCTGCCCGAGCACGTGGCGCTGGTTAGCATCCCGTCGGCACGCGTGCAATTAGGGCAGAGCCCGTGGCAGCAGCTCTGTGAAGGTTAACTGCTCTGAGGAGCGTTCCCGCCGTGCCAGAGGCTCAGCTGCTCCAGGTTTAACACCCTCGTCACTCCCAGCAGCGGGAGCCGGCGGTGCCGTGCGCTGTTCTCTGCTGCGCGCTTGGCAACAGCTACTGCGTGGGGCAGGACCCGCGGGCAGGCTCAGGGCTCCGCGCGTGGGAGCTCGGCGAGGTGGCCCGTGTGCCTGCCCGGGAAAGGCAGCGCCTGGAGAGCCACTCTAAAACGAGGCAGACTTTGGGGAAAAAGCGTTTCTGCTTGTGCATCCCAGAGCTGCGGGAGTTCTGGTGCTCTGCAGGGCCAGGGGTGTTTTGAGGACACACTGCAGCTCCCAATGTTATTCTTAAAACTGTACAGCAAAAGCTGAATCTGCTTTTCCTCCTCTTTTCCTTGATCACTACTTCCCTGCTGTCTCTCCTCAGTGTCAACCTATCTATCCATTTGTCTTTATTGTGCATGGAATTAAACACAGTCCTTAAATGTGGCAACACTTTCAGATTATTAGCTCTGCAATTTCTTGGCTCCTGTTTATTGTGATAACATCATCTGAAGGGGCCATTGTAATTAATAGTTTGTTCGTGCTTCTTTTATAAACCCCTGGTGTGTTTGTTTTGTACTTGAGCATCAGCCGTTACAACTTGCTTCCAGTGTATTGTCTGAAGTGCCCCCACTACAGAGAAAAAGCTTAGAGGTTTGGGGTTTTTTTGCAACAGCTTATTGAAACCACAACTTAAAATAAAAACTAAGTAAGTATGATATTAAAGGCAAGATGATAATCTTGCCCTGACCCTTAGAGCAGAGGGGACCAAAATTCTTGTTTACAAAACTGTCCCTGAAGGGGCTATTCTGTGTCTGGAAGGAGAGGGAGCCCTGTTCCTGGCTGTCGCCCAGCCCCTGCCCGCAGTGGGACGTGCAGGAGCACCAGTGGGGGTGAAGGAGACCCACAGTACTTCCTCCGAATTCTGATTATTTTTCATCTCTTTAAAAGTATTGTCATCTAAACTCCCTGAATCACAGACACAGTCCATAACCCAGAGCAAAGGCAGGCCTGTGCAAGCACCTTGTACCTGCTCAAATGTCCCAGGGGCTGCAGACGGGTCGCGGTGCTGGGGAGATGCTGGTCAGGGGAGCAGGAGCGAATGCGGCGCAAATGCCATCACCACCCCCCCCCCCCCCCCCCCCAGGCTGATCGCACAGCCAGAGCACTGGCACAAGGGGCAGGGGCCCAGCCAGCCCCGCTTTGCTCTGAGCTTTTAGTCTGAGAGTCCACATGCGCTTTTTGCAGAGCAGCATCTTGTCAGCTGGGGGAGAGACCAGATGTATTAGAAAAACCCCCAATAAGCTAGTGCTGTGGCTAGATGAGTTCACACTGCAGCCAAGGTGCTAAGCAGCAGTGAGTGGTGTTAACCAACACCGGGGGCTCCCCGGGGCTGCCTGCCTGTGCCCCCCCCCCCCCCCCCCCCCCCCGCTCCTGAAGCTCTGCCGCAGGGCAGATGTGCTGGTGGGGCTAGGCTTGGGGTGGGCTGGGGCAGGTCTGCCTGGGCCGTGCAGAGGGTCAGAGCAGACAATAACAATGGTTCCCCTGAGCCCTATTGTCTGAGAGTCTATCGCTCGTAGTCCAGCAGAGCTTTTAGCATCTTGAAATGGCCACACTTTGACGTGTGATGGCCTGCTGCATGCTGCCAGGGTGTCTGACTCAGAGGAGCATGCACCAGCCAACTCTGCCTATGCTGGTCCCTCCTTCTGCTGGGAGAACTGCACAGGAAAAGAGCTAATCCTGTCTGAGACAGCACAAACAAGTGTGCGGTGCTGCTGCACGGGTGTCGGGATACTTGAACATCAGGGGGTAACGGTGTTTGGAGCTTGCCTGGCGGTCCAGCACCATTTGCAGGGTAGAAGGACTTTTGCATGCTGCTCCTTCTCCTGTTATGCTGGTCGCGGCTGTCTGAGCTGGTGCTCCCTTCGCACAGAAATCAGAGCTGCCTCTCCCTGTTCCCTGCAGCGGCATGTGCCACGGGCTCACTGCACCCCTGGGCCCGGCTGACCCTCTTGTCTCCACACGCTGAGCTAAGATCCCAGCAGCAGGAGCAGTAACGGCAGCCCCAGGTCAGCCTCCCCTGAGCTTCACCCCGGTATCGGCTCAGGATTGAACGTGCCCCTGGCCTGGGAGGGATGCTCTGGGAGAACCTGCTATGAACTGGGACCTTCAGTAGTCCTGTGGAGAGCTGGCAAAGGGAGCGTTGGAGCTGGTCAAGCCCCATCAAGCTATTTGCCTTGGTGTGAAATGAAGGCTGGGATAAAGGGAGAAGGCAGAGAGCTTTCTTCTCCCATCCTCAGAGAGCAGGACAGCAGTCAGTACAGAGCTGGCACGAAGGAGAAACACAGCCCGAGCACTGAAGGACGAGTCCGTGGACCCTGTTGCTGCTTGATGTCTTTGAGCACAGAATTTAACAAGATACAGGAGGGACTGGGCACCTCTGTGCGTGTTAACCGTATCTATAGTTGCCACTAACTACAGAGATTGGGAAGCAATATTAAAACTTTCTGCTTCAGGACTTCATTAAATCTTCAGTGACTGGACTCAGAAGGAAAGGAGCATGGGCAGAGCAATCCCACAGCTGGTTGAGAGATTCTCAGTCCTTCCTCGGGGGCTCCCATTCCTGACCAGTGCCAAGGACAGGCGACCTGGCAGTCGAACTCCCAGCTGCCACCCAGGCTGCGGTAGCTCTGTCCCGGGGGCTGGCAGCTCCGGGGCTCTGGAGGGGCTCCGGGTGTGAGCACAGCACAGCAAGCAGCAGGGTAAAACGTGGTCTGCAGCTAGCTTGTGATAGCATAAAAAGGAAATGCATACAAATTGCTAGCTATAACTGATGATGAAATAACTATTTTGTGGAACAAGGAACAGAAGAGTAACACATTGATTTTGGTAATTAATGGTTCAATAGAAACCTGTTCTGGGAGTGCCCTGGGCAAATTCACTGGATTGGAAGTGCCTTTATTCCCTGGTCTCAGTTTTTTGCCTTAATCCCCCCCCTCCCCGGGCTCTCCAAGGGCCAGTGCCCACCCCCAGGCACTGGCTCCTGCCGGGTTCGGCTGCTGCTCCTCCTCCCAGGCTCCCGCTCTGCCTCTGGAAGCTCTTTGGGGCTGGGGGCTCCGTCTGTGCGCAGTGCTCATCCCGACAGGGCTGGAAACCCCCTCCAGCCACTGCCAAAGTCAACGCCAGTCCTTGCCGGAGGTGGATCGCTCCCCCTCCTCAGCCGCTGGCAACTGGCACCGCGGCTGCGAGAGCGGCTGCATGGAGCCCCCAGCAGCCCCCCAGCTCCCTCATTCCTTCCTGATCCATCACATCAAGTCTGAAGCACAATTTCTGTGCAGAAATTTTAGCATTTCAGTTCCAAGTTCGTTAAACAACATTTTAAAATACCCAATCAAACAGGGAATGTTACACAGCCACGCTTGTATTTCATGGGCAACACATAAAGGCCTGGTGCACTGTGTGTGCAAAGGCAGCACCCCCCCGGGCCAGTGAGTGCGACTGCAGCGGGGACATTTCTGCCATGGGTCACATCCTAAAATGGAGGTTTATCCTTGGCCGGTCGCTTTCAGAGACATGCTGCTGTGCAAACACGATTTCTGTGGGAGACAAACAGCCGTCAGAATCGCTCAGAGACTGAGAAGCCGGGTGAGCCCCAGTACAGGTCCAGGAGTTTGGTGGGATGCCCTCGCAGGGTCGGTCACCAGCCGCTGCTCCCTGCAGCTGGTGGCACCTGTGCCCAGCTGGCCACTGGACCTGGCCAGGGTGGCAAGCTGGAGCATGGGTGCTGCATGGCGCTGGGGAGGCAAAGCCCCCTCCGGCCATCAGCGATGCTCTCCTGTCCATCAGACGCTTTTGGAGAGCAGCAGGGAGCACTTCTGCTCCTGTCCTCCTTGGGGCAAGTGCTGCCTGCCCACGTGCTCAACATCCCAGTCTCATTTTCCATCTGCTTTCCTCGCACCGCTCCCTCACACAATCTCCTGCTCAGCAGAGGGGCACCCTGTGTGCATAGCAGTAGGCACCTGAAGACTCGATACCTGATCACGCTGTGGGCCTTGCTGTGTTGTGGATAGCTATAAAAGATGCTTCCTTCCCACAGGGTTGTTAACGCTGGGTGCTGGATCCCCCCTAGGAAAACCAGTCTGTAATTCTGCAGCATCTGCAGTCCCCAGGTACTTGCATCCCTCTTAATTTGTTCAGGCTTTTCTTAAAGGAAAAATACCTCAAGATGCATCGCTCCAACTAATCCTTGTTCCTTGCATACCACTGCTACTCAGACAGCTGATGAGGGTCAGGGACAAGGCACCAAAGTGCTCTGGGCAGAAGACGGGATGGCAGACACTGTGCCACGTTGGGAAGGCAGCTCTGGCATGCTGGCCCAGAGCCCTGCTCCCCTGCAAACCCCATTGCCCAGCCTCAGCTAGAGATTTTTCAACAGAAAAGATGCCGACTGCAGAAGACAGGGAGCCACAGGACCCCGCTGGCCTCTTCACCCCAAAATGCTGATGGCACGAGCAGCCCTGTGCAGCACCAAGCCCACCTTCGCTCTTGCCTTGACAGGAGACCCAGCAGCTCTGCCAGCAGCACCTCGGCAAAACAAGCCCGGCTGGATGGATTAAATACATGAGTTACAGAGAGGTTTAAAGCAAGCTGATGCAGTTAGCAGTCACAAATATGAGGCAACACTGGCAGACAAATCTAGCTGGGCCTTGCCTGACAGCCGCTTCTGCTTGCAGACTTGAGCTGCGTAATTCCTGAAATGGCTGTTTCCCGGGGCTTGGCGGTTTGACGTCAGCATCACTGCGGTCGCCGGTGCCCAAGGTGCTCTTACAGAACCATTTCCAGCCTATTCACATTGTTTCCTCACCATATGTCTGTACTAAAAATAGTTGCAATATGAAGGGATAATCCTGCAAGACCCAGAGCATCACCATCCTCCGTGTCTGCTGCAGGAGAGCTGGTCAGTGCTGCAGGCGCGTCCCGGGGGCCGTGACACCACTCCTCCTCCTGCCTCCCAGGCAGCAGCACTGCCAGGCATCGCATTTCGGGGCAAATTAAACAATTAACACTTCCTGTGGGTGTGCCTAGGCATGAGTGTTTGAAAAGCTTAAGACAGAAATATTGTTAAAACACACTGAGGAAGCAGTCGGCACTGTGCCTGTAAAACCTCTGGGCGGGTACAGAAAGCCTCGCGTGGGAGCGCCCCGCAGACGTGGCTGCGCGTTGTGTCCCCTCGCCCGGCCGAGCTGAGGGGCTGGGGAGGGTGGGGGGGGCTGGTGGCATGGCCTCTGCACTGCACGGGGTCATTGCCATGGGGGTCACTGCCATGGGGGTCACTGCTGGAATGGGGTCACTGCCATGGGGGTCACTGCCATGGGGGGTCACTGCTGGAATGGGGTCACTGCCAGTGGGGTCACTGTCATGGGGGGTCACTGCTGTGGGGGGATCACTGCTGGCGAAAGGTCACTGCTGGCACAGGGTCTCTGCTGGTGGGTCACTGCTTTGGGGGGGTCACTGCCATGGGGGTCACTGCCACAGGGCGTCCCACGGCTTTCGGGATCCAGCCAGGTCCCTGCTCAGGCATCTCATCTCTATTGCATCGGACATAGAGGGTGCGGGAGCAGAGCCCAGTGGAAGCCCAGCAGCAGGGCTGGGGCTGGGCTAGGGCTGGCCATGGTCATGGTCAGGGCCACGGTCACGGTCCTGGTCACGGCCACGGTCATGGTCACGGCCACGGTCATGGTCACGGCCACGGTCACGGCCACGGTCCTGGTCACGGCCACGGTCATGGCCAAGGCACGCACAGAGGTGGGTCAGAGCCTGGGTGGTGACACTGCCCGCCAGCCTCTCCAGCACCCAGCAGCTGAGGAGGTGTGAAAGGCTGTGGTGCTCTTGCGGGAGACATCATTTAATACCTTCCAGCCTACTATGATAATCTTTAACTGGGGGCAGTTGGGACAAGCATTTACCTCTTCATTTTCTTAGATATAAATGCTATCTCACTGCAGTTTCATTTTACAATATGGTAATATGCTATCCAGGAAAGTCTTGCTACATGCTAATTTATCCAGTAGGCAAATTCCTTTTGGCTAATAAAAGTGCTTGCACAGGAAGCTCAAAACCCAGCAGCAATTAATTATTGACAGAGCATGTGAATTAGAGATAAAAGAAAAGTCATTCTTTCTCACACACAAGATAGTAAATAAATTTAATTATTGTACTAGAAGCAAGGGATCTTATTCTGTATTAAGTTTTATTAGCTGAGACATTTAAAAGCATGTCATCATAACAAAAAGGTCTTGTGTAATCCTAACTGCACCACTCTGGTACAAGGCTCTGAAGTGAATAGGCTTAATTGAGCAAATGGAAGCAGATGGCTTGCTGAACAGACAGGTATTGTACAGGTTTATTGTCAATTAACTTTTGTCTACATACGCCTATGGCGAATTGACTGTGTAATGTGTTACCAAGGCTGGTTTAACGCTTCGGGCGCCCACCATGTCCAGGGTCCAGGAAGAAACAAAGCCCGCAGCGGTCCCTGAGGCCCGCCGGTGTGGCTGCACCCCTCCTCCCAAACGTCCCGCCGGCGCCGGCGCGGCGCAGGAGGGACGCCGGGGTGCCGGCCCGTGCCGCGCCCCTTGCTAACACCCCTCCTCTGCTTCTGCGCAGGAACGTGATGCCCAAGACGCTGGACGGCCAGATCACCATGGAGAAGACCCCCAGCTACTTCGTGACCAACGAGGCCCCCAGGCGCATTCACTCCATGGCCAAGGACACGAAGCTGATCGTGGTGGTGAGGAACCCGGTCACTCGGGCCATCTCGGACTACACGCAGACGCTCTCCAAGAAGCCGGACATCCCCACCTTCGAGGTGCTGGCCTTCAAGAACCGGACCCTGGGGCTGATCGATGCCTCCTGGAGCGCGATCCGCATCGGCATCTATGCCCTGCACTTGGAGAACTGGCTCCAGTACTTCCCCCTCTCCCAAATCCTTTTTGTCAGTGGTGAGAGGCTCATCACTGACCCAGCTGGGGAAATGGCCAAGGTCCAGGACTTCTTAGGCCTCAAGAGGATTGTAACAGAGAAACATTTTTATTTTAATAAAACCAAGGGGTTCCCCTGTCTAAAGAAGCCAGAGGACAGCAGTGCTCCCCGGTGCTTGGGAAAGTCCAAGGGTCGAACTCACCCCAAAATAGACCCAGACGTCATCCACAGACTGCGGAAGTTTTACAAACCCTTCAATGTCATGTTTTACCAAATGACAGGCCAAGATTTCCAGTGGGAGCAGGAAGAAAGTGATAAGTAGGACCACGAGATCAGGAAAAATGTTCCTTTCTTTTGAGATGCGAATCATCATTAGAGACCCAAAACTCACTCGGGGCTAGAGGCTCGGCCTTGTGAGCGCAAGACTCTTGCGCTGGCAGGGTTGCAGCCAAAGCCGCCCTGCGTTTCCAGCTCTGAAGCCTTAGTGGCATGACACCTCGGGTTGCACTTGGGCTCTTCCCACCGTGACTCCGAGGGGTCAGGGGGTGGGTGGGAGGAGGAGGAGGCAGAGGGAGCGGGGTTCCTCAGGGTGGTGGGATGCTTCGTGTCGGCACTTTGCTGCTGGGGTCCTGCTCGCAGCCAGGCAGGCAGGACCAGCTCCTCCTGCCATGGCTAGCTGAACAGCAGGGTGGCTCACAAACCCCAGCAGCACTGGGACAAACCCATCGATGTGATTTCTCCTGCCCTGGCTTTTAGCTTTGCCCAAACAGCAGCATCAGATCTGGTAAATTCAGGACGGGGTGCATTCACGTGCACGCTGGTATTTCTGTGTGGAAGGAATAAAGCCAGTTATGCTGCAAAGGAACTATGTACAGAAACTTCATTTGCACCAGACGTTTCAATGACTTGTTGCACTAAAACTAGTATTTACCAAGTGCCACAAAACACCTGGGCCCGATTCTCCTCCGACTGATGGGTGTAGCATCTCCACTGTTGGAAGAGACTCATTCCTGCTTTGCTGGGATGCTCAGTGAGCTCAGGACTGGGGCCTCCCCCAGACCCCCCCCCAGTTCCTCCTGGAAGCCGTACTGAAGACCGTTCCCAGGCACCCGCTCGGGGCGAGCCGGGGTCTCAGCGCCCGGCCAGGCTGCCGAGGTGCGGAGCCGCGCGTGTCCCTGCAGCAAGGCCGTGCTGTGCCCTGCTCGGGGTCTGGAGCCAGGCGAGGGGGTGGCTGCCGGGCAGAGGGTGGGGGACAGCCCCAGCTGAGGGCTGGGCCTCGGGGCCCCTGGCACTGCCCCTTCATTTGCACCTTGGAAGCGAGAGCCCTGCTGCTTGCTCTTGACAGCTGGGTTTGCAAAATGGGAGGTAGCCTTCATCTTTACTTCCCAATTACAAAAAAGCAGTTAATTCCCAGCATGAGCACTGCTCTGCACAAAAAAAGCGTGCTTTCTAGTGGAAATGACCACATCGACCACATTTGTGAATCCTGGTAGAAACTATAGAATAAACCCGTATCCCAGCTGGCTCTTCCAGCAGTGTGATGAGAGCTGCGTGCTGGAACCAGCGGAGAGCAGGCCAGCAGCACTTCGACACAGCTGCGCTGTTCCCATCCCCATTACCGAGAGGAAAACAGTAAGCGAGGGAACAAAAGGGAAAATGCAGAGCTACTGTTGCTGAAATGTTCCCTTCACGTGGGTGATTTCTAAGGGCACCCAAATATTGCTGGCCACTTGCTTTGTTTTAAGGAGTGGTAAGGATGCCTCCCGGGTGGAGCGGAGCTGCATGCGAATCCTCCATCCCTGTGGGTCCCTGGCTGCTGGAAAGCAGCAGAGGCACAGTGTGATATCTCTGTGGAAAGACCAAGACTCAGTTTTGATTAAGGTGGCAAGAAATCCCTACTGATCCGGCTAACCAAATGAAATCACCGGTAGGTTGGGTAACAAGCTGAACCTGCTTTGGGTTTCATGGCCTGTCGTGTGGTTCATTACGCCATGAAGTGGTCCTGGTGCCTTGGATTGGATGAAAAAGAAGCTGAAGCCATTTAGAAAATTTACACTGTGGGCCATGCTGGAGGGGCACCACAAGGTCTCTGCTAACGTCATGTCGGTTTCTATTAGCCTGATTAGATTTAAAACCAGCTCCTGACAACACAGTTTTTCACAGACCCAGAAATCCCCAAATTATTAGATGAAAATTGGAAGTATGTAACAGGAATAATTTTACAATGTTCCACACGTTATTAAAATCTCAGATCAGCTCCTAAGTGAAAACCGCTCTTGCACAATTTGGGGCGAGCTGCTCGATGCTTTCAGCTGGAGGACAAGGCGCTCACCAAGCTCCCGTGTCCGGGCTCCTCTCTGGAGCGATAGCCAGGAATTTTTGCCCGTTCCCAGCACGCTGCAGCCCTGACCCCGCGGCGGGCTGGCACTGAGGGTGCTGAGCGGAGCCTGCCGGGGCTGGGTGCCTGCCGGGGCTGGGTGCCTGCCGGGGCTGGGTGCCTGCTGGGGCTGGGTGCCTGCCGGGGCTGGGTGCCTGCCGGGGGCTGGGTGCCTGCCGGGGCTGGGTGCCGGGGACATCGTCCCCGCTCCTGGCACAGCTGCAGCCGTTATCCCGGTAGTGTGGCACTGCGCATCGCCGCCATGGCCAGAGCTTGGACTCGGTCCCCTCTCCCCAGCTTAACCGGGAGCAGTTTTACTCCACGCAAGGTCTCCTTGAGCTTGAGAGAGCCCCTGAGACCCCCCATCCCCTCCCAGCAGGTCTCCATCCTTGCCCCGGCCCTGCCTGAGCGCTGCCCCGTGTCTCCCTGTGCAGCTCAGGCCAGCTGCTCCTGGGAAGGGCTTCTGGTCCCCAACTGCCATCAAGCCACTGTCACTCTTCTCATCGTGCCCCTCGCTGGAGGGACCAGTGAGCCAAAAGTGCACATTTATCTGAAAATCACAATCCAGTGAAGCATCCCATCAGAGAGGGCAGGGCGTGCGGCTGGGCTGGGCAGGCGCGTCCATCCTGCACTGGGACGAAGCCCAGTTGGGCCTGGGGCTCAGTCCCACTGCTGGAAAAAGGCCCTGGAGCAGAGCTCCCGGCACAGGGCTCCCGGCACAGAGCTCCCAGCACAGAGCTCCCGGCACAGGGCTCCCAGCACAGAGCTCCCAGCACAGAGCTCCCGGCACAGGGCTCCCAGCTCAGGGCTCCCAGCACAGGGCTCCCAGCACAGAGCTCCCGGCACAGGGCTCCCAGCACAGAGCTCCCAGCACAGGGCTCCCGGCACAGAGCTCCCAGCACAGGGCTCCCAGCACAGAGCTCCCGGCACAGGGCTCCCAGCACAGAGCTCCCAGCACAGGGCTCCCGGCACAGAGCTCCCGGCACAGGGCTCCCGGCACAGGGCTCCCGGCACAGAGCTCCCGGTGCAGAGCTCCCGGCACAGAGCTCCCAGCTCAGGGCTCCCAGCACAGAGCTCCCGGCACAGAGCTCCCAGCACAGAGCTCCCGGCACAGAGCTCCCGGCACAGAGCTCCCGGCACAGGGCTCCCAGCACAGGGCTCCCAGCACAGGGCTCCCGGCACAGAGCTCCCGGCACAGAGCTCCCGGCACAGAGCTCCCGGCACAGGGCTCCCGGCACAGGGCTCCCAGCACAGAGCTCCCGGCACAGAGCTCCCGGCACAGGGCTCCCGGCACAGAGCTCCCGGCACAGAGCTCCCGGTGCAGAGCTCCCGGCACAGAGCTCCCAGCTCAGGGCTCCCAGCACAGAGCTCCCAGCTCAGAGCTCCCGGCACAGAGCTCCCGGCACAGAGCTCCCAGCTCAGGGCTCCCAGCACAGAGCTCCCAGCTCAGAGCTCCCGGCACAGAGCTCCCGGCACAGAGCTCCCGGCACAGAGCTCCCGGCACAGGGCTCCCGGCACAGGGCTCCCAGCACAGGGCTCCCGGCACAGGGCTCCCGGCACAGGGCTCCCAGCTCAGGGATCCCGGCACAGAGCTCCCGGCACAGAGCTCCCGGCACAGAGCTCCCAGCACAGGGCTCCCGGCACAGAGCTCCCGGCACAGGGCTCCCAGCACAGAGCTCCCGGCACAGGGCTCCCAGCACAGAGCTCCCAGCACAGGGCTCCCGGCACAGAGCTCCCGGCACAGGGCTCCCGGCACAGGGCTCCCGGCACAGAGCTCCCGGTGCAGAGCTCCCGGCACAGAGCTCCCAGCTCAGGGCTCCCAGCACAGAGCTCCCGGCACAGAGCTCCCAGCACAGAGCTCCCGGCACAGAGCTCCCGGCACAGAGCTCCCGGCACAGGGCTCCCAGCACAGGGCTCCCAGCACAGGGCTCCCGGCACAGAGCTCCCGGCACAGAGCTCCCGGCACAGAGCTCCCGGCACAGGGCTCCCGGCACAGGGCTCCCAGCACAGAGCTCCCGGCACAGAGCTCCCGGCACAGGGCTCCCGGCACAGAGCTCCCGGCACAGAGCTCCCGGTGCAGAGCTCCCGGCACAGAGCTCCCAGCTCAGGGCTCCCAGCACAGAGCTCCCAGCTCAGAGCTCCCGGCACAGAGCTCCCGGCACAGAGCTCCCAGCTCAGGGCTCCCAGCACAGAGCTCCCAGCTCAGAGCTCCCGGCACAGAGCTCCCGGCACAGAGCTCCCGGCACAGAGCTCCCGGCACAGGGCTCCCGGCACAGGGCTCCCAGCACAGGGCTCCCGGCACAGGGCTCCCGGCACAGGGCTCCCAGCTCAGGGATCCCGGCACAGAGCTCCCGGCACAGAGCTCCCGGCACAGAGCTCCCAGCACAGGGCTCCCGGCACAGGGCTCTCAGTGTGGGGCTCCGGAGCAGGACGCAGCCTGGCCCCCGGCTCTCGCTCCCATTCTTTCTGCCATATATTGAGGTTTATTTTTGTATCGGCTGGGCTCTCCGGCTTGAGAGGAGCCACCGAGCGCCCAGCGCAGAGGGGGCCCCGCTCTTCCTGCCCTGTGCAGCTGCCCCACGGGACCCCCGGCCCCCTGGGTGCCACCACGGTGCCACTGGCCCCTTCGCAGCACGGGAAGGGAGGGGGATGCACCAGCCACCCTGGGGACGGGCTGGGGGCACGGGCGGCACAGGGAGGGCCTCGCGATGGGGTTATTCTCTTTCTCTGAAATGCACCCCATGTCTGCCATGCTAATGCAGGGCTTGACAGGGGAATTATTTTCTATCTGGCCGGAGAGTGGCCTGCCAAGTGAGAGTCAGGTTAATAAAATTTTTTTTAAACTATTCAAATGTCAGCATTAGAATACACAGGAAATTGAATTTTGTATTTGATTTCAATTAGGAAAGCATAAATTATATTTAATTTTATACAGAGACTGAGTGATTCATTGTTCTGGAAAAGCTGGTACTTTATGGTTCAGAGACTGGAAATGGAGAGTTAGTCTTTTCTGAAACCAAACTGCTGTGCTGTTGCCTCCTTCCAAACGCGTCTCTGTCTGTCGGTGTCACTCTGTACCTGAACAACATGAAAGTCCCGACTTGAACACTTGAACCCACAGCACTAAACAATAAAACGCTGTAGCAGCTGCATTTCTCCATTTATCACAGCCCCCCCCTCAACAGCACCAACACCCCACGAATGGCCAAGTCACCAGTGACAAAAGGGCCGGGGGATGGCACATGCCACAGCTGGGACCAGGACCAGGACTGGGACCAGGACCGGGACCAGGACCAGGACCAGGACTGGGACCAGGACCAGGACTGGGACCAGGACTAGGACTGGGACCAGGACCGGGACCGGGACCAGGACCAGGACTGGGACCAGGACCGGGACCAGGACCAGGACCAGGACCAGGACTGGGACCAGGACCGGGACCAGGACTGGGACCAGGACCAGGACTGGGACCAGGACCGGGACCAGGACTGGGACCAGGACCGGGACCAGGACCAGGACCGGGACCAGGACTGGGACCAGGACCGGGACCGGGACCAGGACTGCCTGGGCCAGCACCCAGCCTGCAGGGTCGCAGGCAGGGTGGACTTTCCAGCCCACTGGGCAGCATCCCAGAGATGCCCTGCCTGGGAGCAGGTCAGGGACCCATGAAGCACACAACCCCTGCTTTCTGCTGCACAGGGACCAGCCACCGGCCCCCCCGAGCCAGGGCTGCCTCAGCGGGGGACAGCAGGAGTGTCCCTGAGGTGGGGGACAGCTTTCCTCACGGGCCTCGCAGCTCAGGGTGCACCTCCCAAGGTCACGAAGAACAAATCCCCAAGCAATGCCTTGGAAGTTTCACTTGCTGCTGATTAAGGATAAATTGGTGGATAGTAAAAGGCTGCCAGGCAAAGAAATCAGAGGGAAAATTTTTTAATCTTATTTTGTGTGCACAATTTCCTTCTAGTTCGACAAAAGCTATTTCACAGCACGGTCCTATTGTGTCATCTGATAAAAAACACTGAAAAACTTTTATCAACAAAATTAGGAAGTAGTGAACTATAAAATTGCTAATTATTTTCTAGTAAATTTACTTTTAAATAACTTTAGACACCAATTACAGGCACCATTAAGCACCATTAACACTGGGTGTATTTACCAAACAAGGATGGAACACTTACTATTCAAATCAGGATAATTTGGGTCTAGATTTTGTTGTTTGGAAAGCAGTCCCCTCTTACCAGATGTTTAAAAAGTCATCAGAAGATCAATTACACCTCCAATGTGGTCAGAGTCTTAATATTTGAGTTGTGGCGTGATACAATTCAGCCCTTGAAAGGAGCACCCGGTGGGCAGGGGCCGTAATCCCGAGGAGCTGCCCGGCAGCGCCTGCACCTCGGCGCGGGGCCAGGGCCGGCCTGCTGCTCTCCCGGGACCCCTGGGGATGCGAGTCCCACCTTTAGTGGGTCCAGCTGCCCCCGCAGGTCTCCATCCCCTGCTCCTGCTCCGGGCAGGGCTTCGCCACCCTTCGCACGCCCCTTCGAGCCGGGCACGAGCGCTGCTCGCGGCTCCCCCCGGCCGCCCGCTGCCGGCTGCCCCTCCGGCCTCGCCGGCTGCCCCCGGATTCGCTCCCCAGAGACGGGGCGGCCCTGCCGGGCGTTCCCCTCTTCCCTCCCTGCCCCGGGGAGCGCGGGCTGCCCCGGTGCCGGCACCACGACCCCCCGCTCCCGGCACCGGCCGCCCTCCGCGCTGGGCTGAGCGGCAGCGCACGCCTCGTAATTGGACGTTGCCAGGCGGCTGTCAGAAAGCTGGCTGCAAAGCTGTTACCTGCTCCCACTTTCCTGCTGTTATCTTTGACATCCTCATTATTTATTAACTGCCCTGTACCCAACAGGCTGCCACCGATGCGGAGCTGCTGTTATTATGCAGGTTCGATATTCCGCCTGCTTTCCAAGGTCACATCCTCCAGGATGTCTTGCAAACCAGATTGAAGAGGTACCAGTGAAGATGCAACATGTTCTGTATACACCGATGCCAGGTTTCAAACAGAGCCCTTTGAATAAGGATGACATACTAGATGGTGATATAAGACCCTGTTGCTTACTGCTTTTCCCGGTCCTGTGTGTAGCACTGAGCTTTCTGCACCTACATCAGCAAATACAGGAAACCAGGGCATCAGGCAAGAGCTCCAGCCTTCAGCTTTCACATACTGGAAGAAAGAGCTTTCCTCTGACACCCGAGCCTGAGAGGAGAGCAACGTGGGGATTATTTAGCTGGCCAGGTTACAAACCTGCAATGGCCTGTTATAGCTTTGTCAGCAGGAATAAACTCCTTTTTCCAGCACTCCGCCCCCCGCCGCTGCCTCCCTGGCACGGTGCCGGGCGCCTGTGACCCCCGCACAGTGCAGTGCAGTGGCTTCTGCACCCTGTGCCACCAGGCTCTGACGTCCCAGTTCTTCCAGGCAGAAACATCAAAACCAGCCGATGCTCTCCCCTCCCCAGCTTCCGTGGTAGTCTTGCTTGGGTTTTTTCGGTTTTGCTGACCTCAGAAACTATTCTTCTATGAGTCAGTCACTGGAAGAAAAATCTGATTAGAAAATTCTTGATGCCTTTTAAGCTCCTCCAACTTTAGGTAAAAGACTTGAAACCAGAAGAAAGAATTTGAGGGCCACTTCACTATTATTTTTTACCACCAACAGGGGGTATTTTGGAAATTTTTAGGTGTAACACAAGGCCTAATAGCCCAATAGATATGAGCACTTGCCCATACGCACCCCATGCAAGGACAGAGGCTACCAGATCAGAAGCTGTCTCCGTGGATCTACCTACAGAAGGAATTTCTGCTCTAACGTAGTGATGCTCCAGGATGACAGAGGAGAAAGACATTGGGGCTTTGCAGATTAATGCAGAGAGGTCCCCGTGCCACCAGTGCCTGGCCCCACATCTCGCCCGTGTCACAGAGGATCTGCCAGACACCCCAGCAAAGGGGCTCTGTGGGCTCCAGCACCCTCAGAGGACCGTGGCCAGGGCTTTGCCTCGCGCCAGTCTGGGAGCTGGGGCAGCGAGGCAGGGGGGCAGTGGGGGCAGTGGGGGCTGGCACAGCTGGGAGCCCCCACCGCTGGGAAAACAGCCTTTCTTTGCTGCTAAGGTGCCACGAGCTGTGTGTGCAGCCTGAGCTCGGCTGCTGCGCCGGCAGCGGGAGGCCGCTTGGCTGGCTCACAGCTGGGGTGGGCATCGCCTCGGGTGGAGGTGGGCATCCCCCGTCCCCCAGCAGCCTTGCGGGGAAGGAAGGGGGTCTGCAGCCCCCGGATCCCCTCCCCTCTCCCCGTCCTCAGAGGCGGGATGGGGGGCCCTCCGGCCGACCCCTCCTGCACTGCGCCCCGGGGTGGGCTGCCCAGGAGGTGGCTGCCCCTCTGCCCCCACACTGCGCCTGAGCAGGGGGCCGCGAGGTGGGCGCACCGTGTGCGCAGCCTCCCAGGAAATCGGGATGGAGAGGAACGGGGATCGTTTCAGTGATACATTTTCTGACTAAAGTCATTATGTGCAGAGAGATGTACGGGTAGCTGAAGGACAGAATTAATATAGTAAGTAATCCTCTCCCTTTAGCAATATCTTTCTGCATGAAATAATGATTTAATGTCTAACTTTTTCTAGCGTACACATTTCCTCGTAACAAACACTTATATGAGATGCAGCTATTTATGTTTCAAGGCAAAAAGCGTGGAGTGTAATGGACTCTACGCTGACTGTCTGTCCGTGAAGAAATTTCACCGTATCATAGGAAATGAGGAAAAACATTTTATTTGGAGACAATTTCTTTCTATTTAAGCCATTCTTATCTTTTTCCCTTGTTCTGTGTTGGAGAGGATCTCTGCCTGCCTCTGTGTTGCCTCTCCTGAGGACGGGGTGCCGGTGCTCTCCAGGACCCCCTGCCCGGCTGGGAGCCCCTTGCCGCCCCTGGGCACGTCTCACTGTGGGCGAATGGCCCCGGACAGGGGTTTCCTGATGCCTCCGAAGTGGCGGCGGGTGGCACAGGCTAGCAACTCCAGCAAACAGTTACAGAAGCTTCTCTACAGAGGTAGAGCACGCTTCTGGACATCACAGCTCTCAAGAAGGGTAGTTATTCCTGTAACCTTAAGTAGTGGCAGGCACCATAATCTGTGTTTGAGCACAGGACACAGCCCCAGAGGGGTCCCTGCCCTGGGGGCGCTGGCTCAGTGGCCCCGGAGCACATCACAGCCCTGGGAAGGAGCAGCCGCTTTCCAGGCAGCCGGCCCCGCTCTGTGCTGGCTGCTCCTCCCCGGGCCCAGCTGCCTTCGCCCAGGGCCAGCCGGGCCCTGCGGCACGGAGCCAGCCCACAGCCAGCCCCGGCGAGCTGGCCCAAGGGCCAGGGAACTGCTTTCCAAGGCAGCCTTGACTGCACTGGAGCCCCACTCCGGAGGCTCTCACCTCTGCTACTCCCTTTTCCTTCCACAAGACCAATAGCCGGAGCCCCGGAGGACAGAGATCTGTCCCACCCAGAGACCTGTCTCCAGAGTGTTGCTCTCCATGCTCTCTAAGGCAGATCCCACAAACATCAACGCCATGCAGAAGAACTGAGCTTTTCCCTGGTAGTGACGCACCATTTAAGAGCACTGATCCAGATAACATAAGAGATGTCTGTGTAATGAAGGCAAACAACACATCTGGCAATTTTCCACCCAGCTGACAGAGATGAACAGTTACAAATAAACCCCATTAATGGTGCAAGCATCCTTCAAAGCACGTCTTAAGATTGCGTGGGGCCAGCGTGCAGCGAGAGGGCCGGTGCTCTGGCTGGGTGGGTACAACAGAGCTGCCAGCACGCAGCCCCTGGTTAGCAGAGGTGAAACGAAGCACGGCGGTGGCAGAGGGAGACACTTCCCAGGAGGGGATGAGGGGACATGAAGCCGGGAGTGCACTGGGCAGTGCTGCCAGGGCCGCTGACATCACCCCACCGGGTGCTGGCCAAGCCCTGGCAGGTCACCCTGTGCTCCGGTGTCCCCCTCCCCAGGGACCCTGCGCAGCACCCAGCCTTGCTGCACGGCTGGGCCCAGCTGGGGTCCAGCCCCAGTTTAATGAGGGAAAGTTGATGGATGATTTTTGCCTTCGTCTTGGAAAGATACCCACAGGATAAGTGCGGTTAATGAAAGGAGTGAGGAAGACACAGGTCACTGAGGACGCCTGCACTCCCCTCTTGAAGGATTTCATCTGACCGGAATAAGTGGCTGAGAGCAAGTCCTCTGACAAATTCAGCTTTTTTCAGGGAATCTTTCCATTCACATGACAATTCCCTGGACACCAGTCCCACTGACTAATATTTTTAAGGTTTTTCACTGTGTCTGTGACCTGCTGCTTTTAGTCTCACCGGCCAGATCCCAGCCATGTCTCCTCTGTTAGCAGAATCTCCTGCTTGTGGAAGCAAAGCTCGCGGCCTTGGCACAGGGCAGGGAAAACCCCTGGGCAGAGATCCTGCGCGGCGGCGAGAGCCTGTGTACGGCCGTGAGGCAAAGCAGCCGCTGCCCCCCGCACCCAGGGTCCTCTCCCCCCTGGCTGGCGGAGGGGAGGGGGCGCGGTCCATGACCACGCAGCACATCCCGTCACGCTGTGTGAGATGGCGAAAGGGCCCCCACCCGCTCCGAGAGAGCTCGGTCCCCCCCAGGGGGGTGCCCTGCTCTGCCCTGTCCCCCGCGTCCCGCACGGCCGGGCAGGTCTGGCACTAGATGGCACCCCGATACGTGCTTCTCTGAGGAGCAGCCGGGCTCCCAGCCTCCAGAGCAGAGCAGCGAGGGGGAGAGGGGCTCAGTATCTGCCCTCCGCACCCCAGGGCTGGCCCAGAGCACGGCCCGGGCCAGGGCAGCCCACCCACCCACGGCCAAAGGGGCTCCGGCGGCTCCGGCTGCGAACCCTTCCCGGCCGTGCCCCGCATGGAGCCGGCAGGAGGAAAAGCCGAGGAACCAACAGAGTCTGTGCTGCCTCCAGCTCCCCCTGCCCAGCCCGCCGGGAGCTGGGGGGGGGGAAAACCCAGGACAGGGCTCAGACTTCAACCCGGCTCCGCACCAGAGGGCTGGATGAGGTGCCAGCGTCAGAAATCTCGCCCCCGGCCCAGTGCTGAGGTGGAGGATGGAGAACTGCTCCGTTTCCTCGGTGTTCCCAATTTACCCGGGTTAATTCCAGATAATTTAATCTAATTTTTCATTACCATGACCGTCCGCTCCATGCTGTCCCATGGCTTGGGAAGCACTTGTGGGCAACGGGCGCTGCTGGAGTAACACAAGTACGTGGCCTGGCAGATGAAGATGAGCCGCTCGCAGCAGATGAGCATCTTGAAGGAAGTCGAGCAATTTACGGTATTTTGCCCAAGCACCAGTGATTTTGGCTGCCCTTTGTGGGCTGACCTGTTTCTCTAGCAAAGGTTTACTGTGTCGAAGTTTGCTTTGTCTTAAAAGCCCACTGCATCTCCTGAGCCAACTGCAGCAATTTCTTAATCCTAAACACTGGTACCACAACAGCCTCTGCCTAGTGTGATACCAGCCTGCAAAGACAGTTCATTAGTGACTAGGCAAAAAGGGTCTCTTTATCTGGGCTGCAATTTGGCCACTTTCCAGTTCACACAATCTGTCAGAGTTCACAGAAGAGGAGGTCCTGCTGAGAGGGACTTTGCAGTTTCTGGAGAGCTACAGCTCCTGAGCTGGAGTGCATACACAATAGCAAATACCCAGCTCATCCATTTGGTCAGGGGCCATCTCTACAGGGTAAGATAGAAAAACAGTTTAACTAACATTTTCTTCTAGCAAGATTTAATAATGAAATCTTAAGTCTGGTGTTTTCCTTCCAGGTATGACAACTTATGTGGCAAAGTAGATTTGTTAGATTTACAATATGAGAATTACTCTCAGAAAGAGGAAAAAAAACCAACCCAAGACCATGTTCACAGAGACATACATTAGAAATATTCTAACGCCCCGAGAACTGCAGTTTTATCCCCATTCTATTAGGTAAAATGTCTTTTCATGCAACTAGAGAGGGAATGGCATATGCCACTGGCTTGCCCATCTGTCTTGCTCCGTTTGCAGCATCAGAGCTCTCAAACCAAGAAGTCAAGCCATTGGACCTGTCAAAAATTGCGGCATCTACTTCATTATTTTAAACACAGAAAACAAGAGCTACACAGCAATACAAGTTGGAGTCATGATTGTAACATGTACAGGTCAGGCATTCCCAAGGGTGCTGGGTACAAACCAGCGCACGGCACCAGGGGAGGAGAGATGGCCTCGGTGTTGACTCAAACCCGGTAGCAGAGGACACTCTTCCTCCCACGCCGTGGAGCGAACAAGCTGAACTGCACCTTCTTGGAGGGCGTTATACACAGAGACGCAGCCTTCCCTCTAAAGCCTGTGCCTTGCACAAACACACGGGCACCACCAGGACATTGCTGTGTGCCCGCGCACCTCGTGTGCTGCACAGCCAGTCTGGGAACTGCAGCTTTCCACCGCCCCTCTGGGCAGAGTTGCACCGTTGGCCTCAGACGGGTGGAATTCCCATTTTCAGGTGAGAAAGGTTTTTGCATTTTGAATATATAAGCAAAGAGCCAGGCCAAATAATAGACTCACGGCCCTGGGCTCATGCTGGCCTAGTGATCTCCACAGGAGTGTAGGACTTGGGGAGATGTAAATGCGTGTGCTCATGCAGAGGATAGCTTAGGAGCTGGTGCACTGCCTGCTACCATTCCGCCTCTACCCAACTGCGTCTTTCTTTCCTTAGCTCCTTCAGTTCCTGGCCTGATTGCAGCTGTCAAATCGTTTCTGCTAAAGCCTTTCTCTCCCCGCTTTTGAAGCAGTCTCTTCCATCCACTCTTCCCAGCTGTGCCCAAGTGATAGCAAATGCTCCTTCCGGGGGGCTTTACTGGTTTATGTTCTGGGTAGCACCCTCAGCCCCATCAGACATTTTGGTATATTTTGGGGCGATATTTGCAGTTCCCTTTGGCTTCCCTGGGCAAGCACGGGGCGGCCCGGGTGCAGGCAGCCCTGCGTGCACCGGAGGGGTCAGCCCGTCTCCCAGCAGATGAGGAGCAGGAGGAGCCGCAGAGCTGGAAGGCGGCAGAGAGAAGCGGTGGCCCGGGATGGTGCTTCCACGCTGCTGCATTTGCGCGGGCTCCCAGCATTAGCCAAGACACACAACGTTATCATCTCCTCTCTCACATTAAAGGCTGCTTTATCCCCGCTAACCCACAGCGCAGCCCAAGCAGGCATGATTCAGGGCTGGTTACACTTTAGCTGTGATAGGGGTACCTTACCCCCAACACATTCCTTGAGAGAAGCAGGTTGTGGACTCGCCTTTTCAGCTTCCCGGGGAAGGGCAGCTCCGTCCCCGCTGTGAACGTGCTGATGGCACCGCGCGCGGCTGCCGCCCCGACGAGATACGGAGCAGCTGGAGGTGGTGGCACAGCCCGTGGTGCCTGGCCGTGCTGGTTTCTGGGCCATTTACACTACAGGTCTCTTATGGGTTACAAATAAAATGCTGTTGGCACATTTCAGCATCACGGGGCACACATCTACTGGAGGAGCCTTCCCTGTGCCACTGAGGAATCCCGCTCTCTCTGTGGGCACAGCTGCTCGGGTTTAGCCCACACAGCACCTAGAGCTTCCCTGGTATTCACCTTCTCGTTAAGCGTTTAATAAGTTTGCATCACTTTTTGTTAAGCGGCAAGGAAATGTTTTCCAGGGGAAGCTAATTCCAGCACATCCTCCTTGTGTAGGTTCGATGTTATGGAACAGTGAGTCTGTTGAATTAATTAGCATACAGCACTTCACTTACTCAGCTAATCTGCATATTCTGCTCGGAGGATGAGGGAAGCCCCCGGGTGCCGGCAGGATGCTGGGCAGGATGCTGGCACGGTCGCGGCGTGGCAGAGTGCCACTGGCTGTCCTGCCCCGGGGGCTGGCTGGTGGCCTGGGGGTGCTGCCTGACCCCGCTCCCCAGCCAAACCACGGCCAGTGGCACCTGCAAGAGGCAGCACTACCTCCTGCCGGAATTCACACCCGCTCCCGCCCCACCCTGGGCCCAAAGCAGGGGCTGCCCATGCAGGCGGACCATGCCAGCCCGTGCCCCCACTACCCCAGCCCCCGCGGGGGGGACGGGCAGAGCTGCCCCACAGCTCCCTCCTCAGCTGTGCTCACAGACAGACATACACACACGCTTCTGGCATCCGGGCACTTTTTCATCTTGGCACGAAACTCTTCCAGAGATGATTATTTGAAAGATGAGTCACCAAATACAATAGCAAAGACACATCCTTGACTTACTGGCAGAGGAGAGAGATGTGACCAGCATTAAGTCTCCATGCAATGTCTCCATCACACAGTGTCTGGCGTTTATTCTAAACAGCTCTCGGTCTTGAGCAGAATTGTTTTTTCACATCAGAAATCCAGCTCCTTTTCCATAAGAAATGTTCCTTAATGAAAGGAAAGACAGACTGTGCGCACAGATGTAAAAATCATTATAGTGTAGCTCTGTGCTCTATACAGCTGCTGCCTTTTAAAGCCTGTTTGTACGAACACACATGCACACATGGAGACGCACATTAGCATCTTTGCATTGAGGTATTGCTCTGAAATGGGCATAAATTCTAGCTACCTTTGGGAGCAGGAGGGTTATTTCTTAGGTTTCTTGAATTTTCTCTCTCATTCTTCCTGCTTCTCATCATACGCTTTTACGAATGTGTTTAAACGTGGGCCCTGTGTCTCCTCGTGGGGACTGACACCCGTGGCCGTGGCTGCGCTGCGCAGGGGCAGCCCAAGTGAGAGACCTCCCCGGCTCGGGCGGCTGGTGGGAAGGGGCACGGGAACGGCGGAGGGGAGGGAGCGAGACACGCGTGCTGCCCGAGCGCGGGCATCCAGCCGTGCCCCCGCGTGCCCTGGAGAGAGGGGACGTTGCTGCAGCAGCTGGCCTTGCCCGGGGGGGAGCCAGCCAGTCTGGTGCTTCCTTAAACCCCCAACATTGCCCCCACACTTTGGCCAGAGTGGGGGCTGGCCAAAGGGCTCTGCCCTGAGACCAGCGAGCCGGGCCTGCAGACCCCAGAGCTGAGCCCCTGCCAGCGCCCGTCTGCGAGTGAGCCCTAAGGGGACAAAGCAAAGTAGCCCCTGCCTGGCCCCCGCTAGCCACAGGGCCCGGGCGGGCAGTGCCTGGGGCAGCAGCCCCCTTCCCCTTTGCTGGGAATGCGCTGGGGCGTGGACGGGTGCTCCCCAGGGCTGGCGGTCCGGTCTCTGCGCTGCCCCTGTGCCGTGGAGGGGGATGATGTAGCCTGTTCCAACTCGACAGTGTGTTCTGACCTTGATGATGTTGGTTTAACTAGGATATGAAATGCAAATATAGCCTAAGCTCAACAATTCTGGCACCCAGCAGAGAGATTGAAGGGTGGAACGCTTCCCAGAAGGGTCAGCAAGAGCAGGAAAAATTATATAGAGCAAATAAACAGAATAAAAGGCTTCTCTATTATCCTGGTACACAGGGCTGCAGCTCCAGGGGACTGCAGGAGATTGTGCTGCTCTGAGGCTTATCCTCAGGGACAAGCTGCTGATCAGGAAACAGAGAAAGGGCTAAGGGCAAGGAGATGAATTGTTTTTAAATAACTACAAGCCAGGAGGGAATCACCCTCATTCTGCTCCTTGGCTGATTCTGCATCATCCATCCCCCCACCCCATAGCCAGGGCAGTCACCCCAGTGATTTCCTTGGGATCTGGGGCCAGACGTTGGGAGAGGGTTTAATGTGCTTCCAGGCTGGGGAAGGGGAATTGTTCCCTGACCCATAGCCAAGCAGATACCCTGCAGGGGAGGGCAGCCTCCACCAAACCAACTCCCCGCACTTTGGCGGAGCTGCTGTCACTACCCTTGTAGGAAGCCGAATATACACAAGCTACTGCTGAAAGCTTTAGACGCCATAAGATACTCAAAAGCTTTGAATTTAACAGGTATAAATGCCTATTTTCAAATCAAGGTGGGATTCGAACACTGTCAGTGATTTTTAGCGAACCCATCCAGAATGCTAATCCTTGTTCTGCCTCTCCCAAGCAGGGCAGCTCGCTGGGAGGGTCAGCGCCCTGCTTGTTTCTGCTCTGCAGGGATGGAGGGACCGCGTGCCGCTGCTCCACGGCGCATCAGAGGCGCCGCACCGCGCAGGCCAGCTCTGCCCGTGGGCTGGCGGGGAGCCCGGGGCCGGCGCTTGCACGGGGCAACGTCAGCCAGGGTGAGGTGGTCTCCCTTCTACTGCCGAGGAGCTGATGTCCTTGTCTGCACAGGGAGCAGCCTGTAGGTCAGGTTCAGCTCAGCCTCAGACAAGCTTCTCACCTCAGGGGAACGCGGGGATTTCTCCCAGGGCTGCTGCGTCCACATTGCTACGGGCGGATCGCGCCGCCCGCTCTGCCGCGCGGCACGGTCACGCGTGCAAAGCTGGAAGGTGTTGCAAGAGGCAACGCCAGCCCCCGGCACGGCCCGGAGCGTGCGCAGGCACGGCACCGGGATGGATCCTGCACAAGGGTGAGAGCGGGGGCCGGAGCAACGGCTGGGTATGTGCGAGGAGCAGCCGGCACACCCGCCTCCGGTCGGGGCTGGGGGTCACCACAGCCTTAGCGCAGCTCGGCAAAACCCACCAGCAACAGGCTGAGGGCTGCAGACCCACAGCGTCCTCACACCCACCCGACACCGTGACTCCTCGGCCGGGAAGCGCGGCAGGAGGCACGTTTGGGTTCGGACAGGACTGAGCTGATGCAGGATCACCAGAGCTGGTCGTGAGGGGCCGAGGGGCAGAGCCGGAGGATGGGGATGATGCTGGGCAGGGGCACGGCACAGGCTGGTGCTCCCCGACACCCCGGGGCAGCCCCGCAACGCACCGGCCAGGGGGAGCCCAGCAGTGGCCGGGGGTTCAAGCCGAGGGGGGCACCCTCACCTAGGCATCTGCAGTGTCACCATGACTTTATTAAAAATTTAAAACACAAATTACAACATTCACCAGGGAAGAATTGCTTTCCTACCAATTACAGTTAATAGGGTAAAATTAATGTACCAATTAATATGACTGCTTCTAAAACTCAGTCTAATATGTTAAATACTGTTCCTGCCTCTGTAAATGCAGCAAAATAAAGTGATGATCAGGATGGGAGCTAATAAAGTTTTGCTTCTCTGTATTTAAACTATTTGGCATCACTGACTTAAGGCACAGGAAAAAGGAGATTATTTAACATTTTAAGGTTTGTAACACCCATAAATCATTTCATACATGCCATATTTGTTGAAAAGGATAGAATACATTCAATTTTACAGTATATTAAACTTCATCTAATTTGAACGTAAGAACAGACCAGCAAAATAAATGACCAATTTCTGAAGCAGAAATTACCATTTGGCTGCTGCCATTATGAAGCTGCTGGTATTTTATCATGTTCTTAACATAATATTGCTTGTCTATTGATGCATAGTTATAGTGCTAGTCCAAATTGGAAGGCGGTGAAAGAGGACAGTGCAGAGTTTTTTTTTAATAGGCATCATTTGTCAGATGTTATTTCAGAGGTCTTTGCACTGATGATAATATGCAGATTAAAGCAGAAGTAAATAGGAAAAGAAAAAAAAAAAAAAAAAAAAGAGAAAGAAAGGCAGAAAGGGAATGAGAATTTCAGCACATTCTGGCTGCAGCAGACAGGTGGACTGGGCCCCAGTGGGTACAGATAACAGTAATTAATCTGGGTTGAAGGGTTTCTTCTGAAACCCCGCGGTGTTTGACAAAAGGAGGCATCCTCCTCTGAATCTCAATGCTGCCAGGACCAGCAGGGACAAAGAGCAGGAGTGTTCAGGTCTGGGGGCAGGACCCGGGGATGGAGCACCAGCCCCTGCCCAGCACCCGTCCCTCCTCCCCGCCCCACGCTCCCCCCTGCAGCAGCCACAAACCTGAGCACAAATAAAAATTATGTTTAGTTTGCAAAAGAGGAGGAAGGTATCTCCATCCTCCAGAGTTCATTGTTCTGCTAGACTTGGTATTATAGTAGCAATATATTACAGAGAAGAAAAATCAGCTGGCTGCACTGCCTCCAGAATGACAATGGAAAGCCACAAAACATGATGGGGGTGCGGCTGGCCAGAGGGGATCTCTGCCGGGGTGGCCGGGAAAGGTGCTGGTGGGCTCAGCACCCCACAGGGCCCAGCCCGGTGCCCTGGGGCAAACGGGCAACTTCTGCGCAGAGGGGACAGCCACGTGCCGGGACAAGGGGCTGCGGGTCGGGACCTGGAACCCTCCCTCTTTCCTGATGCTCCTCAGGCAGCAGCTCCTCTGCCAGAACACAGGATTGCCCCTGGGGCACGGTATTTATTACCCCCCCCCCCCCAGCAGGGTGTTACCCCCAGGGCAGAGCGGCTTTACTGGCACAGGGATCGGCCATGCCCACACACTGGCTCCAGCATCTGCACCGACGATGCTGAAAACACCTTCCTACCAAAAAACCCCTAACAAAAACCGGCAAGATGCTTCATTTGTATTAAGGATAATCATCCTGCCCCACAACCCCCCGAGCATCCTCTGGCACAGGGTCTGTGCTGATGGCAGGGTGCCAGCGCGGGGGACACGCGTGGGCAAACCCGTGCGGGCGCTCCACACCGACACGTAGTGAGAACACCTCAGAACCTGGGTCTGCTTAACCAAATTAATTGCTCAGATATTAGAGCTGAAATTGTGTTCCATGGCTGCAAATCTGTGCAGGGATATATTGTGCTATAACATAGATTTCAATTACTTTCCAACCTTCAGCGTGATGATGCGACATTAGGCTCCACTGTCAGAGTTTGCCAGCATGGTCTTACTTTTATTTCTCCTGTTAAATATGGTCTTTGTTGCGCTTCATTGATCCCTGAGCATATTCTGCTGTTTACAGCTTTGATAATCTTTGTGTAATCTTCAGGGGTAATTGAATTCCGACAAACATAGCTGAATTTTAAACACCACACAGATTTAAGTACATTGAAAAGCCATGATATGAAAGTCAAACCTGGAGACAGGGAGAAGCACTTGCTCTTAGCTCCTTTCCTAAAAACTCAGAGCTGAGCCAGGCCCAGAGCCAGAGGTGTCACGAGCAAGTTAGGAGACACAGCTGGGGGGATACCAGACCTATCCTGGAGTTTAATCCCAAGTAGTAAATACCATGTCATATAATGGTCTTTGAATATGCAAACCCAAAACGCCTCTGCAGTTGCACAGTTCCAGGGAATTCCACTGGGTCTTACTCTCTGCTAGGACGGGGTACAGTCAGCAAATATCAATCTTTGTTTAAATACCTAAGGAATTGCCCTTGTACAGATAAATTATTGTTTTTATGGGCATATTTTGTAAATTAGACAAGGGGGAAAATGTTCCAGTTGGATTTTGATGTAAAAGTTTTTTTGCAGAGCCCTAGGGGCACATGAACAGTGGTTTCGTAATCCTTATCATTATTTATTATTTGCCAGCACCAGGAACATGCCCAACGCAGCGCACACAGAGCGAACCCTGGCTCCCAGGCAAGCACCGTGCTCCTGGTGCCGACAGACCACGGGCACTGACCAGACCCCTCCTCGCTGAGGGACACGCACCGCATCCCCCCCTGCCCCCAGCCCAGGCAGCGTGCTTTCTCTCTGCTGACCCCCGAGTTGCTGCAGTTTGTTACAGCCTCTCTTTTGGTGGCTGGAAAAACAGATGTCTTGCTTGAGGATATCAGATTTTTGATGCATTTCCTACAAACTTTAATTTCCCAAACCATCCTCTCTCAGGATGTAGGGGGACCGCTCAAGTATGCTATAAATTAGTATGCTAGCAGAGCTTCTCCTGGAAGGTGGATAAGCGCAGCCAGACAAGAAGGAGCCTCCAGAAATCTCCGTGCTGGAAGGGAAAACTTGCTGGTCTCCTGCTATTTGTGCTGGAGCTCTGTGTCTCGTGTTTATTGCAGCAGCAGCACACAGCAGCCTCCGCGCAGCAAAGATTTCCTGCCGAAGGGTCTGAAATGCACGGAAGGGTCCCTACGCAATCGAAAGAAAAGGAATTAAAGGGTTGTCTGGCTGGAGAAAAGGGATATTGAATCTAATCCAAGCTGGTGTAATCTGGAAATCCAATTGCACTTGTCCATCAGCAAAGGCAGCAAGTAGCGAGGGAGCCGGGAGGCTGTGGGTGATCCGAGCCCCCAGCACCAGGGAGGGGAGGCGGGGGCTCAGCCCCGCGGGACCCCAGCCCACGCAGGGCAGGAGCAGCCCCAGGACGGTGCAAAGCCTCTGTGCCCTGCTACAGCACACAGCCCCCTCCCCAGAGGGGCTTTACACACGCTGGCACCGACACAGGAGCCAAGCGCAGGACAAGGGCTGCCACGAGTCAGAGAGGAGAAGCAGGAGGGGAAAGCAGCTCTGTGCGGGCCCCCCCCCCCCTTCCCTGGCAGCACTGGGAGACGCAGGGAGAGAAAGGCGGGCAGCCCCCGCACACCTTGTCCCCGAGGGGGTCTGCTGGGGCACAGCACTGACACCCCCAGCCCCAGAGAGCAGCACCGCTTTCCCCACACCTCCTTCCTCGGAGGCTTTCCAGGAGAGACCGGACACTGATTACCATTGATTTAAGTGTTTCTGCTAGGATTTTTAACCTGGGCTCAGATACCTCCTCATATTTCACTTGCCCTGGGTCATCACGCTGATATTTTACCATAAGCCAGATAGAATTTTAAGGTCCTCAGTGGACTCCAGTGACCTGACCGAGGATCCAGTCTTCTGCCACCTGGCTCAGGCTTTTGCCGAAAGGCTCCTGCAAACCAGCTGGAGCCACTTCCCATCCCCTTTCCCCCGAGGCAGGTAGCTCAGGCTTTGGTAGTCATGAAATAAAGTCTGACTGCAAAGCCCACAAACTGGGCCATTCCCCAGGTTGCAGGGTGGGAGCAGGTGACGAGGCCCCAGCTCAGCAGCTCTGCCTCCCACCAGCCTGCGGGGAATTACAAGGCGAGAGCTCGGGGAGGACACACGTGGAGGGGCATCGGGCCCACGGGGCAACCACCATCCGGAACCACACAGCCAGCCCCTGGCCCCTGCACAGGCAAGAAAACAAGGGCAGAGAGACAGAGGCAGACGCAGGCTCAGGTCCATCTCCTGCGGGACTGTGGGACCCTGAAAGCCCCAGGGCTGGCCCTGCCCCGGTGGGGAGGTGGGGAGCAGGCTCCAGAGGCAGTGTGCTCTGGATGTCACCTCCCTACCCCTGAGTCTGCGGGACCCCCCCGCAGCACGGTGCCGAGCGTCCCACCAGCAGGAGAGCTGGAACAGAGCCACTCACAGCCATTATCCTCCCACACGTGCTTTATTTCCTGAATTAAAGAACAGAATTATAATGAGACTTGACGTTGAATTCCATAAAAAGTCAAGCTAATCAGTGACCAAACCTGTAATTGATTCTTTTGCTAGTTCAATACTTAATGCTACATGTTAAGCAATAGGATTTTAGAATTTGCTAGCACTCCACTTAGAGAATTAAGCAATAAAAATCCATTCTGAGCGCAAACAGCAGGAAGGGAGCCACATCCACTAATAAGTGAAGGAGCCAATAATGTGGCTCAATACTTGCATTGATATCTTGTTTTTCAAAATATCTATCCCTATATGACTCATGAAGCCTCTTTAACACATGCAAGCATGGTTTGAAACCCCCTGGAAGGTAATGCTATGGCAGGGAATGCCACGGACGAGGTCTAGGAGGCAGCAGCTCACTGCCAGGTCCCGGGAGGTTGGGGAGCCTGCAGACCACATCACAGCGAGGGGAGCACCCCACTCCCCCCCAAAGCCTCGGGGCCCAGGGAAGCCCCTGGGGGTGCTCAGCCCAGCAGAGAAGCCGACCCCACGGAGCTCATCTGGATATGGAGCTTGAGACCCGTCCATTCCCCCCAGGGCAGGACACGCATCCAGCCACCAGTTCCCTGCGCAGGGAGCAGAGCCCCCACCAGCCCCAGGCCCCGGCCACCCTTGCACAGGAGGGGACACTGTGGCTTAAACACTTCTGCTTTTTAAAAAAGGCTGTTTGTTTTAAGCTTCCTGCAATATTTATTTGACTTTATTCAAGGCAAAATTCAGAACAAGGAAACAGCTTCCCCAGCCGTTTTCAACAGATATCAGAACTCAGTTAAAAACTCTTCGCTTTTTTAAATGCAAAGTTACTAGCATTTTTCCTTGCCTACTGTTCTCAAAGATGCTTTCCTCCATTGGTCTTTTATTGTTTTCCAGCACAAGTCAAATCTCTGTCTCAGGGCAGCAAGCTGCTGCTGCCGAATGATTAACCCACAGCAGTGACAGGAGCCCGCAGCAGCGGATCTCACACATCCCCAAGGAAAGGAACTTGTTCATTCATTTCCCAACTCACGGGCTAATCCCCAGCTAGAAAAGCACTTTTGTGCCATGACCTGGGGCTTCCAGGGCATCGGTACCAGCACGTGGGGAGACAGCGCACAGCAGCTTCACCATCCGCTCTTCACAAAATGAGTGGTTTACAGATCTCTAAAAATGCTTATTTCTCTTCCAGGAGAAACGGTTAACAGGGCTTCTCCGCTCGATGCGGGGCAGCAGCCAACAGAGGAGACCCGTCACAGAGATGTTGCCCTCACCCATGCCCCCACAGCCCCCGTCTTCTCCCTGGTGACACTGACCCATTTGGCGCTGGCAGGCAGTTGGGGAGGGGGTGCGAGGCAGGGATCCCCCTCACACAGGACCTGTGCCTCCCTCCCCTCACCCTGCCACTGCACCCCGAACTGCTCCAAGAACACGGGCAGCTACTGCGGGGCGAGGCACCCCCGCCAGCCCCGTCCCCCGGGGCTCGGGAGGCACCGGTTGCGGGGTGTGCTGGGTGCCACATGCTCCTCAACAGATTTTACTTTTGAAACCATCTCCACTGGGCCCCGTGCAGCGTGGCAGAAGACACACACTTCGGAAATACAATTATTATTGTAAGGGAAACGCCTGCGCTCCCCGTCTCCACGGGGGTTAGGCATCCTGCTGCGATGATTCAGGGAATCTGTCGAGGCACATTTTATGAATTCCACTGAAGCTGTGGAATTGCTGCATTAGGCGAATACCTCAATGGTTGTCAAGTCAGCCACGTGCTGTCAGAGCTGCTTTACATTGCCCAGACCAGAGACAGCAGATGCTCATAAATAGCAGTCATTTTCTCTGCTGCTTTCAGCACTAACCCCGCACAGCCTGTGCATCTCAACCACAGCCTTCAGCAACACATGCTGCAGACCCAGATCCACTTTCCTGGGTTCTCTTGGGGGGCACTTGTCAAGAGGCTGCAGAGATGCTGCAAAGGTGCCTCCCAGGCCACGTTAGAAACACCCAGTGCCTGTGTGCTACCTGGCCAGCAGATCCTTCCCGACACAGAGCCAAGCCAGCCTGCCTAGCACACAAAGCTCCTTTTTGAAGAAAATGCTGAGCAAGGAGAATCTGATTAGGACCAAATCAGCCCCAAGTCCCCAGGTGCGGGTGCATGGCTCTGCAAAGCCTTCCCACAGTAGCCCTAAGCCAGGCACACTGTGCTGTTGGATTGACGTGCTGAACTACAGCAAGGAAACAGATCTACAGCCCTAGAAAAAGCTTCTGAATTAAAACTTTAAGTAGTAGTAAATCTCAGTTTTAATAATGCAGATTAACACTGCTGAGAGATGTGGCAGAGCAAATCAAATTTCACTGAGCTGGAGGAGAAAGTAGAGAACTAAAACCCTATCACAGGGCAGCAACACGGGGCTGGGGGAGCAGGAGCCCTGGGACGATGGCACAGGGGCCGGTGTCACTGCTGTCGGGGCTGCAGGCAGCACTGCTGGATCCTCAAAATTCACCCGGCTAACGAATGCATGTCCGAAGACAGTTTGTACAGTATGAGAACGTGTCTGAACACTTGTCACTAAGGACCTGTAAAGGAGTGCTGTGACCGTGCCCCACCTCCACTACAGGCACATCCCTCCCGACAGCTCCGGTCTAGCTGCGCTCGGGCGGCCGGCGGGGGACTGGAGAAGCAGAAAACGACTTTGGTGAAAAGGCTTCTGCTATCTCCTGGGGAAGCCAAGGAAGCAACTGGAAATACAGGTGCCCACACAGGCGGGAGGGAGCCGATAGCTGTCTGTGCAAAGTCAGGAGCTCTCGGACGCAGACAAAAGTTACAGGACAGCAGAACGTGCTCTGACAGGGGTAAGAAAAAGAGATAACAGATTTCTGATGACAAAAAATCCAAAACCAGCAGATCCTATTTCTAGGGGGATAGCAGAGATGCCAATTTGTACGTACCTTTTCCCCGTATATTCAGCAGGTACTTTTGTTTTGCCCTCAGAACCATTGTGCCTGTCACACACGGGTGAGTGCTCTCAATCAACAACTAGCTGAGGACACCACAACAACAGTGACTTTAACCATTCTGAGTGTCCCATGCTTGAAAAATTCACATCCATGACATCTGGGAAGAGGCAGAAGGGACAATGTGTCCAGCCCATTGTTTGTTTCTACTCAGGCTTGGGGTCGAGGGGGATTTTGCAGTGCTCTGGAAAACTCTAAGGGTACAAACGAGGAGCTTGATATTTAGAAAGGCTGAGCAGAAAAGCTACCCACAGGGAAGTGGCTGCAGCCTCGAGGAAAAACAACAGGAGAGCTTGCAGGGAGACCCATAAAGATTTTACAGGCGGGGATAAGTCCAGCTGGCATGGAGCAATGGAAAACAGGCCTTGTCAAACAATCCCACCTCCTCCTTCAGCGAGATTACAAGTTTGGCTGATTAAGGCAATTACATTGATGTAACGGGCTTCGGTGAGGTGTTTGGCACCGTATCACATGCCATTCTCAGTGAAATATCACGCTCCACACCAGAGCCTGTGCTAAATGGATTAAACAGCAGCTGAAGCATCTGTCAGTGAGGAATCCCCATCAAGGAGCTGCCTCTCGGGGACGAGCGCGGGTCACCAGCCCAGAGGCTCCGGGCAGCCCCACGCGCGGGACCCGGGCACCAGGAGCCAGGCAGGGGCCAGCTCCTGCGCAGCGCTGGCCCGGCCAAGCGCTCGGGATGCGCTGACGAGCAACGCGGCGTAAAGTCCCAGCAAGAGGCGGGAGCCAAATGGGCCGATGTGCAGACAGAGGCGCCAGTTAGGAGCACGGAGAAGGACTTCGCCATGCAGCTTTGGGGAGACACAGTAGGAGTATCACATCTGTTCCCCTCCCATGCTGCGATGAGGCGTGAAAGGTGTAGAGAGGGAACTCGAGCCACAAACACAGCTGAAAGGTTCAAGACAACGCCTGCTATTGAGAAGCAAAGCCTGGACCAGATTCATAAAGAAGAGCAAATGACAGCAGCAGACCTGGAAGCCATCTCAGGTTCATTCAGGTGGAGATTTGGTACTGCTTCAGCACCATCCTCTTCTGCCCAGGCTCGGAGCAAGAGCAGCATCCGCGGGTGCTGGCACCAGGAGAGGCAGCACCTGACATGGGCCAGCCGGGACGGAGCTGTGAGGCCCCCAGAACATTTCTCCAGATGGGATCCCTGGAGCAGTGGCAGGTCCAGCCCGCTGCTCCCAGGTGTTTGGGGCCGAACCTCTGCCCCACACACTCAGCACTCCTTCAGTGCCATTTCCCTTACAACACCGAGCACCACACCAGTAAGGTGTCTGCTGCTGCCCAGTCTTCAGCCATGTAATTATATGGCTCTACCTTGACCTCAGGTTTTCTTTAGTATCTCCTACAGAATATACACCACAGCTCGGGCATTTCCCTGATGCGGCCAACAAGAAATGCAGTCTCAAACTGTGGATCTCCAATAATTCACTGAGATGCCTTTGCCCCTTTTCAGAGCAGCCTCAGCACCAAGACCAGATGCTGGCTTGCTACAGCCAGGGCTCCAACAAGGCTCCTCTCCTGCACTAACACCAGGGCCCGTTTGCATGCCTTGACTTTGTGTTCTAAGAACATGAGACAGCTGACACCTCCCTGCAGAGACCTGGTTCCCATTCCCCCCATTCACCCGCTGGGATTGTCCCCGCCAGCCCATCCAGGCACTGATGCTCTGTCAAAGTCTGTGCCTGCCCCAGAGGAATGCCACGCTGTCTGTGAGACCAGGACAGGACCTGCAGAAAAAGGACAAGCAGCTCCAGCTCACATGGGGCTGCCTGGTAGAGTCCTGCTCCTTTCAGAGATCCCCTGGGACTTGTACCACAAGCCACAGGTGACATTGCAGACATCACACTGAAGATGAGCACATCGTGATGTGCTCCCGTGAAGGCTGAGCCCAAAGCTCAGCTGCCCTTGCTCCCAGGTCGCACCAGTAATCCCTCTGGCTCCACACACAGCTCGTCCTCCTGTTGTACCTGCAGAAACGGGCACTGCAGACAGACACCCGTCCAAACACAGGCTGAGCAGCTGCCTTCATTCGCCTACTTTCTGCCAGAGGATTTAAAAGAGACTCGTGTCATTTAAAGCTAACAAAAAATTTCTAACTGGGCATGCTGCAGAGCAAGAGGAGGCAAAGAGCTGGAGCCCTGTGCAGCCACACCGGCGTGCGCAGGGACTGGGCTCAGGAGGGCTGTCAGAAAGCTCTGAGGGCACGTTTGGCTAGGCAGTGTGCTGCTTCACACCAGCATGATGCTCTCCACGGGCACCTCCGCGCCGGTGACCGGACACCCCTCTCACCGCCCGGGGGGAGAGAAGAGCCCCCCGAGTCCCCCCACGCAGGCGGGGCGAGCGCAGGGCTCTGCTGCGGGTGACCCCGGCAGGCGCGGGGAGGGCGGTCGCTCCCCCACATCAGCAGAGCTCTGGGCACACTGCAGCCTCCCAGGGAGCTGGGGGACGGCACCGAGCGCTGCTCACCCCTGCCCAGAGCTCCGGTGAAGCTGCAGCTTCTGCCCCTCGCCTTTATCTGGCTGCCAGCAGGACCCCAGCTGCAGGGGGGGACGCGGCCTGCACTGGGGGACCTGCTCCTCTCCAGAGCACGCGCTGCCCCCCGATCCAGGCACATCACTGCCCCCCGATCCAGGCACATCACTGCCCCCTGATCCAGGCACATCACTGCCCCCCAATCCAGGCACATCACGGCCCCCCGATCCAGGCACATCATGGCCCCAGGACAGCCTCAACAGCCATGCCCCAGCCTCCCCGGGAACAGGAAAAGCCCTTTGCTTTTCCTGCCACTCTCACAATTGCTCTAGCAAACGAGAAGCATCTGATCTTCCAGGAGACTGATAGAGAGAGGATGCTGGTGTCATTATCAAGTTAATTAGAAAAACTCAAATGGGGCTTTAAACATTTTTATAATACATTGGGGCCTTTTTGGCAGGATTATTGCATCTTTTGGGTTTCCATTTCCCATTAAAGCATTCTCAGTAGTGCATATATAAAAGCCATGTGATCTTGGCTCCTCGCTGCCTTTTTTCTTTTTTTAAAGACATCTTTTTTGGGGTAAGATTTATTAAATATTGTAATCAGTTAAATTCTGGCAGCTTAAACATTTTCTTTAATAGCCTTGTTAAATGTGGATTAGATTTAAAATCCCTGCCTCTGAACTCTGGAGCAGCAGTATTTATATGCAATGTTAAAAAAATTAAAAGCTTTACAAAGTGGTAATTACTCCTCTGATGCAGGAGGAAAGAGACTGACTTTCTAAGTTATTTTAAGATAAGTTTTCTAGCCTCACCCTTCTTGGAAAATACTACACAAGCATAATTTATTCTTCCTGAAGTACCCCTCGGGTCAGGGTTTAGGAAGCACGGTCGCCTGCAGAGCCTGCACCATCTAGAGCACTATCAGCATTGGCTTTGTTTTGCAACGCCAGCAGCAGCCAAAGACCCTTGCAGGACACTGGTCCCACTGAGTCCCCCCCCAGCAAGCAGGACCCCTTCTTCCCACACCAGGAACCCACACAGCCAGCACCCCACCCGGCAAGCGAGTCCCCAGCACAACCAGCCACCAGCTGGGGAGGGCGCCTCCCCCTTTACAAGCTGAGCCCAGCAGCCGCCTTCGCAGCCTCTCAGCTGCTCCCCATGACCTGATGGGCTGCAGCCCCCGCGCCGGGGCAGCCCCCGCGCGCCGCAGCTCTGCTCCAGCTGCTCCCCATCTGCCCTCAGAAAGCCAAGCAGCGGCTGAGGCGGTCAGGCTGGACGCTTGGATCACTCTGTTAATGACACTTCTAAGACTTTTACTGCAGCTAAATCATGCACGCCCTGATCTTCATCAAAACTTCTTTGCCATGTGTGCAGGCAGCACCGCACAGAGACCTGTTTTAGTGCTGCTTGAACCCCAGGAAAGCTTTCAGGTGCCATCAAGAACAGCTAAAGCGGAGGGGAAATTCCCTTTCCCCGTCCCCTCTTCCTTTCCCCCACGCAGCAGCGCGGTGTTGCTGCCAGGCTGAGATGGACGGGGTCTGTGCAGACACACAGGAGCTCCCTGGCCCCGGCCCGGCGCTGCCCCAGCTCCCTCCCCACCAGCCTCACCCAGCACCATCCTGCAAGGCTCCCCAGGAATGCCCGCTGCCGCCCCGGGCAGCTGCCCTGCGCCCCGAGCGAGGGATGTCGCTGGGCACAAGGCGGGGCTGGGCGGTTAAAGCACAGAGCCCAGCGCCAGGATGTGCACCAGACGGCTGGCACCGCTGCAGAGACGTTGCTCCGCACCGCCGCTCCCCCACGCCGAGCGCACTGGCAATGCTCACCCCACCGATGCCACCACCACTCTGGCTAGCTGGTGCTGGGGAAGCAGGCAGGAGGCAAGCCAGGCCTGGCCTGCCCGTGCCTGGCCTGGCTTGCCCGCCCCAAGGCTTCCCGGGGAAGGCTGCGGGGCGGCTGCAGCAGCAGGCAGTACCCGTTTCTCTGTCACTACGGGTCGGCAGCAGCGGTGTCAAGGCTCTGCAGTTGGTCCTGTTTGCTAACAAACATGTTAATGAGCTGGAAAGGGCAGGGAGGGTGAGCGGCGATATACAGAATACGCCGATGACACCAATTTAGGTGAGCAGGAGCAGAGCAGCACCTCGGGGGCACCCGCACCGGCCACGGGGACCAGGCACGAAAAGCCGTGAACAGGGCAGGGGGCCCGACCGCCGCTCAGCCCTCCGCAGAGCTCGGAGGAAACTGCCCGGGCTGGTGGAGGGGGGTCAGGGCAGCACAGCCCTGGGGACCCCCGCACCCTGCCAGGACACGAGCACAGGCAGGGCAGGGCGAGCCCCGCGGGAGGGCTGCGAGGGGCACCCCAGCAGCACTGGACCTGAGGCTGCAAAGCCTTTCTGGCAGAAAAAAAGGGCTGTGAAAAGCCGCTGCAGGTGGCCTGGAAGTGAGGTGGAGGGTCCGGCGGGCTCCCGGAGGGTGCCCCAGAGAACAGTCGCCAGGCTTGTGGGCAGCCTCCTGAAGCCTGGGGAAGGCCGATGACCACCGTGGGCGTCCCGGGGGGTGCGGACCCCGGCAGCGCGCGAGTGCGGAGCTGACCTTGACCTGCACGCCCGTGCAAGGGGGCAGAGGAGCCACTCAGCAGTGCAGCCCTGCCTGGGTGGTACTGAAGATCCTGGTGCTGGAAGTGTGAGTTTTGCTGAATATTTCTGAGGAATAGAAGGTACCTTTGGGAACCTTAACTGAGTTTTAATGAAGCTTTTTGCCATTGAATGTAAGTCAATTTTCTTGGAGTGATTACCCTATCTCTAGAGGGTATTGTAGGAACAGATGAGAACTAGAGAGGGACAAGAATAATATCAAGGGCTGGAAAAATTCTCAAATAAGGAGAGACAGAAAAACAAGGTAGAAACAGAATGAATAAATAATAAATGGTCTTGAAGAGACAGTCTGAGAGCACCTCTCATCCCACTCTCATAACAAAGGAAGAGAAAACATGAGATTGAATTAGAAGGTGGAATAAAGGGGAAATACTGTTCTCATGTGATCTGTAACAAGTGTGTGAGTCTCGGTGCCGCACAAGCCCAGGCGTGCTGTGCTCCCCGGGGACTGGGGCGCTCGGCTCTGCCTCACAAGTGCTTTAGCCCCAGGGCTGCAGAGGAAGAGCCCGGGAACCTCGCGTGGGTTTTGCCCAGGCTGCAGAGCAGCTCCCTGCGGCAGAGGCGTCTCCACCGAGAGGGAGAGAAACTGGGGCTGGGGTTTGCGGGGCCGAGGTCCCTGCAGCCGGCTGCCAGGGAAGGATGCTCTGCTGACCTCCCGACATGCAGATGCTGCGCTCCCACCCCTGGGTGCCAGCTCCCACCCTCTGGATCTGCAGGTGGCTCCTGCAGGGACTGCCACCAAGCACAGGTAAAACTCAGGGATAAATAGATTTAAAATGTGCTAAGGCAGAAAGCGGTCCATCAGCACATTTTTTCCTGTCTCACGGTCAGTCCTGTGAAGCTGGCTGCTTGGGATGGGGCTTCAGGGAAAGAGAAACTCTCTTCAGTTCCGTACTAGAGAATGAAGTCTTTCTCCTTTTAAAATTCATAAACCAACACAGACTGTAAGTTAAAAAATAAGGATCCCCTATTTACATATATCACTGCAACAACCACAGTGCTTGTTATGAATTATTTAGCATAATGCACTTTCACATCAGCCCTGCTTGCTCAGTGGCCTCCTCTCAATTAGGCGTTTACGGCAGAGGGGTCAGTAATAAGGGGTCACTTAAAATGTAAATAAAAGTGACACTGGGAGATATGCCGGAGCGTTTACTTATACTGTTATACTACTCTAAAAATGTGTTTATGAAGACCAGTTTCTAGCATGTTTACCTGTCATGTGAAAAAATGCATTTAGCAAAATGCACAGTAAACATAATTTACCCGGAGGAGAAGCACTGGATTAGCGGTTCTGAGCATGGTGGGACGGAGCCCCGCTGCCCCCCCCCTGCCCTGGGCCCGGTGCGGGGGTCTCCCAGCCCCGCCAGCGCACCCCCCCAGCTCCGCTCTCCCTCTCGCGGCACCGGGGCGGGCGCGGCGGCTCTTTGGAGGGTGCGCAAGGAGCTGCCCGCGCTGCCTGGCGTGAGAAAGCAGCCAGGAGAAGCTCTTCCAACAAAACATTTTGTGGCGAAGAGGCAAATTTGATGATACTGAAACTTCTCACAGATTGAGTTTGGTTTTGCCAGTTTATCTGGCTTTAAAAAGGACAGTATTTTAAGCAGAAGTTTGGGGGCTTTTCCATCTGATGCCATCTAATGTTCTTAAAAAGTACAAATTCAGTAAGGAAATTAGGTTTTTCGTTTTGGACCAGACTAAGTACTTCAACCACATAGAAAGGTTAGCCTTAGTTTTGTGCTTTACAGTGCTTTTTGCTTTGCTGAAGTTTTTGAAAAGTTGTTTAATGTCAAGCCAATGTTCCTGGGATTTTTGAGCTGCAAGCAAACTGAAAAATCAGCTTTTTACACCACTGCCCTGGACTCTCTCCCAGCTGGCAGCTTTTCCTCCCCGCTCTGTACAGCAGCCTCCATCCCCAGCCGATCGATCCCCACTCGTGCAGCTCCCCAGCCCTGCGCCCGCTGCAGCACGGTGCTGGCTCCCCCCGCCGCCCCCCCCCAACACCCGGTCCAGGCTCCCCGGGGACCGCGGGGACCCCGCTGCCGCGTCCTGCACCCAGGCCAGGAGCCCACCTAAGTCTGCAATAGTCCACGAATTCATTTGCCGTGAGTGGGACTAACACGCACTGAAAATCAAATTGCTGCCTAAGGCAGCCACTCGTTAGCAGGCGAACCCCCCGGGACTGCCACAGGACGAGGCTCTCCGCACGCCCCTGTCCCTCCTGGCAGGATGCGGCCGGCCCAGCCTCGCTTCTCGCTTTCCCTTTGCAAAAGAAGGCGCTGAATTAAAAATCCCATGGGGAGGGGGAGCACCAGCACCTGCTCCTGAGCTGCCTCCTCCTCCAGAGAACCAGTGAGTCCCCAGGCCCCGAAAGCGGGGGCCGGCTGCTGCTTTCCCACCGCGGCCGGCGGGACGTGTGTCCGGGCTCTCCCCAGCTCCCGCCGGCCGCGGAGCAGGTCTGGGCGCCCCCCGGCCACCGTGGGGCCAGGCTGGGGGTCCCACACACCCCGCAGCCAGAGCCCTCCCCGGGCTCGGCTGTGGTTCTTCCCATGGACTGTTATTAGCCCCGTATGGAAGGGGATAATAACAAGCCATTAATGGGAATCTGTTTGAGTGCCACTGTGTGGCAAGATCGTAAATTAATGGCTGTTTCATTTATTGTCATTTTATCCATAACAAGTTGCTGATTTTCCCCCCGGGATAACAAAATTGGTCTGTAGGAACCATAAATCCTCATCTTGGTGTGAGGCCGGAGCAAGGTGTTGGATTAACGGGCTAATGACAGAGATGTGAAAGCCCATGAATCGCGCGGCTGGAGCGGGGAGCGGGTGGCCACGCCGGTGGGAGCCTACACAGACACCTGCGCCGGAGTGTTGTTAAGGCTAATAGCGAGTTATTTCAGATGTCAGACCAGACAGATCCAAATACCCTCTCCTGGCATGTCCTCAGCAGCTTGCATTTTCTGCCCACAGAAAATCGTTTTTAAAAGGCGAACCTGTCAGACGAAACCAGCCCCGGATCCTCAGTGACCTTCATCCCTACCAGGGGTGTCCCAGACAGGCGCTGCCTCCGCGCGAGCAGTTCAGGGTCAGCCACAAGGGGAATTGATGACTCCTGCTCCCTTCACTTGGAGCATAAAACAAAAACATATGCTGGAAATTTATAGGGTCTCTCGAGCTGAAATGCTTCCGTCGCTACATGTTCCTTGCCGTTCCCAGGACCATCAGCCAAGGAGCTTTAATCTGTGGACAAGTATGATTTCAAAACAGTGACCACCTGAAAAATAAATTAAAAAGAAAAAGTTTCTCATAATTAAGTCTTTAAATGGAAAAAAGAGTTAGGACTCTTAGGATGATGATGAGCCTCTTCATCCCGCTGCAGAGGTAGCAGCCAGAGCTGGCAAGAAACGCTCCTGTCCTCGGGCCCGTCCCTGCGGCGAGCGGCTGCGGAGGAGCCGGCGCTCCCGGGGGGCGAGGGCGGCTGCAGGCGGTCACAGCCCCGGTCACGCCGGCGTCACACCGCCCGCTCACACCCCGCCAGTGCTCTGACCACCACTCGCTCCGTCCCTCTTTCTCTCTCCTCATCTCGCTCTCCCGCTCACAAAACAATCGGGCTGGGCTGAGTCAGCTTCACCCGGCGCAAGGTAGGAAACCTCGCCGGGGCTGGCTGGGCAGAAAGCTGTCACCTGCCCGGGGTGCCCGGAGGCAGCAAGGGGGTCCTGCGGCCGAGGGGAGCGATGGGGAGGAGACCCCAGGGACCCTCCGCTGCTCCTGGGGAGCCCTCGGCAAACCTGCACCTCCTGCAGCCAAGCGTCAAGCTTTCTTTTTTTTTTTTTTTTTTCCTTGCATAATTCAGCAGAGATATCATTTTAAATATTGCTATTTTTCTCACTCAGGTATGAGAAATATTAACTGGCCAAACTTTGCTGTGGCTGTCACCATCCTTTTAGCAGTGTGATTGCCAGTGGGGGATTTATAGTCCTCCCCGCACCTGGGTTATTTGAGTTTTGCTTTGCTGCAGGGCCAGGGCAACAATAAATTTCCTTCTCCTCTGGAACATGCTCTAACCTCTCATTTTCTAATAAAGCGTTAAACCTTGGAGCAACCCGCACTGGCCTCGGTGCTTGAGAGGAGAGGAGTTTCAGCTGAGCCGCTGAGCCGCCTGCCGCAGGCTGGAGGGCACCGTTACGGGCCAGCGCAGCTCTTCCCGCAGCAGCCCCGAGGAGCTCTGTCCCCCCTCCCCAGGCAGAGCCCCCCTGCCCCTCCCCAGGCAGAGCCCCCCTGCCCCTCCCCAGGCAGAGCCCCCCCGCCCCTCCCCAGGCAGAGCCCCCCCTGCCCCTCCCCAGGCAGAGCCCCCCCCGCCCCTCCCCAGGCAGAGGCCGCATCCTGCCCGTCCCCAGCAGCACTGCACCCCAGCCGGGCTGCCAGGGATGCTGGAGGCGGCGATGTAGGGAAAAGCAGGCCAGGCCCGGCAGCGCTGCCCGGGTCGGCACCCCCCGCTCGGCCGGGGGCTGGGGGCGATGGGCTCGTCTGGGCGGGGGCGGCACAACCAGCCCGAGCGGAACGGAGGGTGCTGCCGAGCGGGAGCAGGTGGCGCCGCATGATGCCGCTCAGGCCAGCTGTGAGCTGGGGGGGTGCTGGGAGGCACCCGGGAGGAAATGCAGGAGGAGCCCCCAGACCCACTCAGGACAGGGAGCTCCCCACCCCGCTGACGGAGCACCCGGCCGCCCACCCAAACCCACACGGGCTCGCGCCGGGCGGCCAGAGGTGGAGGGTCCCCCCGTGCCCGTCCCCCACACGGGGCTTATCACGATAAAAAGGGTCGCAGCCGGCAGCTGCTCCGCCGTGCCACCCGCGGCCCCTCCTGCTCCGTGGCGGCCGTAGGAGAGGCTGGCGGGCAGGAAGGACGGGTGGGTGGGTGGGTGGGTGGGTGGGTGGGTGGATGGTGCATCTGCTGCTGGGCTCATTACAGTAACGGAGGCGGCCGCGGCGCCAGGCTTTTACCGGCTGAGCTGTTCGGTGAATTACGGCAAGGTTCCGCATTGTGGTAATATGATTTTTTCAATATATTCTGTTTGGATTGGCAGGTCGGTCTCACTCTTTCTCAACTGACTGATAAAGCACTAGACAGGGGATTAGTCCTCTTGGAAGCTAAAGAAAGAGGTAATATGGGTTGTTTATAGCCTGCAGGGGTAGAATCAAAATGTACAATACTGAGAGAGTCAAACTTTTACAGCGTACGGCACAGCTATAACTCAGAGCAAGTATCAAACATTACAGTCCTGTGAAATGCATTCCCGTGACAAAAGGCTGGAAAGGCAGAAAGAATGAGAGGAATTAATCTGTTCATGGGACAAATACTGTAATGAAGACAGGAAGTGCCAGGAAAATTAACCCTTGCCTGAGCAGGTTTTATTTAGCATCAGACTGTTTGGTCCAGAAATCTCGCCTCTGCACTTCGGGCGGCGTCAGAAACGACCCAGGCACCGGAGACACTGCTGGTTACACAGAGGGGCAGCCCTGGTCTGACCTTGGCTTTTCTACATTAAAAGAATAACAGCTTTCCCTCAACGGGATTTTGTTGGATTTTCATAGCTATTAAATCTAATTGCTGAGATAGAGTTATAAAATTATAATTTTAACCATGCAATTTAGATGGAGTAACCGGTCGTCTATTTCTGTGATTATCCCTGATTATTAAATGAACAGCTGCCTCCAAATATGTTTGCAACAAACTAATTCAATGAGTGCATGTGCCTGAATATTCATGGCCCAGATTTTGCGGCACAGACTTTTAAGACTTTTTCACTGTGGCTTTAAAAGTTAATTTATCCTGGCAATTTAAATAAATACACTTCCATCAGCTTTGGTTAGTGCTCCAGACTTTAACACTAAGTTTGGCAGCAAGCGAAGGTGTCCCAGCCCCTGCTTCGACGCCTGCCCGCTGCAGAGCACTTTCAGTGGAGGCAGACACCGGGGTTTGTGTCGATTCCAGACCTCTCCCGTGCCTTGTTTGCGGGTTTGACAACCCTTCTCCACAGAGCACTAACAAAATGTGACACTCCACAGTCTGTTTGTTTTAACTTTTCCACTAAATTTTGCAACCCTGCCAAGTAGCCGGGAAATAACCTGCCCTCCCCAAGCGCTGAAATACGGACAAGGCTGGCTGGCGTGACAGCCAGCAGGCAGCTCCCCCGGCCTGCCTGCCCGCCGCCGAGCCGAGGAATGGCTCTAGACAGCTCCGCAGCCATCGTTTCATTGGGAATTTCATTTTCCTCCTTGCGAAGGATGCGCCCCCCCCTCGCTGCCAGCCCGGGTGCTGTGGGGGGGGGGGTGCTGGGAGCACCCCCGAGGCAGCAGGCGCCGTTTCCAGCCCCAGGCCCCACGGGACAGTGACAGAGCCCACCCACTGGGGGCCACGCCGACGCAGCGGGGCTGCCCCTCAGATGGCACCTGCCCGCTCCCCACCGCTGCTCCTGCCCCCGGGGAGCAGCACGGACGGGGGCAAAGCTCTGCAGGGTCGGTCTCTGCGTGGAATTGATGCCACTCTCCCCAGCATGGTCTACAAGAACAATACATGCATCACTTGTACTTGAATTGCTGCATACCCTTCAGAGTAAGCTGCACTTCTACTGACCAGTAGAACACTTTAATAATATTCACGGCATGATACAGATCATTTTTTAAAAAAATTATTACCTGTAACACAAGCAAGTGCCCAAGAATAGTTATTTCACCTGATGCTGCTCATATCGTGACGTGCTGCAGTTTACCCTGGGGTCTCCCAGCCTGCGCGGCAGCGTGCAGCCTCTGGAGCCTGACCGAAACCTCCTGCGCTTGGGAATGTGCTGGGATTTACACACTTACTGGAGAGAAACTGCTCGGGAAGGCGGCATGGCTCCCGGGATGCATTCCTGCTAGGCAAATGCTCGCGGCTGCGGTGCCGGGGTGCTCCATCCTGCCTCCCCTGCGGGAACACCGGCAGCCGCGCAGCTGGAACAGCTGAGCACCAGCCCAGAAAGTCGACCCTAGTTCGGGGCAGTGACTTGTGTAACCTCCAACTGCAACATCTTCCTCACATCCTCATAGACACATCCCTTGGCAAGCAAACACCAGTTAAAAAAAAAAAAAAAAAAATCTTTTAAAAGCTTTTATTAAAGATCCAAGGAAAAAAAGAAGATAATAATCTGTTAAAGCATTTGAAATGTAAAGTAGGGCTTTCATTTTAACAGCACCCCTGATTCCTTTTGTCTCTTTCTGTACAGAGGTTTCACAAGAATATACACAGTTTGACAGATTTTCAGATGATATTAAAGAAGGCAACATCTGATTGTAGGGGAAACGAAACAGTTTAACTGAGACAGGCTAGAGCTGTTGGACCGTGACCTGCTGCTCCGCAGAACCAGACGAACAAACGCCAACGGAAAGGGAAGACAACTGGGGTCCTGCTACTGGGGGCAACCGCAACCGCTGCGAGAGCGAGAGCAGCCCCTTGGCCGGGCACAGCCTTCCCGGCTCCCTGCGCCCAGGGCGGGCCAGGGCGGGCCAGGGCGGGCTAGTGTGGGCCAGTGTGGGCTAGTGTGGGCTAGTGTGGGCCAGTGTGGGCTAGTGTGGGCCAGGGCGGGCTAGTGTGGGCTAGTGTGGGCCAGTGCAGGCCAGTGCGGGCCAGGACGTGCTTCCTGCTGCTCACCCCGTGCCCACAGCCCTGCAGGAGCCCTGAACAGAGATGGGGACGGGGGAACGCATCCCAGGAGAGGGTGCAGACAGGGCAGTGGGGCCCAGCAGCGCTCCTCCCAAACCTGAGGCAAGGTGCAGCGCTCAGGACGACTGCCACCCCCTTAGCAGCACAGTGCCAACCTCTGCCAGTGCTGACAGGGAGCACAAACACGCGGCGTCGCAAAGGGCCGCGGGGCTCGGCAGACAACGCGTGCGAGGGGAGCGAGGGCACAGAGAGCTGGCAGAGGGGACCTGACGGCCAGCCCCGCGCGCATCGCTCTCGGACACTGCCTGTTGCCACATCCAGACCTGGCACAGCTGTGCTGCCGATATGGGCAGTAACCAGAGCGCCCTTTGCTCCTAAACACTCAGTTCCCCACGGGGGATCTTGGACAGCAGATTCCACAGTACAGAAAATATGTGGCGATGGCACAATCAGACCTGCCCCAGGTTTGCCGCTGATGGAGCAGGGAGGATGGTGCTGCCAGGGCAGCGACCGGCGCTCAGCCGCCCACAAGCTGTGCCGGGGACACTTGTGCTGGAGCTCGGGCAGCCTCTCCCGGCAGGGCGCAGGGGCTGGGGCTTGCAGGGGAGGCAGAAGGGACGAGAGGGACCCAGCACAGCACGTGCTTCACGGAACCACCGGCCATGCAACAGCCCCATCCGGCAGAGAGCCGGATCCTCCTTGAGCTGGCAGATCACGGCGATGCCACAGCGTGGTCCCCGCCTGCCACTCTCTCTGACGGCTGCGATTTGGCCACAGGCTGGGTGCTGAGGCTACCCCGCTCGAGAGCTGGTCTGCCATGGGCTGGGCACAGGGACGGGTACCTGCTTCCAGAGATTGCCCCATCGCCGGGCTCAGCTTTCCCCAGGCGTCACCCAAGGGAGTGGGATCCAAAGATCCACATGGAAACTTGTCCCCGCATGCCAGTCACCTTGGGGGAAACCAGAGCTGCTCCTCAGCCCACGCGTGACTGCTGCCAGTCCTGCATCCCCGCTGCCTCCCAGCCTGTGCCACGGCAGCACCCACATCTCGGGAGGGGAGGAGGATCTCTCAGCATCTGGCTGGAGCTCCTGTAACAAAGCCCTTCCCCTCTTTTGGCAAACGCGTTCCTTCTTGTTTCTGTCCCTGCCAGTCCTGGCAACTTTCAAACACCGGTTTCTCACCAGTGAATTTCTAGCAGAAGCCTCGCGTAGCAGGCGGGCGCCGGGGCTCAGTCGCGTCGCCGGGCAGGGTAAGCCTCCGCAGGACACGCTGGCCGGGACGGGCGCCGCGGAGGTGAGGGCCCGTCTCCCCGGGGATGCACAGCCGGCTGCCTGGGCCCCGTCCCACCGCCACCCACCCCAAGGCCAGCGGCACGGCGCCCGCTCCCCCGGCCCCCGGCCCCTCTCCGCCAGCCCCGCGGCTGCCTGGCGCGGCAGCTCCCTGGGCGAACCCCGGCCGGAGGCTGAGGGTGCCCGAGGGCCCTGCTGAGCCGTGGCCTCTCCTGTCCCTGTGGCCCCCGGGCCCGCGGAGCCCTCCCTGCCCCGCAGCAGCAGCCGCCGGCTCCCCGGGGGGGTCCGTGCCACGCAGGGCAGGAGCAGGGTCCCTGCCCCAGGACCGCGGCTCGGCGGGGACAGGGCTCTCCTGGAGCCGGGGAGACAGACACAGGCTCCAAGAAACGCTCCTGCTGTTCTAACAAGAAGCAATAGATTAAAAAGCTAGTTAAAAATTCATCCAAGAGAGGCAGAGTTTCCCAAGCATATCAGAGTTAATATTTATAAAGGGGATTGTTGCTCGGTCTCAATTATCCTAAAAGCTTGGTACAATTGATGCATTGGAGAAACCGCGAACACAGGCATGTCAAGGGAAAACCATTCCCTGTGACCGCTAACAAAATGCAATCAGATCTGCAACATGTGGAGCCAATTGATTTTCAACAAGTTATACAATGTAAACAAATGATTGATTCTGGGGCTCCTTTTATTTCTGAGCAAGCAGTCAGAAATCTCTCCAACTACTCTGAGCAGGTAAGGCTGGTGGTAAACAAGGGCTGCAGAGGGGCAGCATGCAGTCCTTTCATCAACCTGCGAACAGCAGGAGCTTTGATTTCTTTTTCCCCCAGCCCCTTAAGCAGCCACTAAATAATCAACAATTCCTCAAGTAAGCAACCCCCTGATCATGTGAAATCTTTCTGTTGCCAGTGGTCATGTCGGACCAGCTTCTGCCTTCAATGAGAGTCAGGAGTTTTTTATTGCTTTTGCATTTTGCCTCCTCTGATGTTTCCAGCCTTCATCTGATTTACCCGAGACAGATGAGACAGGAATATCTCCAAGAGCTTTATCACTTCTCTCTGTCAGCAGCGGCTGTTAAGTCAACAGTGCGGTGGTGTGTGTCTGGACCAGCGGTACAGAGGTTGCTCAAATCGTTCTCTGCTCCCGGTGAAACCAATAAACTGTACTCCACTGCATCGACTCGGCTCCCCCTCGTGCCCCCTGCTTCTGTCAAATTAAATCTCGGCCCATCACCGGCAGCTGCCCATACCGGCACGCATCCCTGGGCACCCCGGGTGGGGTGAGCACCCCGGGAGCTGGGGCTGCGGCTGCCGGTGCAGCCCCCGCTCCGCAGCGGGGCCGGGGGCCGCGGGGAGCTGCAGGTCAGCGCGGGCGCCGTCGCTCGGGGAGCTGCGGGCGCGGACGGGCTCTTGCGAGGGCAAAGCGGTTTCTCCGCGCACCCCCCGGGGACCGCGCACCCCCGCACCGCCCGGCCCCGCACCGCCAGGCGAGAGCCGCTCTCGGCACGGGCCTGTGCGCGCAGGCACTGCTGAACCACCGTGCCCATCGCGGCGGAGAGCAGCCCGGCATCTCCCCCCCACCCCGTGCTCTGCATAGCTCCTCCTCGGCTCTGCCTGGGCGCCTCAGCTCCGCACCACTACCAGCACCCCTGGAGAGGGCTGGCCCGGCCTCCCCAGCTCACGCTGTACAGCTCTAGCAGCCTGCCAGCACAGCCTGCCCGCGTTGCACCTTGTGTTTTACCTATCCACTGCTCCACTTCTCCTTTTTCCCCTTACCTACACTCCTGGTCGCATCCTGCTCAGCCCTGCGGCGCTGGGGCTGTTTCGGTGACACAGAGGCACCAGCGCCGGGCAGAGCGTGCTCCCGGTGCGGCTCGCTTCGCCCCTGCTCCCCCGCCCTTCTGAGCTTCACAGGGCCACTGCCGTGCCGTTCAGATTACTGATTGAGTATCTGAGAAGAGAGTCACATTTCCATGAACTGTGATAATTATTGCAACAAGAGCAATAAAAATGCATTTCCAGAGCTCCGCCACCTGCTTACTTACGCCCTGTTTGCAGGATGATGTGCAGTTGGGTGTTTCTGCAGCACAGGGTCCCAGGGGAGGGGCAGTCGCTGGCCCATGTCCCACACCCCCGGGGGACAACAGTCTGGAGGAGATTTGCCAGCCCCCAGCAAGTGCAAAGGAGCTCCTGGGGAGGGTGGAAAGGGCCGGCAGCAGGGCAGGGGGGAACCCCCCTTGTGCCAACAGGTGAGGGGGGACTGGGCTGCCAGGGCCGGGTTTGGCAAAGAGCACGTTGTGAGCTGAGCTCCAGCCTCGCTGGGCAAGAGCGGGGAGAGGGGCTGTGCGGGGGAGCACGAGAGGGACACGGGAGAGGGCCCGGGACGGGACCGGAGCAGGGGCAGACCCCAGCCCCGGCCGGGAAGCCACGGGCTCACTCGCCCCCGGCTGAGGTGCCGAGCGGGGACGGACGCGTCTGGTTCCCCAGCGCGAGCTGCCATCGCGTTCTGCCGGGTTTGCAGTGCTCCCTGTTAGCTGGGCCTCGAGCCAGGACCAGCGCTCCTCTTCGCCTGGGGCTCCTCCGGGGCTCGGGGCCGGCCCTGGTTAAACCGGGGGGGCTGAGGGCACTCTGCTCTTCCAAGGATGCTGGGCACCTTGTGCTGGGACCCGAGCCGTGCAGAGCCGTGGGTGGGCAGGGGGTCCCCAGGGAGATAGGACAGGGGGGTGCAGCCCCTTCCCCGCAGAGCGGGGACGGCGTGGGGCTGTCTCCTGGGGCACCCAGCTTGCTGGGCTGCCGCTGCCCTTCCAGGAAGAGCAGCCTCCTCCTTGCTGGGCCCGGCACTCGTGGAACCCCCGCCCCGGGGATCCCCAGAGGCGGCAGCGCCGCGGGGCTCCCTCCACGAGCAGCGGGGCCATAGCCAGCGCCGACCCCCGGCCGGCCCCCCCGCGGTGCTGGCGGGGGCACGTACGCCGTGCCGAGGGCCGCGGTGCCCGCGGCGTGTCGCGCGGCTGCCAGGCGCCGTGCCCGCTCCCGGTGCCTGGCACTGTTCCCCGCAAGTGGGCACAAATTCATCCTAAAACACAAACAAAGGAGGAGGCAGCAAAGTCGTCACTTGCGTGGGCGCTGAGAGATTCCTGCACGGGGAGGGACTTCACCACGGCCAGGAGTATTTCTGTTTAAAATTAAAATGGTCTTTTTAAAGCAGATTAAAACGCACTATGAAAGCGACCATGAACAGCTGTGATCTCACGGCAAAGACTTTCCTGGCTCTTTTAGAAATTGCCCTGTTCCCATTACAATATCAGCATAATTCTGCCTCTTTATTTCAAGCTTGCAAGATATTTATATTTCAAATAATTTTTAGAGTTCAACTGTGAATTGAAAGCTGTTTTTTCAGCTTGTGTATTAAGTGTGTGTGTGTGTGTCCAGTGCTAAGCCTTATTGCCATGTAATTTGTACAACATAATTAACCATGTAGAAACCATAATACATTGTGTTTGGAAGAGTTACATCCAGTTAATCTAATTGACTAATAACATGTTTTCATTTAGCAGCACGTACTGTATTTCCAGTGATTGAATTAATGTCATGTTAACGGCTGCTTTTTGCAACAACATTTGGCATAAATTGCATTAAAAATTGATGTTCGTACAAATGTATTTTGAATACAGCTCAGCATGTGGCCTGGGAAAACACTCCTGTTGTTCATTAAATCAGCTCTGTTTGCAAGTGCACTCAGCAGAGCGGCACCACAAGCGCCCTGTCCTGTTTGCTGGTGGGGCTGGGCTGGGGGCCCTGCAGCCCCCCGCCACCCCCGTCCTGCCCCGGGGCCAAGCCTCCCGCGGCCGCGGGACGGACCCCCCCTCTCACCCCCCGGCTCCCGGGCGCGGGGTGACCCGCGTGGGCTCCTGCAGCAGCTGCGGGAAGGATCCCTGCTGATGGAGGGACCGTGGCTGGAAAGCTCTGGGCACCTGCTGGGGCAGGGGCAGACCTGGAGGCACAGTTAGCCCTGTCCGCCAGTAAAGTCCCCACCGCTGGGCCTGGCTAGCCTGCCCGCCTTTCCCCCACGGCGCCCACGAGGACAGAATGGAAACACGCTCCCCAGCCGCCTCCTTCCCTCTCGTCTGTATTTGCACGTGGCCCCGAGGGAGGCGGATCGATGCGGCTGCACCCGGGAGACTAACGCTCGCTTTGACCTGCCACGGGAAACAAATGGGACCGCGCAGATGGGGCCCCTCTCTGCCAGCCCTCCATCCTGGGGGTGCGAGGAGAGCTGGCATCTGCAGGGCTCGGCCTGCGGACAGCAGCTGGAGGCCCCCGGCACCCGAGCCTCCTGCCACGAGCACGATGAAGGCTCCCGAAGCTCTCCCTCACACCCAGGGTGGCTCCAGAGGCTGCTCAGCCCGGGACGGTGGATGAAGAGCACAATTAAAAGGACGGGATCTGCTGCGCTCAAGTGAAATCTCCAGCAGGAGCTGCAGTGCCTCTGTGGGCTGGCTTGGTTGTTTTTCCCCTGCAGCACCAAGCCCCAGCTCCAGCCTCAACCACAAGCAAAACAAGGAAATGCAGCCCAGCCCAGCCCGGAGCTCTCTGGAGCCCACTGGAAGGGAGGGAGGGCTGCGGGGGGGAAGGCCATGCCTGTCCCAGCGCGGGAGCGGGCGAGGACAGAGCCCTGCCGGGGGGCACAGCCGCCCCACACACACTCGCCTGCCCTGGGCGAGCAGACCCACCGCCTCGGCCCCAGCACATCCCGGCTAGGGGGAAGAGCCCCCACTGTCCTCGCCCAGACACCCCCCACACCAGCCTGCCAAGACGCCTGAGGTCTGCGGGGATCTTCTGTGCACATTCCAAATGCACTTAAATAAAAAATCGGCTCGGCCCGGGCTGTGCAGATGAGAGAAAGGCAGAGCTCCCGGGGCTGCCTGGGCTCCCCGCCGGCATCTCGGCACGCTCGGGGGCTGACACGCCGGGGTCCTGCTCGGCAGCGAGCGCGGCTCTGGGGAGCCTCCCACCTCTCCTGCACACACGCATGCATGCACACACCCCCCACCACCCCCCTTTCTTCCTCCTCGCAGTGCTTCAGGAGTTCCTCTGTGGTGAATAAATAACAAGAGCTGGGTTTTGATTCTGCACGGCAAAGACGCTGCTTTGAGGACTGGCTGTGATTCCTCGGAGCCTTCTCGCTCTGCCTGTGTTGTACATCACTACTAGAGAGGAAAATAATGGTTTATGAAATTCAAGGTGCAAAGTGGAGACTGTCAAGAAAAACGGTGAGCCCGCACGGGCTTTTTCCTTTTGTGGTTAAATTTACGTAGCGTGTCTTGGGTTTCATTATTTACAGGTTGTGTCTTTCCTCATTCCTTTGACAGGTCCTTGCACGGCGGCAGGGACGTGCCAGCCTGGGAATGGCTCAAGAGGTGGCACAAACACAAAGCCACGGGCCTTTCTGGATCCACTGTCCCCTCTGTCCCTCCCTCTCCCCTCTGCCCTGAAGCATCCTCAATGCACACATTTGAAACCTAAAAGAACCACCGTGCTGGTGCCGGTCCCCTCCTCAGGTGTTACCTGTTGGATGGCAGTGAGCCTCCTGCCTCCGTCATCGTCGCTGTCTCCTCCTCTGTCAGCCCAGCAGCCGGCTGTGCCCTGCACGCTGCTGCCCTCGCTCACGTCATTGCGGCACGGCTGGACCGGCCACCTCTGTGCATCCCGAGCTACCTGGGAAACAGAGAGAGGGTCGGAGGGTGCTGGCGGGTGGCAGCGGGGATGCCCACGGCCCAGTGCCGCTGTGCTGGGGGATGAGGAGAGCCCCTTCCCAGGAACAGGAGCCGCCCCCACCCTTGCCCCGGTCCTGCCACTCCGGGCAGGGTGATAACAGGCGTTAACGCGTCTCAGCTCCACTTAATCTCAGCTCTCCCTTCGCCGATCATTTATGTGCTGCCACCAACAGATGTGGGCAAAGCGGGTAATGTCAGTGCTGGGGTGCTGGCCGAGGCGGGGGCTGCCTCAAGCGCCTGAGACTCACAAGAGACCCCTGAGTCTGAGCTGATACCCGAACTTCAGATCTCTACAGTGCTGCCAGAGGACTAGAAACAAGCCTTTGGGATAACGATCTGGAGATCCAGGAGGAGCCCAGTAAGCTCACAATGAGAACCCTGGCGCAGGAACCGGGGATGCCCTGCCTGCAGCCTGCATGCTCTTCAGCCTTGGCCCCTCCGGCTTCTGCTCACACAAACCCCGCGTCTCTGATCCGATTTCGGCTGTGACAGGATCCTCCCTTGAGCTCCTTCCCAAGTTTAGTGCCTCTGGCCAAGTCTCACAGCACTTAAACAGCACTGTCTCTCCAAACTCTGTATTTCTCACTTTTAGGTACAGGGAACGGATGAGCAGTGTTCTGTGTCTTTGCAGCAACACACCATCTTTAAGAAACAAGGCAGGCAACGTTTCTTGCAAAGCCTCAACGTTTCTGGACTGACAGCAAAGGCACTGCCTGCTTGCTGAGATCATGTTTTTAAGGACCACAGCTCCACTATTGATTATGATTTTTTAACAATTTAAAATCAATTAAAGAGGAACATCTGCACGTAGTTAGGAGATAATGCTAAACACTTCCCACACAGCCAGAGCAAACCACCTTCCCTGGGAAGATGGATCTGAGATGAAAAAAACACAGCAAACACAGCAGGACGTTGGGGTTCATGGCACAGCTAAGCGCAGAACTGGTGAATGAGATTCACAGCTCTGAGCATCACACTTACACTGAACAACTAGAAAATCTCTGGAAGATGTGACTGCTGGTTACCAGCCCCGCAGGAGGAGAATTTACTTAATTTAAAGCAACAGTTAGAATGAGATTCATTGGAGAAAATTGTATCAAACATCAGAGTGAGCGAACTAAATGCTTAAAGGTCACTTTTTAAAGAAAGTTCAAATACGATACGTATTACAGAACTTGTGAATGGTGCTTTTGCTTCAGGAGAGCACCTTGCGCTTCCTTGCAGATTTGTGAACAAATTTAGTGCCCCTAAGCAGGGGCACAGCACCACTAGACCCCAGCATCTGCAGCGCAGGCAGGCAACGCGCACGGCTGCCAGCAGCTCTGCCCAGGCCCCCGCATCCCGGGGGCCGCCCCAGCCCAGCCCCTCCTCACCGTGCCGGGGTGGGCCGCGGGGACCCTGCCGCCACGGGTCAGCTGCTGAGCCCCCTCCGAGCCCAGGACCCACGGGCTCTGCAGTGCCCGGCTGACCCCACGGGAGCGGGACAGCCCACGGGGGACGGGGCACCCCAGCACCACGTGCCCCGTTCTCCCGGGGTGGGCTCAAAGGGGCCCTCCCCAGCGGGGACTGCTGCCCCACCAGCACTGGCCTGACCTCGCCCACTGTGCCGCCAGGGACCATGGGCACCATAACACTGGGAAATAAAACCGCGTTCCTCTGTTTCCTCCTCCTTCCCCTGTAAAACTGCTTAAAAAGTGAATTTCTCTTCTCTCTCTAAAATGTGCATTTTTTGCGCTGAAATACTATCACTTTCCTACGGGGAAAACCTGCGAGAGCACCAGCATGCTCTTCCCCTCCTTCCAGAGCGGAGCAGCCCCCGACACGCAGCACGACAGGGAAACCTGCCGCCTCCCTGTGCCGCCTTCACGGCCCGGGAGGAGCAGGGCAGCTCCCTCTGCCCAGGGAGCAGGGAGGGCGCCGGGGTGCTGCCCAGGGGAGGCCTGGGACGCTGCTGTCACAGGTGCTCCCCGCAGGGCACGGGGGGGCCGCGGGCATTAGGACACCGGGAAAGCCCTCGCTGCCAGGGCAAGGAGAGGAGAGCCGCTGCTGGCATGGCTCAGCTCCGTGCCCCCAGGGCCTGAACAGCCCCCACACTGACCACACACTTCTCCGACACTTTCTATTGCTCTTTGATAAGCATCTGGCCATATGAAAGTCTCCCCAAGTCCTTCTTTGTTTGGGGATATTTGTTCATCTCAGCGCTGCTGACACAGACACATTTCTGAATGTGTTTTGTTCCAAATAAATGGGCCAGGCAGCCAACCAGGTAAAACCTATCACACTGCTGTCACCGCCAGGCACGTCCACCCTGCACGCTCACCCCGGGGACAGGCAGTCCACTCTCGCTCCTCCGGCTCCAGCAAACAGATGTAGCTCTGCTCGGCCCCACGCAGGAGAAGAGGGAGGGAGAGGACGAAACCATCAGATGCCGTTCCCAGCGCTGGTTGCAAGCTCCAGCCACAGCCCCCGCGCAGCCTGCAGCAGCCAGGGCTGATTTAATCACCCCACTCGACAGAGGAAGGGACGCGAGGGGAGGGTCGTATCACACATTGCTTTCCCCAGTTTGCTCCTGCCCAGATCTTGGCACGGAGGGGCTGGGGGCTGCTCGGGGGCGCAGCGCTGCAGGCCCAGGGGGCTGCCGAGCTCCTTCCCCAGGGGAAGGGGCAACAGTCACCCCCGTCTCCTTGGCGTGGGAAGGGGGATGCAGGGAGCCCAGCGGGCACTGCTTGGGTCTACATCCAACAGAAACTTTTTCTCCTGTTTCTCCTTCATGGATTCAAAATCCTCTTTTTTTTTTTTTTTTTTTTTTTTTTTATTCCATACCCAGCAGTGCATTCAGCTCCTGCTGGGAAGGAGGGGTTTGGTTTAAGATACTTGTAAAAGCAAAGGAAAAAAGGACAGGAAAATTGTTGGTTGTAGTGGCACTCGTCTAGGAGCCTGGAAAACAGGAAAACAATGCACAGATACATTTGTGCTGATGACAGCCTGAAATCTTGTCTACTCACAGACATTTTCCATGCCTTCACAAAAACATTTCTTCACCGTCTGTGTAAGCACCCTTCCTCTGTTGCAGCAAAACCCAATGGGCTGTGAAAGACACGAGTGGCCTGTGAACTGGGAGCGTTTCGCAGCTCTAGGGGGGAGAAAGTTTTCCCTCCTTAGTTTGCTGTCTTCCTCGCAGGTTATACAGGCTTAATATTCCAACTCTCATCCAGTTGTTGCTCATTAGCTCCACGGGCGAGCATCCCTGTACGCAGTCTGCACTATGGCAGGGGGACGTACAGGAGCTTAGGTACTACAACCACGTCACCAGCTTTAATCCCACGGCATCCACAGCCTACGTGGGAGCAACAAAGAGCTGCCTGCAGCGCACGTGCCGTTCAGCACAAGCTACCTGCGTGTGCTGCCGCTAACGCGGTTTGCACACAGAGAGGGAAGGAGGGATGTCCTACAGACTACATCTGAAACGGCAGAGATGTGGTGAGAAAGGCAATGCCAAACCGCAAGGCAAACAATGCAGCAGAGAACAGCTTTGGCCTCAGTGGGCATTACTGCTGAAAAGCAAACCTCGGTCAAACCGGGAATCAGCAGTGAGCAAGGAGGCAGGGTGTGGGCTGACGCCAGCCGCCAGGAATGCTGCTGCCGAGGAGTCCTTGGCACACTGCAAACAGAGCCCATCTCTGCAGATTTCAAAGGCAAATCATTGATTCTACTTCCACCCAAGGATCAGCACAAACAGGACCGACAGCCCCAACTCACTGGAATGTGCCTTGTCCATCCCCAGTGTGTCACTGCAATCAGCATCCCCCCTGAAATCTCTGGGAAACAAAAGCATACCCAGAAAAAGACTCCACTCGCAGAACCACATAGCACTTAAAAGTCATGTTCATAACAGAGTCATTAGTGTTGATTCTCACACTCTTTACATAGGAGCGGCACGTAATAATCATTTCCAATTAAATTACGCTTCTCCAAGGTGCATTAACCACTTTTATCCATCCGATTAATTGGACCCATCTCTGCTGCATAGAGCAGAGTTACATCACTCCAGAGGGAAAGCAGACAGTTAATAAAAAATTGCTGCAGTACTAATGCAGGAACACTTTGCTACCGGCCATGTATGCTCACCTGCACGCTCGCTGCGAACGGTCCCCTCGCGCAGACGCACGGCTTCACCTGTGCACGTGCAGTCAAGCACACTGTGCGGGCGAACACGCGCCTGCTCTTGGAAAGGGCGAATTGCTGTAGGCTTGCACCTCTTGCAGCATCGCCTCCAGAAGGTGCATCCTCCAAGTCCAGTACTATCATCCAATTTTCCTGCCTTCCGGGGACTCGGCTCGCACCCCCCCGGCTCCCGGCCCGCTCTGCGGGGACAACGATGCCCTTTGCTGGGGCCAGAGCCAGTGACCCCCAGCCCCTCGCCCACCCCAGCCCTCACGCAGCTGGACGTGTGCTTTGCTCTGCTCACGCCGGCTGCGCGATGGGGGACTCGCCAGCCCCCCCCAGCACGCTCTGGTCCTGCCGCTCCCTTCCTCCTCTGCCACAGTGCCAGCCAGTTCTGCTGGAGGCAACGGCTCCAGTGAAGGAAATTGCACAGGGCCCAATTTGTGTGAGAAGAGCTGACCTGCTGCCATGACCTGGGGGCGAGATTTCATTTACTTGAGAGGGATGAATGTTGCCATGAAAATTCTTCAGGCACTCAATTGTTCAGATTCCTCTTGGCAAGAAATGGAGATTCCTGCCATGCAGCAAAGGAGACATCAGTGCAGAAGGGGTCCAGCACAGAGGGGCAGCACATATTTAAAATTCGGTGAATGGGACATCTAGATGTGTGCGTGGTGGTCAGCACGTGTTTGCAGACAGCACACAGACACGATGGCAGCTGCACGTGGGATGGAGCCCCGAAGTGCATTCCCAACAAGAGGTAAGGAGAGATCTTAAAAAAGGTTGCCTGATGCCCCTGGGGCTTCGTAAATAGGGTCAGTGTGGTTCAGCGAGCCCTGCTGCTTCCTCACGATTGCAGTTCCTCTATGGGAGCCACCACCTGGGCACCTCTTGGGGACTAAAGTAATGCCCTTGTGACAGGAGCCGGTGCATACATCAGAATAGCCAAGTGCACCCAGATAAGCAATGCCCGCGTGGACTCCAGGGAGCTGAGTTAGGAAATGGTAAGACTGGGCGGGCACTGGAACCTCCCCAGGCTCCCCAGGCCAGAAAGACATTGAAATGAGCAGGAATGGGAGAGAGACAGCACATGCCTGAGAGGCAGAGGTCTTTTCCAGGATCCTGCCTGATGAACCTCTGATCCACACTGAAAAGAAGGCGTTGGATGGCAGAGGCACACGTCTGTTTGTGTTTCTACATGCCCATGACCATGTTGTAGGGAGGGGAGTGCTCTCGTTCGTTCTCTCTGCAGGCACAGATGATATAGCCTCAGGAGCATGCAGTTATCAAAATGTTATAAATTGCTACCTTTTAAATAGTGTGGTAATTTGCTAGTCCATTACAGAAGGAGTTGTAGGATACAAGGAGCACACTATGAAAAATTATGTTTTCTGTGTCACTGCTGACCTCCGCCGCTGAGGTGCTCTCAGAACTGCTCTATTTTGTCAGGCTACCCTGAGCAATTAGCCATCCGTCAGAGCTCGTCAGCGTGTCATGCTGCCACAGGAGGCACCACATGCTCCTGACAGCCCCCTTCCTGGAAACACTCGCTGCAGAGGTGCCGTTCAGCGCCGGGTCGGTGTAACCCCTGGTCACCAGCAGACTGGGCCCAGCACAGAAAACCCGAGTGGCTCTCTGCAGCCACCTCTCCTTCTGTAACCACTGCATTTCTGTGGACATCGCGGTGAGCTGAGCCAGTTAATTTTATTCCGGCAGTTCAATTCTAAGAATTCCTCAGACTTGGAAACAGTCTTTTTTTTGTGACCAGCAGTGTTTTTAGTGACAGTGCTGCTGCCAGGCACTGCCTGTGCAGAAGCCAGCCGAAAGGCAGCCCGCCCTGGCACGGCAGCGCTGATGCTTCCCAATGGGATGTGGTCCTCAGGCTGGAGGTAGCCCTGCTCCCCATCTGGCATCTTGCTGACAAACATTCAGGTCTCCCCTTCTCATGACAGTCCTACAGTGCAGCCCCATCACAGTCTCATTATCTCTGAGATTCCAAAATCCTATTTTTTCAGTGTTGAAGCACAATACAGTCTTTCTACACAGCCTGTAGTTCTTGTTTAGGCAAAGTACAGTCTATGATAGAGATCATCTTTAGTCTCTTGCTCTTAAAGGATTCTTGAAACTCCTGCAGGCCTTGAAGACAGGGAGATAAGCCTTCCCTCTGTTACCCACTAACAAAGAGATACAGGTCAGAGGTCTCCTTTCCAAAGCCAGAGGCAAATTCCCTTAGAGGGAGCTTCTTAAGGCCAGGGAAGATGCCTGGGTCGCCTTTTCAGCACCACCCAACAACGCCGCAGCCAGCGGCTGGTGACGAGCCCCCAGCACCTCCGCAAACGACCCTCCTGCAGAGCCTGCAGCATCCGTGGATGGCTCCAGCCTTCAGAAGCCCCTGACTGCAACAGTCCTTACACACAGCCATGGAAAAAGGAAAAAAAAAAAACCCTCCTGTCTCCCAGGGCAGCCTTTCACCTCTGCTGCACCTACGCCTGGGTACCCCGGGGCTCTGGCTCTGGTCCCCTCTCAGGAGACTGATGTTCCGTATCCTGGCTGGCCACCTTGGCCCAAAAGCCCGGGAGCAACCCCTGCCCTTGGATCCCCTGGACGGTCACAGCCAGCCTTCACACGCTTCAGAGACCACCCTGGTTTGTGCCATTAAAGGCTGTTGCCCCTACCCAGGCGTCCAGGCAAGATGCCCCGAACCATGAGGTACAGCCAGCAAAGCTGTTTATGAGCCCAGGGCTGCCTTGCACTTTGGGGAAGGAGGTAGCTCCAGGTCTATTCAGCTCACACCAAGAGAATTATGTCTGTTACGCTGGTTTTGTGCAAGGCAAAGGATATTTCTCCTAACCCGTATTTAATTTCTGCACATAAATCCCTCTGAACCTAAACTTCCCATTTATTTTACGTGCTTAGATATTTCCTCATGAGTTGCAGGTGAAATCCATGTCCTGGCACACACATAAAAGCAAATGCAGAAGGAATGTGTCCTGGCAATATATGCATCATCCCTGGAGATAAATCTTCTCTTGCTGGGGAGGAAACCCTCAAGGCTTGCACACACACCAGGTATTAATCTCAAAATATATACATTTCAGAATAAAAAACCACATGTAAATACCGGATCTGTTACTGCTAGGCTTTCTGTTCAAGAGGCAAGGTGACAACTGGCAGTTCGTAGGAGACTTGCACGCAACTTCCTTACAAACAGCTTATTAAAAACACATCAACCATCCAACACCTGGGGAATCGTCAGCACCCTGGCAACACGCGCAGCATACTCCGGTGGTATCCCACACAGGAAATACACGTGCTGCTGCCATTCTGGTCTAGAAAAACACGGCGAGACAGCCAAACGCAGGAAGGGCCCGCAGCAGCGTGGGGCTGGGCGGGGGGGCCGTTCAGGGGGGCTGGCACAGCCTGGCAGGGGGGCACCCCCAGCCCTGTGCCCAGTGCAGCCCTCCCCGGGGACCGACCCTGGGGGGCTGCCGTGGTCCCTGTCAGGGCCCGACAGCGGGGAGCAGGGGCAAGGCCTCCGCGGTTTGCTACCTCCACACCCACATTTCTCACAGGGAGCGCTACCGGGGAGCTCTGTGAATATGAATTGCTTTGACCTCACTTAGTCTGATATGGTGGAGTATTAAATCTCTATTTTTCAAGCATTAAGCCTGTGTAATAGAAGGATGCTGCGAGCAATTTGCAATAAGATGAAGGGATATTACTGTCCTGGGAGACAGACAATCCAACCACATCCGCAAATTGATAACAGAGATAGTGGCTTAGGTTCATGCTAGCTATTAATTAAGGGCATGTTTTATGTGGAAGACAATACCAGCTTACACAGGCAGGTACTTGTTGGCCTTCCCTTCCCTGCGGTGAGCAGCATTCCCGGAGCTGGAGAGCAGCCAGGTGGGTTAGCTTACCTTGCTGAACCTCAGTTCACACACTTACATTTGAATCTCTGACAGGCAAAATTAATTTCTCAAGCCTTTAGCACAGCAGCTTCAGAGCTGCTGTTCTGCCACTCAGGAGCAGTCGGCGGCCGCTGGGAGCCACGGCCACGGGGAGCAGCATGCAAGCCCTCCTTCCAGGGACATTCAAAGGCTTGGCCGGAGCAAAGAGCTAGCGACTGTGCTGAGAGCTCATACGTCTCCGGCTGCTAACGAGCAGCTAACCACGTCCCAGGCTCTTCCTTTGCCCTCAGAACTTGCTGCCTCATTATCTGGCTCATCCCCAGCTCTCAGGCAAAGAAATCCAAACCCGGGTTTCGTTCCTTCTTGCTGCTGCCTCTCTCATCTCTGCTGCTGGCAGTGTCCCACTCGGCCAAGGGATGCGATCCCTCTCCCACCCGATGCCCTCAGCAGGCTTTCACTTCCCACCCCCTGCAGTGGGACTCTCTCAGCATCTCACATCCATTAATTGACTTGGGCTGATTACAGGGCCACTAACTTGTGTCCCAATTACCAACAGAATATTACCCTTTTATAACCTTTTGCTCCTCGCCCTGGCATTTAGCAGCAAGCCTGCAACATGCCCTGAAAGCTGACCCCCACGCTGGCACGAAAGACCCACTGCTGCTCCTGTTTCACTCAGGAAAACCTCTCCCAGGTCTCACCCTGGTTCTCTGAGCAGGGTCAGGGCACGCAGGGGGAGCTCGCTCTCGGGGAGCCCGCAGCCACCCCCAGAGCTCGGCACGGCGAAACATCGCAGAGGGCAAGAACCAAGAGCCAGGGTGCGCGACGGCCCCGGGGAGCAAGGACACCGACTGGAAGCCCAGGGTCTGTCAGGCTGATGGAGCCCAGGTACACGGCAAATCCAGAGCGCCAGAAAGATGGCTGTGTCAGAGAGCTCTCCGGGAGCGTCTTCCCTGCTGGGTGCTGCCCAAAAGGTTGCGCAGAGCCAAATAATGCAGGTCAGCAGTGGGAGTACGTACAGTACATATATAATACTGGAGAAAATGGCATAAAAGTCCTGTGTGATGAGTAAATTAAATCATCCCTTCTTATGGACAGGCACCTATGGAGAAGAACTGAGACAGATAAATCAATGGGATAGGCTAGGGAGACAGAAGAGATTTATTTTTTTCCAGATGGGATTAGAGAACAGCTGGAGAATTGATGAGGTGGCGAGGACCGGAGATCGCTCCAGATGGCAGGCTCCTGCTGATGCTGCTTCCCACCCCAAAACCCCTCTGTCGGGTCCCCCGTGCAGGTCACACACACCTTTCGGGAAAATGGTTTTCAAAGATGTGGGGAACTTCTGATGGGAAGTGTGAGCCCTTACAAACCGGACAGTTCCCTCTAGGCTCTTTCGATAAAGTGTCCCCTGGCCGCTGGTTTCTCTGTCATCAGCAAAGACATTTCACGTCAAAACAAAGCCCCTGAGAATTGCCTGGAAACAAAAATATGCAGAGTGCATGGTTTGTCCAGTGGGTCACCTTGCGGCGTGCAGAGCTGAAGGAAAGCGTCGGGGGAGTCCAGGGCCAAGGGCGATGCTGAAGCTGTGGGCAGTGCGGGTCTTCCTGGAACCTGGTGAAGCCACTCCTGCTGTGGATTTCTCTGTATTTCAAAGGTGACAGTTGGTGCGAGGTGGGTACTGAGACCCAGAGACTTCAGGTGGGCCTAGGACATGTCCATGAGCTGGCGAGAATGGGGCTCGTCACATGCTCAAACACGTACATCCCTCGCTGAGCAGAGGCAAGGACAGCAAGGCAGGGCCTGGGGAGGGGGCTGCTGAAGGGGGGCAATCTGGTCAACAGTGAGAACTGGAAAAATTTACAAAACAAAGGGAAAGAAAGGACAAGCTGGGAGTCATGCCCCAGCGAATGAAGGGAGCGTCCTTGGGTGTTGGAGAGCACACATCTGCAGCCCACAGACCCCTCCTGGCTGCAGCCCCACCCCATCTGCAGTGTCCCCATTAAAGCCTCATGCACGCGTGCAGTGTCCCCATTAAAGCCTCATGCACACATGCTTATGAAGCCAAAACCTGCCCTGGGATGGCAGTAATCATTAGCCCTGCAAGTTGGAGAACCTCCGTGCTTGTGCCTGCTCTACATCTGCAGCCACATCCCAGTCCGCCCTCTCGAGCCAGTACTTGTACTGCACATTACAACATTTCAGGCCGCCTGCTGCAGCTCAGCTGTATGGCTGATCTTGGGTGAGGAATTTCTCTTTATACCAAACTGTCTATTCAAGTCATAAAAATAGGCTTTTTTTCCTTCTGTAAGTGCAACACTTTTCATATTTTTACTTCCAGCTGTCTAGATAGTATTTCACTTTTTTCATTTCTAGTGCTCACTCTCAGTTATTTAATGTGAATTTCTAGGGCATGGTGCCCTTAGCAGACATCAGAGCAATATAACACAAGAAATCAGATATATACTGTTCCAGGAGAAGGCAGGAACAAAAAGACAAACTAGGCTCTTAATACATATGGTGCTTTTGATTCATGGAATATAGAAAATTGTATTTGATTATATCTGTAATGGATCCTCGTAACTTTAGATTAGGGTTATGCTGATGGCCCAACTAATGGACAGTTTATTGCAGGAATAGATTTCATCCTATCATATTTTTTTCCTGGTATCAATTACTTTGAATGTTTAAATGTCTCATTTCTCTGGATGTTTATTGCTCAATTTTCCTTACCCCTACACACACACACAATGCCCCTGGTGTTCCTCTGCCAAGTCGCAAGGAACGACAGTCTGTGCGCTCCTGGAGTCCAGACGCTCCTGCCACCTTCCAGCGGCACAGGTCAGAAGAAGATCCACGCCGGTGCCTTACAGTTACTGAAGTCATCACAGCACGTAAGCCATGAGGTAATAGAGTCAAAGTTCTCTTAGCAGACGTGTGGATGTTGTTGGGAAAAAAAAAAAAAAAAAAAAAGGCTTATTAAATTGACCTGTCTAGAAAGGAAAAAAAAAACTTGTGGGATTGCTGCCTGTGAGATTAACAGCAAATCTGATGGTAAAAGAGATTGGAAGCAAAGATGGTTTGGTGAAGAGCATCTCATTTTCAGTCAACTTATATTAGTAAAGCCCTGAAGGATAAAATATTACTCTCTGAAGCAGTGCAGAAGGATCTTTAAGGAAATGTTTATATGCCAGTAAAGAGTTTGGGAGTCTGTGGAGGCACCAGAGATGTTACCTGTTGATCTGAGGGCCAGGGGGCAAGGAGGCTGGTGGATTTTTATTCCTTTTTTTTTTTTTTTTTAACTTTCCTGGCCATAACCATGTCTGAAATTCTGTCTAAACAAACAAACAAACAAAAAAAAAATCAGACAAACAAAATCTTGCAGAGAAAAATGACACCTTTGTCACACTTCGAATACTAGCCAAGTTGCTCAACACCAGTGATTTCAGACTGATTTCTGCTATTTACTTTATATAAGTATGCTCTGCCTCACTCCAGAATTGATACCTGCCAGTCCAGGGAGACCGACGTCATGACACCCCTTAAGAGTAATGATCCCCAATTAGGAACAGATGCCGAGGTTTGAGGGCATTTCTCGGGGCCACTGGCTGACACGTGTCAGAGGGAAGCACTGGGTGCACATTTCAAAAGGCGTCTGTCAATGAGAAATTGTTAGGTTTTGGTTTTTTGTTTTTTGTTTTTTTTTTTTTTTTACTTTCAGCTAAACTCTTCAATTTGTCCAGCATGCCCAGAGGAGAGGATGCAGGGGCTCTTCAGTGCTGATGCATTTGACTGTCACAGCCCTTATTTCTTGGAGAAGAGCTTGACAGTAGGGCTGCGTGACGGCTCTCCGGGCTCTGTCGAGGAGCACAAGGCTGCGTGTCGGCCTCAGCAAGAGGCATTTCCCATGGCGAGACAGAATCATTGCATCCTACTCCTGAATTTCCCTGGCGCCTTCCACCCGGCACTCTGGTGGAGGCCCGAGTCTGCACTACAACCCCCACGCGTGCTGCTGCACCAGCAGCCAGACCAGCAGAGGCTTCGGCGAGGACGCCGGGGAGAGGGGATGCCTCGCACTGGGAGGGAGCCCCCAGCCCCCGCGCGCGGGCGGGAGCTCCTGGGAGCGCAGGGCTGCCTCCCCCCTGCGCAGGCACCCTCCTTCGTACACGGGCTGCGTGGTATCGCTACTCCAAGAGCTGGATCCACTTATTTTTTTCATTAAAATGCAAATTAATTTAATAAAAAGTGGAATTGTAAATTAATGAAGCACTTAAAAATTCTACATAATACAAGGCTAATACTTACTCTGTAGAATTTCCTCCAGTTAATATCACCACTAACTCTCCCAAGTGGGACCAGCCTAAATCAGTCTCTCTGACTGGGGATGGGATCAGAGCTCACCGACCGGGCACATCGCCTTCTTACCGCTTCCCAGTTACTGGGGCGGTTGGGAGACCGGCCTCCTCCGCAGGAAACTCAGCCCGTACGTACCTGCCTGCCCCCTCACAGCTGATCCATTCCAGAGCAGGGACATTTCCTTTCCCCTTAAAATAGGAATGGCACCCCGTAACTTACTGCAACCCGCCAGTTCACATGAAGACTACGGGGCTGCCGCCCTGAGCAGAGCCCCAGTGAGGAGCTGCCCTCCCACGATGTTCAGCCCCAGTAACACCCCAGCTGCTCCAGGCACTCGGCTCCCGTGGAGGCTCCGGTCATATTTGAGCCAGAGACTGTGGGTCCACTTTTTCTTCCTCTTTTTGCCCTAATACAAAGTGCCAGATTCAGGTAGTGGCTCCAGAGCCAAAGCGTTCTGCATGCAAATTGTGGGGCTGTCTGTTGGGAAGGGCTGGCAGCCAGCCCCATCGTGCTGCTGTCATGCTCGTGGGCAGCTGAGCCGCTGCACAGACCCTCCCTGCCAGCACCCGGACCCGCAGCAGCCCCTCCATCCTCAGCATTATTGTCCCTTTTCTGCAGGGTGGGAGCAGAGAGACAGGAGAAAGTGTCCTGGCCAAGGCTGGCAGGGGGGCAAATATTGCTCAGGTCTAACTTTCAGGGCTGTTATTTACCTTCAGGGCAAATCTGGCTCAAGAAAACAAAAAATTGCCTTGAACGCACAGGTGCAAGGCTTGTTCCCTGCACCTTCCCTTTCTAACTTCTACTTCTATGGAAACACTGTAGAAAATTCATCCTCACAAAATTCATCCTCAAAATAAAGTAGAACCAGAGAAGCACGCTGAGAAAACGTTGGGCAAAGTGAGTAAGGTATTTCCAACAGGATCGATCCCTCCTGACTTGCAGGTACACATCTGAGCTCATCACCTTCTGCTTTTTTATAGCAAATGGAGAGAAAAGGCAATTCTGAGAAGAATTCAATTCATCCTAAAGTAGGTCAGGCAAACCACACCAAAAAAATTGCCCTTTCCTCTCTGTTAACTACAAAGAGAGTCCAGGCAGACAGCTTTCACGAAGACGTGGCACCGGTACACATCCAGAGTTAGGTGACAAGGATCCTCCCTCCTACCTCTCTCAATGGGACCCTGGCCACCCCGCCTGCACCCACCTCAGCCCCCCCAGCACGGAGCCCCTTGTCGCACGCGCAGCCCCACGGCTGTATGTGCAGCCCCGTGGCCACGCGCAGCCCCACGGCTGTATGTGCAGCCCCGTGGCCACGCGCAGCCCCACGGCTGTGTGTGCAGCCCCGTGGCCACACACACAGCCCCACGGCTGTATGTGCAGCTCTGTGGCCACACGCGCAGCCCCACGGCTGTATGTGCAGCCCCGTGGCCACACGCAGCCCCACGGCTGTATGTGCAGCCCCGTGGCCACACACACAGCCCCACGGCTGTATGTGCAGCCCCGTGGCCACACACACAGCCCCACGGCTGTATGTGCAGCCCCGTGGCCACACGCAGCCCCACGGCTGTGTGTGCAGCCCCGTGGCCACGCGCAGCCCCACGGCTGTGTGTGCAGCCCCGTGGCCACGCGCAGCCCCACGGCTGTATGTGCAGCCCCGTGGCCACGCGCAGCCCCACGGCTGTGTGTGCAGCCCCGTGGCCACACGCAGCCCCACGGCTGTATGTGCAGCCCCGTGGCCACACACACAGCCCCACGGCTGTATGTGCAGCCCCGTGGCCACACGCAGCCCCACGGCTGTATGTGCAGCCCCGTGGCCACGCGCAGCCCCACGGCTGTGTGTGCAGCCCCGTGGCCACACGCAGCCCCACGGCTGTATGTGCAGCCCCGTGGCCACGCGCAGCCCCACGGCTGTATGTGCAGCCCCGTGGCCACACGCAGCCCCACGGCTGTATGTGCAGCCCCGTGGCCACACGCAGCCCGTCGCACGTGGATCCCCACTGTATCCATGGGTCCCCCCCCGCCACTGAGGGACCTGCCCAGCTCCTTCTCCTCTGGCCACGCAGCAGGGACCACGTGGGCTCTGGGCTGGTGTTAATCACCCGCCACCATCGTTTATTGCCATGTATACACCACTGCCAGGAACATTATCCCTTAAATAAGGCTCACCCACCCTATTATTGTAATGTCAACTCTGAACCTCTCAGATAAGCCCTGCAGACAATTTATAATTACACAGAAGCAGCTCCTGTACACCGCGCCGAGGGGCCATCAGGAGAGGATTTGGGTCTTTCACGGAGCCGGCGTTTGACAGGTCTCTTTGCTGTTATTTCATCTTGACAGCTCCTTGCCACCCAGCTCCTCCTGTGACTCCACACTCGCACTTTGTTGTGTGATCTCAGGTGAAGAGAGCACGTAATGGGCAATAATTGTGGGCGATTACTGTTTACTTGTTAACTTTGCTTGGCAGAGCAGCTGTGATGGACGCACCGACTGGAATATTCCCTTTATCCCCTGTAGCACCGAGAGTGAACTGGTGCTTAATTCAAAGGCTGAAATCTATAAAAAGGAAGACGAAACCCATCATTAAATTTCTCTTAGTGGCTATGTGCATAATTCATCCAAACACCATCAAATATAAATGGCCCTGTGTCAGGATGAGCCGTGCAGGCGCAGCAAGCCCAGCCTGCTGCAGGAGACAGAAGCCGCACGGCAGCCGCTCACCACGTTAATGAGCTCGGGCTCCGCGGGGACTCCGCGCGCGCCCGGCGCGGGACGCGGCGATGGGACCGACCCGCGGGCCCAGCAAGCAGCCGCCGGCTGGGAGGTGCCGGCCTGGCCCCCGGCCCCGGGGACAGGGGCACAGGACACGGCCGGGTGGCACCACGGGCAGGCGGAGGGCTCGGGGAGGCCCGGGGGCTCAGGCCGTGTCCTGCCCCCAGACCCCCGCGCCGCGCCAGGAGCTGAGCTGGGCCCAGCCCCGCTCACCTCTGCTCCGGCAGCAAAGCTGCCTAAAGCTGCCCGCTCGCACTGCTACGCCATTCACCGCCTGCTTCCCCCCCCCCGCTTAAAAGCACTTATACAGGTTATGATACCCAAGTTCTTTACTGCGCCCCGCTAGTGTCTGAACTTTGATTGGGAGCTGAATGACCTCAATTTCACAAGCAGCAGCTATGTACCAGTAAACAATCCTCATTCCACACAAGCAGATGTTCATCTACAGAGGTTTAGCAAAGGCTTGCAACAAGTTTTCTAGAAAGTTTATTTCCAATTATTTGAAAAATACAAAGTTATTTAATAAATCACAGCAAGTTGTTTTGCAAAAGTATCCTTTGAACCATTAGATATTATTGTGAATGCCAATTTTTCTTCCCACCTTATGGCTCGGTAAAGATACCCCACTCAATTTTCATCAAAAGCACATGAAAGCAATCAAGACTCCTGTAGTTTCTATGGAAATAAGGGATGCAAATTGGGATTGCGTGGTGCCTTTTTTCTTGAATTTATCCATAAAAATGCAAATACTCTTCAACAGATACTGAAATATTTGCCTTGTTCTAAGGGAGGCAAAATATATAGATGAGGCTCTTTTGTCCACTGGCTCTCCTGGCAAAGAGATTTGACAGCTCACGGAGCACAAGCCCACTGAAGCCGAACAAGCCCTGTCAGAGCACAAAACCAGTGGCAGAGCTGGCTCTTGCAGGCGTGTGCCCGGCCCCAAAGGGCTGCAGCTTGCTCCTTGCAGGGCCCTCGGCCACCAGCATTAGCGAGCAGGTTCTCCTGCCCTTTCCCACAACGCAACCTACCTCGTCCACAGGTCCCGTGCAGATCCCTGCCCACAGCACAAGGTCACTCCGGCCACGCTGGTGCTGAATTAGAAGAGCAACGTCACGTCTTTGGTGTGGAAAACAGATGAGCAGAAGGAGCAGCACAGACAAATCACATTTGTGATGCATCTGCTCTGCTTTCCTGCCAGCCACTTCTGAGAAGAGTACACAATGGTGGATAACCTGCTCCTCTGCTAGGTCTCATCTTGTCCTGCAGCAGGGACTGATCAAAACCCTGCAGCAGGAGGTTTAATTAATTCCCTTTCAAACTGAAGGATACAGAATAGTTAATGCTAGCAAAGGTCTTTGGGTTATTCCCCTAAGTGCTCTCCTGCTCTCTCTTTTTCTGTAAGCTGTGTTGTGTGCTTCACACAGCACTTACCAATAAATAATCAAACAGCTCTAGGAAATGCTGATCCACAGCTGGGCCCCTTGTCCCCCAGCCAGGTCCAGGTGCCAAGTGCTGCAGCTCCGCTACCACAGGGAGCCCTTGCAGGAGGCTGGAGCTCATCCCTTGTGCATACTCTCTGCTGGTGGACTTAGGGAAATTTAAAAGGTCGAGGAATAGTATTTTGGATCACTGTTGTTTGCCAGAATTAATGACAAACCCTGGCAACTCAACTAGTAAAACTCCAAGTGTGAACTAGAGCATGCTGCAGCTGCACAGTTATAAACTTGCAATTAATTAATTGTGCTGTCACTATACGCACCTGAGAACAACAGCTAGATCAAAGAACTGAGCAGAGATCAAAATGATTAGTAGATCACTGTACTTACAGTTGAAAGTGCCAACTAGATACAGCAAAGACATAGTCTGGCTTAGGTGCTTCTATTAACAGCTCTGGAAGCCAAAGTCACCCCACAGACTGTAGAAAAAAAAAAGTCAGGAAAGCCGGATTGCTTACAGTGTGGCCAGGGAGAAGCTGTGATGGTCTGTCCGCTGACTTCTCCTTTCCACGGGTGCTGAACGCCTCTCTGTGCCTGTTACACCGGCGACACCATTTACACCTCGGGCCGTGCTGAAACGGGCCGTGTGAGCCCCGCGGGGCCGTGCGGGTCCGGAGAGCCCGGGGGGTGGGAGCAGGGGCCCGGCCAAGGGCTCGGGCTGTGCCGGGGGGACGGCTGCTCCCTGCCCACCGCCCGCAGCCACAGCACACGCCGCGCCTGCCGCTGGCGCTGCCGGACAGGCACTGCCCAGGGCTCGTGTCCGCCCCGCGCCCAGCACGGGGACGAGCGTGCCAGCGGCACTGGTGGCAGCGCCTGAGCTCTCGATGCTCCAGCACCAGCTCCCAAGGTGGAGAAAGTGTCGGCGATTTTGAAAGGCAGCAGCTTTCACTCCTGCTGGGGCATTACCAGGCACCCGCGCTAGCTGCTCCATGCTGACTTAGCCAAGCACGGCTAGATTTATGGTGCTGATTTATAATTTTCCCTAAAGTTATTGGGAAAATACACTCCAGCTGCACCTTGCAAGCCTCCAGAAGGGGCTTGTCCTGCTCTCTAGACAGCCTCTCCCCTCCACTGGCAGGTTGTGGGGAGCCATGAGGAACGCTGTGGATTTTCTAAAGTTTTCAGTCTTGGATTGTTGTTTTTCAAAGAGAAATGCTGTAGCATAACCAAACATAGGAGCTCACTGGAGGAATTACTGATTGATTCCTGGCGTACGTTAAGCCGGGCGCCACATTTGCAACACAAACAGTGGCTCCGGCTTGCAGAGCTGGTCTGCACCATCACTGAGCTCCACGCTGAGCCTGTGCTCTGAGGGACTACGCACAGGTCTGAGGGATGCTGGCCTTGCCGGAGCCAGCTCCGTGTGTCCCCCGCAGTCCCCACACACCTCACCAAGCACCCTGCACCAGAAAACATCTGCTCGGGTGCCCCAGAGGGAAAGGGCTCTGCTGGACCCGCACGGGGGGGAAGGCTCCGGGCAGGGACCACGGGGGCCACGTCTCCTCAGAACCGGGCTCAGAGCCGTTAGAGCCGCCGGCCCCGCCGCGAGGCAGTTCCCTCTCGCCGGTGAGACGATGGCAAAGACCTGGGGAAGGCACCGGGTGCTGTACACGTACCTGCTGTCCTGCCTCGGACGTACTTCAGCAGCAAGCTTTGTCTCCACTGTCTCCTGGTTGTCACATTGTTTAATTTCTCTTTGTAATTGACTCAGACATTGTTTAATTTCTCTGACTAATTGGCTCAGACAGAGAGGCTGCAGGCAATGTCATTCTCACATCATCTCTCAGAAACGTCGCAGGCATGAGGGTGACTTTACTGGTCATACGCAGCAAAGTCCCGCAGCATCCCTCCAGATTCAGCCCAGCTGGGACCGAGGAGGCAGGAACAGAGAGCAGGTATAAATCATAGACGTTTGCAGGACAAAGGCTATTAGTAGGGTGCCATCCTGGCTTGTGTGGGAACTGCCCTCATTTAACATACATGCCAACAAGTGAGACAGCAGGTAGGAATGAGAATTCAGCACAGCACACAGGTGACACCACTGTTTACACCGTTCAAATCCAGAAGTGCCTGAAGGGACCTTCCAAGGCATCTCACAAAGTGAGGTGAAAGCAGGTAAAGATAGTGAGCAACAAAATCTTGTCACATACCTGTAGTCTTAGACCACCCACTGCAAGGTCTATTTATGACACATGATTATTGATATGGATTCAACACATATCTGAAAAAAATATTGAACAAATGTTCCTTTGTATTTTAAAATGTCTTGCATCTAGCATGCCCTATATTTTTCCAGTCACATGAATTACTTGAACAGATGTATTTATCTCTCCAGGTTCAACAGGTACAATACAATGGCTATTTCATCAAGCCTGATTTGATGGACCCAGGTGCTTCAGAAAGTTATTTTCCACACTGGAGTCTTTTGGTGGGCTCTGGACGGGACTGAAACAACTAGAGGTGAAAAACACAAGTTCAGACTTTCCCTGGAGAGCTGAAAGTGTTTGGAGATCTGCAGCACTGCTCACTGAAAAGAGTTTTAATAGCTTTGACCTTTGTGGGGTCTGTGCAGTTGCCTTTTGTCAAAAAGTGTATGTGGAAGAATTCTGGAAAAGAGCTGAAGATAAAACAAATGTTCTGCTGGGGGAATTACAGAGTGCTTCTTCACGTTCTTGGATTATTGCTCCAAAGTTTAGACCATTAGCATCAGCTGCCGCAGGCATATAAGTAGTTTATAATCAGGAAGGGCAAATAATTGCCGGTCAGGAAGCAATAAAAATATTTGTTATTGCAGATGACTTATAAATAAATCATTTGAAATGACAGCATTAATCAGACGATTCATTTGACAAGTGTTTGATCAGCTCTGCCTGATGCACAGTGGCCAGCCAGGCACTCCGTAAAGAGAGTTCCCTGAATACATGGAAATCCCTGAAATTTCTGGAAAGAAGAATCCCTTCACCTCAGGACACGCAGGCACAGAGAGAAGTGGCCAGATCATAAACTGTGGGACTCTTGCACATCAGACCAGACTGCAGAAGGTTGCAGGAGCAAAGGCAGCACCAGCCCCGGGGCAGGAGCGAGAGCGGCCGTGGTCCAGCTCAGCCAAACACGCAGCCCCCACAGCCCCCACAGCCCCCACAGCCCCCACAGCCCCCACAGCCCCCACAGCCCCCACAGCCCCACAGCCCCCCACAGCCCCCACAGCCACCACAGCCCCACAGCCCCCACAGCCCCCACAGCCCCCCACAGCCCCCACAGCCCCCACAGCCCCCGCAGCCCCCACAGCCCCCAAAGCCCCCGCAGCCCCCACAGCCCCCCACAGCCCCCGCAGCCCCCACAGCCCCCACAGCCCCCACAGCCCCCAGCCACGCCCCCCACACAGCCCCCCACAGCCCCATCCCACAGCCCCCACAGCCCCCACAGCCCCCCACAGCCCCACAGCCCCCACAGCACCCACAGTCCCCACAGCCCCCACAGCCCCCCACAGCCCCCACCCCACAGCCCCACAGCCCCCACAGCCCCACAGCCCCCACAGCCCCCACAGCCCCCACAGCCCCCGCAGTCCCCACAGCCCCCACAGCCCCCACAGCCCCCACAGCCCCCACAGCCCCCACAGCCCCCGCAGCCCCCGCAGCCCCTGCAGCCCCCCCACAGCCCCACAGCCCCCACAGCCACCACAGCCCCCACAGCCCCCACAGCCCCCACAGCCACCACAGCCCCCACAGCCCCCACAGCCCCCACAGCCCCCGCAGCCCCCACAGCCCCCCACAGCCCCCACAGCCCCCACAGCCCCCACAGCCCCCACAGCCCCCACAGCCCCCACAGCCCCCGCAGCCCCCACAGCCCCCACATCCCCACAGCCCCCACAGCCCCACAGCCCCCACAGCCCCCGCAGCCCCCACAGCCCCCACAGCCCCCACAGCCCATCCCACAGCCCCCACAGCCCCCACAGCCCCCGCAGTCCCCCACACCCCCACAGCCCCCCACATGCCCCCACAGCCCCCACAGCACCCACAGTCCCCACAGCCCCCACAGCCCCCCACAGCCCCCACAGCTCCCACAGCCCCCACAGCCCCCACAGCCCCCACAGCCCCCCACAGCACCCACAGCCCCCCACAGCCCCCACAGCCCCCCACAGCCCCCGCAGTCCCCACAGCCCCCACAGCCCCCACAGCCCCCACAGCCCCCGCCAGCCCCATGCCCACAGCCCCACAGCCCCCACAGCCCCATCCCACAGCCCCCCACAGCCCCACAGCCCCCACAGCCCCACAGCCCCCACAGCCCCTGCAGCCCCCACAGCCCCCACAGCCCCCACCAGCCCCCCAAAGCCCCCACAGCCCCCACAGCCCCATCCCACAGCCCCCACAGCCCCCACAGCCCCCACAGCCCCCACACCCCACAGCCCCATCCCACAGCCCCCACAGCCCCCACAGCCCCTGCAGCCCCATCCCACAGCCCCCACAGCCCCCGCAGCCCCCACAGCCCCCGCAGCCCCCACAGCCCCATCCCACAGCCCATCCCACAGCCCCCACAGCCCCCGCAGCCCCCACATCCCCCACAGCCCCCACAGCCCCCACAGCCCCCGCAGCCCATCCACAGCCCCATCCCACAGCCCCCACAGCCCCCACAGCCCCACAGCCCCGCAGCCCCCCACAGCCCCATCCCACAGCCCCATCCCACAGCCCCCACAGCCCCCGCAGCCCCCACATCCCCCACAGCCCCCACAGCCCCACAGCCCCCGCAGCCCCATCCCACAGCCCCATCCCACAGCCCCCACAGCCCCACAGCCCCCACAGCCCCCGCAGCCCCCACAGCCCCCACAGCCCCCACAGCCCCCGACCCCCACAGCCCCATCCCTGCACCAGGCACTCGTGAGCAGACCCGGGATATTGGCCAGTTAAGGGACTACTGCTAGCCTGGCATCTCTCATAGTTTTCAGACTACGCCAGGCTAACTTGATCAGGGGGTTATCTTTTTTCCAAAACCACAAAATGAGTCTGTGTCAGTCTAATAGCTCTGTGTACATTGTGTCTCATCTGTATTCAGCACATGACCAAAACGTGAAGAGGAAAATAGCCCCTGAAAATAAAAGTATGAGAGATAGGAGGAGACACAAGCCATGAAAAAAGCAAACAGCTCCCTGCCTGCATTCTGACTTCCAGCGCCTCTGTCACTCCCACACCCTCTGAGCTGCTGTGTACAGCTCTTAGTGGGTTTGGACTCATCAGTGTTCAGAAACATTAATATAATCTACTCTGAGATGTGCACATATTATCTCCATACTGAAATGCAAAATAGGCAAGAAGCAGCGTATTTTGGGTGATTTTTTTTCCTTTGTGCATTTTAGCTCAGAACAATCTAATATAAAAAACCCCAATAGCTTAAATGTCAGTTTTCTATTATTTTTACATCTTGGTCTCAAGGGATATAAAGGGCACCACATTGCACTCAAGAGTGAAGAGTCGCAGAGCTTCTCCTTTACGAGATGGCAGAATGAGAAGCATCATCCAAGGCAGCCGAGGGTGCCACCTTTCCCACCTCCTCCCTGTGACTGCAGGCTGGAGCAAGAGCACAACTTAGTAGGGATGGGACGATGAAGATCCTCCAACACATAAGGATGAGGTTTTCCAGCAAAAAGCCTCTTTGTTTAACCAGAGTGGCTGTAAGACTTGTAAAAGCCGAGCATGAGGAATGTAGCCATGGTGAAAGGGGCGACCTGTTGTGAGGGATTAGACCTTGGTGGTGAGGTTGCTGGCTGGTAGGACCCTAGATCCATGTGATGTGGGGGGGCAGGCGGGGCACCGCCACTGTAAAACTGCAGGATGGTCAGATCATGAGATTATCACCGAAAAATAAGCATTTTCCAGAGGCTGCTGCCCCCAGGCAAAGCACGGTCCTGTGGGGTGACGGCTGGCACCCGCGTCTGCAGGGCAAAGGGACGCAGCAGCCCTGGGGCCTCTACAACCAGCAGAAGGATCTGCCAAGCAGCGATGCTGGGAACGGGGTTCTACTTGTTCATTATTCACATCTCTGATGCCTTTATCAGAAGCATTAACTCCGTGAACTCCTCTTGGGCTGGGAGGCTTGCGAGGAAGTGAGGATCCCTTGACAAGAAAAGATGTTAATGCACCATTTGCATATTTTAGGAGGAAGCTCCCTATGAAATCACATAAGTGTAATTTTCCTACAGTCTCCAAATCCCCAGCCCCTTCCAGCTGATGCAAATAAAATCTTGTTATTCAGCTTACACCAGAAGGCTCTGGCACCTCCCCCCCCAGGACGGGAGGATTATCTGAAGCCAGGAGGAAAAATTGACAGGTTGAACTTCTCCTCATACCCAACAATTTAATGGTTTGATTTTTACCAAGAAGGAGTTTTAATGTCACAAACAAAACAGCAACAGCCCTGCCAACAGCAGTGATGCCACTGTCCCCGCAGCTCGTGTGACAGCGGATGCAGGCGGCTGACCCGGGTGCTGGCGAGGACCAGCGATGAGCAGTGCAGCGAGGGGCCCCCCCGTCCCGAGGGGACCCCGCGGGGCCACAGCCCCCGCACCCCGGGGCTGCCCCGGCCCAGCATGAATTTCGCAAGGGCCAGGTTTGGAGGCGAGCGTGCTGCTCTGCCCTTCGCTCCTCTCTCTGCTGCGTCAGAGCAGGTCCAGGCTGGAGTGTAGTGGAATTTTCCGGTCTGCTGTGAATATTTTCTACTCTGTCAACCTTTTATTTAAATGACATTTGGCTGCAGTGCTAAAAGTACGATATTGAAAATCAATAAGTGGAAAGTGTTTGAAAGCCAATCTAAATCAAATATTACAATATGGTGAAGTTAATCATCTGAAATTAACCTTATAACTGCTTGAATCGCTCTAATCTATAAAGAAAATCAATATCGGCATATCAAACCCTACTCCAAGCTGCTCTCTGTTCCAGCTGACCATGCAAATAGAAAATAATAGCCAGTGGATGCTTATTGCTCCTTATTATACGTTAACACTTCGCATGGGCTGAGATGGTCAGACAAGGATTCCCTGGGGGGACTCGGCCATGAAATGCAGGCAAAGGCCCCCGCTCTAACGAGGCACCACAGCAGCAAACCCCCTGGAAGTCGCTCTGACGGCAGTTCATTTCAGAGCACCAGTTGGAGCTGTGAGTGACTAACGGGCTGTTCCATGAGGAGAACTGCTTGTCCCTGGACGAAAACAAGCAGCCTGAGCACAGCACCCTGCACCTTGCCAGGCCCCAGCTCGGCCCCAGGCTACGCGCAAGGTCCCCACCAGCATCCCCAGCGCTGCAGGCACAGCGCCCGCGGCCGCCAGCACCCCCTGCCCCACGCCGCGGGCACCCTGCTGCCAGACCCAAGCGTCAGGGCCGTCCCCCCGGCCGAAGCGCTGCTGGCTGCAGCCTCTGTCCCGGCGAGCGGCCCCGGGGCGTCACTGAGCCCCACGGCGGGAGCTGCAGCCCAGCAGCGAGCGGCCAAAGTGGCCATCAACGCGGCACTTGCTAGGAGGCTCTGAGGTACGACGGCGATAAGTGCTTTGATAGCAGATACAAACCTATAAATAACAACAGCTTCTCTCAAAAACCTCATTTTAAAATAATGAAGACATTTTGTAAAGTGACAAGTGTCTCAAATGTTGATAGTAGAGGCTGGGGGAGGCTCTTTTTGAAGTCTCAGGAACAGATGCAAGAAGTGAGATCCCAGCAGCAACCTGCACAGCCTCAGGAGCCCAGGATTAGTCAGAGCCAAGCAGAGTGATCACAGGCCTTCCCAGATGCTCCTCACGGGCCCCAAATTCAAAGATGAACGAAGGTTCACGAGCAGATGCCATTGCCCAGGGAACACGGCCACTTCCAGCCAGTCCCGCCTGCGCTCAGAATGAAGAGCAGCACTTGCCTCCAAGGGCCGCTCGCTGGTAGAGCTCCCCACACACGCCAGCTACCCCAAGGTCAAAATATTTTCTGCATAACAATGAAGGAAGAAAATAGCGCCAATTTTCTAGCTGCCAATCTGGCATGTGGCAGCTCCCATCTCTTACTCCTATTCCCCACCCAGGGCAGTCTGTGAGGGTGCAATACCCGCACAGTACCAGCACCAGCGGCAGGACCACAGTGACCATGTCCCAGCCCAGAGCGCTTCCCCCCCAGCTTGGTTGGAAGGATGGTCACAAGCTGGTGGATAAGATGTGGTGAAGGGAAGGTACCAGTGACTGCTGCTGGCTGCCCCAAACACTCCTGGATTGTTTTCTTTCATCTCAGATCGGATGGAGTTGGAATGGAACAGGAATTTTTATTCATCACCTGGGTGCAGGAGTCAAGGCTGGGCTCAGGGTGGCTCTGCTTCTTCCTTCCAATCTCCCAAAGCTTCTGAGAGCATTGCTGTAACCTGGTCCCCATTGCAGGGGAGGGACCTGCATGGCACCTGGTGCTGCTCTCCCTTCTGGGCTGGTGGCACAGGACAGGCACCAGGGCCAAACAGCACAGTTTGGGATCACAGTGACCCCAAGGGGGAGCAGCCCGTGGCAGCAGCTCCTCTGCTGCTCGCAATTAGCCTTTTGCTCAGCATCTGTTTCTGAAGCTTTTCCTGCGTTTCAGATCAAGATGTAACTGGTGTGTTGCCCCAGAAAGAGGGAGAACACATACTGAATCAGGCAGAAGCCATCCCAGAAGTGAACACGCCGACAGGGAGGCTGGAAACACTGTTTGAAGCAGCAGGTTGCCACAGAGTGATTAAGAACGGCCCTTTGATACTGGAAATGCGTTTTAATGAGTTTTCTGCAATATATATATCCCTTGGGTTCCCATGGAAAGGCCTTGCACAAGCCTCCCTTGCCCTCACCCAAAGGGACACCAAGATCTGTAAGAAATGCTTCATTTTTTAATACTTTAAGCTGAAAGGGTTTTAAATAACTGGGAGCTTTCTCAGTGCTTAAGAATCTCTTCATTTCTTTAAATTACAAGGAGGAACTGCATTTGCAGAATCAATACTCAGAATTTACAAACAACTCTCCAGGTAAGGAGACTCAATAGCAGAGCTTAGCTCTCAAGGCAGGGGGGGATCCAGCAATAGAAGCTTTCTGTCCAAATTGCAGCACAGGGCAGTTTCGGCTGTGACTCTGGCAGACCCACGCTCTCCACATCACAGGAGTCTGATATTTTGCATTATAATTTATTTTAGATTTTGAGCTTTCCGAGGAAGGGACTACATCTAACTTAGTGTGCGTAGAATACACAGCAGCCAGGATAGAAAATCCACGTCTGCTGAAGCCATGAGCTCCTGCCACAGTGCAGAGTGAAGAAACAATTATTGGAGTAATGGCAAATATTAACACGCAGGGCTCTCGGTGAGAGCTCCAGGGACGGTGGCGTTGTGCTAGCAAGAAGAGGTGCCCTAGTGGGGAGAAGGGATTTGCTGCCCCAGCCCTAGCTCTGAGCTTAGAGGTCCTTCACAGACCCTCAGGAAGGGGAGCTGGGATAAAAGGCCCTGGAGCTGGCACTGCTGCACACACCTCCTCGTCACCCGCAGCAGCCCCAGCACCTCGCAGTGACCCAGGAGAAGCATTAGGCTCAGCAGCCTTTCCTCCACCTCCACCCAGCCGGACCCCCCCCCGCACACCCTGGTGCACACTAAGAGGCAATGCCGAGATGAACTGGGCAGGTCAGCAATTACACAACTGTAAAACAGAAGGCAGGCTTTTGCCCAGTGTCACTAAAACCACTTACAGCCTATTGGAGGGGACAGTTCTCCCATTAAGAAACCAAAAGACATTCTGACTTTCTCCAGCCTCAGGGCCTGGAAGCATGAAGCATCTACTGCCTAATTAAATTTTAATATACTGGCAGAGTGCGGGTCTTGTGAGTGTGTGCTGGACGGAGTGCCAGAGCTGTCAGCAGAGGGGCAGGCTCTAGCTGCCCGCAGCCGCCGGCTGGCGTGGCAGGGTGCCGCGGTGCAGCACTGCAGCCAGCGCAGTGCTCAGGGCACCAGCTCCCCGAGCTGCCCGTTGCCTCCGCACACGGATGCACCACCCAGAGGGCTGGAGCCTCTCCGCGGTAAGAGTGCAGTCAGGAGAAAGACACAAGCACCGTGATTCTGGCAGCACGGCGGAGGGCCCATGCTTTCCTGAGTGGATCTGAAGGACAGAGGAGATGGAGCCAGGGACCTGGCTGATGTTTAGCAGGACATTGGCCTACTGTGTGCACGTACACACAGTTTTGCACCTGAGTTTGTTTTTTATGCTCCATTGCTCGCTAATAGGCGACATCTGAGGCCAAGCGGCTTTCTCTTCCTAGCAGTTCTGCTCTTTTTTACTTGTGAACTGGGGATTCCTCTCTGGGCTTCTCTGATTGTTTTTAGCTGGCAAATGGCTGTCAGAAGGGCTCACCCTGCTCCAGGGAGAGGTTAACACCTTGCCCCAGCTTGCAGCGTCCTGAGCACGCGCTAGGAAGCTGCTCTCCTCACACTCCCCTTTTGGCCCCAGCAGCATCGGCCGAGCAGCACGTGGCCTCCCTCCACCCGTGACCCACAGCGCCGGCGCAGTCCCTTCCTTGCCCCTGCTTTGCCAGGCCAGAGCTCTGCACTGGGCTGAGCCTTCCTAAAAAAACTCGCTCCTGCCTCTCCTGGTGTCTGCTCTGCTGCTCCATACACCAGGACACAAACGGAGAGCCCGGCGGACAGGCTCACTGCTCTTGGATGCCCCTTGTTATCTCTGCCACGACCCCAGCCCTCCTCCGAATGCCCTTGACTCCTTGTGACGTGATGGGGACCAGGAGCCACGTGCCATCCCAGCCTGGATGCAGCCCACTGCCCAGGCGTGCCACGGCAAGCAGGCAGCTGGGACTGCTTGGACATTGCCGAGGGTGCCAAAGGGCCAGGGGTCCCCAGCCATTGTTTCCTTGGTAAATAAATGCCTGAAAAGCACCCCAGTGAGAGTAGCCACTGACAGATGGCCGGGACCAGAGACAGGTCCCGCTGCTAAAAACACTGTGATTTTTAAATAGGTGACTCATATGTTTTCATTGTGCCACAGCTCTCCTACCGTGAAGCTGCCTGCAAGAAATGTTCACACAAGCCTTCCAGAGCACTGTGCTGAAATAAGGTGCTGTCAAAACAGCATATATTTGTGCAGCTGCCACAAGGAGTTGTTATTATTGTATTTTTCTTTAATAGAGAGACAAGTGTGCTCCAGTGCAGAGACTGGTAGCAATCGTCTGTGGCGGTGCTGGGGAGCCAGAGGGAGCTCAGAGAATGACGGCCCAGGGCTGCCACAGGCACGAGACAGAAACAAAGGGCTGAGTTTCTAAAGCAGAGTAAGGCAGAGCATTCCTGCTGGCCAGGTCACTGGTCAGTGCCTTTGGAAAGGCACATGGCTCTGACTGGCGGGGTGCACCGCCGAGTTGGAGGCACCCCAGCCCTCTGCTCCCAGCACTGGACACAGCCTCCTCTAAACACACACGTACCTCATTCTCCCCCCAGCCACACTTGGGGGCTCTGCCCGCAAAGCCACCGCCAGCCCAACAGCTCGGGCTGGATGCAGGAGAAAACCTGCTCCCCACAGAGGCATCAGCCATACATCCAACGCCAGAAAAATCGCTGCTGGGGTTGCTGGAGGGTGAAACAGACTGCAGCAGCCACTGCTCGCTCCCCTCCGTGCGCCCCATACACACACACACATGTACATGCAGACACACTCTTCATAGCTGCCTGCACACAAAGCAAAATGCCAAGCAATTGAGTAACTGTAACACTCAGTTTCAGTCCAGCCAGGGAACAGCCGGTGTTTGATCAATATTTTCCACAACAGCCACTTCCATGTGATAAATGCACTTATGGGGAAGAGGAACAAATTAACCTTCTGGTGCAGATGGCAGCTACTGCCAGGGAAAAAAGATGGCTCAATCCAGCAGGGAAGCAAGGGAAGGGCCATGGCCAGGATTCCTGCAAAACTGACCATACGAGGCAGCATCTGGGAAGCATTAATGACAATCAGCCCCAGTAGTGCCCACCCACCTAAGCATGGGGAAGCTGAAACCGAGTCCGTCACTGCGAGTGTCATCTGCGTGTCGCGGAGGGCAGCGGGGAGCAAGGGGCTCTCGTGCAGGGAGCAGGAGCAGCTGAACCAGTAGATAATATATATACTTGGGGCAGCTGATAGATGAAGACAACGGAGGAATTGTGCTGCAGCACCATGCATGTGGGAAGATAAAAGGCATCTCAAAAAGCGCTTCCCAACATCAATCCTTCCACTGGTGACAAATCGTTTGGAGTCAGCGTAATTCAGCAGCTGGCTGGATCAGAGATTACATCAGAGATTTCTCACCCACAAGGCAACTGGATGCAAATGGCAGTGAGTGGAGATGTGCCGAAGGGTACCAGTGTGAAAGGTACCATGCATGGGAGCAGCACAGCCCCAGGAAAACCACGAGGGAGGACCCAGAAGACTGGAAAGATGGAAAGGCAATTGCCTTTGCAAGGAGAGGAAAGGCAGACAGACTCAGCACATAGTGAGTCGCTTCCATGGGCTGGCTGTCCATAACCTGTACCTTAGGACTGGAGAAGGAAAGACAGACTTCTCAAGCAGAAAAAAAAAAAAAAAAAAAAAAAAAAAAAAGCTGGAAAAAAGATCAGAAACCACATGGGGATGAAGACATCCATTTCTTTCTGATTATGTATCTCTGACTACTCAGGTTATTTTTACTCTTCTCCCAGCTGCAAACATGGGGTGAAAATAAGCTCTCACTTCACCACCCTGCAGTCCATCATGAACTTGAATTTGTCTGTATCTGAAAGTAACCTTGTGCTGCATCAGCCTCAGCATCAAGAGCACAGCAAAGAGGACTCAGTATCAGACCCCGGTCTGTAAGCTGTCCAGGAGCTCTCTCTTCCTTCTGAACCTCGTCCTGCTTCTCTGTCACTGACAGGTCGCATGGCTGCATGTTCCCGTCCCCTCTTGCCATGGAGACGAGAGCACGGAATGCTCAGGGGCCAGCTCCTGCACAACACTTACCTAGGCTGGTTGGTTTTTTTCCTGTAAGATCCAAGCAGATTTTGCTTCCTGGGATTAGAACCAAATGGAGTCGTGTACTTGCATCCCATAAATGCCTCTCTGCTACTAGCACAGTGCAGTCCCAGGTGTTCCACAACGTCTCCAGAACTGGGTTTATCATGCCACGCTGCTGGGAGAGGGCCCCCAGCCCGGCAGCCCAGCCTGAGCCAGCTTCCCCCCGCAAAGCAGAGACACCCCGTGCCTCCACCTGCACAATCAGAGGACAAACCGCCTTGCTCCTGGCCTTGGGGCAGGGGACTCGCCGGTGGATGGGTCCAGGATGACATGCTGCCCAGCTCTAAGCTGCCCTTCACACAGGGGCTCCTGACCTGCAAGGTCTACAAACCTGCTCTGGAAAAGATGCTGAAGAAAAATGGAGCACTCATGACCCAGTGATGGCGAACTGCAAGGCAGAGGGGTCAAAACATTCCCTTAAAAGATGAAAGCCTGTTCATATTCTGGTTTCCTGCTGAAACAAAAACACAGGGTGTGATTTTGCTGGAAATTCATTAATTTTCCACATATTCCCAGGAAGTTAATTTATCAACTGGTAACTGCATAAATAGAACCGCCAAAAATGCTGAAAGTAGATTAAACATTGATGTAAGTATATATTGATTTGAACATTCCTGTGCCTTTGCTTGTGACACATCAATAAAATTAAATAATATCTTAATAAAATGTCTTGGTAATTATGTCTTTTCCCTTGGGTAAGTGTGCCCTCCAGCAATGTAATTAAAACCAAAATTACATTAACCCTCCAATGACCATTTGACAAAAAATTAAGTCTAGAGAGTTCTCTGAGCTCTCACACTCGGCTAGATCATTCTCGGTGTGCTCGATCTAGCTTTCACACATGCCTGCACACCCCACTTTCATTCAGACAGTGGCTTGAAGAAAGATTGTCCTCTTTCACAACATTCAAACAGCAAGAAAGTCGGGTCCCTGCTCTGTCTGGGAAAACAAAGGTGGCTTGAAGGTTTGTCCTTCTGGCACGGGGAGGACCTGGTGCTCTGCGCCCTGGCGACCGTCCCCGGCACGACCGTCCCCGGGGCACTGGGGCAGCGACAAGTCAGAGACAGACCACGAGCACGTCGCCGGCACAAAGCAGGACACAGCCCTTCGGCCAAGGGCTGGCTCTGCCACTGCTGCAGGCACAACCCTGCAGACACACCTTTGCTGCGAGGCCACCGAGCTGACTTCTCCTGCCCCAGACCCAGGGAACCATGACAAAGCCGGGGGTTCCCCAAAACTCCAGGGCAAACAGCACTGACCAGAGTCACACCTGGTGATCACCCTGTGCTAACATGGCACTGGTCTTTCCCAAGAGAAAATCAATTTGTCAGTGAGATGAACAGGCCAGATGGGATGGAAATGAGCATTTACCAAAAGGTATTAGACAACCATTTAAAACTTTTGATGACTTAAAGCAAACAGAGTCTAATGATGAGTCTTGCTGGCTGTGCACTACAGAGACATGGAGCCAGGCTTCCCCCAGGTGCTGCATGTCCCAGCAAGACCCAAGCACAGCCCAGGGGTGCTGGGGAGGTTCCCGAGTGGCATCTCAGAAGGATGCTATTTTTGTAACTGCAGGAAATTATTTCATTCCCTAGTTGCACCGTTTCTGAAGGGTGGCTGGACTGTTGCTGTCCTTGCTTACAATTCCCAGTCAAAACCAGCCACAGAGTGCCAGATATCCAAGGCACAGCATCTGTCTCTTTCTGCAGGACTTTGGCCATGCTCCAAATCCTGGCCTCCAGCACCTTATTCTTCACAAACTGGTCTTGTTTCCAACCAGCCTCCCCTGGTTCCCTCTGCTCTGCCAACACCAGCACAACACCCTCTCTGCTGCCTGCTCCGAAGACCATTGTCTGTTCCCTCCACCACGCAGGGTCACAGCCAAAACCCCAAACCAGCTGTCACAGCCAGACACAGCCTCAGGGGTTAGGATCTGGGGTGAATGCTGGCTGTGAGTTCTCTGGGGCAGAGGCAAGGGTCTGCGTGCTCTGCTCAGTCCCTCCTGGGGTGGGGTCCTGGAAGAGACAAGGCAGCCCATGCAGGGAGACCTGCTGCCCCTCTCCCCTCCCTGCAGCCAGCCAGGCACTCCGGCTCCTGCCCAGTGCTCAGGGCCAATGCTGCAACGTGAACAAAAAGCAGCAGCTTGCTGGCACATCAGGCAGACAGCAGCAGCTGAAGACCAGGTGTGAGGATACGGCACACTCCACTGCTTGCAGAAGCCCTCCCTCCATTCCCAGAGACCTTGCCCATCTCAAGCAAGTGCCTGGGACCCGGCCGAAGCACCCTCTGCACACCAGCACGGGGGCACCTGCCGCAGCTCTGACCCAGAAGCAGCCCTCTGGAAATGTCACCAAGAAACTCGAATTCACCCGAGCGCTCAGATCACGTAGGAGAGACCACCACTAACAGCAGCAGCAGCGAAGACCCTTGTCATTTCCCGGTTGGCAGCGATGAACTGCCACTCACCTGCTGACGGAGACACTGACAATATGACCTTTCAGGAACCACCGAGTAATCTGTTTGCTCTGACTCTGCTGTGTCATGCTGTCAGCTTGTCACCAAAACTTGCCACTCATGTAACCTATTAGTTGTCCAATTTGTCTTTCTGTCATGGACCTTGATGCTCAGCCCAGTGACTCTCTGCATTTTTAATGCTCTCATTAGTTAATGGAGCACCACTGTGGAATCTGGGGGGTTGAGAAGTCATCTCTCTCACAGCACATCTCCCTGCTTGGCACCCAGCATGTCCCACCATGCTGTGGCACCTCCCCAGATCTACCCCATGAGACAAGAACACAGTGGCCACAGCCTTGATGGGGCTACCGTACAAAAACCATCTCCTCCAGCCTGATCAAGAGATCTGCTAAGGCCACACACAAAGGCATCTCCTCTACCTCATCCGGAGCTGGGCATGGTCTTCACCACCACCTTTCATACCTTTTGTTTCACTTCTGAGCTGCAAAGGGGCGGGGTGGGGGAAGTGGGTGCAGGTAAGTCCTGCCTGAGAAACACAAGCACAGCTGAGCACTGCCAGCTGCGTGGATGGAGGGAGGTAATGGGGACATGGACCAGCTCCAGTAACAGCTTCAGCAGAGGATGCATACTGCAAACAGGGACTTGAAGGTTGTGTTATGTCTGATCAGAGGCTTCTCCTCCTGTCCTGATGCTGTGATGGAGGGTGAAGGAGGTGTCTGTGTCATCTAGACACATCTGCGTCCCAGATACTGTGTGTCCAGGACCTCAGTGTAGCTTCATCAGGTCCTAGACCCATAACTTCCAGGACTGGAAGGCAGAACCTTCCCCCACCCCCAGGAGATGATCACAGTTCCAGATCCAAGCTGAATCTAACTGAGCAAAGCCTTTACATCTTGGCTTATATCATGCAGCATGCTTTGAGAGGTGACTATACCCTGTGCTGTGCTTCTGCAGGTGTTTTCATCTGAAGATCTCACAGAACTTTGCAGCCATTCATTAGCAGAGAACTTCCTGGCACCATCAGCTAATGAGAGAAGGGAGCCAGATGAAAAAGCTATTCCTGAAAACCTGGATCAATCCTGAATTCACAGCAAAGCTTTTCTCCCCTGCTTATTAGAGTTGGAACCAAAACAATCTGGCCAACTACTGTGCTACTTTGCATATCTAATAAACAGATATTTATCTATTCAGATACAGTTACAAAATGAACCTTTACTCATATAGTAAAGAGTCTGGAGTCTCTGCTTACTTAACTTTTCATTGAAACCCTTCTAATACTGTGTGCTGTACTTTATCAGGCATTTAAACACCATAGTTAAAACCCCAGTATGACATTTTACACCTGACTTAACCAGCACTAGATTATCAGTTGTTGGCCTGAGAGTGCATTTTTTACAGCTTGCTTTCCTCTGAACTTGCATTAAAGGGCCCTGGAAACCTACTGGGACTGAGAAGGCTCAAGACAGTAGCAATGTAACCTTACAGCTCTTGGCGTGCTAGTACAGACCATTAGCTGCAGATGTCCTTCTGAAGATCAAGAGCACTTCAAAGCCTCCTAAATTCTTTCCTAAGCTCGAGAGGCTTGGAACATTTGCACGGCTTACTCCAGCTGACCTTGATTCATAAGGCAGCACTCAGATTCAGACTACGACTTCTCCTGAAGGTAGTTTTAAAGTCTCCCATTCTCTGCCATAAAATAATCAGTAGACCTAATTTGCACAAATTTGCAAAGTTACATTAGTTAGTCTGTCTTGTAGCAAAAGCAAAGCCTTGATGCTTTATCTGTAAAATTGTACATCTATAAAACACTGAGTGCCACAAAAAGAAAGTGCTATATGCAGCAAGAGTTAAGAATAGTAAAGACCCGTGGGAATTTGTTGCACACAGGCTAACTGGGCAGCTGTAAGTGGCCCAGACAGGCCTGTCCCTCTGCATCTTTAATGCAGCACCTGGCTGGAACACCCAGATCCGAGGACTGGGAGGATGCCCCTTCTTGTCCCCAGCTCCCGCCATCCTTCCTCCTGCTGGCATGCAGCCCCTAGGGCCTGACTCTCCAGCCAGTCCTACGCATGCCCTGGGAAGGTTCTAGCAAAGGCGGAAGCTCGGATCAGCTCCCAGTGGAGATCACACCATTTGTCCAACCCTGGCATGCCCCAGGATGGGCTGTGTGACTGGAGAGGAACAGGGGCTGCCCTACACTGCACATGGGGTCCAGAAATTCAAGGGCAGTCATGCAGCAGTCCAAGTAACAACCTGGCTGCTCTGCTGATTTATCTTCCAGTGGGGAAATGACATTTCATTCCTGCACTGAAACACTTTTCCAGACAAAATAGATTCTCCAACTCTCGACTTAGTGAATGACAAGGTTTTTCTAAGAGAAGCAACAAAGTTGAAAATCCAAAGTTGCTCTTTGTTCTGCCATGAAAGCTTGAAAATTAATTTATCTGGTGAGAATCTTCTGTGTGCTGAAGAACTTTATTTTATATATATTTTTTTTAAACCTCATATAGCATAGTAAAAGTCGTGACTGCTTCCTTTTGTGTCAAGGCTATGATCTTCACCCGCAAAGACAGGAGAGGCACTAGTGTGTTTCATGTGCCAGAACGCTGCACTGTAACGAAGGGGTTCTTCTCCTCTACCACCAGTGCATTAATGCAAAGAACTCAGAAGATAGTGTGACAGGTGAAAGCCATATGTCAAAGCATTTCATGCCTCAAGGCTTCCTGCAGACAGTTGTCTTTACAATAAACTTGGGGGAGACTCCCCATTCACTCTGTCTGTAAGACAGCAGTGGAGACATTTCTGTTCTTCCTGACGCTCTTGGGATCAGGCAGCAACTTACATTAGTATTTGAAAGTTCAAAAGAAACACTGAAAATAATTACTAATTTCTGATGACCATTAGCTAATTTGCAGATATTCTGATGAGTGACAGGTGCTTCAGAATTTGAGGATTGATGATGGTTTCTTTCATCAGTGCTTACTTTCATAATATTAGTAGCAAAACAATGCAAATTCAGATAATTTAAATGCTTCGTGAAAGAAAACACAACTCCATTGCATCTGTATTGTCAAAGATCAAGGGGTACTGACATTCCCCAGGAAGGCAAACACTTAATTTGTGCCTGTGAATTTGGAAGGTCTGGAATCCCTGACACACCAAGTTCTTGCTACCTCTTTCCACCATGGATCTCCCAATTTACTGGAGTGACAAGAAGGATAATTCATTCCATTGTTTTTAAGCAAATGAACTAGCCATTGCACAAACAGGACAATCCAAAATCCAAGAAGCTAACACCAGAACAATAACAAAGACCAGACGGCTTGAGCAGTGCAAGGGGCACAATGGCATTCTGTTTCAAAGATGAAAAACCAGCACAAATAGCAATGAGTTTTCATGCCTTGGCAGCTCCTGCCAGTTACAAGATCACAGAAGGGCATCGATCTAACAGGAGTTTGTTCAGTGTCAGCTGTGATGGTGCTATATGGGAAATTGATTTCTTCTTTAGTACAGTCTCCTCCAATGGAAGCTGGCTCTCTCCATGGTGATGGGATGTGCTGATCAGTTTAACAAGCTGCCAATGGGATTATGCAGAATCATTTCATCGTTTCCAGTAGCTGTGTGAAATGGCATTTGCCAGAAACACAAGTCTGCATGAACCTAACTGAAAAGACAATGAGATATGAGCCCCAAAGCCTTATGCTAAAGAGGAAAAGACACATAGAGCCTGAGCATCTTCAATATTTCAGAGTGGGAAAAATCTAGCTTCTGCAGAAGGTGGGCATCCTTGGAGCAGCTGGGCTTTCTAGAACAAGAAGGGATTTTTAGCAGCATGCATAAAAACCTAATAGCAATACACCAATAAGCAATTACTGCAGCAGCAGCTCTGGAGGGCTGGTCAGCCCACTTGCACCAATCACTGTGCTCCCTCCCACAAAAACCTGTCTGTACCACACCACACACAAAGGAAAAGCAAAGGAAGGTCACTGCTTGACCTTCACTACTGTCAGGACCCTAAAAGAAAAGAGCTCAGGCCCTACTAGTGAAAGGTGAACAGCTCACCTAACTTCATTAAAAAAATAGCAACATTAGTTATTTCAGCCTTCCAGGGCAGGCATAAAGATAGATGAAAGGAATAAGGCAAGCTGGGAACATCAATAAATTACTGCAGCCTCTTATTGGCTGCAGTATTCAATAGTTTAAAATGTTTTCTGGTGCCCTAGGCAAGCAGAAGATTTGCAGAAATGCTGAGCCCGTCGCCCGTGATGTATCATTGTCACTCATCAGCTGCTAAGTTGCATTTCCTCTTCCTTCCCATGCAGTATGTGTAACACTGAACGGCTGAAGCAGTGAATTAGAGAGATGATATCTCTAGGCTAGCATGGGCTGCCTGGTGACAAAGTGTCAGGAGGACAGCCCCATTTCTGCTATTCAGAGACAGATGAGTGAAAGCAACAAACTCCTGGATGCAAAGAAAATTACTCTTTAATTGACGTATATCCCTAATTACTCTAAAAGAATTGGGCATCTTCACAGGTGAGGTGACCTGCCTGCCCACATGCAGACCTTCCTGACCTGCCAGGGGACAAGAGGATCCCTGTTCCCCATGAAGAGTCATGTCCCCAGACAATGACATGCCCTGCAGCCATGTCCAGAGCCCCCTTACCTCTGGAGCTGCTTGGGAAAGCATAGTTGAAGGCTCAGGTCTTCATTACTCATGAGCAGCTGCTATTGAGACCCAGACTGCATTTCTAGGACTTGACTTGCCAAGCTCAGCAGCCCCTTGAGCAGTTTAATGGTGCCTTGGATGAGGGCAGTGGGGCCATGCTGCACCCGGGGCCAGCAGCAGCTTCCAGCACTTCAGGGGCACCAGCTGGGAAGCACCTTCTGTCCGGGGGACACTGTCTTTTGTCTAGTGCCACGTCCCCAGCGGCACCCAACACCAGGGACCAAAGCGTCAGGGGGGATGCTGGCCTGTCCCCGTGTCCTCCCTTCAGAGGAGGGCGAGCGGCAGAGCAGGGATGGGGGGACAGGCTCCCCAAAGGGGGATCTGCCTCATGGCACAGTATAATCGGGGTTCCTGCTGAGGGCAGGATAGCTGAGCTCTTGCAGTGGGAACAACGGACAACCGCATCCTCACTGCCCTATGCCATCAAAACGGGGCTCATTTTTCTGGGAAGGAACTCTGCCTCCATTTGTACGTAAAGAGCCCATGGAAACCCCAGGTGTGGAGAGGGGGGTCTGTGGAGGGCTTGGTCTGGCCCCAGAAGGCATATGGGATGTGACAGGCCTGGGAGCCTGCTAATACAGAAAGCGCTCAAAAGCATCCTTGCAGCAGCCCGGGGAGAACCTGATCCAATTAAACCCGATTTTGGCTGGCCTGCTCCTAGCGAGTGCCATATATCTGCACAGATGATTTTCACAAATGCAGTGGACTACTCCATGTGGCTTTGACTGCTGTTGAAAATATTTAATAAACTCTGGAATATGAATCACTACCAAGGACCCTGAACATTAATTTTAGTCACAGTTGGCCACACTGTATCACCCTATAAACACCTCTCCAGTTTCAATTAACATTTCTCTATCTCCTGTCTCACTGAATATTATATTTAATTTAAGAGGATTGGTAAAGATAGTTTTCACACTTCACAGGAAAGCATAATGAAATAATTATACCTGTACCTACAAAAAGCATGAGGATATTGCATAAAGAGCTTTAAAGTCATCTGAAGCAAAAACTTCTCCAGGAGACCTTCGTTCTTTGGCTTCTGCGGCTGCTGTGCCGGCGCCCGCCGCCCCTGCCCGGTGTCTGCTCCTGGCCCCTCGCTGCCCCCCTCCCGGGGCTGCTCCTCTGCCCCGCCACCGGGGAGGGAGTTCAAACCTGCCCTGCAAGGAAGGGTGGCCCTGCAACCTCAACCGCCTGCAGACAGGCAAAGTCTACAAAGTTCCAAGACAAACCAGGGTCCAGAAGCAAAGTCCCTCGGGGAGAAAGCATAAAGCAAGGCCTTATTCAGTCAGCAAGTGGATCTCCAAGATGGGAGTCTATCTGAAACCCCAAGCGCATCAGCTGAGGAAAGGAATTCAACCTTGTGGCCCGTGAAGGACCTAAAGTCACACGATCTCAGTGAATGAGACTTACGCAGCGCTAGGCACGGCGACCAGGCACAAGTACCAATGCCCAAACCTCCATCCCAGGGCCAGGTTTTAACCTGTGCCATCCCCTAGGAACAACACCCAAAAAGCAGGAAAACCAAGTGATAACGCTGAACGTGCACATATAACCAAATATTCCCCCTTCTCCACACATCACTAAGGTTTCTCCTGGAACACACCCATGGGACGTGTTTTCCAGGACAGAGAGGCAACACTTACAACAGCATGAGGTGACAGAGCAAATTGCAAACTGCAATTGCGTGAGGCTCTCGGGAGCAGACAGCATCACTCAGGAGCTCTGGAGAATAGTGAAAAAAACCCAGCTGCTAAAAAGCAAGCATAATTCATTATCAAAGTAGCTCCTCCTTCCTTCAGGATGGGAGGGCAGCCCACAGTACAGCACCATTTGGCTAGGCAGGTAAAGGGGGTGCCTGTGTTGATTATAAACTGCTGAGGTCCATCCTGGCAACAAGGAACAGAGCTGGAGGAGGACCACAGGCCGACGTCAGTGCCACCGGGGCTGAGGAGCACGGCGTCCTGCGAGACACGCGCCCTGTCAGTGCAAGGACAGCGGCGCCGGCTCCTCGGGGCAGGGGCAGCAACCGCTGCAGCTTCGTCAGCACCGCAGCCACGCTGGGACCTGCGCCCGGCAGGAGAGGGAGAAACACGTTCACCCACCCGACAGGAGTGGGAAGCCAGGGGAAGCGTGGCTCCAGCTGGCAGCTCTCCGGCTAACTCTTAACTCCCACTGACCATCCTACCGGCACCTCTCCCTCCCCTGATTCACAGGCTGGGTAGAATCTTGAAATAATTGGGAATTTCTCTCTCCCCCACAAGCTGGTGGAGGGGGAGGGTGTGAGGTTTGTGACTAAGGTCAGAGACACAGTGAAAAACCTGTATCAAATCAACCTGTCCCGGTTAATAAATTAGCGAAAGCCCCCACAGATGATGTAGGCCCTTAACAGCGACAGAGAGCAGGGCAGAGGAGCAGAACTATTCCCAGACAAATCGGGGCCAAAGATGCCAAACCATCAGATGCCTGTTTCCAACATATAAGACCGCTTGCTTGTATACACAGCTGCTCTTGTGCGATTTGCTTGGGGCATAGGTCTGTAGACCCAAACTTTGCTGTTCCATCCAAGCACCCACAGCCAAAGTATTGAGCTTTTAGATGTCTGTGATCCCCGGACACGTTATGTACAAGGACTAGGACGCAGGAAGTTCTCCCTTCGGTGCTGAAGCCTCTATCTGTAAATTCCTTTACATCCCTTCGCTCATCCCCAAAAGCAAATCTCATACATTTTCACTGTAGCTGCTGGTTCTGCTGCCGTTGTGCCAAGCAGAGCTCCCTCTGCCAGCAGTTGTCTTTAGCATTTTGGCACAGAGTAGCAGAACGGCTTTGAAGCAAGTTCCCCAATCCTATGCATTGGTTTTATTTGCAGAGAAGCTTTAGTAAAAGAGAAAAAGGTTTATTTCAGAGAAGGCTAAACCAGAGGCTCTTCCTCAGGTGAATATGAGATATTTCCCACCCATAATCAGGGCACAATGGACCAAACAAATCACTGGTCAGCTTCACAATGTACACTGGGCCAGGGCATGTTAGGAAAGGGAGGTGAGACGAAATCTAGTCCCAAGTAAAACCTCCAGATTGCGCAGGCAGGAGGTATAGGGGCCTCAGCAGCCACTGCTGCGATCTACTGACCCACTCGTGTCACGCGCAATTGCTTGCTAGCACAGACAGACCCTGAACACGCCAATGCCAAATGCACCTATCCAGCTGGCATCCCCAGACACTTTGAGTAAAGAATCTCCTGGTAGATGTCTTAGCCCCACCAAGTCCAGCTATAATTCCATCCTGCCCTTAGCCCTGCATGCTGTACAGCCAGGTCTGGCTTTGGTCTGCTGATGTCATCTGCAGATCTCCTAAGCTTCTTGTTTCTGATGCTGTAACAAGTGCCTTTAGAACAAACAGGTTTTTCCCACGGCATACTCGGAGAAAAAATGATTATTGTTTGTCCTCATCTATAACCTCATTTGCAAGAAACCAGTAGCCCAGTTTTTCAAAATCACAGAAGTTTAAGACTGTAAAGGACAGAAGGTAACTGAGTGTTGTCCTTTGTGTAATAACCTTTCCTGTATTTGAGGACTGTCACATTCCCCCTGGTTGTCCCATTTCAGACCGATGAGACTCAATTCTTTCAGCCTTCCCTTATAAGTCACATTTTTTGGATCTCTCATCATCTCTCTTGAAATTCTCCAGTGCTTCACCAATTTCCCTATATTTTTCTTAGGAGAAATAGATATTTCATTCTTTTAAAAATAAAGTATTTTTATGCCCTGACATCACATGCAGGGAGAACAATTATACCCAGGCCCATACAGGTAAGACGTTAATGCATCATAAAATGATAATGCTTTGCTTTTTGGCAACAGCAGGGCATTATCACACCCACACCCTTTCCTGCAAAAACGTTGCCTGTCAGACATTTTCTATATCAAAAGCAGAAAAACATATATATATATATATGTGTGTATATATTTCTCCTTCCTGTATAGAATGTGAACTTCTCTGTATTAGCTTTCTGCTGGTGTAGGCCCCCTTTCCAATTCCAATTGTGCCTAGACTCTCATCTACACGACACAGGCCAGAGTTAAAAGATTTATAAGCATATAGGCTCTGCCCTCCTCCACATCAGTGTTTGTAGATCTTCCCAATTTCCTATACTAAACAAACTAATTTTCCAATAATTTGCTTTTTTTTTTATCTTTGTCTTACCTCCACTTGTGTAAAGTAGTCCGCCTAGCAGAGCAGAAGTCGCCTTATCTTTGCGGGAGCACAGCTTTGTTTCGATGCCGTGTGGCTGAGTGCCATGGGAAACTCCACGACTGGAAGAAGACGCAGAGGATGGCTCCTCGCAGCAACCCTGATAACAGCGTCCGTCAGCCTCCTCATTGCACCTCCCCACCCATGTTCTGCTCCTCTCTGGACACAGCTGCGGGCGTGCTCCCCAGTGCTTCCCGTGCTGGGAAGGGCCTGGCCCTGCCCGGGTGACGAGGCAGGGCCCTGGGGATGCTCCACGCTCCGGGCTGTCACAGCAGGGCTTTTGCTCCGGCAGGAGTCAGACTCACGAGCACTTCTGTGGAGCTGAAGGAGCAAGATGAGCCAAAACCTGTCACCACGTCCCTTGTTTCTGCCACCACGAAGTCATATTTCCCCTTGGAAAGGTGGCAGTGGACATATATTACATGCATCATCACTGAAGCTATTTTTACTGCACAAAAATTAGCCCAGCAGGAATTCAATTCCATTATTCTGAGAAGGGAAACTCAGTGCTGACTTCAGAGAACAGCAGCCACAGAACATGCAGAAAGGCTCAGAAAGGACAGAAAAGGAAATATTCCCTGAGGAGGGGAGGGGGGGTGCCAGACGCCTGCGGGTGAGCTGCCGCCAGCCACCCCAAGACCCCTGCCCAGGAAAGCCCCCTCCGGGGCCGCATCATCCCTGCCTACCAGTGCCTCACACGGCACTCCACCCGCTCTGCCGACCTCCCAGCGCTTTGGAGGCCATCTGTGGGGCTGAGCTGCCAGCATTAATGGGTCTGTAAGGGCATCAGAGGGGCGAGCGCTGGCAGCCCAGGGACCAGCACCAGCGCCCCGGGCACCCCGAGCTCCTCCAGCAGCCACTTGGCAAGGGACAGCCTGCTCCCTGTCCCTCCCACACGGACCCCGACCATCAAAACTCTTGACACCTCGGACACAACTCTGATGGCGTCCCCTCCCTGGGCACCGGCGTGCTGGATCCGGACTGATTTGGGCAGGCAGCTCCAGAGGCAGGGCTGCCTGACAGCCCCAGCACCACGCAGGAGCAGGCACCCAGGACCACTTCTTGCCTCACTCCTCCCCGAAGGAAAGCGACACGACGGGCAGAGGGGCCACAGGTCCCCAGCCCCCGCAGAAGGATGTACACAGCACGGGACTTGCGTACCGCTGCCAAACCCTGAACCTCTGGAGATGAGGGGACGCGGGGATCTGCACCTTCACCCCCTGCAGTCATCGTGCCACACACTGAGATGGGGAGAACTGGTGGTAGCTCCCCTGTGCCAGTATGCCTGTGTATCAGCAGCAGTGAGACTAATGTACTGAGACATGCAGATCTGAGACCATCCGCATGCAGAATCACGGGGGGGGGGGAAAGGCTCTTCTTGCTCAGCTTTCCGGAGAGCTGCAGCTCCCGCAGGGCTCTGGAGGTACCTGCATAAGCGAACAGCTCAGGGACCCTGACAAGAACCATCCTTTCCCAGCCTGACCTCAGTCTGGGTCAAGGCTGCATCCCAGTCATCCACAGAATTTTGCTTCATAATTCAGACTCTACCAGAAAAAAAATAAAACTGCACTCTGGCACTTTGCAGCAGTTCACTAATGATAATGATTTGATCCAGAGGCACGGGCAGGACAAAGTCATAAGAATGAGGCTCAGCTGCAGCATTTCTTGGGCACACTTGACTTTGCTGGATTCAAGATACACTCATGACTCCCTCCCCCAACAAAAACCCCAAAGAAGTAGAAGTCCTTGATCCGGTGCTTACATTTTTTCAGTCATTATTGGCATGAATTTCCCAATATAAACACCTCATCCTTGTATAAGGCGTATTGGATTGCCACTCTCCACTGCTTGACAGTCTTTATGGTTGTCCTTAAAACCAGCTTCATAGTGCCAGGTAATGAGTACTAACTATATGTGGTAACCTAGGAGACAAGAGGGATTCCCAAAAAAATCAGTGCCAAGGAAGTGTGGTAATCTACAACTAGTTGAGAAAAAAAGAGAGACTTAGACAAGCCCTGTGTGTTTGCAATAGTGCTATTAACAGTTCAGTTATCCTCCTGTGAGCTTTCGTGGGGGCAAAATGCACTGGACAAAGACACAGGATTCCCACAGCCCACAGGGATGGTCCTGCCCTCCTCCTGGGCCCATCACAGAAAAGGAAATGGCTTCCTGACCACAGCCAAGCTTTAGGTTTAGATCCTGATATGCAAGAGGCTATTCCGCACACTACATAAAACATCATTCACTGGGAGGAGCTGCCAGAGTTGATGGAGATTGTTAAAAGAGAAAGATTGCATCCATGCCACCTGGGACACTTCCATACTTACACATTTCTGCCAATTAGAAGCAAAAGGTTCAGAGATAAAAGAGCACAGAGCCAAGCTGGTCCACACGTCCAGCACCCAGTGCCAGCGGCATCGCTGCGCCTGCTCAGCTCCAACCCACAGAGGAGATGTTAGCACTGCTCCTTCTGTGAGGTGTAATGGCAAGTGCCTGCAAGTCTCGGGGAAGATCTATCGCTTGGAGGCCCCGAGAAGCTCAGAGCACATGTGTTAAAGAGATAAAATAATATTTTCCTGGTTAGCTCCCACACTTTATTGAATAAAGTTTAAAATCTTCACCCTGACTCAATCCATCTGTGCAGGTGTCATAGTACTTCCTCATTTTTAGTTTGGAAAGGAAGAAAATGCAGGGTGAGCAGATAAAACAGTTGCCTAGTTTGAATTTCACTTCTATCCCATAACTCTTTGCAGAGGTCAAGGAGAAAATGACAGGTGGAAAAATGTATCTTGGAATCACCAACCGGAGGTTTAAGAAGATTCCTTTCCAAAGTGCGTTACTGCAGACAGCAAGAGGAGCGAGCGGAGCTCCCTGGCTGGATCGACAGCGCAGGATGCAAGCAGCGAGCCCAGCCTGCCAGGGCGGGAGCGGGCGGCACAGCACTCCTACTGCCAGGCTGGAAACACGCTGGTTTAAACCTGCTTTTTAACATTACGGAAAAAGTTCCATTTCATTGCCCAAACAGACCGTCCCAGTGAACAGTGTCCAAAGCAAAACTCAGCCCGGCAGCAGCCCAGGGCTCACCCACTGTCCCTGCAGACGGACTGTGCCCAGCTGTGCTGGGACCTGCTCTCTGCTCCGGGGTGCCCGGGCTGGAGGATGCCCGGAGGTGCCCGTGGGGCTGAGCTGTGCCGCAAGGCTGCTCCAGGAACACTCCCTGTGCTGCCTGGCACCCAGCTGACAGTCGCTTTCTGTGTGAGCAGAACAGTATTTTGCGGTTCAAGTTTCTGGGAACTGTAAATAAGCTTGAATTCACTTGTCATCCGTCGCAAAGATTTACCAAGCTCAAAAGTTTTATTTCCAGTAAGTAGATAAAACTTTCTACCTGCACAGGGCTGTGGGCTATGTATATTAATAGTACTTCCTCAAAACAAGTGAAGTCACTGAAAACATCCCAAAAAGAGGACAGCAACAACCAACGATTCCCTCACACCAACAAGGTTCAGGATTTAACTATGCAAACGTATTGTTGTTGCTCTGTAATCACGATCTCTAATGAGATTCATTAATGAGTGATTCACAAGGGGAGGAAGCACAGGGTGCCAGCCCATGCCACTGTCTCAGGAGCACACTGCCAGCCCTGTGATAATTTCAAGTAGGACATGCCATGCCAACCTCCTATGCAGAGCTGTGGGAGGGAATCCCAAGGGACTGCATCTCAAAGTCAGGCAGCACGCAGCATACTCCTCTGATACAGCAAAGATCCATGAAAGGACCTGGCTTGCCAGGCCTGGAGACCACCCAGGGTAAACTCACAGGGCCCCCAGGTCTGCCCCAGCACCCTGGAGCTGATGCACTATCACTCATCAGCTGGGCACGGCCCAGATCCATTCCCATGGCAAAACAAGCAGGAGGCTCTTGAGGCACTGCCATGTACCTGCTGAGCAGTAGATACACCCTTGGGGCATGGGGAGGCAAATACAAGGAGGGAACACGTCACTGAGGCCCTGGGGTCAGCGTGTTCCGAGGCATCCCAACCCTGCGAGGGGTGATGCCACCACCACCAAAAGGAGAGACACTGGGGAGGAGCGCGCTGATGGTGCTTGCACACATCGGGCAAGTGCTGCACCCCCGCAGAGGCCCTGGGCTCCTCACGGCCACCAGCACCCACTGGCCCCATCCTCCCCTGTGCTGGCGTGGCTCGGGGCCACCCGGGCTCCTGGAAAGCAAGAGCATTGCTGCGCTCAGTCACTCTCTGGAAGCTGTTACCAGCAGCAGCTCCCTTCTGCCTTCTGGAGACAGCCAATTTTCCCCGTCGGCTGTGACAGGTTTCAGAGCTGCAGCTCAGCACAGACATCTTGTACTCAGCGAAAGGACAGAATTCCTTTCACACGTTTCAGTGCTACCGACCTGCTTATGCAGCCCTGTCACCAGCTCATCCCAGAGCCTCCCCAGGATTTAGAAATAGCAATCACGAGGCCTTGTACTTTTTCTCCCTCTTGTACCGAGCTTCCTGAGACTGTGCACACATATACGCATATATCTTGCTGACGGGAAGTTGTGCCAAGGATGTTTCGCATCTACTTCTGAGTGCAGCCCTGACTCCGGCCCAGTGAGAGCTCCGACCCCTGCACGCAGCAGAGTCCCGCTGGCTGCACTGGCGCTGCCGTCGCTGGGAAGGTGCAGCCGGAGAGCTGTCAGCAAGCCGTGACCGCCGCTGCTGCTGCCCAGCAGCACCCGAAGGGAGCCCCGAGGAGAAGCTGCGCAGATGAGCGGCTCTACCAGAGGGGATGGGCACTCCACTGCCAGCCTGCCGCCACCCCGGGGGCCATCACACCCTCTGAGGTTTTCAGTTTGCTCTTGGACGCTCCGTGGCACTGTTCAGTCCCTTCTTGCTGGCACACAACCACGTAGCTACACCACTCACCGTTACCTGCTTTAGGCAAAAGCAGGAAATCTAATGGCACATTTGGCTGCAGAGAGAGGTCAGGCCTTGCCCGGCTTTTGCCCCATCCCGGCCGGCCCGAGGCGCTTCCCCAGGCCTGCACAGCCCCACCCGTGTGCGAGCCACCTCGCTGCCCAGGGGCCACCCTCTGCTCTGCGCCCTGCTCACCGCCCCGGCAGCTCCCCACTCATTCCACAGGGTGCTTTTGGCTTTGGTTTATCTGGAGGCACTGAGCCCTTACTGGAGGGTAAGTCACTGCCATACCCCCGTTAAATCCCAAGTGCTCTACTCCTGAAAGGTGCAATAATTACACAGGTCTGGGTCCCTCCAGAAAGTCTCACCTCAACCTGTGTGGGTTTTTGCCCTGTCCTTTGAGCACTGACCGTAGAGGCCAGTGGTTTAATTTTGTCGTTTCTTTCCAATTGTAATGCTCTCATTCTAGCACAGCAACTTATTTTTAATAGAGTTTGGAAAGATTTTTTTGTATGCCTTCACTTCTACGCCAAGGATGTTTGCTCTCAATTTATTTCTGCTTTTCTTATCTTCCCAACAACTGCATCTCTTGTTCCAAGTCCTGCTCATTTTCTGCTCCTTATTGTGATTTTTCTTTAATTTCATCTTGTTCCCACACTTCCCAATCACACATTTCATCACTTCTGCTTCCCTATTGCCAACAATATGTGATTTCTTTATCTTAATTGTATCACCCAGTCATCTGGTTCCAGAATGGCATCTCTTTACCTCAGTGCAGTCCCTTTAATCATTACTGCTTCTGGCATGTAATAATAATAGCTGAGACAAGCTGTTAGCTTTCACCTCCTAGTTACAGTCACAAGTTTTTTTCATGTAAGTCCTAATGACAACACAACTGAAAACCCTCCAGACACCACTTCATACAGACCACAGAGGAAACCCACAACTCCACGAGCAGCAGGGAGAGGGGCAAGAGCAGCCCTCAAGGAGGAGAAGCCTTTCTGAAGGACCAGACCCAAGCCCCTGCAAGGAGCCCACGAGCAGAAGTCCCTGCACACTGTCCTGGCCAGCCACACAGCCAGTCCCTGCTGTCTGCTCCCGGGGGTGTTTCCTTCCCACAGAGCCTGGGCTGTACCCAGTCCCCTGCCAGGGGGCCTGGCGATGGGCAGGGCTCTCCCTGGGTGGGGGCAAATCAGCCTTCCCCCACAGCAGCTGGGACACCCTTTTTCCTCCAATCTGCCAGGCTGCACCCCCCTCGCTGATGCACAACTGCCCACAGAGAGACAAAGCTCTGTGTGCTTGGCAGCAAGCCCCTCACCCAGCAGAGAGGGCTCCTCGCCATCTCTTCCCTTGGCTGGAGGGCCCTTCTCCCGCCAGGCTGTGGGATTTGGCACCAAATGCCTTTGCTTGGTGCACGGCAGAAGTTACTGACTACCCGCACTGTCGGGGGTGAGATGTCTTCACCTGGCTGCCTCTGACTACACCGAGGACCTGGCACCCCCGGGCGCTCTGGATAACTGGCTATGCAGGCTTCAACATGCAGTGCCCTCCATGTCTCAGGTCTCCATCCAGCTCCTCAGTTTCTAGCACCCAAAGCTGCTACACAAAGTTTCCAAATGGCTTATTGGTGTTTAGACATCTTCAGCATTTAAGGGGTGGGTGCCCTGCTCAGTGCAGGCAGCAACAGCTGCTCTCCAGGGAGGGAGGAGCGGCACCAGCCCCACTGGACCAGGCCTGGAAGAGAGACCTTTGCAGGGCTGCCCAGCAGCCTACGAGGCTGCACCGTCAAAGGGGTCTGGTAGCTGTGTGCTTGCTCCAACCCACACACCAGCAGGTTTTCTGGATTAAAACTTTGCTGTCAGGATCCACTCGTCTAGCCTTAGTAGCTCCAGGAAAAGGCAAGGCTGTGATTCCATTGAAATATATCAGCAATAAGAAGTTGTACATGCGGGTAAGAGTTATATTGATACTAAGAACACCTTAAATGCCACTGCATAAGCTAGCACAGTGTAGAAGGAGTAGCTGCATGTGTCAGACTCAGCACCTCTGTTTGTATTCTGATCCACAAGCACTGCTTAGAAGGTTAGCAAGATCCTGGATCATACAGAGAGGAGCATTTTATTTATGTCAGGGTACCGTGGAGCCAGCTATGAATCAGTGCAGGAGAGTATCTGGCCACCTGATTTGCACAATGGTAGAATTGAATTGGAGCTTGAATAATATAGGTCAAATAAAAAGAAGGGGGGGGGGGGGGGAGCGGGGAGTTACACATCAGGAAAAACTGACAAAAGGAGTTATTTAGTCTAGAGAAAAGTCATTTACACAAGGTACCATATTTTGTATTTGTCAATGTAAAGCAATCCTTGCTGATCTATCAGAGGACTCCAGACAGTCCCGTGCTAAAGGTCAGCAGCTCAAGCAGAGGAGGAATGTGCCCCACCAGATCTACAGGGCAAGGGCTGTGCTCGTGCTCTGTGCTCCTGTCCTACCCTACCAACAAGGCTGCAACCTCAGCATCCAGGCAAAAACCTGCTGCAGGTCAACAAAATTAACCACTACATTACAGCAAGAGTAGTAGTCAGAAAAGAACCACTATCTGTCCCTTAGCATCGCTACAGGGTTGATTTATACTCTAGAGCAACTGTACTTTTAGTACAGTTTCAAAAAGTTTAGTACTTTTCAAAAGTTTAACATATCATAAGTGTAACCACTCCAAAAACCTGTGCAGAGACAGAGCATGAAGCGGTGCCAAGCATTTCCAGAACTAACAAGTCCATGAGCTGCTTCAGGATGAAGAGCTACACGTAGGAGACAAAATGAGGGAAAGTTCTTATTAAATGGTAAGAAAGAAAGCAGATGTTGTGCAGTAGCTGGAACAGAAGGACGGCGCTGACTGACCCAGATGTCTGTGCATTTATGTACAGGGAAGGAAAACACACAAAAGACTAAACAGGGCTCTGGAGTAGTAGCAAATTTGTTTAACAGCCCTGTAAGCCCCACTGCCTCTGCTCCTGCCAAAGCAAGAGAAGCAGGCAGAGGGTGTACAGGTTCAGAGGGCAGTGCCACAGGCACTGAGCCTCTGTCCGAAAGGTTTTTGCAAACCAAGGTGAGCGCAGTCTAATGCAAGTGAAAAGGCAGAATGTGCAAATACTGACAGAGATGTACAAGAGGTTTATCAAAGGAGGCTGTGAGCAACTGGCATTAGCAGAGACAAGGGGAAGGTGCTGGACCAGTCCCCAAGAAGCACTACCTATGCAGGGACCCACCGAGTGGCAAACCCAGCTCTCCGCAGGTTGTCCTAGAGAGCTCAGCTTCATGGTGCTGAGACAGGGGAACCCTGAGTCAAGGTGTGTCCTGATGCAGAGGAAAAGGCCAGGGAGCAATTTATTTAGTACATATGATCACAGTGAACAGAAGGGTCACGGGAGCAGGAAAGCACTGCTTTCCAAAGTAACCCTGAAACAGTCATCCTTCATGGTCTTTCTGATGCATCAAGGGACTGCCAGGACAGAGTAAGTGCCTGCAGAGCTTTCGGGGAGCAAGGAAAAACACAGGACAGTGACAAGCCACCAGAGAAGCACAGATGTTGGAAGGGGAGCCTCTGCTCCAGCATCTGCCCCTCATGAGTCGGCTTTCTCCTTTATTAGGGAAAACCCCTGCGCTGCTTCTGCTGGGACCTGCCAAGGCAAGAGCAGCCGGCAGGACGCTCAGAGCTTGCGCGGTGCCAGGGAGCGGGTGAGAGGCAGAGAGCACACGTGGGAATCTTCATTCAGAAGTCCCTGAGGCTCAACTCTGCTGAACGTGACTGAAAGCGCTGCGTGGCAGTAACACTGCTTTCAATCCTCCTTATTCCCATACATCGAGCCTGCATACTCATGTGGTTTAAATCTTAAGCATTCGAGGCATGTTGATGTATTGAAATACTTCTTCCATGCAAATAAGACTCTATATAATCCATTCTAGGCAGCCATAACTTAAACTGACAGCAACTAAAAACTGGGGGAGGCTGCCACGGGCATGACAAACACAGATAACAATACCTAAATGCAGAGTGAAATGCACCAATAGGCAGCCCTGGAAACAGATGGGGAAAGTCCTCCTGGGCACTCCAAGGTAAAGGTGCTCACCTGCACAGGTCTAGGGCTCAGGGAACAGGTCAGTGCTGGCACTTCAGCTTCTCCCGTTAAAAAGGAGAAGCTGCCAGAGGAAAAATAAAATCAACAAGGGATGCCATCTGAAGCAACGTTAAGCATCTTCTCAGAGAGGAGATCTTTACAGGCACATTTTTCCCCAGGAGGAGCTGCCCTCCCAGCTGGCACCCCGCAGCCAGACAAGCTGCCCCCAGCATCGCCCCGAGGGCGCGCGCTCCGCACGGCTGCGGACAGGCTGCACGGGCAGAGCCCGCTGCTGGCCCCTCTGCACTGCCCAGAGACCCTCACACCCAGCTTTAAACTCGCCCTGTGCTCTGCCCTCCCTGCATGCCCAGAGACCCCTCCTCCGCCCCTGCCAAGCCAGGACTAGAGCAGCTCCCGGCTGTGGTACCCGAGCCACTTCCTTCTGACACAGCCCTACTCCAGCTGCCTATCCAGAGCTTCCCCTGTGCTCAGGCCTGGCCAAGCTGATTTTTTAGAGAACCATCTGTATCCTATCTGCATATACATTTGTGGGTAATAAGGCCAGGAGGGACCTGATGATCACCCAGCCTGACCTTGCGCCAAGCACAGGCCATCAGACTGCCCTGGATTAATTCCAGTTTGAACAGCCACAAGTCTTTTTAGAAATAAAACATTTGATCTTCACTGCAGCATTTCTAGTGAGGAAGAGATCCTAGGTGCATTGCTCCAGTGCTTAATTACACTCAGACTTTCCATTGTGTAGCTTCTTTCTAATCTGAACTTGTCTGTCTTCAGCTGCATCTAGTTAGACAGACCTTTGTCTGCCAGACAACAGAGCTGTCTGCTATCAGAGTTCCATTCCCTACATAAGTACTTACGGGCAGAAGTAAGTTGCTTCCGCAGCCTGCCTCTGATAGAAAATAAAGAGATCTCTCTCTTGCAGGCTTTCACCTTATGGCATGATTTCATTCTGTAATCATCTCGTAGCTCTTCCTAACTCTTCTTTTAGATGTCAGCTTCCACCCAAGCATAGCTAGCAGAACTGGGCACATTGCTCCAGACACGCTGGTAGGAAATAACCTCCAACTTCTACCTGTTCTCTAGTTCATCCATGAAAGGAGTTAGCCCTTCCAGCCCAGCTGGAAGCACCCCTTCCTCTCTCACAGGGTCACCAGTTCCCAGCAAAGCTTTCTCCTCCCTTTATCAACATTCTGTAAGACTTGGCTTCTCATTTACATTCTCTCTACATTTACATTTTCATTTTCTTTCACTCATTTATATCTTTCTCCTAAAATCCTTTCTCCTATACGATATGCTTCACAATTATTTTCAACTTTGTGAAATTAGCCCTTCTAAACACCAAGTGTACACACATATATGGATTTGGATTTTATTGTGTTCATACATAAGAAACATAATTGAGTAACAACCCCCTGCCATCAAAGCTACCTCAGAGGTTTAGTTCCGTAACTAGTCCCTCTCTGTCCAAACAAGAGCTAATGCAGAACTCTTGGATGCAACTCCCAAGACAGGGAACTGTCACATATGGGTTTTGGAAACGTCAAGGCCATTTTAGTTTCGGTAGTGTGGGACCTCCAGCACACATCACTCCAAGCAAAATATTCCATGCAAACCTAGTCTTTTCTGTCTTTCTGTAAATTCATATGGAGCTGATCCTCCTGCTCCACCACATGTTCCGTTTTTCACAGCAAACACCTGATACCATCCCAGCTCCTGCTCTATGTACCAGGACATCGATCATCACACATCTGAGATCACTTGCTGCTGAGCTGTCAGCACCAGAAGTGCCACTTAGGACAGAGACTGACCTTCCACCACCTTTGTCCCCCCAGTCTCTCCCAGAGAGGTATAACCCAACAGATTTCCAGTTATAGGTTTTCCAATGTTAACGTTCCACTTAACTTTCCCAGCAGGTCTCAGCAACAACAAATAGTTCAAATTGGCTCTCATAAATGAGCAATTCTGAATCTTCTTGTTTATCACCCAAGCTTCTGGCACTGATGCATAGCAATTAAATAACTTTGTTAATGTATCTTTCCTAAATCCTTATGGCACAAACAGGAATGCCATGAGATCTTATCACTCCTGCTCGCAGTTGGGGATTTACAAGCACAGGCAGTAACTCAGATAAAGATATTCCAACTGGTGCATGAAATCATACCAAAGCTCTCCCCAGTCCCCCCACAATAGGCTACTGCAGCCCTTGGGATAAAAAACTGCTGCTTCAGACAGAGATGTTGCCCCTAGCTAGATCTTTTTGAGAATCAAAGTTCCCTTCCAATCAAATTGTCATGCCAATGATTATCTTTACCATCATTGTAATTAACCTTCTCACGGATAAAATTCAACTGATCAAAATGTTTCTCTTCTCCAGGGCTCTGTGTGACTCGAGCAGTGGCTAGTCCATCCCCGCTGCTGGATGTTTCCATAGCCTCCCCTGGCTCTCACAGGACAGTCTTCTTGCATTCATCTCCTCTCCACATGCACTGCTGATCACTAGCACTGCCTAACCTCACCTGCCCTCCTTTTATCTCTTCTTATGGAGGGAAGAAAAAAAAAAAAACACAACCCCCTCACAAACAATTGGTCACTGGTCTTACAAGGGGTGGGGGGAGCACAGCAGTGAGGCCAATGAGGGTACCAGCAGCATCACCTGCCCCCAGTGAAGCCTGCAGAATGGGCACAAGCCAGGTGGAGCCCAAGCTGCTCTGGGACAGACCCAAGTGCGTGGGGACGGGCGTGCACCCTGCTGATGGGTGCTGCCCACATCTCCCTTTCTGCCTCTGTGCTTGTGATAAAGCTCCCCTGTGGCATGATACCCTCTGAGGTTACTCTGAGCCTTGCTTATACAGATAGCCTAAAGATTTTTGCTGGCTGATGCTGCTTTACTTTCCCCTGAGAACACTGTCCTTTGTGGGGGATGGTGGATAACCCCAGTGAGAACCACCGAGGAAAAGAGATAGACAGAAATAAAATTTTTTTCATCCCAAGCCAAGGCACCAACACTGCCACATGACGTGCAGAAAATTAACTCTGAATCTGCCTAGTGAAAGCTATTTGTTTCCAGGTGACATCTACCCGGAGGTCAGCCTACATGGTCAGATTTCAGTTTTGGTGTCTGGAAAAGAAAACACACAAAATACTCGTGCTTTTCTCTGGCACCTAGCAACAGTGCTCAGTGCTGTGAATAAAACCAGCCTGAAGCTCTGCAGGAAGTGCAGGAGGAGGACAAGCCCTTGGGCTAATTTACAAGCAATGAAAACACTTTCTACACAATGTCCTGACACTGTGGCAGCCATTTTCTCTACACAAAACAAATCTAATATTTGTTGTTCTTTCAGCCAGGCTTTTCCTGCCCTAGAAACAGTCCTGAAGTGCTCTTAAGCGTCCCCTGTGCTGCTAAATTACTTGTGGCTGCTGGAGCGTCACCTCCACAGGGACATTTAAGTGGAAGTCCCTGCTGGGCCCCAACGGGCTGGGCAGGGGGCCACGCACAAGCTGCCATCCTCGCAGGGTCGCACACACACAATCTCCTCCTGAGCCTCAACGCCGGCTCCTGGCGACCGCAAACCCCCGACAGCAGATTCCCCCGAGACGCTGCTTCAGCATCCTGGGCAGAGCCGTGACCCGGCAGGCACGGGGTGCTGCTGGCTCTGTAACGGATGGATGGACGTTTTGTTCACTAAGTACTGTGGAAAATTACGGGGACGTTTAACCAAAAACGGGGGTTTGACTTGTGAAAATACTTTTGTAAACATGTTCTCGCATATGCTCTTAGAACACCAAATAAGGGAAGGTTCACCTAGAGGACACCAGAGGAAGACTACGAGCCTTCATCCGACGACCACCAGGAGGCAGAAAAACGACCCCCTAGCACCAAGGACACGCAGGCACAAAGTACAAGCGCAAGGGCAGGTAAACAGGAAAGGAGGCCGCCTAAAACTGGGACTGAAACCTGCCAGGGCGCGACAGTTGGCCCAGCAGAGACTCCCCTGTCGCCCAGCGCTGATTTTGCTTATGCCCTGACAGTTACAATTAATAACATTCTGATTGGAAAACTCATACAACATAGCCTCTGTAATCCTAATTTATAACAATTTTGGTGCCGTGACTCGGATGAGACCGCTCGGGTAGGACGGGATCACCGGGGAGGCGCGCCCCACTGCTATCAGTGGTGGCCTCGGTGGTCTCGGTCCCTGCCTCGCTCTCACCGACGAACCTAAAACTGGGGCAGTAAGCAAAAGGAGCGGTCGACCCTGTAAACTTTGTGCACAAAGGTCCGGACGAAGACGCTGGAGGCGTGGGTATTTGCGTTTGCCAAGGGGCCGTTCGGTCGGGGTCGGGGGTCCTGGAGTGTTGTGTATGAGAGGGGAACCGGCAGCTCGGATTCCCCAGGCGAGTGTGGACCCTCAGTAGTGCGGTTCCCATTGCCCGCGAGGGCGTGGACCACGAACAAGGGGGAGCGGTTGCGTGAGAACGACTGAGTGCACTCCAGAAGATGGGGCAGGGGAAAAGCAAACCCCTGGTACCTGTAAAACTTCCCCCCGTTCCGAGGGACAGTCCGCTGGGGTTTATGTTAGATAATTGGAAACACTATCCAGACACTAGGAACAAAGACAAGGCAAAAACGATCCATTATTGTGTAGAAGTATGGGGAGGTAGGCAGATATCACAAAATGTATATTGGCCTATATTTGGATCATCAGAAGGATGGGCGAGACAGAGTCTAAATATATGGGTGAACACTAAAGTTCCATTCAGTCAAGAAGAAAGTGATTACGCAAAAATATGGACGGAAAGACCTGAGGAGGTATTTCTATTCACATTAAAAGAAAAATCAGATTCAAGGAGGAAGAATAGGAGCCAGGAAGAGGTACCAATAGTTCCACCTCCGTATGTACCTCCAGCTCCAAATGCACCTCCTGCTCCAGCTCAAGAGGAAGACGATGGAGAATCTGGAGAATCGGATCCCACAGAACGAGAGGGACCGAGAACCAGGAGTAGAGCTAGACAACACAATCTATACCCCCTTAGAGAAATGCCCATGGGGGGACCGCAACCAGAAATTGGCTTTATCTCAGTACCCCTTAGTTCAGGGGACGTAAGAGAATTTAAAAAAGAAATGGGGAAACTTTTGGATGATCCCTTAGGTGTGGCGGAAAGGCTCGATCAGTTTCTGGGGCCTAACACATATACATGGGATGAAATCCAGTCCATCTTAGATATATTATTTGCAGCAGAAGAAAAGAATATGATCAGGCGCGCAGGGATGCGCATTTGGGATGCAGCACATGCCGGAGGGCCACAGGCAGATACTAAGTGGCCCTTACAGAGACCCAATTGGAATCATCAGAATCAAGGGGACAGGACTCATATGCAGGATCTGAGGTCCATTATTATCCAAGGGGTCAGGGAGGCAGTCCCGAGAGGACAAAACATCAGCAAAGCTTTTAATGAAAGACAGAAGAAGGATGAGACTCCTACAGATTGGCTAGAAAGATTGAGAAAAAATATACAAATGTATTCAGGCCTAAAGCCAGATACACCGGCGGGTGAGGCAGTCCTAAAAACTCAATTTGTGTCAAAATCCTGGGATGATATCAGAAAAAATTAGAAAAGTTGGAAAATTGGCAAGATCGGGGAATGGATGAATTGCTAAGGGAAGCTCAGAAGGTATTTGTTAGGAGGGATGAGGAGACACATAAAAGACAGATCAGAATGATGGTGGCGGCAGTAAGGGAAACTGGAAAACGAGACTTCCCTCGACGAGAAAGCAGGGAGCGGGATTCTCCCCGTAGGCAGGGACCGAATTCGAGGATGGGATTCAGAAAGAAGGATGGAAACGAAGAGGTAGAGAAAAAGGAAGCAAATACATGCTTCTATTGTGGAGCAAAGGGACACTTCCGAAGGGAGTGTCGGAAAAGGATAAGGGATGAAAAGATGTTTAAAGAAGATTAGAAGGGTCAGGGACTTTATCTGCTGGGGACCCAAAAACACCGAGAGCCCTTGATAAAGATTAAAATTGGTCCCCAGCGCCAGGAGTTTGAATTCCTGGTAGACACGGGAGCGGAAAGATCAACCATCCAGGTTTTACCATCTGGATGTAGGGTCTCCCGGGACACTACTCAAGTGGTGGGTGCAAAAGGGGAGCCCTTTGAGGTTCCCATCATTAAAAATGTGCTAATAGAGACGGAATCTAGAATATGACTGGGGGATCTTCTATTAATCCCCGAAGCAGATTACAATTTATTAGGGAGAGATCTAATCATAGAATTAGGATTAAAATTAGAAGTCATCAATAAGGAACTGAAAATAAGATTGTACCCCCATAGAATGGGGGATGAGGAGAAAATCAACCCAGAGATATGGTATATGCCTGACAGTGTTGGGCAGCTCAAGATCCCACCCTTTTCAGTAACTATAAAAGACCCGGAGGTCCCAATTAGAATCAAACAATACCCTATACCTCTGGAAGGAAGAAGAGGACTAAAACCTGAGATAGGCTATTAGATAAAGGACTTCTGGAGCCCTGTATGTCTCCTTTTAATGCCCCCATCCTACCGGTAAAGAAATCAGACGGATCTTACCATCTCGTACATGACTTAAGAGAAATCAATAAACGAACGGTGGCTCGGTTTCCGGTAGTCGCCAATCCATACACCCTACTAGGTAGTTTGGGACCAGAGAATCATTGGTACAGTGTAATTGACTTAAAAGATGCATTTGGGGCTTGCCCCCTCGAAGAGAGTAGTAGGGATTATTTTGCCTTTGAATGGGAAGACCCAGAAACTCACAGACATCAGCAATTAAGATGGACCGTGCTCCCGCAAGGATTCACGGAGTCACCGACTCTATTTGGACAGGCATTAGAACAGATTCTCCAAGAATATCAGATAGGGGAAGGGGTTACTATGATTCAGTATGTGGATGATCTCTTGATTGCGGGAAGCGAGGAAGAGAGAGTGCATGAGGAAAGTATTAAGTTACTAAACTTTTTGAGCGAAAAGGGGTTAAAGGTATCTAAGGCAAAACTGCAGTTTGTAGAAGAAGTGAAATATCTGGGCCATTATTTGAGTAAAGGGGAAAAGATAATAGATCCAAAAAGGGTAAATGGGATACTCTCGCTCCCACCCCCAAAGAATAAAAGACAGGTAAGGCAGTTACTAGGATTAGTGGGGTATTGCAGGCAGTGGATTGATAATTATAGCAATAAAGTGAAATTCTTATATGACAAACTTAGTCAGGATGGGTTATTAAAGTGGAGTAATGAGGATGAACGGTCCTTGGAACAGATACAGCACGATCTTATCAATGCTCCTGTTCTAAGCTTGCCTGATCTAAAGAGACCATTTTACTTGTTTGTAAATACCGAAAACGGCACGGCATATGGGGTATTAACTCAAGACTGGGCTGGGAAAAAAAACCCAGTGGGATATTTGTCAAAATTGTTAGATCCAGTAAGTAAAGGGTGGCCAACGTGCTTACAGGCAGTAGTAGCCTGTGCCCTCCTGGTGGAGGAGGCTAATAAGATAACATTTAATGGAGAGCTGAAGGTATTGTCCCCACATAATATCAGGGGAATATTGCAACAAAAAGCTGAAAAATGGGTAACAGACTCGAGATTGTTAAAGTATGAGGGAATTCTGTTAGACTCCCCAAAATTGATACTAGAAGTAACAACGCTGCAGAATCCGGCCCAATTCATATACGGGGAGCCTAATGAGGATAAATTAATTCATGACTGCATGTTAACCATAGAGGAACAGACAAAAATAAGGCCGGACCTGGAGGAAGAGGAACTAGAGGAGGGAGAGAGATTGTTTGTGGATGGATCATCGCGAGTGATGGAAGGAAAGAGAGTGTCTGGTTATGCAATAGTAAGGGGAGAAGGGTTTGGGGTTCTGGAGTCCAGACCCTTAAGTAAGTCCTGGTCTGCACAGGCATGTGAACTATATGCAGTCTTGCGGGCGCTAAAATTACTGAAGAACAAGACGGGAACCATATATATGGATTCTAAATACGCATATGGGGTGGTACATACATTTGGGAAAATTTGGGAAGAAAGGGGGTTAACGAATTCACAGGGGAAGGATCTGGTTCATCAGGAATTAATAAAGCCAGTTCTTCAGGCCCTACAAGGACCTAGAAGAATTGCCATAGTACACCTCCGGGGCCACCAGAAAGGCATAAACTTTCGAAGTAGGGGGAACAATGCGGCTGATCAAGAAGCAAAGAGGGCAGCCCTATTGAGAAAAGCACAACCGGAGCCTTGGAATACAGCCGAATAGCCCCATGAGAGGTCACACAGGATTTATAGTTTTACAATACAGGAAAAGGAAAAATTGTCTCAGATGGGACTACAGGAAAATTCGGAAAGAGAGTGGAAACTCCAAGATGGGAGAACCATATTACCAAAATCTGTAGCCCTGGGAATTTTACAAAGGATGCATAATCAGACTCATTGGGGTGTACAAGCATTGGTCGATCAATATGCTACTAAATATATGTGTATTGGGCTATATAATTTAGCTCAGCATGTGATCAGGGGTTGCCTAACCTGCCTCAAGGTAAACAAAAATTATCTAAGGGAACGCCCGCTGCGGGGGAGACCAATAGCATATAGGCCATTCGCAAATATTCAGTTGGATTTTACTGAGCTACCTAAAGTAGGGAGATATAAGTACTTATTAGTGGTAGTGGATCATCTAACACACTTCGTTGAAGCATTCCCTGTAGCAAGAGCAACGACACAAACAGTAGTAAAAGCCTTATTAGAAAATATTGTTCCTAGATACGGGGTCACAGAGAGAATTGACTCCGATAGGGGACCTCATTTTGTATCTAAAATCATAAAAGAAATTACAAAAATCTTGGGAATAAAATGGGACTATCATACTCCTTGGCATCCTCAAAGTTCAGGGAGGGTTGAGAGAATGAATGGGGAAATAAAAAAACAATTAACAAAACTTATGTTGGAAACAAAATTATCATGGGTAAAGTGTCTGCCATTGGCACTGCTAAATATAAGGACCCAGCCAAGGGCTGACATGGGGATATCCCCGTTCGAAATATTATATGGGATGCCTTACAGTCTAGAAGAACCACAGGATCATCCAAATTTTAGGGATCAGAACATTAATACATATCTCACTAACCTAATGAAGTACAGAGAAGAACTATGGAAAAAGGGCATGATAGCCCAAAGACCCCCGCTGGAACTGAAAATTCACCAAATAGAGCCAGGGGCCTGGGTACTGATAAAATCATGGAAGGAAGCATCGCTAACCCCACAATGGGAGGGTCCTTATCTTGTATTACTCACCACAGAAACTGCAGTAAGAACAGCGGAAAGAGGGTGGACACATGCCAGCAGAGTCAAAGGACCAGTGGAGAAACCTACATCCGAGTGGCAGGTAACCAGCCTTCCCGGGGATCTAAAACTGAAGCTCAAAAAGACCTACTAGTGACTGAGCATTTAACTGATACTGCCCAGGTGAAAAGACTGGTTTTGCAATTTAGGGGTAGAAATTAGATATAAAAAAAAAAAAAAAACGTGATTGTCATCGTTACTCCTTTGTATGTTGTGTATATACAATATGTGGGAAAGGGTGATGGCCACGCTGGCGTAAAAGAATTCCAAGAACATTGGAGTTGATCGATTAAAATTCTTGCATTTGGAACCTAAAAGCCTGCAATTGTCTAGAAGGGTTCGGGGTCGAGCTCCAGGAAATCACCAGATTTGGCAACTGATCGGCAGGAATCCCGGTAGGGCCCGATCCCCTCCTGAAGAACGCCCCTGCTGCCGAGAAGGTGGTACCCCTCGTGGCTGGCGGCAACCGAGTCGACGAGCGAGGCAGAGGGGCAAGACACTGTGGAGGAAGGGGGCCCACGGGCGGGATGCTTCTTGAATCATGCCTAAGAAATTGCCACAAAGATGAAATTCAGGGAGCCGGAAAGTCCCCTTCTAAAAACTGGCTGAACTTGGAATTGCAGGACCAAAACGGTAATTTTGGAGAACATGGTTTTAGAAAAATACAGTGTGGACACCACTTCACCCCACTCATACTTTTGTTGTTAGCCATTCTGCGTATTGACAGAGCTGACAGCGCGTCGGAAGAAACATCACATGAACCCTTCAAATGGACTTTAATACGATGGGAGGATCAGAAGGAAATACAGGATAGAACAACCCCAGGGGGCCCTAGCTTTACAGCACATCTCTCTTCCCTTATTACAATAGCTGCCATACAAGCACAACTCAAGGCCTTTTATATGCGTCCTGCCTCGAACCCCGGTAAAGGGTACTGTAACTCACCTGGCCATTACTATTGTGCTTATTGGGGATGTGAAACGATTGCCTCTGACTGGAGCGTGACACCGGACCAATCTATAAAGGTTGGATGGGGACCTTATGGGTGTAATCCACCTAAGCACGGCTATGATGGAACAGTGCAAGGTAGTAGCACTTGTTATTATATTTATATTAATATCACTAATCCAGAGGACCCTGGATGGTTAATAGGGAAAACTTGGGGAATCCGATTCTGGGAGCCAGGGACAGACCGGGGAGGTTTATTGTTAATTAAGAAGGAGAGAATTCAAAGCGAGCCCAAAATAGTAGGACTCAATGGGGAACTTTCAGACGGGGCTGAGAATTTGCAAAATTCTACTTGGGAGTCAGAAAATGAGACTGACATCTCACTGGTATAAATCATGGTTCAATTATTCTCCTTGGCTGATCTACTATTGCTGGGCCATTAATTCTGTTGCTATTAGGACTGACGTTTGGACCCTGTATTTTTAATAAAGTAATCACTACAGTCAAAGGACACTTAGAGGCTGCGCATCTAATGCTTGTAAGGACCAAATATGACCAAATTCCAGAGGTACCAGAAGAAGAAACCCTAGAGTTAGCTAAGCGTGAATTGCAAAGATATAGTGAACAAAAATGAGCAAAAGAAAAAGGGGTGATTGTAATGGATTGATGGATGTTTTGTTCACTAAGTACTGTGGAAAATTACGGGGACGTTTAACCAAAAACGGGGGTTTGACTTGTGAAAATACTTTTGTAAACATGTTCTCGCATATGCTCTTAGAACACCAAATAAGGGAAGGTTCACCTAGAGGACACCAGAGGAAGACTACGAGCCTTCATCCGACGACCACCAGGAGGCAGAAAAACGACCCCCTAGCACCAAGGACACGCAGGCACAAAGTACAAGCGCAAGGGCAGGTAAACAGGAAAGGAGGCCGCCTAAAACTGGGACTGAAACCTGCCAGGGCGCGACAGTTGGCCCAGCAGAGACTCCCCTGTCGCCCAGCGCTGATTTTGCTTATGCCCTGACAGTTACAATTAATAACATTCTGATTGGAAAACTCATACAACATAGCCTCTGTAATCCTAATTTATAACAGCTCCACGATGAGTCAGACACGGGTGCCGCTGGCTCCACGGGGTGCAGCGAGGCAGACACGGGTGCTGCTGGCTCCACGGGGTGCAGCGAGGCAGACCCGGGGTGCTGCTGGCTCCACGGGGTGCAGCGAGGCAGACACGGGTGCTGCTGGCTCCACGGGGTGCAGCGAGGCAGACACGGGTGCTGCTGGCTCCACGGGGCGCAGCGAGGCAGACCCGGGGTGCTGCTGGCTCCACGGGGCGCAGCGAGGCAGACACGGGTGCTGCTGGCTCCACGGGGCGCAGCGAGGCAGACACGGGTGCTGCTGGCTCCACGGGGCGCAGCGAGGCAGACACGGGTGCTGCTGGCTCCACGGGGTGCAGCGAGGCAGACACGGGTGCTGCTGGCTCCATGGGGTGCAGCGAGGCAGACACGGGTGCTGCTGGCTCCACGGGGCGCAGCGAGGCAGACACGGGTGCTGCTGGCTCCACGGGGTGCAGCGAGGCAGACACGGGTGCTGCTGGCTCCATGGGGTGCAGCGAGGCAGACACGGGTGCTGCTGGCTCCACGGGGCGCAGCGAGGCAGACCCGGGGTGCTGCTGGCTCCACGGGGCGCAGCGAGGCAGACACGGGTGCTGCTGGCTCCATGGGGTGCAGCGAGGCAGACACGGGGTGCTGCTGGCTCCACGGGGCGCAGCGAGGCAGACCCGGGGTGCTGCTGGCTCCACGGGGCGCAGCGAGGCAGACACGGGTGCTGCTGGCTCCACGGGGTGCAGCGAGGCAGACACGGGTGCTGCTGGCTCCACGGGGTGCAGCGAGGCAGACACGGGTGCTGCTGGCTCCACGGGGCGCAGTGAGGCAGACACGGGTGCTGCTGGCTCCACGGGGTGCAGTGAGGCAGCACATCACCGGCCCACTGAGGAGAGGAGCCAGCTGGAGGCTCCTGTCAGCTTCACATTCCCCCTGGTCAGGGTCTCACGGGATGGTGCTGGGTGGGGACACAGCTCCAGGGAGCCCCAGCCTCCCTGCCCAGCCTGAGACTCTGGACCCTGCTGTCCTCTTCTAGCCAGGGCCCCGCAGGGCCCGCATTGTGCACGGGGCCACATCTGCAGGCGACAGCTGCCTTGCAAAGCCATAAGAGCCACCGGTGCACCCGTTCAGACTAAGTACTGGTGACCCACTGAGAGAGGATCAAAAAAACCCTTCCCTCGTGCACCAGCTGGCAGCAGTCACCGTCTCTGCACTGGACTCAGAGCTGCAGCACAGCATTCCCACCAGCCCAGAGTCACCAGCCCCCTCCAGCATCCCCCCCACTCATGGCACGTCCCCAAGGAGCCAGGCACTCCCTGCACACCAGTGCTTCTGGGACACGGGACTGTCAGAGACTGCGGGTCCCCGGCTCAGCAAGCTGACATCATGTGCCTCATGTTGCCAAACACGGATGAGCTGTTGCTAGAACAATCAATTTTTAAATATCTCTCTGCCTGTTACGCTCAGCCCTGCAGTAACTATAGTAACCGTGCTCCGGGCTCCCCCTCTTCCAAGGTGCTGCCGCTGTGCCCGGGGCCGGGGGCTCCAGGCACTGAGGGGGCTGGTTCCTCCTGGGCTCTGCCCCGGGCTGCACCGCGGGTCACCCCAGAGCCGCCCACCGTCCCTGCCCCAGCAGCACCATCCTGGGCTGCCGGCTGCCACCGCCGGGCCCTGGCACGGGGACTCTGTGCACACCAGAGGCCTCTGAGAGCAGAGGAAGCGTTCCCACTGCCGGCAGCGCGCCCCAGCACCTGGGGAGCAGGGATTACCCCGGGGGGGCCACACTGCCTGCCCACGCGGCGTTTGCAGCACCCTACCCCAAACTAGGGGATCCGGCACGGTCCTGCAGAGCAGATTTCCTCTCGCACACGTGGCTTTCGGCAATAACTCGAACAGCCCTGGCACCGTGGCAGAGCCCCCGTAGCTCAGTCCCCAAGCCTCGGCGCAGGCAGGTGCTGTGCGAGTGCCCCATCCGTCCCGAGCAGTGCCCCTCCGGTGCGGGTGCTCACAGGGAGACCATGCAGGTCACCAGGTAAGAGTCAAGAGCAAACCACACTTATCTTGTTTGCTGAGCTGAATTAAAGGATCAAGCAACTGATACTAGGATCAGAAGCACAAAAGGAAGGACCAGCAATGCCTGTTGCCAGCATCGGACGTTCCGGTCACTGCCAGCTGAGCTCTGGGCTCCCCTCAGGCGTGCACAGTGCTGCAGCAGCGGGCGCTGGTGCAGCAAACCTCTCCCTGGGGTGGGTGCAGACCCAGCTCTCAGGCTGCACACTTGTCCGTTAAAAGCTTGGTTAGGATGGTGCTCCCATCCTCAACGCGCGGCTCGCACACAGCCTGGTCTGGAGCGCAGCCTCCCACCACCTGCACAGCGGGAGCGCATCTCCCTGGCAGCGTGTGAGGGGGCCCACTGCAGAAACCCCCCGCCCCACTGTAGGAAAGCACATCAGGATGTGGTCTAGGTTACCTGGTTCACCTACGAGAGTACAGAAGATGTGCTTAGGCTTCTGAGGGGATGTTTACCTTGTTTCTCTCCCCACCTCCATTCTGCTCAGTAAAAATGCAAATGAAGTGTTGTCATTAAATTCACTCTTTTTGCAATGCAAATAATGTGTGTGTTCCCTCTGTACCTGCCTCCCAGATTTCGGAGGTGGAGAACAAGGAGGGAGGTGGGTAGGCTGAAATGCAACCTTAATTGGACTCCTCCCCAGACAACAAACTGAATTTCTCAAAATCATATAAATCATGTAATATCAATTATTCAATCATTCTGCTAATCTCAAGGCTTTCAGAAGACCTCCAGCTTTGTATAAAAGCTATACATGACATATCAATTATTGACAGCCTTGCCATCAGAGGACTAACACCCAAGAACATATCCCTTCTGAATGCAAGTGGAGCATGCAGTCCTCCCCTGGGACCAGGGGAAGTGCTCTTGGAGACGCTTCATCACACCAAATCCCGCCACTGCATTTTATAAATCCTGTACTGTTAGATGCATTTATCCTGCAAACAACTTTGCAGTATAATTCTTATGATTTTTTCCTGAGATTACCAAGGTCCACATAACCAATGTACATAAAGTTAAGAAATTAACTCAGAGCCCACGGATCTGACAATTACGTATGCAGACAATTTCTGGAGCGTCCCATGGGATTAGCCTCTCTGCATACACATACCGTATCAAGAACCGTTTCTTTTGCAGATGGTGGCAACTGAGAGGGGGCAGCCCGTATGACACCTTAGGGTAACCATGTGCCCTGCTAGCCCCCAGCCCAAAAATGGGCAGTTGCATCCTCCATCCGAGCAGAGCAGGGGTCAAACTTGAATCATCGCCCATAAACCGAGTTTTCCCTGCAGGACCTTTCCCCGCTCACAAGAAGCAACTCGCCCGGCAGCTGGCTCCCCGGCGGGGATGCTCTTGGGCCCTCCTGGCTGTCGGCGGGTTTGCTGCGGGGGCAGCCCGGCCGCTGGGCAGGCACCTTCCCAGGCGCAGGGTGCGCGGCAGAGAGGGGCTCTGGCAGAGGGTTTTCACTCGCAGTTCTGAAAGCATTTGATGCAGTTGCTGCGGGCTGCGAAAAGCCAGGAGCCTGCCAGCACCATGCAGAGGGTTTGGATGCCTCCCACAGGCAGGAGGGGCAGAGAGAGTTAATTAAAATGCACTGAGCAAGTGTAAAGTTTTATTACAAGACACAAAGGTAGGCTGGTTTCTTTCTCCAACAGACACATCTGCATAATCCAGCCTGGGCTCCTGCAGCTGCACTGCGCTGTGCATGCTGCTGCCACTGATATTGTTTTCATCTATTTTATTGAAAAAACACTATCCAAGGTTTAAGCTGCGTAACAAGCCCTGCTGCGCAGTAATGTCTTTGCTTTCTTTCTGCAGACAAATGTAACTGGAAACTCCCAGGTAGTAAGTGACCATCCTGCAGACTGGCATGCCCATCGTCTGCCACTGCCTTTTCTGCAAAACTAGGAAGGCCCAGGAACAAACACCATGATGGCAGGAGGGGGATTCCAGCTCCATGGCAGGCTGCAGTTCTACCCAGCACGGTGTCTGCTGAGTACAGGCGAGTCTCCAGGAGAAGCGAGGTGGATACAACCCTCCTGCAGAGGTGACTGCGTGCGCTGTGGTGGTGGTGAGCACCAACTCCCACAGGGAAATGAGCTGCCCAGGAGTCCCAGATGGGACGGAGCCGAGCAGGTCTGTCAGCACCAACTGGCCAAGACCCACGCCAGCTCAGCCAGGCACCCAAGGGCTGCCCGGTAGCCCCATCAACACTGCAGGGCTGGTGCCTGTCCCTCTGCCCTGGCCAGGGCAGACTGCACGGGCATTTTCCAGGTGGAAGCAAATTCCAGGTGGGAGGATCAAAGGGCACTGGCTCGAGCAAGGAGCAACTCCAGCCCTGGCAGCGTGAGCAGTGTGGAGTTTGGGTCAGCACTCAGCCCTGAACAATGCTTGTGCCGCCAGTGCCAAGCAGGGGGCAGAGGAGCAGCGGGACGTAGGACTGTGGGTCCTGCTCTGGCAGGGCAGGAGATGGCATAAAGTGGGGAGGAGATGGTGCTGCCTCATTAATCATGATAAAGAACAGGCTTAAAGAGAGACTGGCTTTCAGCATAGTAATTAATGAGCTCTTTAATTTTAGGCTGTAAGATCCAAACTACCCCATTAGGCAACGAGCAGCTCAAAGTGTCCTTCCGTGTGATGCCAGGGAGATGCATGGGCAGCTCTGGAGTGCAGAGCTCAAGGGGCTTCTCCTGCAGCGCCAGAGGTGTGCTGGGCCACGGTCTCAGCATGCCAGGGATTTAAAGCCCTCCTTACCAGGTCAGCCGTTCCGCTGTCCTGGAAGAAGCCAGGGATGCCCTGTGCCTTCCCACGCTGAGCTGCCAGCCTGCCCTGTCCTTCTGCAGGGGCTCTGAGAGACTGTGCCTCGGGGGAGTCACAGTCAAGGGATCAAGACAGGAGTTCTGGAGCAAGGAGGTAACTCGTCTCTGCTGCTGTTCCCAGAGCTCAGTGGCATCTGCGTCACACGGAAGGAAGGATGCTAGCCCCACGTCTGAGGGCAGCCCCAAAGACATGCGCACGGCGCAGGGGACTGAGCATCTACACGTGCAACCTGCATGTCGGCTGGTGGCATGGCTGAGCCCGGGAAACCTCTGAACCCTCGAGCGGTGGCAGGGATAGCAGCAGACTGGGGAGTGTTCAGGATCTGTACTCCCTCTGTGGCTTGTTTCCCCAGGAAAGCATTCACAAAAATATTTCTGGTTCCTTGGCTGAAACCCAACTCAGCCTGTCCTGTTCTGGAGCGTGAATATACTGTATATGTGAACTGGAGATTTGTCCCACATATTTTCCTCAAAGACTGTATGTCTTCTCTTTTTTTTTTTTTTTTTTTTTTTTTTTTTTTTAATAATGCCAGTCATAAATGTCACGTGTTGGAGCCCAGATCTCATTATTGTGAGCAGAGAAATGTATGCCATGCAATAAATTCTTTTGTGGGAAATAACCCTGGTGACTAGAGGAATTTATGAATTTATTACTTTTTGTAGGAGCCTTTCCTCCTATGACTTAAGGAGAGATCTATCATCCTACAGGAGACCTTGCTAGTTCTCTGTTTGGAAACCTTTATAAGGCTTTATGTGGCGTTCCCTGCCTTCATGTCCTAAGGATTCATTCTACATGAATCACTCTTTATAAACAAGGCATTCTGAAACCAGGCACCAGCACGCCAGCACTGCCGGGGTCAGCTGTGCCGACACTGCTCCTGCACGGGCACCTCGCTGTGGCCGGGGGGGGTGACTCGGTTGTCCCCAAGGCGATCGCCCCGGCGCTCACCACCACTGCCCTGGGAAGGGCTGAGAGGTGGCAAGAGCCCTCGGCAGCACAGAGCCCGCACAGCCCTGACACCCCAGAGGAAGCGATCCGGGCAGCTCAGAGCGGATTTCCCAGGTAACTCCTGCATGATGCTCCCAGAGACTCACTCAGGACAAAGCCGACAAGCAGGGGAAATCTCACTGCTTGCTGCACAGAATCTTCGGCAATAGTGATGGCTGTGGGAAAGGGCCACATAGCTCCTCTCTTGCCGAACCACAAGCTGAGGACAGGTAGACCTGCCACGCTTCACCGTCCATCACCCTCGAGCAGCCTGGGGAGAGGAGCTCAGCTCAGCCACAGCCGTTCTTCAGGGCCTCGCTGGCTCCAGGCGCCCAGTGACCGGGCTGTGCAGCTGGGATGGGCTCAGGCTGCCTCGCTGCGCCCACCGGGGCAGCACCACCCCAGAAAGACGGGACTCCTGGCAGAGATTACATCATGTTGATTTTCTGGGAAATCACTAATTTTCTGGGGAGGCGTGGCTCATCTCCAAGCGCAGGCTGAAGCCACCGGCGCTGGCCCCACGCCCCAACCAGGGCAGGCGTTGGGCAGCCACGGCACGTGCTAACAAAGCTTGATCCCCACTCCAGTGCCAGCCCCCGGCAGTACTGCAGCCTCCTCTCCCTCTCAGAGCCAGCGGCTGCAGCATCGCAGGGCACGGCGGGGCCCCGGGGGCTGAATCTGCGGCGCTGGGGCTGCAGGGCTGGCAGGTCTCCGGGGAGCTGCCCCAGAGCGGGGCTGCGGGCTCCCTCCTCCCACGCCAGCATTAGATATCCCATTGACCTCATGGAGAATGGGCGAGCATGCCACAGAGGTGGAGAGATGGGGCTGGCAAATGTGGAACATCAGAGGAGCAAATTGCATCGGTTCAGCTCCAGAGAGCGCATTAGAGAGACAACGCTCCCAGCAGGACACCGCCTCGGTGCACAGGTATGGGTGCGCGATCGCGTAATGACAGAGCCGCTGCAAAATTATGCCTTGTTATCTCATTGTCAATTTTATTTTAATATACGTTTGAAATACTCAGAATACAAACCTTTTCTGTAAGATTACAAAACGCTCGAGCACTTCTGCAATTTGGATGGCAGGGGATCAATTATTTGGGCATGGTTTTGCATATAATGGCCTGCAACAGATTGTAAAGTTTCTCAGTTAGCGAAGCAATTATGAATACTGAATACAAACTAATGGCTAGAGAATGGTGGAACGGGGCCATCTGGACTTGGAGACATGCTTCTGGCTACGGGGGGAAGGAGTGAGAGGAGGGGACTCCTTCAGCTGAATGCTGTAGGTACCTGGGTAAGTGTGTGATCGTCATGGAGCCTGCTGTAGCAGAAAAGATGTGGTATAGGAAAGCGTCCAAGAATAAAAATAAACACAAATATAAACATAAATACAAATGTAAAATTAAGAAAGAGAGAGCAGTGTTAGAAATTGTTTTGCCAAGAAAGAAGTTCAGACTTCACTTCCACGTGATTACTGTTTATTACAGAAGACCAGATCACTTCACTCATTTAATGATTCAAAACAGATTATTTTCAAAAATCCTTGAAAGCTTTCACAAACAGACTCCCATCCAGCCAAAACCCAACTGGCAAAGCTCCTGAGCATGAGGACAGATTTATTTAGCACTTCTCAGCAATGAATATTCAGATTTAGCTTGTTGAAAAGGGAAGTAAGTCAGGGTTTTGACCATCTGAGGTGCCAATCGCTACCCTAAAACAACAGAACCAAGAGCGACTGCCACGAAGGGCTCCACAAACCGCCGCCTTGACAGCACGCTCCCAACACGGGGCTCGGGTGCGCCGTCCCGGGGCTGTCTCCAGCTGGGCGGGCCCGGGGTCCCCAGCACGTCCAGGCTCCCGTCCTGCTCCCTGCCACCGTGCCGGGGCCATCGTGCCATCCTCTCCCCTCCAGCAGCCGGCAGACCCGCCCGTCTTGCGCCTCTTGCAGCATGTTGCCCCCGCCCAGGCGGGCACGGCTGGCGGCGCCTCTGTGCGAGAGCCCCCCGCAAACCGGGGCAGCCCCGTGCGCGGGGGCTCAGCTCTGCGCCCGGCGCTGCCCGTGCTGCTGCCCTGCCCTGCCCACAGCCGCACCACGCGGGGATGCAGGCTTCATGTCCTGCGTTTTTCAATCCATTCGTAAAAAATGCATGTGGGACGAAAGGTTTTACACAGCAAACAGAACCGAGATTTAGGGCTACAAATGTCAGATTTCACAACGCATCATCTGTAACACTGCTCGGGAGAAAGTCACATCACCCGTAGCATGAACTGGGGGATGGGACCACGGATTTCCTAAAAGTAAATGAAAATGACATCAGGAGTGATTTTTCTCCTACTTTTAAAAAACAGCCTAGCAGGAACATCGAAGTAATCCATGAACCTGGTCATTCCGGTAACATAGTGGTATAAATCAAAAACAAAACCGTGGTTGAGTCAGGTAGAAAATCATCTTCCAGAGACATCCAACTGAGCTCAGCAAAGGCGAAAAGGCTGACACAACATCTTTAAACATTTTTAATTACCCTGTCAAACTGACAATTATAGAGCTAATTATTAGGAAGACAATACCAGATATACTGAATAGCACATCATCAGTGTTTTTATGTAATTATGCAATTTAATGAATTGAAGGCTACAGTAATGGGCTATATCTGGTTAATTAGGGACTCTCTTTCTGCTAATAATGCCATTTATTTTCAATTCACTATATTTGTTTTTTTCTGTAAAACAGGGTGTATTTCCACAGATGAGGAAGGATTCTTCACAGCAGCCCATATGCCCCTTCCGTACGCAGATTTTTTCATGGGGTAGACGGTGAACTTGTTTCGCTTTCATTTGCAACTTTGCCATATTCCCCAGGGATTAATTACATCCCAGGGCTGGGCTCCTGCGGCTTTGCTGCTGTTGGCATCCAGCCTGCCCAAAGCCTCTCGGCGCCCTGGGAACAGCACCCTGCTCCCGAGTGTCCCAGTCCGAGCCCTGGGCCAAGGTGCAGGCGGAGGGACAGACCCCTCCCCAAGCCGGGGGGTCCCCGGAGGCAGCCGGGCAGGTCTCTGGAGCTCTTGCAGGAGATGAGGGGCCAGGGAGCCGATCCCCAGGTGAGCCCAGCCCAGCAGCACCCTCCAGGCCCTGCACCCACAGCTGCAGCAGCACCCACGCCTCGGCCAGCCCCCCAGCCCCACTCCTGGAGCCGCTGGGAAACCTGCACAGGCGTGTGGGGCTGGCTGGTGGGGCTGCTCCCCCCGCATAAGCCACAGGAAGGAAAAGAAATAATTTAAACATTATCCCTTGCAGATAAAATTTTGGAGGGTTTGAAGCCTCCTAATTCCTCATTGTTGAATGAAAATTGTCTGATAAATTATTGATTGTATTTTAAATGTACCCACATAAACCATTTTATTTCTTTTCTCTTCTTGGAAATAATTAACCTGTTTAAATTTTTTAATCACTTCAAGATATTTCCTGTTAGTTGCTACCCGGAGGTGAGGGGCCCTGCCTGCCACACAAGCCCACCAGCTTCAGGAGATCCCAAAGGGAGGAACTGGCTGTGGGAAGCCTCGTGGCCACACTCCACGGCTGGGCCAGACCCTCACATCCCAGCTCCCCGCCGAATTCCCCGGGGTGGGATCTGCCACACCAGCTTGTCCCCGAGGAGAAGGGGCTCCAAAGAGCAGGACTGGTCCCTTTTTTTGTACATTGCCTCCCTCCTTTCACAGGTCCTTATTACTGATGCTGCTCTGCATTAGCCTGCATCCCGTTTTCCTCCCCGAAAGCTGGGCTCTCTGGCCCCAGGACAGACCCCGCTGCCGCAGGGGTGCCAGCAGCAGCGGGGCAGGTCGGGCAGCTGTGCTGCAAGCGTGGCAGCAGCGGTGGGAGCAGCCGGCAGAATCCAACCTTCCCACCCCTCCAGAGCCCCCGAGCACAGGCAGATCGGGGGTGAAGGGCAGAGGAGCCGTCTGGGACCAAAGCAAGAGTGGAAATGGGTCTATTCTGTGCTGAAGCAAAGCCTCAGCCCCACTGCCGCTGGCTCGGCTCGGCCTCACCCTTCCCCAGAGCATGGCTGTTCCCTTACACCCAGCACAGGAGCCAGGCTGCCTCTCTCTGTCACCCGCTCCTCTGCTGCTGGCTGGGAGATGCTGAGCAGACCCAGCCTGGCTGTTCAGGAGCACCAGTGAAAAGCACTGGCAACGTTATTCTTGCCATAAACGTGAGCTGGAATGTGCAGTCTGCAGTCTGTGATAACCCCTGGTAGCCTGCTCCAGTGGGGAGCACAATGCAGCAGTAAAGGAAAATACAAGAGGAAAATTTTGTTAAAAAAACCTGTAACGTTTAAGAAGGAAAAAGGAAAACCACACTATCTTAGTAACCCTGTCCCTAATCAGAACAGCAACAGTGACGGCAGTGCAGGAGCCCTCCCAAGTCCTAGCTCAGCTCCAGATGACGATTGTTGCCTGGCTGCCCCGTGGGAAGGGGCATTTGTGTGGAGAGACGTCCCCAGGCTGGGGGGGGGCCAGGTCATGGCACATCCCATCAGCCGCTCCTCATTACCCAGACACTGATGCTCAGACATGCAGCACCGAGGGCTGACCCCAGCCAGCTGCACCAGCAGCACATCGCAGCATCAGCCACGAGCAGAAGACAACTCCTGGGATTAACGAGAAGCTCTACAAAGAGCCACCTCAGGGGATGGGACCCGTATGCCTGAACACAGATCATGGCAGGACGGACCACTGCCCTGGGCTGCAGCGTGGAGGGACACCACACGCAGAGTGAGGCAGCCTGCAAAGGCACTAACTGTCTTTGCAGGCTTGTTGCAGAACATGGAATCCGACGGAGGCCACCACTGAGGATGGATGTGCTGTAAAAAATGTGGGCCACGAAAAGATAGCAGTGGTGGAGACCAGAAGCAGGAAAAAGTGAGATCTGGAGAAGGTATTCCTTAAGGACAAGAGAAGGTAAATGAGACACTAAGGATGTATAAGATGTATCTGGGACAGCAGCTCTTGATGGATAGAAAACAGCTTAAAAATTGCACTTGCCCCACTGCTTTTACAAAGAAAGTTGCTGAGCCGCATCTGCTGCCCTTGCTCTCCTGCAGATGCAGGGCAGCAGGAGCTGCAGCTGACACAACCACCGAGGAGCAGCCGGGGCTGAACAGTCTCCTTCTGGCTGTGCACAGAGGAGGCATCTATCGTGGCTGAGGGGCCCCAAATGAACACAGCTACAAGCTCCGTTTGGGCAGTAGTGTTGCCTGCCTTGACTAAGGGGCAACAGAAGGAAACTTGGTTAAGGGGTTGGGTAAAGCCACAAGCAAAGGCCATGCTTGGATCATAAGTGCAAAACTGCAGTCCTGCTCACTGCGAGGGACGCAGCAACCCACCAAAGATGGGTTTGAACACGTGGGTGGTGAAGCTTCTGTCTCTCTGGGTCAGACGGAGCCACTGTCACCCCAGGTTATCACAGGCAGTGCTTTATGTGCTGCCCACCTCCACAGGGAAAGCTCAGCTCCTGGCTGTTCACCCCTCCTCAGGGCAGAGGTGCACCTCCACAGGCAGGGACCCTAATCCTCACAGTCAGCCCACACACACCATCTGCTAGTCCTAAACACCCCTGCTCTTTTGCTTTGGTCTCTGTAGCTCATTCAAATCTTGCTATGGAAAAGGTTGGCAGGCTCCAAAACATAGACAAAAATAGTAGTGTTTCACCCCGGAAGCAGTGGGAAATGTTGTAGTAATGTATCAGCTTGCTCAGGTTCTGGAGACACTTTGGGCCCTTTCAATGGAGGCGCCAGTATGTATTTAAAGCAGGTCATAAGATGCCAAATTAACTTCCCTAGTGGCCAGAACACAAAGAACTTAACGGAATAAAGGAAGATCCTCTTTTTCCACTATGTGTTGGTGGAAATTGCAGATTGTACAAAAGCCTCGTGCCCCACAAGCTGGGTGGCATGGTCTAAATCCCCTCCCAGGGTCAGGTCGTCGCAAGGTATGGGGGAGGCAGGCAGTCCCCCTTCTACAAAGCACTGCAAGACCTGACAAATGAAAGCACCAAATCAGTTTTACCACATCTGCAGTTTACTGGCATTAATGCTACAAATATTTGGCAGGTGAGTTCCTTGCAGAGTTTTACTAGCTTTGCCTACCGTGCACACCCAGACACACTAAAGGACTCCCCATCTAAGCAAAAGCTGTTGTTAAGAAGGAAGAAATTCAATAATGGACTTGTAAATTAATAAAATCCTGGCAATTGTGAAAACATCCTGGGCTTTTGTTGGCCTGGAGATTTATTCAGTCCTGCTGGCTTCCCAGCTGAGGCAGAAAAGAGGATAAAGCTGCCAAGAGCAATGCCTCTGCAAACCGTTCCAGGCTCAGCTATAACATTCCTCTACCTTGGCACAGCAGCCGAGGTGCCCCAAAAAGGCCAACAGCTGAACTTGCAAACCCCGTCCCCTTTGTCCTCGCCAGCAGCTGCTCAGTGGCGTTAACGCTGACAAGAGTTGACCATTCTGCGGTTTGGATTTGGTTCAGGGGGATCTTTCAAAGCTTCATTCTTTCTAGGAATATAATAAGCCTCAAACTGTGTTATGTGCCCATCAAAACCAGCACGGTCCACGCGGGAGTGCTGGGAAAGCTGTTACAGGGAGCTGGGCTGGGCAGCAGCTCCCGTTCGCAGCCAGTCCATGTTCCTCGCTGTGCTGGTCCACCGCTCGCTCAGGCAGCAGGAGCTTTTGTCAGGCACTTCCAGGACGCACATGCCTCACCTCCGAGCTGCTGTTTGGCTCCCGGTTTCACTTCAGGTCGCATCTTCAAATGGCCAGACAGCTTGTGTGAGCTGGGACTGTTGGCAGTATCCCACCTCGCAATCATCAGCCCGGCGTCAGAAACGAGTGAACTACGGAGACTTGGCCAAACAAAGCCTCTTCTCTGAGCTGCCCCAGCCCAGCTGTGTGCAAGAACCCTTCATGACTTTAGGTAGAATTAAAGCATTTTATTTTGAAGACAAATCAGCATGAAAGTCAGACCGTGAGGGTAACGGTGTCTGGCACCTGCACCACCGTGGTGCACCACTGTCTCCATGGCAGTGGGGTCCAGCAGCAAAAGCAGCACCCAGCTGCCTCTCCAAGCACCACTGCCAGCAATTGCAGCTTTGAGCTTCCCTGAGAAGAGCCTCTGCTGAGTTGCAGTGGAAACAGCACAGAGATAAGCAATGCCACGTGCCCTGTTAGGAGCAGGGGCACAGGGGGCAGGGAGAGCAGCCTCACCCCCCGGCGTTGGGAGCTCACAGGGAGGGCAGGTGCGGAAGGGAACGCTCCTGCTCTGCTCAGAGCACAGCAGCAGCGGCGGGAGCCGCTGCCTCAAGTGACATCCACATTCCTGCTCCTGCCTGTTGAACAGGCCAGACACAGCTCTGTGGCCCTTGCTCCCCCAGCACTGCTTTGAGATAGCAGAACGTTTTGCTCCTGCAGTGTGAGTCAAACACCTTAACTCTAACTCTCCAGGGAGTCTCTAAGCACTGTTCCTACCTCTGCTGCTTCCCCAGGGGTCACAGCGGCTGATCCAACATCTTGCTGACTACCTGTCGAGGCAGCAGAATTCACAGCATTTTTCTTGGGTTTATAAATGCTCCGGAACCCCTGAGCCCAGGCACAGGAGATCCATGCTCTCTATGAGTAGCATCATTACAGGACGGGCTGCAGCCGAGATGACAGGGTCACTGATGGGATCTCTGCTGTGCAGACTTGCAGTCCAGATCCCAATGGACAACGAGAACCCTGCTGCCCTGCCCCACGCCAGGCTGGCTCTGCAGACTTCCCGCTTTGATGGAACTACACACAGCTCTGTCCCTGCAAAGCCAAACACATCCACCAGCAAAATTCAAACTGCACAGCTCTAGTGTCAAGAAAGATCAATCAATAACTGGCAGCACAGACTTCTAGCCTGGGATGCTTTGCCTTCATAGGTGCAGGAATGCGGTGACATCCAGGGACTGAGCAGTGAGAGGAGGACACTAGGACTGCAGTCAGACTTTGCCAAATACTTAATAGACAAATGATCCAGAACCAGCACTTCCTCTGAGGAGCAGCAGCATTTCATTTTCATCAGGGAATGCTCAGCTAGCTGATTTTATGACAGTATGTCTTTTTTATATATATATATAAAATTTGTGAGTGAATTTAGTGCTTGTGAAACCAAAGGAGTAATAGCACTGGCAAGAGCCAAGGATAAGGTGGAAAGACAGGCTGGCGTCCTGTGGCCATGAAGCAGCACAGCACCGTGTCCGACACCACTTGTACCACACTCAGGAAAGCAGCTGCCCTGCTCTTCCAGCTCTCCAGACCAGGTACCAGTCATTTCCTGGGACTCAAACACTCAGTCCCTCAGAAGGAAAACCTCCATCAGTCTCAGCGTCATACTCGTGAAAGTAGAAGTTGCTTGTGTCAGTGCTTGCATGGTGCAAGCGATGACAATGAAGCTTCGTGCCCCTCTGCCTGCCAGAGATTCATACCGTTCGTCTCCAGGGTGGTTACCCAAAATGTCCGAAGAGGCAACAAAATAAAAGGAATAACTCATTTAATTTCCCTCCAAACTCGGTGTAAGAAGAACTGAGCTCCTCCTTCTCCTGCACCACAGAACACCTTCCCTGCTGTGGTCTCCGTCCTCCCACTGCTCCTCATTTCTGGGGGGCGGGGAGCAGTACTGGGGCGTCCTGGGAAGCATCTCAGGCACACCACCCCCTCCCACAGCATCGCTCCCTGCTTCCAACTCTGTCCGCAGCCTCCAGTGTCTTTGTCTTCATTAATGTCAAACTGTCTGCAAAACTGCCTAGGCCTTCTGTAGTCTCGCTGTCTGTACAACCAGTAATGACCATGTTGATGCAACATGTGATTTCCTTTGCTGTATGGAAATGTGCTGCCTCAGCCCTGGGCCCCCACCCTCTTGCTTTACTCAGCTTCCCTCCTGCATTCTCCCACTGCCTTATCAGCTGCACTGATGCTCAGTCTTCATCTCTCTTCATCTCCCTTTCATGCAATGACACAGGCAGATTTTTTTCCCAGTCATTTACACATTTTTGCTACTTACAGTCTTAAGATTTTTCTGGCTGATAACAAAAGGATCATCAGGAGGGACATCCCCATCACTTTGCTCAATTGACTGCCTCTTGCATCTGCTGGGCTTTTGAATATCTAAGGTGCACTCCAAGAATCCGCTGCACTTGCCTTTCTGTCTCTTTCTGCTGCAGATCCTCCTGGGCAGCTGCTTCCTCCTGCCCCTCCTGCTCTGTCAGGGCTTTGGCAGGAGGTCAGATTGGATAAGCAGAGCCGTCCCCTCTGGTCTGGAACCTGTGAAATGCCAGATTTTGCATCCGAGCTCGGTTTCCATCTAGCGAGCAACCACCCATTAGCTAGCAGTACGGGCTGCGTGGGACTGCGCAGAGCCCACGGGGAAGGCAAGGGGCCAGCAGAGCTCCGAGGGCAGGAGAGACGGTCACGGCACAGCAAGGCAGAAACTGCTCAGGCACAACAACAGCACCAGTCTACAGCAAACATAAGTTTTTCTTCTGATGCCATCATCCCACTGTCCCTGGAGCACAACCCTCTAGTGCCAGAAGGCAACTGGTGTGCTGCAGGGCATTCACAGAAGGGACCAGGGGGGACCCTGATGCCGAGGAGCTGACCCTGAACAAAGCACAAGCAGATCCCAGTGCCCGTCTGCAAGCCGAGGCGAGGGAGGGGAGAGGCAGAAAGCAGGGTGGGACCACAGGCGTCAGGGAAAGTCCTGGTACTGAGGACCTGCACCCCAGTTCCCAGGGCCAGGGCAGGAGCTGAGGCAAGGCCAGAGCAGCGAGCGCAGCGCTGGCCCGCAGGGCTGGTGGACACAGCCCGGTCCCGGCCGCGTCCCACGCCAGCCCCTCTGCCCACGCCGGCGCCACGCAGTCATGACCCACGGAGGCTCCTGCCCCACGGAGGGGACCTGAGTGCCCCCATCCCACTCTCCGCTGTTGACCATGGGATCAGCTCCTTCCCACCCCAGCCCAAAGGTCAAACCCAAGGTTTTTCTGATGATCGGAGCGGGGGCGGGGGGCAGCAGGGCAACAGGAGACTTCTGCTTTCTGGCTTTCAAATGTTTTTGCAGAGCTCCATCTAGGGGGGGATGTTGCTGGACAAGGCTGAAGAGCAAGATAGGTACCAGTAAACAAGTAAATGGCTCCTTCCCCTGGCCAGAGGCCTCTTGTCACACACTTACGGTGCTAATTAAAAAGGGAGGGAACAGCCCATAAATTTTACAGTTTATTCTAACTGCAGTTCCAGCTGGTTTTAAAAGAGCTGATGAAGGTAAGTGCATCTGTGCAGATCACTGGTGCATCACAGAGAGCCAGAGCGCTTAATTAAATGTTATTCTAGGAAAAATTTAGCCCTCATCTGACGAGACTGAATATTAAAGCATCAATTTCCTGAAGGAGACCGGCTGTAATCAGAGTCCCCTGCTATGGGAAAAGCAAAACTAATCCCAGCTACTGACACCAACATCTCTCAGACAATGGCGGAAAAATGTTCCACGGCTGTGGAAATGCACAGAGCTGCAAAGGATAGAGCTGCCCCGCGGAGACAGCAGCTCCTGGCCAGATCCCACGGGCACCCTCCGCCCGCTGCTGGTCCCAGTGGTGGGACCCCCAGTCCCGCAGGCAGCGATGGCTCCGAGAGCCTTCCTCCTCCCAGCAGCTCGCCCCAGTGCCCCGGCACAGCACGGAGCACTCCCGGGAGCTGCTTATCTGGCGCTTGTACGGTTTGGGGCAGATCTGAGGCTTCTCCGGGGCATGGGAGACCTCTGCCTACCCTGTGCTGAAGAAAGGGGGACCAGTCCCTCTCCTGCAGACGTGCCAGCCCCAGCCTGGCAGCACCGCTGCCGCTGGGCTGTGCCCGCAGGCTGGGGCCCCTGTGCAGGTGTGAAGTAACGTGCACCCTCGCTCTGATCTACCTGCTCTCTGCACCCACCCCGGCAGTCTGAGCTTCGCCCGCGGCCTTTCCAGCGATGGATGACAGTTGCTCTTCCATTCTGCTGGCACTCAAGGCACTGCTGCCTGTCACTCCCCCCTTGCTGTGCTCCCCGCTTTGCTGGGGTCCCAGACCGCCCTGAGAGCTGACAAATGAAAGCAGAACACGCTAATAAAAAACAAATCAGGCACCTCCCCAGCCCTGCTGCACCCTGAGCTACCAGAAGCTGTGTTGGGGAGAGATCCCAGTGTCAGAGGTGCAGCAACAAACAACAGTTCAGGTAGCTGAAGATCCCCCTGGGGAGGGGATGCAACAGATCTACCCGCATCCTTCATGTATTTTTATTTCCAAGTGAATTGTGGTGTCTCATTTTATGCCGTCAGCCCTGGGACAAAAGAATAGTGTTAAACTTCACAAATCCTCTAATATTGCCGTGCCTACAGTTGGAGGCCTTCACATATGCAGATATTACTTCTCTTTTGCTCAGAGGTCTCTTTCTAATTTAATACTTCCCCAATATTGCAAAATTCATAACGTGGGTTTCTCCAGAGGAAGACAGCTTATCTCCTAGGAAAGGGCAGTCCGTCATTACAGCTGATGCTCTGCTATTCCACCACGTTCCCATGTCAGAACAGCCGGGCGATACTGGGAGGCCAGCGCACACCTTCGCACCCGGACCAGGCAACCAGTGCCCGGTCCAGCCCCGAAGGAAGCCGTAGCGAGCTGGAGGCAAAGGCTCTGCCTGCGGGCCCTTCCCCTCCTCTGCTGGCCCCCACCATCTCCCCACCCCGAGCAGTGACAAATCTCTAATCGTAACGATGTTAGCCAAGGGGGCTGGCAGCTGGATCTGCCCTTTGCTGGTACTGTCAGATCAAATAGTTGCTAATTGACCAATGTGTCTCCTTTTGCTGAGCTATTAGCAACAGCACCATGGCAGCTTTCTGACATTAATTATCCGTGAGTTAGCAGTATCTGAAAGCATAAATAATAGTTTGGCATGATGGCAGGGTGAGCTCAGTGCTGCAGGCATGCTGGGGCAGGCTGATGTGGCCGCCGTGCCCTGGTGCAGCCCAGCTCCTGAGCTGGGGGTGCCATCGCTGGGGTCTGCAGCCACGACGGTGTCAAGCAGCACGCAGAACAGCCAGTTCTCCCCCGAAAGCACACACGGTTTGGTCAGGTTCTCGCAGTCCAGGGACACCCTGCCTCTCAGGCCACTTTCATCAGCGACAACAGTATGAGAGACAACAGCATGCTGGCATGACCAAGTCTAGCTGGGCTTTGCCCTGGTTTTGAAGTGTTGTCTTACAGCCAACGCAAACATGAAATACAGCAAGAGAACAGCCTGTGCAAAGCCCACAAGAGATATTCCTCCAGCAGACCATCACCACGGTGAGAAAAGAATCAAATATAGGTAACCTCAGCATGCATTCCCTTTCTTGGCAGCTCTAAGAGGTTCCCATTAACCCAATCGCCCTCGGTTAGAGGGGCTGACTGTCCCCACAACAGCTACCTCTGAGATTAGTAGAGCTCAACAGTTAGCAAGTAAAGGAGCCGCAGCAAAGCAAACAGGCTCCAGGCACTCCACGCTGCTGAGAGGGCTGGGATAGGTTTAATACACACTTATCTGCATTTCACACATGCATTTGCGTTTAGCAAACACTCATCTGAAAGACTCTGAACCCTTGTTGCCTCATTGTAACACAGCTCCTGCACAAATCCCCCCAGCCCAGCCCTGCTGGCTCTTCTCAAGGGCTCCAGCACTTGCACTGCTGCCTTCCCCGGAGCCCAGGCACCCCTGGAAGAAGATTCCTCCTGCCTGGTCATGGGAGGATGGATGGAAACGACCCCCTTCAACACTTCCCGAGAGGGAATCCTGCGGTCTGAGGGAGGCGGACCAAGCCCCCTCTTCTGGAGCAGCATCTACCAGCCCCCACCTCCAGAGAGACTGGCTGGAGAGCGGCATGGGTTCCTGATGGTGAGGGACAGGGGCTCTCTCTGAGGGCATCTCCCTCATCCAGGAGGAGCCAGATTACCTCCGTCCCTCCAGAAGTGACTGATTTGAGACTATGGCATCATACCCTTTTTGAATAACGTAAATGATACATGAGACAAAGGCTGAGATTAAGTAAGGATTAATTAAATGATTTTCATGGGTTAATCCAAAGTCTGGGCCCCAAATTGTCTGTCTGCGACGATCGCTGAGGACATTGCACACAAGCCAGTCAGAGGACTCCAGAAATGTGCTTAACGAAGACTCCTTCTGTCACTCAGAAACTTGTTTGTGTAACACCAGCTCAGAATCAGCTGACATTTATGCTGAAGTCGATTTTTTTGTGCAATAACACAGAGCCACACAGGACACGCTCATCTAGGTGGGGAGCATACTGCCTGCCCTGGTGTCACCAGTGTCTCCCCACTGACCCCAGCGTCCCCACCAAAACTCCCACCCAGGACCACCAGCACTGTCTCGTTGCGCCCCCTCTCCTCAGCCGCTCAGCACCATCCAGCCCAGCCTGTGCCCGCCAGCGCTGCCAGCCTGGGGCTGCCAGTGCCCCTCACTTCTCCCGCCTTGTCCCAGCTCTCTGTGCCAAGCCACATGGCAGGCACATTGGGAAGTCACATCCAGGAGGAAATGCAAGCAGCCTCAAACCCACACTTCGCTCCCGCCAGCGCCAAGCTTGTACATGGAAAGGATCTGGCCGTCATCCAGCCCTCTGCTCTTTGCCTGCATCTGCTCTGTCCCAGGGAGTCTGGAGACTCCCCAGCCTGCTGAGGGCTGCCTGCAGCATCCACAACTTTCCTCCTACTTTTCTGTGGGTGCTGGCACCTTTGGTGTCCCCAGGCTCTGCCACGGTAGCTGCCCCAGGCAGTTTTTCTCTAGCAGCTTTGTCAGATGCCTGCGGTAGCGAACCAGAGTGTCACTGCACACAGGGCTGGCTCTGACCCTGGGTGACACACAGGCAGGGGAGAACAGCCCCTTGCCACACCCCCCCGTCACCCTGCCCACGTCTCTACTCCTAGCCCGTTTCTGTGGGCTTCTCCCTCTTCCTGGCTTTTCTGCCAGAGGGGAAGAGTGTCCCCAGTCTGCAGTTTCTGCCGTGAGCGCGCTCCCCCAGCTGCGGCTGCCCCAGCACCGCGAGCAGGACCGCGGCCGCAGCCCCCCAGGCGCTCACCCCTGCGCTGGGTGAGGCGTGAGCAGCAGGAGCCCGGCCCTGGCACAGCCGTGTCCTCCAGCGTGCACGCAGCGAGTGTGCCAGGGGGCGAGGATGGACCCAGCGACCCTGGCTGTCCAGTCCCTCCCTCCCTGTGACGCTTGCCAGCTCCTCCTCGCAGCCGGGGCACGGCGGGTGCCGCAGCTCGGGCAGGGCCAGTGGGCAGCAGAGCCCAGGGCCACCGCTGCCGCGGTGCCTGCTTGCGGCACCGGGAGGGCTCTGCAGGGCTTGCCTCTGCCCGGAAAACGCCTGAGAGGCTCCAGCACCTGGGCTGGTGCTCGTGCCATAGGTATGGTGTGTTACGTGGTCACAAGGAGTGAGCAGTTCCCAAGGCTTTTGGACTGGGACTAACTTCAGATGTCTAACTGGGAACGTACTGCCAAAAATACCACCAGTCAAAACAGCATGTTCCTGGGGAAGAGACGAGTGCACCCACTTTCTGTCTTGCTCAAGCCATGGCAGAAGCAACCAGACCTCTTACGAAACCACTACCATGAACAGCTTGTATACTTGGTTTTCCCCAGTGCCACCACCCAGATGCGTCCTGTGAGCGCTAGCAAGACAAGGATATTGCTGAAGAAGGAGAGGCAGAGAAAAATCGCTTCCAACTCCAAAAGAAGCTCCCAGGAAGCCCAGCTGGGCTGTGAAATCACAGCCTGAGCGGCTGCTCTGGAGCAGGGCGCAGCGGCGTGGGGTGCAGAGCTGGCACCCTGCCCCAGGGAGCTGTGGGGACGAGGCGGGGGGACCGTCTGCAGGAGACGTCTGGAAGTTTCCACTAACATGGAGTGAATCGTTCTGGCTGGGGGGCCGTGTGAGCTTCCCTTGTCCCTACTCTCCTCGTGTATTTAACCCTGTCGTTGGGAGCCATTAAGTTCCTGCTCTGTTGAAATAACCACTGGATTCAGATGTGAGAAAATGGAGTGTGGTTGGTTGCTGTCCCCTCAGGGCAAGCTGACACCCACCAGCCAATGGCCGGTATCATGGGACGTAATATCCTCCCCGTAATTTCAGCAGTTACCCATCTGGGCAAGGCGTGCAGCACGTTAAACAAGCTGGGCTCATCTTCTGCGGGATGGTGGTAGCTTTGAGGGGATTCAGACCTTTAGCCAAAGGTAGATGGATATGACCTTCTGGAGTGTAATTGCAACAATCTTGCCATTTTTATTCCCTAGTAGTTGAAATATTTCAGAAACTAAATGACCCAGGGTCATTAAACTTTGTAAAGAGATTGCTGCAGGTATTTCCAGACATCTATCAAAAACTAAGTCACCATGACTGCCTATGACTAGAGTAGAGCACAGACCGGCAAACAGTAAATTGTCCTGTTTTATATCCCTTCAGAATTTTTGCTGAGGCTTCCTAATTTTTCATATTCAATTTGATGACCATATTAATTAAAATTACAGTTGAATAAGAGGTACCTTTATCATCTTATCACCCTATCTGATGCAAAGAATCGGTCTAACTGCTGAAAAATAGCATGAAGACAGATGCCTATATACAACATGGGTTTTTAAAACCAGTTTCTGATGTAAGGCAGGTTACTTCTGGGGACTACTTCTGCTTGCCTGTCATATCTGAGACATGCAAAAACTTTCCATGTTTTTGCTTTGTCTGTTCATAACCGCACAAGCTGTGGCTATGCAAGTATGTGGAGTTGCAGATCTGGGATACCGTCATCTCATTTCTGGTACTCTTAGTTTCTATTGCAATATTTATTATGAGAATAAAAGCAATGCAGGCAACAAGATGCTTTTAAGCAAAGGTAATGAGAACACTCCCTCGAGCTGGGAGAGCCGGCACCCCGTGCCCCGGGCAGAACCGTAGTGCCCAGCTCCTGCCCCAGCTACGTGCTGCTCCAGAGCGCTGGGCCTGTCTTGCCCTGGCTGCTGCAGGGGAAAGCCAGGCCCATCTGCGATTCGGAGATACCCCCGCCCTGCCGCAGGCACCAGCTGTTAGCAGACAAGAGTCAAGACTGTTTAAAAAGCTGTACGTTGCACCAGTACAGCATCACACGTTACTTCATGCAAGAGCCACTACAAAGCATCCCAGCTATCCCCTTTGGACAGCAGTAGCATGATGGATGTGCTCTGAGCGATGAACACGATGCAGAAAATAAAATCCTCACTGGCCAGTGTCCCCATGGGGGTTCCCAAGACAGGAGCTCATGCGGTGCGCAGGATGAGGCCAGCACATTCAATGCAGGAGTGCGCATCTGCTCCCAGGAGGACTCTGTCTGCAAAGGCAATACAGCAGGACCACCTACTCTGCTGCTCATTTTAAAAGTGTTACACAAACTTATACTGCAAGATTAGATTGTTTTTTTTCTTGCCATTCTTTTTGCTTTGTTTCAGTGAGGCAGAGAAAAAACAAGCCACAGCTAACATGATCATGGTATGCACAGCGAGTAGCCCAGAATGCTGTGAAATCATATAAAAGATTTGATCAGAGTCAATATCAGCTGCTGAGCTATAATAGCTTTTGTGATTCTCCTAACAGGATTTTAATTTTATGTTTATTATTTGGGGACTATCAAAGCACAGGAAATGCCTGTGTGGTGGTGTGGGCCCCCTTTCCCTCTGTTCTCTGGAAGGCTGGGAAGATTCCAGTGCAAAGCAAGCTGACTTCCAGTATTTTTAATTTCTGCTTGTGTTCCCCAGGCTTGGCAGGAGAGAGTGAACTTAATTAAAATCAATGGAGAAAAAGAATGGGATAAATCACAATATGAATATCCTCAGTGTCTGTATGCAAGCGCAGCACACAGCTCCTGCTGGCATTCAAACAGTGACTCCTCCAAGGCACGGAGGAGCCTCCCTGCCCTCCACTGCCTCCAGCAGCAAGAGCTCTTCGGACCATTGCAGCTCCACTTTGGAGGCTGCTCTCTCCCTCCCTGGCTGGACCTTTACCAGGATGGGAGGTGGTTGGAAGCAGCCGGGAAGATGCTTCTGCAGAGTCTGCCGGCCCGTGCTGTCCTGGGCCAACGGCTCAATCCCTGGACAGCCCCTGGGGGAGGCACTGCCACCTCCACCCTCGCTGGCCAGCGCTGCCCCAATGCAGAGGGGCTATCACCTCTCTGCCCAACAGGACACAGCTCCGCCATGGAGGCAGTCTCACAAGCCATTTTTCCTTTTGTTCTGGTTTTGGCATATTTCCAGGGTTGAAGGGGAGTTGTCTGGTTCTTTTTCTTGATGAGGAAACTTAGTTTGGAAGGGCGTGCTTCCCACAGCACCATACAGCATCGTCCTTCAGTCACCTGCAATGCTGGGGGCCTCCCTGCTGCAGAGCAAGAGCTGGGGACAAGCCTGGGACACAAATGGCAAGGGCAGGAGAGGGACTGCTCCCCACAGAGGTGCAGCTTTTGTGAGACCCATCACAGGTCAGAAAATAGGAGCAAAAGTAAAGTGGAGGGGAGCAGCAGGAAGACGGGATGCCAGGAGGGAAACTGCCAAACCCACCAACGTGCTCATTCCCAAATGGACTGTACAAGGGTGATCTCTGATTGCTTTTCTGAAGCAAATAACAGCTTTTTAGAGCCACCTGCCAGCAGCCATTGATGGACTTCAAAGCTTTTACCACATCTGTCAGAATTTAATTGCCATTTGTAGTGCGCTAAGCTCTCCAGCGGGTCAGTGCTGTGCCAGGGGTGCCCCGCTCCAGACTCGCCGAGCGCCTCAGCCGCCGGCCTCACTAGGGCCAGGGGCACCGGGCAGCCGCGGAGGGGACAGCCCGGCAGCCCTGGTCCTGTGCCCAGTGCAGGAGCTCTGACGGGGGCACCCGGCTGGCCCTGCCCTGCCCAGAGCGGGCGCTGCACCACTGCCCTGCAGCCTCCTGAAGTGCCCCTTGTCCCAAGACTCTTTGGACGTTACAGGCGCTGTAACTGCCACGGAGCAGAGACCTGCCGGCGGCCGGAGCCCTGCGGGGCTGGCGGGGTCCCCCGGAGTGCCCGGGCCTGCCGCAGGGCTCCGCAACACCACGGGAGGCCAGGCCAGCACATCCTCCCCGCCAGCCTCTGCAAAGTCTCTGCCGCCCCAGCCTGCCCCCCCCTGCTCTGCCAACCCGGCACCGGCACTGCACCGGGGCCCCCTCCTCCCACCACGTCTACCTGCCACCGTAGCCACCACGCAAGAGCTATGGGGCTTCCTCTCTCCACGCAGCCAGGGGTTCAGGCTTAATAAAAAAAAAATCATTATTCCATTGTTTAGCACCGCGTGCCAATCCCTTCCAGATGAATTAATTTCTTAATCACACTTTTAATGGGGGAGACTGTTAGAGCCCATGCGGGAGTGGTTAATATTAGTACTATTTAACTGTCGAAAGCTTTTCATATCGTAAACCGGGCTCACGGTCGAACAATAAAACTCACAGTTTAATTGGTGGGTAACAGGCCTCCAGGCACTCGTAGCTCCTGATGGCTGACAGCAGCAGTGCCGCACGCCGGACCAGGACAGCCAGAGAGAGCAGCTCTGCCACGTCCGTGCCCCGGCCCCGCTCCCGCCGGCACGGCACAGCATGGCACGGCACGGCACAGCACGGCACGGCGCAGCACGGCACAGCACGGCACGGCACGGCACAGCACGGCACGGCACGGCACGGCATGTCACAGCACGGCACAGCACGGCACGGCACGGCACAGCACGGCACAGCACGGCACGGCACAGCACGGCACGGCACAGCACGGCACGGCACAGCACGGCACGGCACAGCACGGCATGGCACAGCACAGCAGGGCACGGCACGGCGCAGCAGGGCACGGCACGGCACGGCACGGCAAGGCACGGCACAGCATGGCACGGCACAGCATGGCACGGCCCCGGAATGACTGGGGGGGCATTCACCCCCCGCCGAGCTGGATCCCTGCCTGGCGCGGGTACACGCGAGCGGGCGTACGGCGCGAGCGGGCGCGCGGCATGTATGTGGGCTGTTCATGACTGCGTTTTTCTTCCAGTCAATCTTTCACAGATTTATGCCGGAGAAATGGGAGCATTAAATATCCCCTTGCTGTAATTCAGCATGCAGCAAGAGATACAGATTTAAATATTTAGTAGCACATAACTGGCTAAAAGCCTCAGCAACATTTTTAAAAATCACTTCTTAATAAAACTGGACTGAAATATTCTCCACAGTTAGAATTTATGGTTGGTAATTGGTGTTCTTGTGATAAATAGGAGTGAATATATATTTATGAACAACAAATATTAATGAAGAAATAATACCAGAGCCCAACTTCAGGCTGTGCAGCTTGCTATTACTCTACAGCATTCCCCAAGGAGTGCTGACATTAAGCAAACGCAAAGGCCAGATCAGCAGTGCTGTTTGACTGAAAAATCCAGGAGGAAAGGAGTGTGGGACTGGGGCACAGCAGCCAGCTCCAGTGAGAGGCTCTGCATGCAGCCGCACAGGCAGCTTGCATCCAGTGTGAACTCTGCTCCCTTGGCTCTGTATCAGACACATCGAGTATCTGAGTCACAGCCTGCAAACACTCCAGCACTATTGATTCTTATCATGGGTGAGCCATTCATTTGCATGTGTTCCCCCACAATTAAAAACCTGGAGGCAAAGCCCATAGTAACTGCTACTCCTCTTCCGTGTGATGGCAAGAAGAGATTTATCTCCAGGTGATGATCTTGATTACTGCTTAGGCACAGCACAAGCAGGAGCAGCATGTTGATTTCTCTCCATTTTTCACCTAGCAGGAGCAGTTTTTAATGCCTGCTGCCTTCTGCACCAGAATCCTGAATTAATGCCTGAGCCAGACAGAGGAATCCCAGAGAACACCACCCGCCAGCTGACGGGTCCTCACCTGAGCACAGCGGCGCTCCGAGCCAGGAGAGGCTCTGCCTGAGCCCGAGCTGGCCAGGAGGCAGAGCAGATCCTGGCTGGCGTTTGCAGCACGCTGGGCACTGCAGACAGGCCTGCTGGAGCTGAGCAGGAAGAGCCGTCAGGCTTCCCATGGTCCCCGGCGGGTACCAGAGCCCTTGGGCCAGGCGGGCAGAAACAAGGCACAGACACAATCCCGGGGGAGCAGCCTCGGGGCGTTAACTCCGCAGCTGGCAGGGTTGGAGCAGCCGTCACGCCCCAACCCGCTGCCGGAACCGCCGGCCCGCGGCGGCTGGCACTCCACCGTGCTCCAGAGCCACCCTGCCTGAGAGCTGCAGCACTCGAAGGAAACATTTCTAGCATTAAATAAAAGAGACGTTTTTATTCTGCAATAGAAACTCTATGATCTTGGAACACAATTTGCATAAACAGACAATTTGGCTATAAACAATTTCAACATTAACTGGTATTTACATATAGAGCAACTTACTCAAAATACAATTAAAGGCCTTGATGGATTGGAAAATGTCAAAACATTTAAAAGGCTTCAACACACGTGTTTGATTTACATCTCCTTGGTCAGACATAAAACTGGAGTTTGTTTACATTTTCTCTGCCAGACCCCAGAGCACATGGAGATTCTGGCTCCCTGCATTAGCATGCGCAGGGATCGATTTACCAGTTATTTCTCCACATATGGAATCATCTGTTTTCTCTAAGAACAAATTTAAAATAAGAAAGCTACAGCTCAGATCCCTATGCTCACCTCACAGCCGTCTCTTCTCACCCAGTACCCTTAAAGGAAATCTGCAGGGCCACGATTTTTCTTATTGTCCAGAAATTAGAGGCTGGGCGGGTGCCATTCATCCTGTAGAAAGACTGAGCTATTCCAGCAGAAGACAAGCCCTGGATCTCACCCCGGGCTGCCTGAAAACAGAAGCATCCCAAATCAGCAGCTGCTTTGCCAGTTCGGGCCATAACCTCTGCCTGTCCAGAGAAGGCATCTGACACATCAGCATTCACCAAAACAAAATTCGAAACCCACCTCTCCCCACTCCCAAACAAGTCCCCTGCTCATGAGCTCTTTCCTTCGCCCCACCAAAAAGCTGACTAGCCTACATAAAGCAGAACAGCTCCAGCAACAGAACAAAGCCCATCTCACCGCAAGCAGGCTGCTGCTGCAGACAGGGCACTGACACAGGAGGTGGGAGATACACCCCTTGGTGGGGAGGTACAGCACAGACCAGGCCCCCCGTCCTGGGAGATGCTCTACCAGAGCGAGGGGCGAAGGAAGGAGCTGTGCTGGCACTGCACACCCACACAGCCGAGCTCGTCAGGCAGGAGCTTTGCCGCACGCGAGAGCGGAGCGAGGTGGTGGGAACCAGCCGGCACGCTCCCGCTTGCTTCAGCTTCACACCATCAGAGCTTGTCTGTCTGGGACCAGCACACAAAGCAACCCAGCTGAGACTGTCCAGACTGCCAGAAGATAAGGATCCTTGGAAATCTCACCAGACACTTGGTGTTCTTACCCCCAAGTTCTCTGCCTCTGACTGCACACCGAGGTTATCTGATAGCAAGAGGAGTGCTGGAGCTCGAGTTCCTTCCCCAAACCACACCAGCCTAACAAGGCTCCCCTACTGCCGACATAGTAAGCAAGAGCACTTGTCCTGTCTGTCTGTCCCCAGAACATTTCAAAAGCTGCACACAGCTGTAATTCTTCTCTTCAAGGTCAGATTCCTTAAGGGCTACAGGCTGAACAATTCCACATACATCCTAAAAATACAGAGCTTTATTTATAAACTGCCTAATATATTTTAAAGGGCAGGCACTCCACATTTTACTTTTTATTGCCACTTATCTTCCACCTCTGCCGCTGTGTTTATCCTCTGTTATGCAAAGGCGCATACCCGCAGCCCTCTGTTGCTGTAAGGCTGACACGGCAGAACACCGTGAGCTCAGTCAAGTGCAGCCCTTGTAATCTGTCAGAGAGTTCACGCAGGAGATCCGCACACTTTCCGAAATACCACTGAGCATATAAAGCAAAGCAAAAACCCATAAGCGATCATTGACCGCGGAGCTCAAAGGAGGTAAAGACTGAGAGCTGTGCTTGTGAGAACCACAAAATTAGAGCGGGAATGCGGTGCACAAGCAGCTCCAGAAGGGAACACACTTTGCTGCTGGCAGAGCAACGCCCTTGACATTGGGAGCTTGTTCAGTTTACAGGAAGCCATTTGCCTTGTAAAGTTCTGTTACGCTTCCCTCCAGGCTACAGAAACAACCCGACCTCTGCACCTACCTGCGGGGACAGATGCTCACTCCAGATTAACCCAAGCTCACGCAGCGCGCTCTGCAAACCCCACGCAGCTTTGCTCGGGAGGCAGAGGCAGCAAGCAGCACTTGCACACAGCACAGAAGCTCTGGGATGCAGATGCCAGCCAGAGAAGGGAAGGGTGCTGCTCCCCACCGCTCCCACCCAGGTGATGCTGCTGGGAATGTGCCTCTGCCCGCAGCCCCCCGCCAGCTCCGGGCAGCACCAGCCTGCCCTGGGACTGCGCTTGCCCTACTGCAAGGATGAAGCGCTCATTTACTCCACCAAGGTCATCAGCACCGTATTAATTGGGCTTGCAGAAGGTTCTTGTCTCTTATTAGTCTGCCACTCAGCATCCATTAGCTTCTGCCAGGGTCTTTCCCACAGTCAATCCTCAGCCTGAGACCTCCTTCCCAGGCCATGGTGGAGCCCTTCATTAGAGCTGCTGCTGCTATTGCCCAGCAAGTTCCAAGCTGTAATTTATTACAACGCAGCATATGGATGCTCTCTTTTTCCATTTGTCTGCATTAAATAATTATTTAAGCTATATTAGGTATTTATCAAGTAAACTGTCAGCATCTGAAGTTTCCTTATTGTAGCTGGAGATTTAGAGCAGCAATTTGTATGCATCCTGGCCCTTGCATGGAAGGGGGCTTTCTGCAGGCTGAAATTATGATATGAACATGATGTTTTATGAGATACGAGAACTTAACCTCAAGATTTTTGGAGAAGAGAGAAAGAAGGTGAGGGGAAGCAGGCTCACCAGGTTGCCTGGCATTGCAAGAGGCTCCCAGCCAGGCTTCTGGGAACGCAGGGGCAACAGCTGGTGGCCAGGCAGCAGCAGACAAACCAGTGCAACTGCCGCCCTGGGCTAAGGGCACTGAATGCAACTCTGAGGGGCTCCTCCGCTCCTCCCTCCTGTGCAGGAGGGAGGCTGTCCCTGGCTCAGGGCCGGGGCAGTCATCCCCACACCAACGCTGGCCCTCCTGTCCCCCATCTCCCCTGGGATCTCGGAGGCTTCCAAGAGAGCACTGCAGCAGCGAGCCCGAAGCTCACTGCAGGCCACGCGCTTCCTCCGAGGACCTTGCCCACAGTCCCCATCTGCAGGCCAGGGGGATGTCCTGGGCCACCAAACCTCCTCGGGCAGGGCTGCCTCCAGCCCCACACAGGGACAGCGCGTGTCCACCCCAGATGGCCCTGGCACTGCTGGGGTTCAGCATTCCCATAGGATACTCCAACACTCCTGACTTGGGAGCTGAAATGGGGAGGGAGGCTGTGTGCAGAGGCAGACACTCCTGCCCTCCTGAGCGTGCCCCTGAACACCCAGGAAGGCTGCTGAAGAGCCCTGTGCTGGGAGACGTGCTGCAACAGCTCCTCTTCCTCACCTCCAGCTTTGGCATTTCTCTCTCCCACCCCAGCTCTGACCATTTCTACAGCAGGGACCCTGCATGCCTGAAACTGCATCCTTTAATTTCCCCGATGTTTCAGGCTGCTCCTTCCCTTTCCCTCCCTCCCCATCTCTCCTCTCTGCTGAGCTGTAGGTGCCTTCCTCCATGTCTTGTCCAAGCTAGACATCCACATGGGGAAACTGAGGAGATGCTGTTTAGAAAAGATGTCAGCTCTTGGCAACCTGCATATTTGAGGGATTTAGCAGCTCTCCATATGAGCAGTAACTGCAGCAACCCCAGCCACGCTCCAGCCATCACCATAACTACAGCCTATGTCAGCCTCTCACAGCAGGTCTTTCAATGGATTAATTTAAAAGGTTTCAGTTTGGCTGATTGCATCTAATTTGCCTTGAACCACTGTCGTGATGCTGTGGCAGAGCTGTAGCTCATCCTAGCAGTCTCCTCTCACTTCACCAGATGGCTGCCTTGGCAAATGCACATCAGCTGAAGAGGCTCAACACATAGGGTGCACACCAGGCGAGCCCCAGGGGATGGCAGTGTTCCTTCCCATCCTCAGCTGAAGCTTTGGTCTGTATGGAAGCTCTGGGCAGTGCCTCAGCCCCCTGACAAGGCCTGGCACCACCATGAAGTCCACTCTTCTGGAGAAATCACGAGCCGCTGGCTGTTCTGGGATCAGAGGAGTACAGAGAGCCCAGAGGAGAGAGCTCACACGGGTGAGGACACCTGGTCCCAGCAGTGCCACCACTTGCTGATGGGAAGGGAAGGGCTCAGGGGTGCAGCAGAGCCCAAGCAGCAGAAGTCCTGGTGCTTTGCATGCACCCCCAAGCCTGGCATCAGCTCTGGGACAGGGTCCGTATTTGGGCCTCCTGGAGGTGCCAGTCACCCCTTTGCTGGAGGAGAGCGCGCACAGGCAAGGGCTGTGAGCCTACCTTTTGCCCAGCGTGTTTCATCTGGTCTGAGTATCTCAGGATAGCACCCACAAGAGTCATGTATCATTCCACCAACAGCTTCAGCCCATGAAAAAACACAAATTACAAAGACCGAGGGACAATTTACTTCTGACACACACACACACAGCACAAATGCCAGCACTCGGTACATTCGGACTGGGACCACGGCATGAGATGATTAGTTTAGAGATGAAAACCCATCCAGTTTTCAATTGCTGCAAGAAAGCACATAAGCCATTTTTTCCTTTATAGATTCTTGACACTTAACCTACTCAATGCTTTTTATTTGCATTGATCACATTTTATAGTATGATTAAATTTGTATGGAAGAGAACCAATTAGTTTTGTTTTACACTTATTGAATCCACTTTATGGTCAGACAAATTAACTCTCAGCAGTTAGTTTGATTTATCCAACAGCATAAAGCTTGACAATCTGTACTCTCAGATAATCAGTTTTAAAAGAATTATCTTTATTGTTATTTTTCCTACTTGGGAGAAACCACTAAACCTGGAGGCAGGTATGAAGAGGAAGCAAATGCTGTCAGTAGGCTGGCCCTGTCTGGAGCTTTCAAAACCAAACACGCCAGTTTGCCTCCTGACAAAGCCTCTGCCGAGAGGCACCACCACGTTCTGCCCAGTGACAGTCTCTTGGCAGAGAGCGAGTGCTGGCACAGTGACTTTCTCTCGAGGAGCGAGTGCCAGTTTGTTTCAGAACGGTTGCTTTACCCACCGCCAGGGAATTGTACACAGGCACAGGATATAACAGAGGAGTGGGTGTCCAAGCTGCTGCCCCAGGGAGCAGCTGGAAATGCTGAGTTAAGAGAGTGCTACTCGGGGAGAATTACCAACAGGAGAGCTAGTGGAAGGCCTTCAGGAAAGCGAGCAGTCTGGGCACCCTGTCTGGACCTGCCAAGGATGGAGACCTGCCGACAGACACCTCTTCCCTCTCAGCCTCTCCCTGGGTCTGCCTGGCCTGGCTGGCCTGTGGTCTGTCCCGAGGACAGGACCTGTCCCCGTGGTGGCAGCAGGTGCTGTGCCGCAGCTTGGGGTGCCCAAGGCAGAGCCCAGCAGAGCCGTGGGGCTCAGCACCCTGCTCTAAGGGGGCAGCCGGTGTCAGAGGGGACGCTGGCAGCTCTTTCCCAGCCCCAGCACACTGCGCTTGGGGGGCCACCCTGTCAAGGGCAAACCAGCTCTGGCTATAGACAACCCAAGCAGCCTTCCTCTGGCTGTGTGGGCAGCTGGCTTCACCAGCCCAGGCACCAGCAGACCTGGATGCCAGCATGGATGCTGAGCACAACCCCAGTGCTGCAGCAAGAACCTTGTTTCTTCCTGACAGCCCTGTGCCAGCGAAGGGCTCGCAAGGGGGGTGGGGGAACACAGGGAAAGACATGGCTGTGAGTGCTGCAGGAGGAAGAATAAGTGGCCACAAACTGAAAACCTCTCCCGAGAAAGAGGTGGAAATGCTGTTCCTGGGATCGGGAGCAGTAGAGTGGATGGCCCTCACCAGAAGTGTGTGTAACTGGGGCAATCTTTGCTGCGCCCAGCACACAGCTCAAAGATCATCACTCTTCTCCATTGCTATGTCATTACAGCTATGCCTGTCAGGACTGGGCACAGGGCATAGCTGATGGCTACCCTTAGGAAGTTGACAGCTCCAAGGCCATCCCTTCTCTGTCTGCTACTTGGGCAGGGCACACAGTTCGGAAGAAATGATTGCCAGTGCTAGTAATGTGTTCCTCCAAGCTGTAACAGACTGCTTCCAACTCAGCACACAGAGATGAGTCTCCCAGTGAGTCTGGTCTTCATCTTGTGTTAGCATTCATGAGGTTGGGCTCAGCAACTCAATTGTGTCTAGCAGGGCCCATCAGAAGAGAGGTTTCTTACTAGCAGAGCAATCCTGCCATTGACACTAGGACAAATGGGCCAAGGAAGCTGCCTGGAACCTGGGCAGCTCTGAAGCCCAATCTCATTTGTATTCAGCAGCTACAAGTGAAAAGATTTTGTTCCCAGTTAGTAAATGAGATTTAGTTAATAAATTGGATCATGTGAGCAGGCTGCCAGTTGTTTTCATGCAATCCAATAACTGAAGAAATGAAAGCTTATTATTTTATAAGGAGCTGTTTTCTTACAGGACTATGTGCTGGAGAGATGCTATTTTTTGGCAGACAGTGGCCGTGTTTGATGATCGTTCATTTCAAGGATCTTTGCAAGGCAGTCAGGATGCATCCCAAGTCCACTGAACTGTCAAGGGGGAGCCCATTCCTGACAGCTCTGTTGCCAATAGACCCTCCCTGCCTCCTCAGCATCCTCATCCAGGAGGGCATGGAGGGCTCCTGTCACTGATGCAAGCCTCATATTCAGGATAAGTGCTACTTAACAACAACTAAAACATCCACGTGTTACCAATATTATTCTCACATTAAATCCAAAACAGCGCTTTACCAGCTACTAAGAAGAAAATTAACTATCCCAGCTGAAACCAGGACAGTGTCCAACACAGCTAGATATGAAAACCTGACATGGTATCACTAAAAACTGTCCCAGGAAAAAGGAGATCTGGAAATCCAGGGAGCAAACCCATTATCAGGCCTCTGTAGGCTTCCCGTTCCTTTGTTCTTTTTCTCACAACCCCTAACCAAGTCTAGTCTCTTGCTAAATCCATGCAGACAGACCCCAACATAGTCGAGCATTTGTTGGAAAATATAGAAAAATTCTTCTCTTCATGATAGAAAATGATCTCCTTGTCTAGTTCTTACAAAGGTCTTGTAGTCATCCATTCTGCAAACATATAGTGTGCTGAACCTATGACATAAAATCCAAAAGTAGCGTCTCTTATCAGACAGAACACTGTTCATTCTCTAAAATATAGAGCCTAAATATGATACTGACAGGATATCAGCAACAGACTTATAAGCTGGGGAACAAAACTGTAATTTGGAGGACTGCATCCAACAATCTCAGCACTCCTCTAAAGTGGATACTAACTTTGCGGGGTCCTTAGAGGACACAGTTTCTCCACTCCCTTTGCAAGGATCCTCTTGAGAAGCTTCACATGTGCAGACTACACAACTGCCATTTGGCCAAGCCATGGAGTACTATGAAAGTCAAAGCTTGCGCTGGGAGTAGCATGCCATCTGTTCAGGCTTGAAAGGCAGGAAACAGCTATCAAAACCACAGTCTAATCATAATCAGCTGGCTGGCAGCTAACAAGTGCACACGCTGCCTGGTGAAGAACTAAGATGCTTATCAGCTGAGCATCTTGCAAGAGAGAAATGAAGTATCTGATGGGCTGAGGGAGAAATACAACAAGAGTGGGCAGCTAAAACAAGGCTAATTAAAAACGGGAGAGATGTGGTCCAGTGAAAACTAGGGAGCATCTACACAAGGTTCCTCTACTTGCACCTGTACACCTCTGGTTAAATTCATGCCCACTATTAAACCTGTAGGCCAGAAAGCAGTCGAATATATCTGCATGAACGAAAGTAAAGCCTACAACAGAGACGGGAACTGAGTATTATCTGTGAACCATGAAGCAGAGGAACTAAAACATGCACTGGACAGAAAAGTTTAATCTATGGGAAAGTACGTAAGATGTTCTGTGAAAAAGGACGCTGACAGCTCATGATCAGTCATGTTGGGTTGCTGGTCTGCTTGGCCACAAGAGGGATGTCACAGTAACTAGCAGTAATGCGTTGTTGCTTGGTATCCACTATTTAACACAATAAGGAAGCAACAGATTCATTACGGAGTTAAATCTTTGCTCAGAGAACTGTTCTGGGGTCAGTTCCCCAGTGTGCATGGAGCATCTACATCACTGATGGCTGGTGGGTGAACAGATGCTCCTGGGATAACAAGGTTCTGGAAGGAGATAAACACAGCAAATGCATTTGAACCCAAGGAGATGCCAAATTTTAAATCAGTCAGCAATGAGAGATAGTCTCAATCTCACCAACCTGTCTGAATTTCCAGCCAGTTGACAGTCACCAGGGAGCACACACCCATTCACACTCTGCATTCAGACTAGCAGTCCATAATTGTCTGTATGAAGAAACGTCACAGGATTTTGCACAGACAAACCACTCAGCAGCCTGAAAAAAATGAAAGTGAAGAACACCAGACTCATCATTTAACAAAGCACACTCAGAAGCAGACAGTAAATCTTCAGAAACAGCACCAGTCCACCTGCTTTCCCTGTGAGCTGCAGCAAGCCATCACTATAGGCTGTGAGAGGAGGGACCAGGCAGGGCTTCTGGAACGTACCCAGCCCACCAACATGGGTGTAGAAGGAAGAGGAAGAAATACGTGATTATTACAGAAATCATGGGGCCTCATGACTATAGTACACGTGGATAGGCATGTTGCGGAAAGGAGAACGATAAATTGACCTGCTGCAGAGTTGTGCTCTTTCAACATCTTGTTGAAAGCCCCACCCGAGTAACACCGATATTTAATTTTGGGCAACTGGAAGATAAAGAAGGCAAAAAACTTAACAGAGACACATTCACTGTAACAGTTGTGACAGCTATTCCTCAAGCATCACGAAGCACAGCCCTGCCTGTGCTCAGCTCTGCAGAGTAAACGGTAATTAGAGTTTGTCAATCATTGTTGCTTCCTTATTGATAACAATAGGGAGATGAAGGATCTGTGACAGACAGATTCTCCTGAAGTTTCTCTCTCCCATTTGTCATTTCAGGCTTGCAGTTTGAATCAGAGGAAAAACGTGTTTCAAGGATTTTTTTGCTCAAAACGTGTTTCAAGGATTTTTCTACATTTCTGTTCTGTATGTAAAAAGCTTGAATTGTTTCTGAAACAGCCTTGTTTCTGTTGTCTTCAGCAGACAGCAAAGTGCAGCAACACAAATGCCATAAAATAATCAGTGCTGGATCACACCTACGGCATTCTACCAGAAAACTTATGAATCTCCTGCACTGGATTAAGGTCTTGATTAAGACCTAAATTTAGGCACAGTCTGACACAACCTGTCCTTATAGAAACAGAAAGCATGTTGCATTTGACTGCGAATCCAGGATCACAGAACATCCCACACGAACCCACAGCAAATGGGAAAGAGTACTAGAGAGGACAGGCAAGAAAAATCCTTCTTTGTCTGGCCCTGCCCCACGGCCTGTTAGAGCTGCCACTCCTGCAGACTGCACGTGGGCTTAGGGTCTGAAACACAAGGCAGTATGGATCACCCTGTCACTCGGTAACCAAAACAGCTCGCTAAGGCAGAGGTAGCTGAGCGCAGTCAAGGCTGTGTGCAAGGAAGGGGACGTGCACAGCGTCTGTGCAGCGCTGTGCCAGGAGCCGGCGGTCCAGCCCGGGGCCGGAGGCTGGGCCAGTCCCCCTCCCCAGCCCTGGCAGCAGCTGGAAGCCGAGCCCAGGCTGGGAGGGTGCTCCGCAGAGAAAGCGATGGTGAGGCGACAGCCCCATTTTCATGTCAGATGGAGGGAGCAGGCAGCCCCTCCCCAAAAGCTGAGGCACTTTCTGTAAGAGCTGTAGCTCCAAAACCAATTATCTGTGGTTAAAACAACCCAGGACATTCGTCTTTTAAGTGTGAATAATTGCAGACAGGGAGCCACCCAAAGCCCTGGCCCTGGCCCAGTGCTCCCCTAGTCACAGCGCTCACGGACGAGGAAATGCGCAGTCCGGAGGGCAGCACAGGCTGCAGCTCCAACACCCCGGGAAAGACCTTCTCCCAGGTGCAGGGAACCCATTTCAGAGAAGGAACTAAAGTCAGGAAGTTTTCAGGCTGCTACGATACATCCAGTTTTGCTTTTGAATGTTTGCTTTTCTTTTGCTCCTGTCTTTGGTCTTTTATTTCTTTCTGGAACAATAACAGGAGCAGATAAGCATGTTTTAATCTGCTCCCAGTGAAAAGGTGGAATGCTGATTGCTTGCTTTGCCTCTTTTGGCTAAGCATTTTTATCCCGCACTGCAATGGGGAAAGGCCTCCGCTCTTCAGGCTCCAGCTTTTGTCTTTTTGTGAGCTGAAGGGTTTTTCCCAAAGTGAGTACTGCAATGCTTCAATGATCTTTAAAAAAAAGTTGTGCAGATTTTGTGAGATTTTGGACTGCAGTAAAAGAAAAATATAACAAGCTGAATGTCATTTTTTTTTAAGGAGATAAGAAAAAGGCTACTGGAGCTGTCAGAGTTTAAGCTTCAGCCTTTATGTTTACAAAGCAAAAAGGGCAATTAAATGTGGAAAAATAAATCTTTCCAGGACTCTGCCAGTGGTTCTTCTGGTTTGTACTCAGACTGCTGAATGACGGGCTAGTTTAGTGCCTTAGGCAGGGACTCAGAATGGAGCAGTCCTGACACTTCTTTGATGCTAAGTAGTGTACCCTAATAAAGATGTTCTTTAAAGCCATTCCCTCTTGCCTGGCAACCAGGTGTTACAGAGCATCCCCACTGCAATGGGACTGCCTGCCTCCTCCGTGCCTCCCCACGCCCTGCATACCTCTTGCCTCCCTGCTGAATCGTGGCTGATTCAGACCTCCTGTACGTCTTTGCCACTGAATCTGAGGAAGAAATTTTTGGAATAAGCCAAGGATATAGTTAATAGGCAAATTCTGTGCTTTCACCTCCTGGCTACTTCATGAAGCCTATTTTCACAAAAAATGCTGAAGGACAGAAAACATCATAGTCCTGCAAGCACAAGGTCAATAAAGAAGCACAGACCACCATGTGACAAGGATGTCTGCCCTTACTTGCAACCACCCCCCAAGTGCCTAAAAGAGCTGAAGAACGACCTATTTTCTCAATGCCTGAAGTAAACTCCTCTCAGATCTCTGCCACGGGCACATCAGCACAGCTCCCTGGTGCAGGAGCACCCCTGCTGCCAGCTGTGAGGTGCTGGCTGCCATTCAGGAAAGGACTGCATTCCCTTCCCATAAACCTCCAGCTCTCTCTACAAAGACCAAAACGCACAAAGAGAGATGAACAGAAGTGGGGGAAAGGCACTGGGAAGTCCATCTCCAAGTGTAAAGTGACAGCAGATGGTAGAGGCGCTGCTCTATGACAAATGAAAAAAATCAGTAACGTATGTGTCAAAGGCAGCGTCATTATCAGCAGCCTGCCTGGCTGCCTTAGCTCCCAGAGCTGCCAACCCTCATTGGACTTGGATCTCCTGGGGACACAGGAGGTCCTTGCGCCTTCTCCCACAAAGCTGCATGCACTGGCACTGGCACAGCCTGCAAGGGCAGCTCCTCGCCTCCACGGGAAGGATGCACCAGTGTGGGTCAGATGACGTTCCTGCAGCACAGATTTCCTCAGCATTGCCTGGGTGTTAAATGTTTCTCACATGCTCAGCAAAGTAACGCTGTTCCCTCTGCCATTTACCAGTGACTAAAAGCCAAGAATGGCTCTTGGCATGCCTCCGTATACAGACTGATGCCTGGGCACACAGAGCTGGGAGAGAGCCAGCCAGAGCAATGGCAGAGCACAGCTTCCGGGTGAACACAAGACCAAGCTCCTACCTCCAGAGCTGGGGCAGGGCATCCCAGGGTCTCTGCATGCCCTGCTCTGCAGAGAACTGTAATCCTACACATTAGGATCAGCACAATGCATAGCAAGAATAGGAGAAGATGATCAGAGTAATCTGAGAATGAAGCTGGGTGGGCAATGAACCTTGGGAAGCTCCAAATTTCCTCTTCATTTAGGGCCAGATTCTTCTTCCTTGGTCTTGTGCTCCTGCACCCCCACAGCAATCAGTGGTGATATGACACAGCCCCAGTGTTCTTCCTCTTAAGTTGCTCCCTTACATGGTTGCTGGCTCGACACTCCAAGCTTCACCTTCCCTGCATCTCCTGGCTTGCCTGCCACTTCAGACCATTAAAGGCTGGGTGTGATTAACACAAACTTTCCCAGCTGCTTCTGCAGAACAGCATCAGATTAGCAGTGTTTGTGAGGAGGTCTCCAGCAGTGACAGATACCATGTCATCACCTCCCCCCTCAAAGTTCATAAGCCTCGGAAGAAGAGCGCCTTCTGGTTACTAACCCAGAGCATTATAAACAGTGCACAAGCATATGTCTGGGAGACAGAATTCAAATTGAGTTAACTTGTGGAACTAGCATGGAAAATCCTGCTCTCATTATTTACCCAAATAAATATACAGACCAGAGAAGTTTCTATCTGCCAATAAATACAGAGTTAGTTTCATATGTCCCTGCTCATCTGCAGAGCAGTAGTACATTAAGGTTGCAATGTCCTTTGTTGGAAGTGGTTGTGTGCCAAGCTCACAAGCCTGCTAGGCTTTAAAAAACCTCCTTGGATCCTGCAGAATAAAACAGGCATATGTGGAAGACAAGCGAATAGTAAAATACCAGCTTTTTAATGACTGGATGGCTAGGAATTTGCCTCCATTTTTAAAAAATTTAAAATCTAAAAAAAAAAAAAAAATTGCCTCCTGTTTTAAAAAAATAAGAATCTGGAGAAGTTATACTAAGCATAATACAGGAACTGCTGAATTGGTTTTGAGCTCCACAGACAAGACAGGGTAAAGAAAATTATAAAGATGAAAAGCAGCTTTTAATTCTCTGCAGTATTTATTAGTCACAGGGGGTGGTACGGATTCCTTATTGAAGTAAACTATGTGTAAATAAAGAGGTCATCATAGTTCCTAGGAGCTGCTTCAGCCTTTTCAAGCTATTTACAGTGGTCCACAGGCAATGCATGTATTAAAGGGTTGCACACAGTGCACAGGTTTGCACAGGAACCACTGTATCTAAGTGACACCCAAGTGCAGAATCCACACGTGCCCCTCTTAATAGCTACCACAGACAGCTAAAAGAGACAAATGAGACAGCAATTGCTGTTTCCATATCAGGCCCTCTGACAGCACATTGTGTGTTTACATTTATATGTAGTTGACTGCATCAGGCGATAATCATAAGTCCTCCATGCCCAGATAGCCCAAGGGTATACACAAACTCCCCTAGGACGCAAGCCAAAAGCAGGATTTCCTGGAGCCCCAAGGAAAGAGCTCGTCTGGTCTTGCAGGCAATAAGCATGAGAACAGCAATGGGACGGCTGTGCAGCAAGCCAGAGGAGTCTCCCGTAGGGCTGGTGCCCTTACCCCCCCGTCCTCCTGCTCTGTGTCCCCCACCAGCCCTAGCATGCCCTCTCTGAGTGTCTAAACCAGGAAGCATTCATGCCAGCACACAGCTATGCTGAGGAGCAGCCTTCACAGCACCCAGATGAGTTTGGAGGAAACAAAGAAGCCGTAATAGGCACCAACACAATGCAAAGACTTTTGTCCCCCTGGCGTTTCCAGCTAAGATCATTCAGGGATCTTGTACTCATGCCACCAATATCCTGTGGTTTGCTCCAAGCAGGCTGTTCACCCAGAACAGCAAGATAAATACCCGTATATTACAGAACACTGCCACTGCGCTCGTTACCTCTGCTCTGTGAGCTGGAAAGTCACAGAAGCATCAGGCTGCAGACGAGGGCTGTGTCGCCTGGTGCCGTGCCCCTCCACAGGCCACAGGAGCTCCCCCCGAAAGCAGCGGCTGCGGCCCTGGAGTCCCGAGCCGACTCCATAGCGCAGCCAAGCCTGACCCGTGGAAAGCCCAGGGCCCCACAGGAGTCAGTGTGACCCGTGGAAAGCCCCGGGCCCCGCAGGACTCTGACCCGTGGAAAGCCCAGGGCCCCACAGGAGCCAGTCTGACCCGTGGAAAGCCCCAGGGCCCCACAGGAGCCAGTCTGACCCGTGGAAAGCCCCAGGGCCCCGCAGGACTCTGACCTGTGGAAAGCCCCAGGGCCCCACAGGAGCCAGTCTGACCCGTGGAAAGCCCCAGGGCCCCACAGGAGCCAGTCTGACCCGTGGAAAGCCCCGGGCCCCGCAGGACTCTGACCCGTGGAAAGCCCCGGGCCCCGCAGGACTCTGACCCGTGGAAAGCCCCGGGCCCCGCAGGACTCTGACCCGTGGAAAGCCCCGGGCCCCGCAGCCTGCAGCAGCAGGGCTCCGCCTCAGCCCATGCGGGCTGGGTACCGGCCTGCACCGGTGCTGCGGGCGCAGGCCCGCGGCGGAGGGACTGGCTCCCGCCCTCCCGCCGACGGCGACGCCGGGCAACGTGCGATTTCAAAGCTCGGCTGTACCGCCAGCCCTGCCACTGGCCCGCTGCGTGCCCGTGACGCCCACCGCCGCCTGACCCATCTGCGGCAGCATCCTCAGAAGACAGGCACGGTCGCATCCCACCCCAGTGCCGTCCCCCGAAGCCCACGGCGGGACCTGCGCGTCACTCGCTCCTGTGGAGCTTGCAAGCTGGAAAACTGGAAAACTAAATGCTCGGTGATGTTGTTGCCCATAATGAATCTTACAAATAGTGAAAAATGAATTAATGACACTTAGCACTGCCATGCTGCCTTTATATTTACAAAGCACTGTGTAAACATTAACTAATTAATCTACTGTACTTAGCAGTCATATAGTACTTTATGTTTTCAAGGTCCTGTGCAAATATTAGCTAATTGATCTACTTAATTATTTCCGTGTTTTATATTCCAGAGCACTGCGTATCAGCAGCACAAGGAGGAGTCATTAGCAAGGATACTCCTGAGTGGCTCTTCTGCACTCTCAGCATTTACAGTGTCTGCCACGTTTTGGGGAGACACCTCCAGCAGGCACAAATACTGCCAGCTGGGCCAAGGATACAGGAAGCCTCCAGGGAGCAGAGGCAGAACCTTCTCCAGTTATTTAAAACTGGAAGGTGTTCAGTGAACAGCAAGAATGATTTCACATCTGCAACACCCGCTGTGCAATGAAAGACTAAAGTTAGTCTGCAGATTCAGCACATCAAAGGGAAATTTAAGATGTGACTTGAGCACAGCCCATAAGACCTCGTACAAAGACAATACCGGCGATATTCAAAAAATGTCTAATTAGATTTGACACCTGGAAGAGAAAGGTAAGAAAACTGGAAATGAAATTCCCTTTTCTAGAAGTGACTGTGAGTGATGCCGGGTGAGGAAAGACCGTGCTGAGGGGCAACTGGAATGAAATTTGGGAATTGTGATTTAGTAGACTTCACTAATTTCTGTGGCTTTACTGTTGCTGCAGGGTTGACCACTTACAGAAAGCACACTGATCAAGGTAAAATTGCCCAAGTTTAAAAAAAGACATGCACAGTTATGAACCATTAGCCTCCTAGGGCCACTGCTTCTCCCCCTGCACTGACCAGGGAGCTGGACTGTCCTGCTACCACGGAGTGCCCAGGAAATTAGATAAGCTACCCCAATAGCCAAACTACAGAAATAGGAAGCATTTTTCCAACAGAAAGATCCTAAAAGAACTAGATCTGCCAATCAAACACTCTCTAAACAGGTATTAATGTACACCCACTCATGCAGATCTGCATCTCTCTTCTGTTTATTACATTTTAACATTGTCAACAGAGCTTGCTGAAGCACTCACAGTGCTCTGCTGACCTACATTATTTATGATGGCATGTGAAATTGATTGTGGTTGAAAGATCCTTACTGGAACAAAATGAGCTTCTCAATTATTGCCACACAAATAAATCTCTGTTTTCCAGTGATCCTCCCTCGGGAACACTTGCATAACCCTGAGTTCATGAAAACAGATACCTCCAGCTGGCAAAATACAGGTGACTGCATTGTAATCATTGTTGAGTTACAGGACAGCAGAGGTCAAGCGATTCTCCCTATGACCACAGGGAAGGGAGACTGTGGCGACAATGCAGTGCTTACTGGTGTTTCTAAATGGATAAATAATGAAGTCCCCAGCAAAGCAAGTTGTGATCATTTTTGATACTTTCTCTCAAACACAGTGCAGGAAACATGCACTAAGTATTAATGGGATTATGAACAGATGAACAAGACGAGCAAGCATTTCAGAGACCCAACCTCCTACTTGCCTTTCCTCTTGCAGAAAAACCTCAGCTAGATGTAATTCAATAAAAGAACTTAACCCGTTACGGCAATCCTAAAAGAAACCTTACCGCTGGTTTTGTCTCTCTCTTCCTCAAGAAACGCAGAGCTCTACATGTGCAAAGGCTGGATTGCACAGAGCATCCCCACCCGTCTGCCTCCTCGATCTCCTGCTCGGGCAGCCCCATGGGACTGCAGGGCAGACCCCGGCCTCACGCTGCACGGACTCCCAGCACACACTGTCCTGCCCAGAAACACCAGCTTCTCCGCAAGGCTGAGCCCTGGCAGGGCTGACCTCGAGCTACCGGGCTTCCCTTCCAGCATGGGATTGCCAACACGTCGCCAAAATGGAAAGAGGTAGGCATGGAAGAAAAAGAGCCATGGAGGGTCCTGCCCACACCGTCCTGCAACAGGACTGTGAGCAGAGCAGAGAGAGAAGCCCAGCCTGGGAAACCACACACAGGCAAGCCGTGGGGAGACATGGCCCCTGCCATTCAGGACAGCTTCCTGGGAACAGAGATCCATTGGGGATGGGGCTTGAGCCCCCATTTCCCCACTTCCAGCAACCCCACATGAATCAAGGATCTCTCTTACACTGGTTAGCACTGGTTTTATGTTCTCCCAGTTCTTTTACAATCTCTTGTTCCTAGTTTCCTGGCGAGATTTGCTGTTCAGAGCATTCAGCTGTACTTTCCTGGTGACATTTAATATTAAGGAACATTATTAATTCTTGATTTATTTAAAACAGTCTATTCTGACAAGATTGCAGGAGAAGACACCTCTCTGTTGAAGGTTTACAGACTAACTATTAACTAAATGCCAACGACAGGGCACTGAAAGATTTCCAACCATCCACCGAGGAATCTCTCTCCCTGTCCCTTCTCCCCCTTCTTTTTAGAGACCTTTAGAGGAGATGTGGAAACCTGCCACACTCAGACAAGACAGGAGCTCTCTCCTCTCTGCGTTGACCTCCCTGAGCCTTCACTCTCTGCTTAACTGGGCACTGAGCAGCCTCTCATTACATGCTCACCTACATCCATTTGTAAATGGACAAGGACTACTCTCAGTCTCAAAACTGTCTTCACAAGGATCAGCAGACCGGATCAGCCCAAGTCTTGTCTCTGGACGTTGGTTTGGACACCACAGGGTGCACGCTCCTGGAAATTAATCCTTCCTGTTCCTCCACCTGCTCAGTGCTCCTCCCCCAGGTATCATGGTACAACCCCTGGGTGCAAGAACACACAGCAATACAGAAATACTGTTTAACCCTCATCCATACTGATAGGGCAACTCTGTCTGCTGGGAGCAAACATGTTACAATAACTCCAGAATTAGCTGTTTCCTAACCGTGATTACTTATGGCACAGTCACAGGCATATATACACAATTATTAACAATGTAATTTGGCTGGAAAAAAACATTGTGTCTCTATAAAAAGGGGGCATGCGCTACAAATTAACACCAAAACTTCTGCAGAATTATCCTGAAGAGGCTCCACATACACATTTACTTCTAGCGAGATATATCTTGTACCACAATCGAGGTAACTTTACATCCTTCATTAGATGTTGAAAGCACACACTCTCTGAATATGCAAACCAATAGAGCACTGCAGTGACAACATCTACTGTCAAGCAGCATCCGCAGGTGGAAAGGAAAAGCGAGGTTCCCCTCTTTAATTAAGATGTATTTGGTACACTCACTGGGAAGCGAAGTGAGATGAGGACTCTGCCAGTCTTGAAAGGGATTTCCCATGTTTATCATGCAAGATGGTGAAAAACGATTGCAATATTTTGCTGCTGTTGTCATAAAATTGATTGATAATACTGAAAATGAGGCATCTTGCTGTGACAAAGTAAACGGCAACAACTTTCTACAAGCCTAGTCTTGAATAGGATATTACAATTTGCTCCAGTTTTCTGGGAGGAATCATGGACTCCATGTAGAGAAGGTGTTGGTGCATTTTGCCGTGGCTATGAGAAGTTTTCAGCTCAATAGTAGAGAAGAAGAATGAAGAGCATCAGATAAACCGGCTACATGTCATGACAGATGAGACCATGTTTGGACAGCAGTTTGCGAAAGCTTTATGTCCCTAGAGCAGATTTCATTGCTTAGAAATAACTAATGCCTTTCAGAGGCCAATTTCTCTTTAGACAGTGTATCTAGGAAAAACCTGCTAAACACACTATCTATATCGTGTGGTATTGTGATGTGAGGACATTATATCCTCTGGACAGAGATGCTTGTCTCTTCTTTCATGTTCCCTTTTATACTTGTCTCTGTCCAAACGAGCCAAAACACATTTATCTTGCATCAATTTTGATGTCCATCTCTTCTGCTTCACTCTGCCTGCAGTGCCTTTTGGAGAGGGAAATGATCAAGGACTCAGTATGCAAAGCAAGAGTGGAGGAGCCATTTACATGAAGGTGTGATGCACCAAATATTGTTTATCACATTTCCTGTGAATTCTTACATAATGTTTTGTATTTTGACTACTGGTACACATTGAACACAGAGTTTCCTTGGCTTGCCTGCAACAATGCTGCACTTAATTCAGAACCTGTAAGATACATGAATAATTCAGATTGTTTGTTCCAGTGTGCCTTGCTCTACATTTGTCAGTAGTGGCTAACACTCTACTTCATGTTGCTCTCAGCTGCCAATTCCACGAGGAGAACTACATACGCAAACTCCTGGGTGAAGTCACTGCTACACATATTTATCCATTGCTGGATGCACTGGCTTTGTTAGGGTGACCCTCACCAGGCATCGCCTCTCAGACTGACATTCCAGGAGAGGGATATGCAGCCAAGGAAGCAGGGTACGTGTCTCGCAATTCAGATGTTATTCCATTTTCATAAGGTCTGCACCAGCCTGGATCACTGAATCACCTTTCATATGTCTCAGACTGTTCTGCTGCAGACAAGGTTACTCCCCACCAGCTACTGCACACGAGGAGCTGCACCATTGCTGCTTCTTTCTGAGCAAGGTTTTCCATGATGAAAGGTTCCTCTCTCCTTGAACAAAGTATGGGGTGGGGAGCAGGCCCCTAAGCACCACCAGCTTGACCTCTATAACCTGCTGAACCAATCACCTAATGTACTCCATAAGCAGACAGTGGTTTATATGTCCATTCAATGAGAAAATGTTTTTAATAGTGCCGTTCTCACCTTTCTGCCTGAAGACTAGCAGCACGCATGCCCCTTCCTCCCAGAGCATGTTCCAGAGAGCTGGCCCTCTCCAGAGGTTACAGACCAGGGTGTCAGCCAGCTACATCATCGTGCTGTGCCAGCCTGTCCTGGCAGCTTGGCTCTTCCAAAACCAGTCCTCCGAGAACACTGGGAGTATCCCACTGTAAAGCTGAGGACCTCCGCATGCAACACAGCCACAGCAAGCCAGCAGACCTTGAGAGCTCACAAGAAGCAGGCAGCCACTCAAACACTTGTGGCTAGGGGAAGCGAGGTGAGGGGCTGCTGGAAGCACTGACCACAAGCTGCTTGCCCCCGCAACCCAGCCCAAGCACGGTACCCTGGGCACACAGCGTCAAGGGCACGTTGGACTCATTTCCGAACAGTGGAGCAGCAGCCCCTCTCTATTCTGGTCCTAGTCTGAAGGGATCATCTGTCATAACCATCATACAAATGATCAGAAATCATCTCAGATGCATGTGAAACACTCCCAGTGGCTCACCAGTGAAGCCATCATGGGCCAAAGAAGGAAATCCTTCCTTTGTCAGAGCTGCTTTTTTAATATTCCTTTTTTGTGTAGTCTTAATTAATTCAGCTTCATGTCTACGTCTTTTGCAAATTAATTGGTTAGAAAAATGGAAACCATTAAAAACATTAGTTTCTCCCATGTTCCCCTGAAGCAAAACATTGCAATCTTGTCCGGGCCTGCTGTGCTCCTCAGGAGCAGGACAAAGCGTGTCCCAAGGCCTGGACTGTACCAGGTGCTCACAGGTGTATGGGCAGCAGCCTTGTTCTTAAGCTTACCTGTGTTTTCTTATCTACTTCTGGCATTTCTTGGTGAAATGCATTTTAAAATTGCACAGAACATGAGGGCATGCACCATTTAGGAGCCTGGAGCCAAAGCATGCGTGCAGCTGAACTCCCCAATGGGCTGCAGCGATCTTTCTCCAGCGAGCCAGGTCCTGCTAGAAGCACACGTAGTGCTGGGGGTGCTTCCTTGTGTGCAAGGACAGCCCCACACAGGGTACCAAGGCAGCACAGAGGCAGGCACTGACGCTGCATTATAGGCACTCTTCCCAGTCCAGTCACTGTGTTAGAGAGATGCAGCGCTCAGGGCTTGGGACTGCTGCAGCCCACGTGGCAGACTGTCAGTTCACATCTGGGTTTTGCAGTTCTCCACACAGACAGGCATTTTGTTGGGAATGGCTGACCTTGCCCCAGTTAACTCAAGGATCTCCTCACCACAATAACTGTGGCGGGCGAGATTGCAGCGGCATAAAATCAGCATTTCCCCCTGCCCTCCAGAGCAGAGCTCCCCGGCTGCAGGTGAAACCAACACAGGCTGCCCCACCACCATGCAAAACTTGTGGGCAGGGCTGCAGATTTGGGGTTAATTTCCAAAGACTGGGGACAAGGGGGAAATGTGTAGATGAGGAGACGTGATGGCCAGAAAATGGCTATTTACAGCCCATGCACCTTGAGCTGCTGGGAACCCCTGGGGGGACTTGCCAGCCTTGGTGGGGACTCACGTGGTGATCACTGCAGCAAACATGCAGGTACCATGAGAGAAGTTACAGCAGTGGTGTTACAATTGAAGGTGGTTTCATTCATGTGGCTCTCCTGGGACTGCATTCCCTTTGCCTGCTTTGTACCCAGCAGAGATGCTCATGACAGTAAGCAAGGTAAGTACCTTGCCCATGTAGCAGGCAATTATTCACAGTTACATTAACAAACAGATCTAACAGACTGCTTAATATACAAAATATTTAAATTTTCATTATAATCCATTAAAGATGGATTCTCTCAAGTTGCTGTAATAGAAGAAACATTTCTGAAAAGCTGATTTAAATACAGCTACTCAAAGGGACAAAACTCAGGCATTCAGCAAGCTGTTTCTGTTTACCTGAAAAGATAGTAATTCTGACCGACACAGCAAACACTGCCTGTGGTCACTGGTAACTGGAATTCTGATGGAGTTTGCACTGGCATTTTAACACCAATTAATAACCGGGTTTTAAATTTGCATTTATTAGAAGATTTTGTGTGTCTGGGAGGAAAAAAGAAAAAAACAAAACTCAAAAATGTTCATGAAACATTTACCCATGCTTGTACTTGCAAGCCATAGACTTATTCTGAAGAATAATAAGTATTCATTTGCATCTTGACTCTGTCTCACAAGTGACAGCAGTGTTGCTCTCAGACAAGCATTCAAACCAGGCAGACAAGCACCCAGGCGCCTTGGCTCTTCCAATAGCTGTATCCACATTCATCCCTGGGGAACTAGGGCATGGGAATTCTGCAGAACGGAGCAAGTGGAGCAAGGGGGGGCTGGGATGAGGAACCCTTAGTTGCCACGCTATCCTACTTAGAGCAAGAGACTGAAAAAGGAGAAGGGCAACAGAGTGTGGCTGGCTGCAGCTCTGGCTGGGAAGCACCAGCTAGCAGGGTACCAGTGCCACAGACCTCCAGAGCATCTCAGCACTGCCCTCCCCACAGCAGGGAAAAGCACTCAGGATGCAGGTAAGTAAGCAGTTTTTAGACAAAGCCTTGTTCCTAGATGAAGACATAAGAGGACATTTTAACCAGCAAATATAAACAGACAAGAAAAACAGTGCTGACATTGTCAAACAGCAGTGCAGGGTGGCAGCATTCAGCAGGGGCTCTGCTCCCTGTCATGCACAGTCTTCCCATCAGCAGCATCCCCACCACCCTACACCACTTGACCTCCAGACTCCACTCGCACATTGAAGATGCTGTATAATCCTGCAAGAAGGAGTGGAGGAGCAAGAAGCAGGAAGGGTCCAAGCAGCAGCACTGCTCAGTCCCACTGTAAAACGCCAGCACAGACGAGCGCCGCGTATTTGCAGAATCAAGGTCTAGCAGAGAGGAGCTGTGTTGGGGTGAGGGCCAGTGTGCAAAGGAAAACAAGGCCAAAGGAGGAAGACAGGTATCCTGTGCTTCTCTGCATGTCTGCTTGGTTGGGAGTCAAGATTTTCAGGATGAGCCACAGCCCCTTGGTAAGATCAAATCAGACAGGGAGGTGAGTGGGGGGCAGAGAAACACATTCTTTCCCAAGGCCTCCTGAGCCTTCACCACAGTTGGATAAAATCAGCACAAGATCTGAAGGCATCCACATGTCCTCTGCCCTGAGCAGCACCAGTATGAGCAGCAGCTGTGACATGCCACAGCAGAAAACTACTATCTAGTGACGGGAACAAAGACAGGACAGCTCGGCTGCAGCACCTGCCAAGGACCAATGTTCACAGCAGTCCATTTTCAGCATCACTCTGCAGCTGAATCTGCTACATCATCCCCAGTCTGCTTGCCTGGACCAGCACCCTACGGACCTGTGCAGTCCTGCAGCCCCACTGCTTGTTCACGCAGCAAGCCCAGGGTTAAAACCATGCTCAAGCAGCTTCTCCCTGCCCTCTGTTCTTGGGGCTTCCCTTCTGCCCATGCCAAGTGGAAAAGAAAGCAAGCGAGCACAGCTGGATGAGAGATAAGCAACCCATGGTGCTGTGACTGCTGCTCTTGGGGGAGTCAGGGGTGATTCATAACTTCATCAGTCTACAAGGAAAAGAAGCAATTATCTGCCAATTGTATGCAGTCCATTTCAGTGGGAGGTGCATAACCTAACCAGCCCTTGTAGTCAAGGGAAATAAAATATATGCTGACATCAGTACACAGAAGTTCCCATTGGAAGCCACTTTCACTGCAGTGTCGTGAATCTTTTCAGAAACAGCTTGAGAAGATTCATTCTGTGTATCAATCTTCCTGGGTAGCAGAGCTGACAATGGTCGTACATAATAATGCTTAAGTCAATTCACATGCACAGTCAGTGGCTGTCTACAAGTCTTGGCCCTAATCAGTACATTAAATAGAAACTTATGACTAATAACTCTGAAAGGGCCTCTCCAGAGGCAGTGAAATGCTCCGCTTTGGCCACTATCAGCTCCTCAGGCATGCGCTATACTGGCACACTCTCCCCTTGGCTCCAGGAAGGGAGAACGGAAAGCCATAACTCTTCTTCTGTTTGTTTGGGTGACATATTTTTTACGAGCCAAATTCTTCACTTTAGGTTCTGACAGTGAATCTGTGACTTTATGTTCATCCTGTAATCACAGTACTGCTCTGGAGCAGGAACAAAGCCCATAAAAGCTGCTGGCTTAGCCAGCTCCATGCTGGAGGGGAGGCAGATGTCCCACCGCAGCCCCTCCGAAACTGCCCCGGCTGCCCTCTGCTCGGGCACCACGTGTGCCAGGGGTGGCTGGCTCCTGACCACAGACTGCTGTCCTCCAGCAGCAGCCCAGCCTGGGCAGGTGGACCGGTGCCACACTGCTCCTGATGCCATGGGGACCCTGGCAGCTGTAAGCTGAGCAGCAGTCCAGGCTGGGAAAGGACTGGGCTGTCAGGAAGTGGGACACATTAATTTTCTCAGCTCTGGGCATGCTGCTTGCTTCCAACTCAGCTGTGCTCAGGAAAGATGCGTCTGCCGGGAGCCTCTGCATCCACAGCTTTGCACAGAAAGCACCGCACAGCTGCTCTGCTTTCAATAGTCTGCTGGAAGAGCTCGGCCTTCCTCAGCAGGCAGACAACCTCGCTGCTCTTCAGGAGCCAGCATACAGAGCATTCATTCAGGTCCCTCACCAGCCTGGATGGCTCCAAACAGCCCAGCCCTCTGCAAAGCTGATTTCCATACATGCCCTATGGAACTGCAGCTGAGCTGAGCCTAGTCAGGGCTGAGTGGGTCCTAGGGTCCAAACAACCTGAGCAATCACTGTGGGTGAAGGAAAGGGCGCAACGGGAAACCATACCATGTGCAGGTAAGAGATGCCCAGGCCTTCACTTGCCCAGGGCCTCTGCAGCTCCAATGCAGGCAGCACTTAGAGGTTTTCTCCCTAACAAGAAACCTCCAGTAAGAACAGAACTAAAGATATGTTTTCTAGACTTACACATGCAAACGCCCAGAGCAGATCTCTCTGCTATTCAGCTTGTGTGGCTTTTATTGCTTGAAAAATTGGGATAAGGAAAGCTATTTCTCTCTTGAATGAAACTCAGCAGAGTTCCTTTCCTCACACTTTCTCTTTTACCTCCAGGTTCCTGGCTTCACAGGCCAGTTGACTCAAGGGATCAGCACCTTCATTAGAGCTACAAGGAGTCCAGCTCTCTTTTAAGCATCTAAAAATGACCACATATACCAGCGCTTTCTGTCTGGTGCTGAGCTGGTGGGAGCTGAGACAGGCTGAGTATCATCACGGAGCTGAGCCCACGAATCCAATTAACTGAAGCAGAACTACCTGCTAAGAGAGCCAGTGGCTCTAGAGGAAACAAAAAACAGACAGAGCATGGACAGAGACACTGAGCAGCCCTGCAAGTTGGGGGATGTGGCAGCAAGCCCAAGGCAGCAGCCCTGGAATGCATCTGCAAGTATGGAAGTGAAAAGACTTCATGTTCGGGCAAAAAAGTCACAAAGAAAATGTGGTTCAGTTTTTCATTGCTGGTGTGACACTCCTCTTAGCTGTGAGCATCAGAGGTTCATGCAAGAACAGGCAGGCAGGCTGGGCTTTCCCAGAATAGGGCTGCAGAGGTTGAGCACTGCAGACTGCCAGGTCAGGGCAGAAGTAAGAGCCCATCCTTCCTCGTCTCCACCAAGAGACTCATCCCCATGTAGAGGCACACCAAGCTCAGCAACCTGCCATAGGATTTCAGGCCCTTATGAGCCACACACAAGAGAATAAACCTGAGGCCTGTTCTGGCTGGTGGCAGGCGGCATCGGGAAACAGAGCAGCGGAGAGATCTCTGCTCTGCCCCGCGCATCCCCCCACCAGCGCCCCGGGGACCCCCCCAGCCCAGCACCAGCAGGGCATGCCCATCAGCCAGGGACTCCTGGAAACATACCACCTTCAGGAACTGTTCTCTGCCTTGTTCTCACATTAAGCTGCCAGGGACAAGCAACTGGGCTCCCGATGCTCTCAGATTTTTCTCTGAGAAACATTCATCTTCCCCGTGTTGCTCTCTGCTCCTTCAAGCAAGAAGCTGGGGGAGAACTGCAGCTTGCACACTGACCTTCCCAACACCTGCTACAAGAGACTCTGCAGGTGAATCCATGCCAGAGACCTAAGTCACAAGTTGAAAATCTTTCGGGAGAAATGAAGTGGAAAGAAAAGTAGAGAAGAATGCAGACAAAGAGGAGGGAGAGCTGAGGCAGCAAGGAGCAGAAAGGAATAGAGATTCATCGACTTTGTTTATTTACTTACTTCATTCAAGGTTATTTTAACTTCCCTATCCTTGACAGCAGAATAAAACCTCTCTGAACTCCCCAAGGGCCAACCTGTCATTCCCCACAGAAACAGCATGCACAACAGGTCATTTTTAAAACATGCTGTGCCAAAACATGAGTGAGAGTTGTAGCACCATCACCACTTCTGCAGAACATCAGAGCAGCCACCCCAGCCGGCCAGGCAGGAGCGCCCTGGCCGAGCAGCCGCCTGAGCCAGCCCCGAGCCAACCTCCGGAGGCCGATGCCCGTGGGCACTGCTCTCTCACGGAGCCCCGCACAGCTCTGTCAGCTCCCACTGCACTTCGGGCTGCAGCTTCTCTGCCAGGGGCAGTTCTCCAATGCCCTGGAGTGTAACGCAGCTGACGCTCAGCATTATCTCAGCCCCTCCTGGTCCACCACAAAAAATGCCATCTGTAGCCTCTGGCCGTTCACTGCACGTATCAGGGAGGATTTGTATCCCTTCTGCTAAAGGCATGGAACAAACCAACCTGTCTCCCTAGGCCTTCCCATCACTGCTGACATCCATCACGTCTTTCTTCCACGTGACAATGAAAGGAGTTGTAAAAATTCCTGTGGAAGCATCTCAAGCCAGCACATCCTCAGAAGGCAGAGTTCCCCGCTGGGAAAGAAGGCTCACCACAGCTGAAGGCAACAGCCAAGGCAAAGCAAGAGGTCCAAACATGGAAATATACACATGCACATCATATGCAGACACAAAGAGGAGACTGCAAATCTGGCACTTGATTCCAGCACAAACAAGATACAGTCCTCTGCTCATGCAGTGTGTCCTGGGAAACAACCACCTGCATGGCATCACCAAAGCACTGAGGAAGCACACACTGATGTTTAGCAGAAATTTTGTCCATGTTTTTAGGAAACTTCCCACCGCTGAGGTCTCTAGGTGCTTCCCCAGAAAGATGAAGAAATAAAGCTAGATAGTGGCAGGTCTTAAAATAAAACTAAATAGCTCTTGCCTGCTTTTCCACAATGCTCCTTCCTGTCTAACATTTCACTTCCCACCTCATCTGTGACATCTCATCCCTTTCTCTCACATTGGAGCTACACTACGAATGGACTTGCTAAATGCACTTGCTCTTCCTTCGCCTGTCTTTCTCCACTACTACACCTAACAGTATTTTCTGTTCCTTGCACTGCAAAGCAAACACTTGAGAACCAGTGAAACTCTGCATTGTACTTCCTTGAGAACCACAGTTCCTTCTTGGGGCTGCTGAGAGGAGACACGCTCTGTAGCAAGCACCCTGATCTCTGTCCACACCGCAGCTCAACAACTGCCCACCCAGCGATACCCCATTTTCCCACGCAGTACCTGGGCAGTCCTGGAGTGCACAAGGGCTAGAGCCTGAGAAGAAACGGTTCAATAGCAGGGGCAGTTCATCATGGGAAGAGTTTCCATAGGAAGTCAAGTACTACTCTAACACTGGACAGTTTTTTTCCTTTGGCTATAAAGCTCTCCAATTTTTGCCTAAGCCAGGCCTATGCAAGACATCAGCCTAGGCAAATGTTGAGTCTTCTTCTGTCCTCAAAGTCCATAACCTGGACCTCATGGATTTTCATAATCATGGCACTGCAAAGAGACACACTGTGATTCTCAGTATTCCTGCAAGGAGCACGTGGCTTACATATCTCTGGTTCAGGGGCTCCCATGCAGTCAGGGTATCTGGAGCAGTATTTGTAATGCCATACCTGTTACAACCCATCTCCCTTGGAGGTGGCACATGAGTAAGGATGGTATAACCTTAAATCCTGCATCTTCTACAGACAGCATCTGATGCATCCTCACCAGACATCCAGGTAAACATCATATGCTCCAGTACTGCTGGGAGTGTTCACTACATGTGCAGGAAAATCCCTCCAGAAGAAACATACTGCTGTTTGTAGATTTTTCCAGGTAAACAGATCTTGTGTGTCAATCCAGGAGGTTTCTGTAATGCGTTGATGATAACTTCCTTCTCCAGGTGATAGAGGAGCCAACAAGGCGAGGTGCGATGCTGGACCTTGTTCTCACCAACAAGGAGGGACTGTGGGGAAGTGTGAAGCTCAAGGGCAGCCTTAGCTGCCATGACCATGAAATGGGGGAGTTCAGGATCCTTGAGGAGGGTGTGCAGTGAGCTCACTACCCTGGACATCAGGAGAGCAGTCTTTGGCCTCTTCAGGGACCTGCTTGGCAGAGTAGCATGGGGTAAAGCCCTGGAGGGAAGAGAGGCCCAAGAAAGCTGGTTAAGATTCAAGGATCGCCTCCTCCAAGCTCAGGAGCAATGCACCCCAACAAAGTGAAAGTCAGTATGAATGCCAGGAGGCTGTGTGGATGAACACATTGCTCCTGGACAAACCCAAACACAGAAAGGAAGCCTACAGAAGGTGGAAGCAAGGACAGCTAGCCTGGGAGGAATACAGAGAAACTGTCCAAGCAGCCAGGGATCAGGTTATGAAGGCCAAAGCCCTGATAGAATTAAATCGGGCTGAGGACGTCAAGGGCAATAAGAAAAGCTTCTACAGGTATGTCAGTGATAAAAGGAAGTCCAGGGAAAACACTGGCCCTCTCTGGAAGGAAGTACTCAATGACTTTTTTGCCTCAGTCTTCACCAGCAAGGGCTCCAGCCACACTGTCCAAGACACAGAAAGCAAAGACGGGGACTGGGAGAATTAAGAACTGCCCGCTGTAGGAAAAGATCAGGTTCGGGACCATCTAAGGAACATGAAGGTGCACAAGTCCACGGCACCTGCTGAGATGCATCCATGTGTCCCAAGGGAACTGATGGCTGAAGTGGTTAAGCTGCTATCCATCATATTTGTGGCAGTTCAGTGAAGTTCCTGCTGACTGGAAAAGGGGAAACATAACCCCCATTTTTAAAAATGGAAAAAAGGAAAACCTGGGGAACTATAGGACAGCCAGTCTCACCTCTGTGCCCAGCAAAATCATGGAGTGGCCCCCGGCATAATAAGGATAGCATGAGTGGTAACAGTTTTAAACTGACAGAGGGCAGATTTTGATTAGATATAAAGAAGAAATTTTTCACTGTGCGGGGGGTGGGGCACCGGCACAGGTTGCCCAGAGAAGCTGTAGCTGCCCCATCCCTGGAAGGGTTCAAGGCCAGGTTGGACGGGGCTTTGAGCAGCCTGGTCTACTGGAAGATGTCCTTACCCATGGCAGGGAGGTTGGATCTTGAAGGTCCCTTCCAACACAAACCATTTAACAATTCTACGATTCTATAATTTTTCTCTCTTTGAGATTCTCATGGTGCTTTTTAACAGGTAGTGAATCACCTTAAAAATCCCCCTTTCATCAACACACAGAGAAAATCTGACCATTAATCTCCTCTTCACCCCCTGTGCACAGACACCACTCATTACAGTGGCTGTGGAAGTCACACATTTAATTAATGAAGTAAGCGAGCGCTTATTTTGTGCTGCCAGAGGAATGTAGCATTTGAGAACCTAGTATTCACGCTCTAGCTCGGTGTGTGCTTTACTGCATGACTCGTGGGTGGGCACTGCACTGTGGGGCCACTGACAAGGTTACATGGGATGATCAAGAGGCAGGCAGCACTGGAACAAGCCAGGAGCTTGACTCGGGGGGAGACTGCCATGACGTCCTGGCAGTTTGTAGGAGTGAAGTGCCATCCTAGACCAAAGTCTTCTGAATGATTAAGATGGAGGATAGAAAGAAAAGCGTCTTACAAAGCAGATCCTGGCTGCCTCCCCCATCCTCACCTTTGTGTGGCTGTGGTGCAGCTCGTGGTGCAAGCACACGGGAGATTGCCAGCTATGCCCAGATCCTGCTGAGAGCAGCTCTGAGCTAGGAGCCTCCATGGCATCCTCCATAACACCACACCAAGAACAGGAGAGCCCAGAAGGGGGGTCCAGGCTAGACTCTGTCCAAAGCCAGTGTTAAGAGCTCTCTATATGTTGTTTTCTACAACAGCTGAATCACAGATGGTGCTTCATTAAGCTTGAGATCCATCAGCCATTGTTAGTGTTGCACTCAGTAATAAAATAATCATTTAAAGAAAACAGCCATCAGAACTAAGCAAGCCCACTGGCTGCTGGGTTTGACTTCCCTCACCAAGGCCTGGCAGACAGCCTGCTGCCTTCCAGTTCTGACAGGCAGGGCAGTGATGGGAAAACCCCGGATGGCTCTTTTTATTGTGAAAGCTCTATATGAAGCTGCAAACATATCTGTCACCTTCCAGCACATTGTTTACCAGCTCTCATCAACATTCCCCAAACAATATTTTCTAGAGACTGTAATTCAATACCTCACACCCCAGAGCTGTAGCATCAGCCCAGAGAGCAACATGATGAATGTATCACGTTTCTCCAGGGCTTGGGCTAGGGAACTGGCTTGTGGTGTTCCAGCTGTTAATAATCCCTCTGCTTTTTGCTATTCTCATCCCAGCTGTGTCTCTGTATTTATCATATGGGTCTACATGTACTAAAAAAATTCTGATTCTTTTAAAGTATAAGGAGCAATTTACCCCTTTTGTGCAACACTAGTCAGCTCAGGGGATCAAATGGCAAGACTTGATCAATAAGGCGCTCACTAGATTAGAGGCACCAGAGCTCAGACCTCAAAGTGCTTGTTTAGAAGAAATGCAAGAGAGTGAACACACCATGAATGTTAAGCACGGACACAAATACGATTTCCAACAGTCTCCCTTCCCCACCCTCTCCCCAGCCTGTGTCCCAGAGACATCCTCAGATTAACCCCTGTGCCACAGCGAATGCTGAGGAGACCATGCAGAGGCAGAACTGCCCAGGCCAGGCTGTTCTACGGGAAGAGCCACCCCTGCTCCCCCGCCGCAGCAGCGATGGCTTCACTGGCAGCCAGTGTGCAGGGGGCAGCGCCCGCGCTTTTCTGCGGAGGAGCACCATGCCAGCCCGACCTGCCCCAGCTCCCCAGCACCTGCCCTGGTCCTGCCCCAGCACCGCACTGTCCCCTGGACAGCCAGGCTGTCCCTCGGCGGAGCTGGGGGGGCAGCCCCCCGCTCCGCCACTCTCAGCTGTTACCCAGGGAGCCTCAGCCATTCCCTGGGACGCTTCTGCTCACTCCGTGTTCCCACCACTGCTCACTCACACTCCCAACCCTTTTGTCAGCACAGAGGATGTACGTGAAGGGCTGCATGCAGGCATTTTCACAGCATGCATTCCAGATGACTAACCAGCAATACTGACATGTAACTTAAAGGTGCAAACACCAGTCCTTCATTTATTTCTAGTGAGTGTCTTATACCTTCATATACACTATAATGCACTCTCCCTTTTCTCACCACTCCATTACTGTTGCAGGGCTTTTTCACCCCTGACTGAAGTATTTTTTTTTTTACTGACAGTTTGCATTCCTTGTGAAGCCTGCACCCTGCCAAAGCAGTCGTGATGTACCCAATTCCAGATCCCCAACAGGGTCCCTGTCCTGCTCTCCGCCAGTAGCCAGGAGGCTTCTGCTGCCACATGTCATCTTGCTCCTTCCAGAAGCGAGGGGTAGTTGCTGCCTGCAGGGACAGCACAGGGTCCTGATGTTCTCAGTACTATAGAAACACTCTTTGCAGCCCCCCAGGAAACAGCAAAGCAAATATGTTATCCCCACTTTGCTTCCAAGGACCTCGTGCAGATAATTAAGACCCACGCTACCACTTCTTGAGCTGTGAATTGCTGATATTTAATGACATTTTCCAAATATTTTTAATAGAAATTTCAGGTCTTGTTCCTAATCTGACATTTATCTTCTATTAGCATGAAAACAAATAGAAGGGCCTGAGAATCATTGCTTATATTATAAATGACTTTGTTGTTGGTTTTACTACCTTCCCCATTAAGCTGTCACAATCTGTGCCTCTTCCCGTTTTCGTGATGACCAGCCAGTGAAACCTGTCATCTTTTCCATGTGATTTATACAGGACCCCAGTGATAACTTTATTCACGTGGAAGATAATTATCAGCTATATTATTAAGGTTGCTCAGTTGCCCTAGGGGATAATGTGTCAAAAAGGTTAAAATATTGACAAGCAATAAAGCATGTATTATAATTATACAAGTGCCAGGATAGATAACTGGCTGTGAGCAAGGAGCAGAGCTACAGTTTTGCATTTGCCCAGCAAAGGCATTAACGACATGGTCTCATCTTACACCTCCCACTAGGACTGAAGTCTCGCCAATTATTTGGAGGGAACTCCAACAAAGAATATGCCCTACCCCATTCATACATATTGATCACTAAAATGCTGATGACCATGCCCTACTGACCTGGTCTATAATTCATAATTGAACAGGAAATGGCAGCTGAAGTAGACGAGGTTTTTCCACCATCTTTCTGTATTTCTTCCCATGCCCCTTTTAGAAGTTTGTCTTCATAAGAATGGCAAAAGAGAGCAAAGAATCGGCATCTCCGAAATGAAACACTGATTTCTTCTGGGACTGGAGCAGCAGGTGCATGCGTTACTGGCAAAATGGTATATAGGTATAATCTGAAGGACATTGCTGAGATATATTGCCCTTTGGTTCAGGCACTAACAAAACGAAGCACAGAATAACTTGGCACTACATCTGAAGTGAGACTATAAACCTAACCTTGGTCATTCCTCCAGATCTACTATTGTTACATCACGAAGAGTAGACGAGGGACTGAGGAGCTCATAAATAATTTCTCATGGAAAGCACGTACACTAGCCAGACAAAATCTCTCTCTGAGAAAATGTGGAAAAGTGGTAGATTTAACCTACTTCAAAATGTCATTTTTTGAAGGAAAAAACCCCCAATCCACATCTCTCTCTTGATGCTTAAAGGATGTGTCTGTACTGCAGCAGCATGTTAAGCACCAAGCCCCAGACTGGGCTTTGGGCAGCTGAAGGAATTTGCTGCAGCAAACCCTGACAGTTCCCTCCAGTATAATATTGAAAATAGATGGTCACCTATGGATAAACATGACCAAACAAGAGCTGTAAGACATTTAATAAACTACATCGGTTAACTTTCTTCTGCTAAAGCAGTGCCAAGGACTATAGAAACCATATTCATCTCAGGTCCATCTGCATCTCACTGGGTTTGTCCAGGGAAACATAATTAATGTAGAGGACTAAGGTCCTGCAGACAAGGGTCAGAGCTGTAGCCCAGTCACCCAGCAGTGTTGCCCTGGAGTATGGGCTTTGCCATTTCTCACTGGCCCTCTGAACGAGTTATAGACACTGCAGAAAGCATTTAAGAACTATTAGGATTAATACTACATGCCACAAGTACACAAGTGAGAGCATATGGCTTTCTTCTCTTACTCAGAACCAAGAAGCCTGATGCTGCTGATGCAGCCTTGTGCTCACGAGCAACAGTCTTCCAATGCAGGAAGTGCAAGACACCCCCCTGGGGCAATAAGCAGATTTAAGAGCCTCCTCTGACCTACTGTCATTACAAATCATGCCAGCAATTATCTACAGGAAGCCTGTGAGGCACTCCAGCTCCCCTCTGCAGGCTCTCTGGAGTCCCACAGGTGATTCTTAATGTAATTCTGGAGGACAAGCTCCTTGGGTACCCACAACCACATCTGTCCCCAGGTTCAACATTTACCCTAGAGTTGGACAACCTATTTGTGCAGCACACTGCCCTGGTCCTCAGATGACAAGACCTCTGCAAGGGCCATCTGGGAGCGTGCCTTCCTGCCTGCTCCCCATGTTTTTCCTCCTCCTTCCAAGGAGCTGGTTGGCACTCAGCAAAGTGTCGGACCAAAGCCTGACTTAAGGACCTAATTGTGTCACCCCCAATGCCAGCTTTAGCATACACAAAAGTCCTCTCAGCATGCAGTCTGTTCCCCATGTGAATGGGTTCCCAGGAAGAGACATTACTGAAGTCAGTGCTGTGCTTTCATCACACAGGCAGGTAGTCTGAATCCCTAAAAAGTTTCCTTTCCTCTGAAAACTTGTTGATAACTTCCCCAATGATCCCCACAGCTTATGCTGCAAGAGGTTTAAAAACACAAGTAGATGACCTCACCTCAGCTGACAGTTTTGTAGAACTGGTTTGGAAGGTCTGGTTCTCTCAAGAAAAGGCACTGGTCCATAGAGGGGCTCCACCTGGCCGCAGGTGGTGCTGCCCAACACACTGAAAAAGGACAAGTGGGACACAAGCAGCAAGAGGTTGAGCAGGAATTCATTTGGTCCACAGGCACCTTGGGACCTGAGCACATTTTAGTGTCACACCAGCACACAGGCAACAGATGACATAAAAAGAGGTGAATTAAAACCCACAATCTCAGGAGGGCAACGGCTGTAGCATGCAGCATCTGCTCAGCCTCCAGCTTCAAAACAGCAGGAATCTTAAGTGTTACCATTTACAAAAAGTTCATCTCCACCTTTTGGTTGACTGTAAATATCTGAAACTCACTTTTTTAAGGAAAGGTGTGAGATAGCAGGAGTATTGTACCTCTGTCACACCTCTCCAGATATGTTCCCCTCTGATACATTACAGATCATCTCCATGACAGAATACGTTTGCATTACAAAGCATGAATACTCCTTTCCGATAAGTAACAGTGATGTGTCCACTACATGTGTGTGACAGCAGGAGACAAAGTCCTTGATTTGCAGTCACCCGCTCCAACCATTAGCTGACCCTGCCACATTTTTCCTGCAGTCCCCCTGAGTGGTCCTGCGAAGTCCCAGTGGAGTGGCCTGTGCTGGCAGCTGGGAAGTCTGGATGTGCTTGATCTGCGCTGTGGGTTGAGCTGGTGCTGTAGCACACAGTGCCCTCCCTGCCCTTGCTCAGGTGGTTACCTCCTTCCCACCTTCCCCTCCAGCCCTAACACTGTTCAACCACTGTCAGCAGCAGAGTGTTTGGTCTCTTGTCTGAATGTGGCAGATGTCTCCGGAATTCTTGTCCTAGATTTGCTTCAGATCAGGCTGTCCCAGCTCCCTCGGGAATCTGCTTTATCAACCCAGACAGTCTGGACTGCCCCGTGCCTTTCAGGACAGGTCCCTCTGGTGTACAGACCTCCAAACGCTTTTCTGAATGCTTTGAAAGCCAGTGTTGCAATGCCGACACTGTCTCCCTGTAGGTATTTGCTACAGAGCTGTAGCTGCTTCTTTAATACAATCTTGACTATCAGTGTAGTCAAAGGGAGGACTTGCCTGAATCTGCCTATTCTGAAGTATCTGCACACTCTGATTTAGAGAAGCCAGGTTAAATGACAGTCCTAGAAAAGGAAGACAGGCAGGCACTAAACATGGAGTGTAGTTGAACACCTAAAAATCTATTTGGGGCTCCAGGCAGGCATTTCCTATAGCCCACAAGGGCAGATGCTGTCTTTGGGGGCCTGCCCTCCCATGTCCCCCTCTTCCCATGGGGCAGCAGCTCTGCTGAGTCACCACCCTGTCTTGAGCAGCTCCAAGCAGAGCATCGGGCAGGGATTCACACTTCCCACTGCTGGGCTGCAGGAAAGGAGGCACAGAGAGCTTACACCATGCTTGGAGCACCCAAGCATCCAGCATGTTCATGGACCTGGGGTAGTGCCTCGGGTAGGACACAGCATAGAGCTGTGAATGGATGGACCACAGTGAACTTGGACACAGCGGGAAAAGATGCCGCTTCAGGAAGTTCATGGGAAATCATAAACATCAAGTCAAGTTAGGAGGCTGTTCTCCTGGCCAACTGTAAATGTTATTTCCACTTTTTTTCAGGCAATTCTTGGAATGGCATGCACACACTTAACACAGAAGTATGAACTCCTTCCCTCCCTCTGTGGTCTAACAGTGCTAACCAACAGCTGTGGTGCAAAGGGAATGCACCTCCCGAGGTGCAGGTTGCCGGTGTGAGAACGGGGCAGACGCAGGTTCCCAACCTGCTGCTGCTGCAGAACCGGAGGGAGATCTCAGGTGACACCCCCATGCAAGGCAGTGCAGCTGCTCGGGAAAGTGAGACACAGGAGATGTTTGCTCGGTGTGCTACAGGGACCAAGAGCATGGATCTTGGTAGGAGCTTTCCTGTGCTTGCCTTTTCCCCATTATTAAAACAGACAGATAAAAACAAGGAGTGAGAGGGACTGATGTCAGCCTGGAAGAGGCACAGGGAGATGGTCTATCTAGCCTCTCTCCTAGCAGAAGCACTGAAGGGTGAACTCTCTCCTTGTTTGGAAGAAACCCTTCTAAGACACGTCGTTAATGACAGAGAATTAGAGAATACAGACTCTTAGAGAAAAGCATGGTTAAATAACATACCGGTCCTTGCACAATGCATACAAATGCCTACTTTGGTGCTCTGAACACTAACATCTAGCATCACAATACTCTGCAGAGCACCAGAAGACTGACTCCACAGGACTATTACCTCTGACTCCTGAAAAAACCTCTCCTGGAGTATTTTCTTCACATTGTGCCTTGAAGATGCTTCCCTTTTTAATTTGTCAGAGTCAAGCAGCTGCACCTCTGAAAATAACATTCTTCAATAACGCTCTGTTTACTGCCAGATCTCCTTTCTCAGCTAGTACTAGTCATGTTTATCCTTGTTTATCAGAAGTGCAAACTGCAGCTCAGGCCCATGGTTTTGGCTAATCTCACAAATATGTTCAAATAAAAATCGACTTTGCACTATTCAAAGCTCTGTAGCTGTGAAAAGATGGGAAACATGAAGTCTTATTTTAGCTATGTATCATAGCTTTCCAATTGTGATATCTTCTCTGAGCACAAAGGAGCTTTCTACACCTTACCAATAAAAAACAGATGGCACCAATTTTGATTGTCACCTCAGAGCTGAGAAGACTTTTGTTGTGCTGAATCTACTGTAAGCTAGTTAGCTTTAAAGGTAATCAGATATTTAGCGTACTAGTAATTCAATGTGAAGTGCCTGGGATGAATGTAGTAACAAACTTGATAATTGCTGGCTGTTTAGTCTAAAAACAGTGTGGGGAGCTAGTTAAAAAGTTGTGAACATGGTACCTGCCATTCAGGGCAGAATGGCATACCCGGAGGCAGAGTCCCATCCCTGTTTGCTCATGGTGGAGCGACCCCCCACCCCTCCAGCCTGCCTCTCACTGCTGAAAGTCACCCCACGCTCAGCAGTGCCGCACGCGGGGCGTCAGGCACAGCACACGGGGACGGGGCCCTTGCAAGCTGAGCTGACCCTGCACATCTCCCCGCGCTGCTCCGCACAGGCACCCGCCTCCCGCCTGTCTCTGCACGGAACCACGCGGGGAGGCAGGAAACACCCAGGGTCTGTCCCTGCATTAGAGAACAAGCAATGCCACAAAAGCCTGCGGGCTACAACAGAGGAAAACTAGAGAGCACTGATCATACAGCGCTGCTTCCCTGCACAGCTTCTGCCACGGAAATTGCAGCCAGGATGTATCTGATAGCATGCGGGTTACAGGCCCTTGTCATCACCAGATTACAGCTGCTGGGAACGTACAAATCACTCGGCATCTTCAGGGAACCCAATAGAGAAGAGTTAGGAAATTCCTCCTACCAGTTGCTGTCCATTTGTGTTATAGTCAGCACAGCCCTAGGAATCAATATTACTGCTCATAGAAGTTACAAGCATTAAGGATGTTAGATAGAATGTGAACTTGTCCTTTCTTAGAACTAGAAGTCTTTTAATGGTACTTCAAGCAGCCTAGAAGTAATCTGCCCTTCTTGGATACACAACTGCAGCTGCTCTCCCAGCATGCTATGAACGGACAGTGGGACAAGCGCTTCAGGTGGCACGGCAGCAGGGCAGGTAAAAGGAGCTCCATCTCCTAGAGCCTAACAGAGCCAGGCTCCACAGGGACACGGCAAAGCAGAGGCAGGGCTGAGCTCTATCAGAGGAGATGCGGTTTGCTATGACACCATTAGCTGCTGGCACCTGCATCTTCTCTAGGGACTACTGCTAGCAGGAACAGCAAGCACCTTCACGGCAGAACCAGGCAGGGATGAGCTATGACAGCTCTTATCTCCACCAGCATGGCTGGGCTACGCAGGCAAAATTCCCATCCCAGCATGCTGCCTACTGAGTACAGATTCTTTCAACAAGAAAGAGAAAGGCATCTCAAAGGTTTATCACTCCTCAGACCCGGGGCCCTTACTTCCTCCTCTTCCCAAGAGTACAAAAATCCCCTGCTGCAGGCTCCAGAGGGTTACAGCAAGGCTGTCTGCAAACCTCTCCCACCCACTGCTCTGGTTCCCAGGCCCGGCTCACCTACCCTCCTTTCCTAATCTCAGACCAGTCCCTGCTGGTACGTATTCCTGTACCTCTCCTTAGCCAGTTCCACTCCTGCTCTCTTGCCCCATGGTGGGCAATGTTTAGGAAATACTGCTCCACAGCGCCTGCCCCACACCTGCCCCACTGCTGCTGCCAACCCTCCTGCCAGCACCCGCCTCCCGCTCCCTGCTTGCACCCCACAGCCTTGAGCTGCCACCCAGAGAGGATTTCTTCAGCTCCAGCGAGACTAAGTGCAGCATTCACTTTAGATGCAGCCCAAACGTGCAAGGAAGAAGGAGTTCTTAAACACACAATCTGTGAGGAAGCAACTTCTTTTTCTACGTATTTTCCTGGGAACACTCTCAGCCTCACCAGCCCACAGCTCCTGGCCTCCTACTTTACCTTCCCAATATGCTGATAACAGTCACTGTTACTGGACTCTCAAATTTCTCTCATGCTCCGCACTTTGTTCTAAAACAACATTAATGCTTCAAAGAACTCTTCATACTATCCTCCAAATTTAAACATTTAACAGTCCCAGTTTATCATCCTCCTTTAGTCTCCAGTAGAATAAATTAATTCCGTCTTTACTGCAGGATGCAAGTGGATCACTCATTTATTTCCAAATACAGATTAGGAATATTTCAGCCTTTCCTACACAGTGACTGCTGATCAGAATCCAGTTCTCAACATAATTGTGGCTAATATTTAATTTGTTCCAGGGTATGTTCAACCCTGGCCCTAACCCAAAGATTCTTCACTGATACCTGTGCCTTCTCTGAGATGAATGGCCAAATAGGTTTTGTTTACTGAGTTTCTCATTTTCCCAATGAGATACATATTTGTATCTTTTTATGTTTTAATTGCTACTTTCATAAACCCTTGATCAAGAGGCTTTCTAATCGAAGATGCCTTCTTCATGATTGTAAGATTAATAATATTTGGGGTATCTGCTAAAGTACCTTAAACAATCCCAGTGTTTATTCACGTTTGTTTACATTCTTCTTTTCTTCTTTCTCACGGGTAGTATTCATCTTGTGAAACTGCCCCCAATGCATGTGCCACACCAGGAGTATATTCTTAGTAAAAAGACACTGATCTGTTTTTTCCTGCCTGGGCAGGACTGTGGTATCATCATCAAAAAGGTGTTTCCTTTAGGCCACTTTACCCCTTCAGGGGCAATCCTCTATGGACCCAGCGAGGTCAGTGGTCCTCATTCCCTCCCCTCAGCCAGTGCTCCAAAATGAAATACTGAATCTGGTCTTGTATAATGAATGAATTAGACCCAGAATCTTAATTAAACCTTTCCCAGTACTGCTGTCTCCAGCCAAGTCTTTCTGACAATTGAACATCAGAGCTTCAGATCTCTTCAAAGCAAGATGCACGGCTGTACCAGCCAGACAGTTCTCTGTTCCCACGCTCTCGGCGGCAGCTGCTGTTCCGTCGTTGAACCCAGGCATCACCTTAGTCCCCCTCCTCACATCTGTGATTCTGTGTGTGAACTTGTGCCTCCACAATGCAGCAAGTGCTAATGTTTGATGACTCAGAATAGGGTGAGGAGACAGGCAAGCACCAGTCAGAAAGCTAATAAGCCCCACATTCAGCATGGCTGGTTATTTACTTTGGGAACATGAAGTTCAGGAGAGAGTATCTTATGCTTCCTCCTAATAGCAATTTTGAGAATCCACCAGGGATCAATTTAATGCTTTGGAAAAGGTTAATGTTGTTAGGGATTTACAGCTATATTTGAAATGGTTTAAACTATTATTTTTATTTCCTTTAGTAAAATGGAATCTCGGTGAATCGTGCAAAGTTAGATGGTCAGTTTGTGTCTGAAAGAGGTCATTAAAAGCTTGGGTGGTTTTACATAGCATCTAATTCTGTCAGGCAGTCAGGGCGTGGTGAACTGCCACCAGATCTGAGTTAGCTGCTAGAAATTGCTCCGACCATGTCCTAAAAGTGCCTTCTCACACCCTCAGAGCAATGAGGCTGAGCACAGCCAGCCTGCCGCTGGAGTCCATGGCCACTTCTGTCCCTCTCACAGACCAACTGGCCTCTCCCATCCACAGCAAGGAGCCATCAGGAAAGCAGGAGCTGTATGCTCCAAGGAGACAAAATTTCCACTCCAGTTTTACGTTTTGGGCCTGGTGAGTATCCCAGGTACCTTTGCCATGGGCAAGCGCAGGTGTCCCCAATGCCTCCACTGCTCTTCCTGCTGCTTAACTCGCATCGGAGGCATTTCCTCTCCCTGTACAGCACCCCACCTGAGGTGCTGCCATCCCTCTTCATAGAAAAGTGTTTGCAAACGCCCTGACAGCCTGCCACACTGCCACAGTAAATACTCAGTGAGTGAGAGCTTTCCTTTTCTGCAAGGACATGAACCTCTCCAGAGCCTGGCTTTGACTGCTGGGCCCATCCCGGATCCCTCACCCTCTGCACCTCACGGTGGCTGCTGGCACCTCTACTGAGAGGCAGAGAGGAGGCAAAGCACTTCATACACTCCTCAGTCATCTCAGACACTGATATCCGACAATGCAGTTACTCTCACTGGTTGCAGGTGGTGTCTCTTGGCCAATAATGCTGACAGGGAAAGTCCACATGCAGGCTGTGCAAGAGTAGAGTAATAACACCGCTTCTTGCATGCAACTAGCAGAAAAGCATTTGCTTTAAAAACTTGACACTGGCTACATGCTACCCTGAGAGCCAGCAACTCCTTCCTGTGGAGGAAGTTTAAAGCATTGATGTCTCCTGCTGCTCATTTCAGGGGTCATCTGCTTGCCTGCAATTGAAGCCATTTGTGTAAAATGCTGTGACAATGTCAGCTGTAATTGCATCACTCATGCCACACAACAAGACAAATGTGACTGGAGATGGCGTGTCAACCTCAGAAATTCCTTAAGACTTAAAAGCAAGTAGAGGAAAAAGCAAATGTTCAGAAACAATTATTTCACTATAGTAGGAATAATAACAGCTCATTTCCTGCACACAGTTTTCCTGGGAGATGGTGCAGAAAGCTGCCAGAGTCTCCTCCCTTCCCCATGGGATACTATCAGACTGAAATAAAAAACACAGAGCAAGGATGTCCCATTTCCTTAAGGGAGGTTGAAATTGCAAGATCCATCAAGTCTGGAGACAGAAGCATCCCTGTTGAAATCTACAGTCTTCGCAGCCCACAGATATCTGCCTCTACAGAAAGCCCAGTTCCACTAAGATATATAATGAGGCATTTTGCCCTGCCAAACTCATCTGTAAGAGAGAACCCAATGACTTGTCCCTGTTTCCTTCAGTGAGCTGTGGACACATGTCCAATACAGCCCTGTGACAACAGCATCCTGACCGTATGTGAGACTGGCAAGCCTGCATTAAAATGACCTCACATTATCCCCATGGGAAAGGACAGAGCAGATTTCCACCTTGGCAGACTGCTAACCTTGTAAGAGCACTGCCTAGTCCAAGAACAAGGTGTGGGAGGGATTCTTCCCCCTAAAATTAAATAAACCTTATGTGAAAAATGCCATTTTCAATGTCTTGAGCTGTCAATTGCAGGAGAAAGTGATATTGATTTCTACAGAAACTTTATTTAAGTGAGTGACCTATTAAATGAAACTTATTTGACACCAGATGATTCTTGCAATTTAATTCCTGAATGAAGTGATGTCTCCAAGGCTTTGTGATGTTCTTTATCTTGAACAGTGCAAGGCATTTTCCTTACAGCCATTTGCCCATGTATTCCAGGGTCTTTGCAAACAAAGTCCTCCAAAGAATCCAGAATGCTTATATCTTCATTAGCAAACTTCAGCTGATAAAACAGACAGCCCAGCACAAACCAATCTTTAGGAGCAAAGCTAAAAGGTGCAATGAGCCTGAGGAGAACTACCAGACTCTAGCCTGTCACTTGAACGAAGGTGCTAAGGAAAGCAGGAGGATGCAAGACCTTAGCTCCCACAGGCTCTGCAGTCCTGACCCACGCTCATGCCAGGGAAGTCCAGCTTGGTGCTGAAGGGCCAGGGTGACCTCTCAGCCCAGGGCACAGAGCTCTTCTTGTCAACAGCACCCTGAGGGGATGGAACCTGCTGTTTACACCACAAGTATTGCCAAGAGATGTGTGCAAGAGGCAGTGGGGGCTGCCTGGCCCCACCGAGCTCTCTTCTTCCACCCTGGGGGCACAGACATCATCCAGTCCCCTGAGCCCCATCCTGACAGACACCGTCCTTATCATCACTGCTCCAGATGCAGCCCCCGCACTTTCTGTCAGCCTGTTTCATGTCAGGGCAATTGCTCTCCAGGCTCTTCTTCTGTCTGCACCAAGGTTAATTCCTCTGGGATGGTCTGCCAGCAAGCAGCTTCTGGGGATGTGCTCCAAACCCCTGCCTTGCAGGCAGACTGCACCCAGGGGCCTGGCAGTCACCCTGCCGGTCCCCAGCACCCACTGCTAGCTCCAACTTGAGCACAGCATGCCCCATCACTACACTGGGCTTGGCAGTCTGCAGAGGAGATGTCAGCAGGATGCTGCCTGCAGGACAATTACAGGCCCGTGACTTATAAAAGCAGCAGATAAACCACCTTAGCCAGAAGTTCCTTCTAAACACAAGGTGAACACATCACAGCACCTGTGGATGTGCTGCTCCTCAGATGCCTTCCAGTGGCCTCTGTGGAAAGCAGCATCACAAAGGGGATGGGTGTCCAGGAAGCATCCAAACAGACCCACTCTGCCATCAAGTCCAGCATCCTGGAACAAGCAAGTCTGCCACGGGCAGCCCTGGGAATGCCAGCACGGACAGAGAGCCCCTCCAGAGACAGTCAGCTCACACAGCCCTATGCCTGCCCTCGAGAGGGAGGCACCGCAGTAACAAAGAACGCAACTTTGCAAGGGCCAAGGAGTTCAGCTCTCTCATGCAGCCAAGGCCACTGCTTCCTTGCCTGTTCCTTGCCGTCTCACCCTCAGCCTGCCAACCCCACAGGGCAGGAATCATGTCTCCCAGAATGTTTGGGCAGCAGCTACACTTGATACCGTTTGGCCTCCTGCACCCACTGCAACAGAAACAGCTGAGACTGTGCCAGCCTCACACAGGCTTTCATTGCTGTTTCTGCAAGAAGCACCCTGCCGCTGGGGCCAGGAGGCATTGGCAGGAGCTTACCAGTGCCAGCAGTGTGTTGTCTGCAATGCCGTTGGGAATGAGTCTGTGTCCTGAGGGATCCTCACTCTAAAACCTCCTCTCTTTCCTCATGTGCATTTCTTTCCCCAAGACCCTGAAGGCAAAGCTAGAGCTGAGAAGAGGCATTTGTTTTTCAGTCCAGCCCCCTCTCTACTGGGCCTTGAAGAGCTTGTTACTGGCTGTGGATACAGAGCTGTCTGCCATGCTTCAGAGACCATTCACTTCTGCTTACAAAAGCTTTTCCACAGTTTGTTCTTTTAAAAGAAGCCAATTTATTTTTATTTGAAATCTATAAGAAACAATTGAATAGTAAAGCTGTCAGATTCCATCTCTTTCATCAAAATGGCTTAGTCATGTCTGGAATGTCAGCGCTGAGTACAACCCAAGTCCTTTGCGCACTCACACCCCCAAGTGCTCCTGCTATGGGCATCAAGGAAACCTTGCAGAGCACTGAGCTCTACAGCACACCCTGTGAAGCACCACTTGTGCGAAGAGAGCTGAATCCTAGTGGTCCTTCTCAGTGGGATGCCCTTCCCAAGGGCCCTTCATGGGCAGAAACTGACAGTTACTTTGTGATTTTAGCCCCTCTGTTCCCAAGAACCAGGAGCTAAGACTGTCCCAAGTTTCAGGAATCCTTTTTCCAGCTGTGTGATGTCTAGCATTCACAGGAGAATGAGGCAGAGTACCTTGCCTATGTACAGGAGGATCCGTCTATGGTGCTCTGAACAGTAGTGGGACAGGCAAAGCCACAACTTGGTTGTGCTTGTGCTCATGGGACTGCTCCAGGAAGTTTTGGAGCTCAGAAAACACCCCAAGCAAGGCTAAGTAGGGGGACAGAAACAATGACCATGGGTCTGGGCTGGATGGCAAAGTCTCTCACTGGTACTCCTTCCTTTTGGGAGGCCTCAGACCATGGTAGTGGGTACTGAGCAGCCCTAGGAAGGTAAAGTCGCCATCAACAAGCCAACAACACATTTAAAACAAGAACTCCACTCTGAGCAAGAAGCCATCTGATGAGCTGCTGCCTCCCAGTAGCTCTCAGCAAACATCCCAGGGGCAGGAACAGCAAGCAGAGGCCACTGTGCACTCAGGTCCCCCAGGACCATCAGTTGCATTACAGCCTCAAGAGCACACAGCGGTGTCCTCCCTTCTTACCACAAGCCTGCTGTTATCCCATCTCTATCCTATTCAAGAAACAGTACAGCCCAGGCATCAAGTGCTTGCCCCAGCAGGCAGCCATCCAAATGGTTTCTATAAAACTACTTTGTATATCTCCCCTAATTTCAGTTCAGTTACAGCAGAGCAGCCCACAGAATTTGAATGCAATTTTCTCATTGAGTTATACTAAATCCTTCGGGGAAGGAGCCAAAATTGTGTAGAACCCATAAAAACTAAAGCAACACTTCTATTCTGCATTTTAACTTTTTATTATTATTTAGAGTTAACCTTTTCTACTTCTAAATCATAAACTCATTTTACATCCCACTATCAGATATGGACCATAAGCTACAGGAAACATGATATGACTGTTTATTTCATACACCCATGAGCTAAAAGATAATGGGGCATCCAGTGGTCATTGCTCCTCAGAACAAGACCCAGAGCAATAAATTCACTCAGACACACTAAACTATAGTCTGCTTGCTAGAAGACGATGGAATGATGCAGATGAGACATGGATTATACCGCAACTCACCCAGCTCAGCTCTGAGGGCTTCACTGGCAGTGGACAGCCAAAGCAGTTTCACCCCATCAGAGATTCTCCCTCTGTTCCCAGGGTCATCTCCATCAGATTTAAACACAACAGCTGAAAATCTGGGACATAAGAACTTGGACAGTAAATACTACAGCGCATAAAAATCAGAAGACCACATTTAAAACAGATCTGCTCTCTGCTAAGCTGCACAGGGCACCGCTGCCTGTAAGCAGCACTGGAGGCTGAAGGGAACTGCTCTCTTCCAGGGCATTACATATGAGTTGTCATTCCAGGGACGGAAACCGGGCTTGATGGATGGAGAGTTAAATTAATTACAACCCTTTCCATGTTAGCTGCCTGCAGGACCAAGTTACTGAGGGCTGGCGAGCAGCTGCCAGAGTCACCACTCTCATGCCCAGCGTGTCTGCTGGGGAGCAGCATGGCCTTTCCTGCACTCACTCCAGCCAGACCCAGCACCACTGCTCCAGCCCACTGCACCTATCCACCTCTGGGGTTGTGCTCCTGAGACTTCTCATACCACAAGAATGTGGTCATTCCAACCTTTGTAGGGAGGAACTGAAAAGCTAACTGCAGCCTCCAATGGAACAACAAAGGGAACCAGTTTGTCAATGTCTGCTGACAGAAGTTTGATTTTCCCAGGAACCACAGCCTCACCTGTCCTGCTGGTAGTGCACTTGCACAGGCAGTGGAGACATGGCAAGGCAGGATACTTTTCAGTTAAACTCTGATGGTATCAGTATCTAAACTGCTTTGAAGTAGAACGAGGTTTTCCTAGTAGTGCACAGGGCATGCGCTCTCTCACAGAAAGGAGCAACTAGTTTAATCACCCTGTCAGTTCAAAGCAACAGCTCATGCTACAGACCAGCAATTTGTCACTGAAACCAATTCCTGCCAAAGGTGTTGGTATGCTGCTGGAGTCTATTACACTCTCCACATACAGCTGATGGTCTGCCACACTGATCTCTCACAGCTGTCTACTGATAGCTGACAGAGTACGTCCTTAAAGACAAGCTTCCCTCATCTATTATGTTTGTTTTCTGTTCCTGCTGCCTTTCCAAATGCCAAGACGTCTTTAAAAAGAAAGCACACAAAGCAGAGTTTAATTTATAAAACACTACTTTCTTCCTGAAATTTCAACAAAGCTGAAACTTGACTTGAAAATTAACATCAGCTGCATTTACTCTACATGTAATTAATTCCCTTCATGCCAAGTGCTACCTTGGGGAAGAGAACAAGTCATCAATGTATTCACCTGTCATTAGAAAAAGGCAGACAAAGTAAATAATTCAAGAGATTTAAAAATAAATTCACACTTTCATAGAAACAGACTTCCAAGCTTCTTTTCATCTCTTCTCTGCAGCACCTTGCTGTAATAGAACAGTGATACAGATATAAAGGGAGAGAACAGAGAGCAGGTCCTGGGCCTGACTAGCTTGAAAACCAAAGGAGTCTGTTTGCAGGGACAGAGCCCTGTGAAATACACACAAAGGCCTCCTGGATTTGCAGTCAGGTCCAAAGGAACCAAAGTCTTGATATTCTGGAAAGAAAATACAGGCTTTGAAAGCAGACAGGGATCCTTTGAACGGGATGGGGGAGGGAATCTGTGGTGCCTCCTCAGAGCTCCGAAATGGGATATACAGCTGAGTTGCTTAACAGGGAGCTACATCAGCTTTGCTGCTGTATTTATGATGTCATTTCATTACTATTTTGGTCCTGACTGACACTTTCAAGCCCTACATTTATTAACTGCATTCTTACTAGCAGGGGATAGTATTGCAGGTATAAGACACTCCCAGCATCAACGAGGAGGCTGGCTGCATCTGCTCTCCACAAGGTTCTCTGTGAATCTGAAGGAGACCAGGAGAGGGACACATGCCCAGCTCCACTGTTGTGGACCTCTGTTCACTAGGCTGTCATGGCCAGAATGAGTCCCAGGGTGTGCACAAGCAGCTGACCCAGGACAGTTAGCTATGTTCCCTTAACAAAGAAGTAGGGGGTCGCCCACCACATATATGGTATACAGTACTAATTAATCTCTATCAACAATAAGGCAAAGATGACTGTGGCCACAGGCAAGCACACCGGCATGACATTGACACATCTTTGCATAAATGCCACATCTTGCACTTGCTGCATGTACATGTGGTGCACTCCCTTCTGAGTTTCATCACCTAGTGTTGGAATGCAATGCCAAGGGCAGCCCAAGTGCTTTGCCAGACACATCAAGGCAGGATGGTCCAGTGCCAAGGGTGATACATGCTTTGCATCCTTCCGGCTAGATGTAAAGGCAGGTGGCTAGCCGGTGTGGCCACTAAAGCCTCCCCCAGCCATGGAACTGTAGGATATTGCCACTGAGGCCCTGACAAAGATGCTGGGTAGAGCCTGGGTTCTGGCAGAGCTCATCACGGCCCAGTGCCCAGGAGGTCACTGCTCAGGGACTTGTCCCAAACAGAACTGGCCCTTTAGCAATTAAAATGCATTTCAGGAATGTTTGGCTTGGAGATAATCCCTCCGTGTTCCTAAAAAAAGAAGGAGGAAGAGTCTTTCCTGACTCCACTATGCCCAGGATATTCTGAACCAAGGCACTAAGGCTACATAGCATTGCTGCTTCTTCTACCTACCAGCATGTGTCTCACTTTTCAACAAAGAATTAGGAAAAATAATTCCTAATGCCAGGTAATAATGATCCATCACTTTCAGTATCTTCAAAATCTGTAGAAATTTATTTCCTAGAGAATTTGAAAATTATTCTTTGTTATTGGCTAGCTAAATAACGTCTTTGATGCTAAACAGCTTTCCAGGGTTGTCGCAGGTAGTTCATATCAGTAATTATGCTTTGGGGTTGCAGCTACATAATTAAGCATTCCTCTGCAGCTTTCAGTCTCAGATGGGAGGACTCCCTGGTTCAGCACTCACAGACTGAGGCAGGGAGCTGTGCAGAGGCAGAGTCTGTGACTTTTCCCAGTACAGAACCAGCTTTTAAGTAGACAAATCAGGTGGTATTTTGCCTGTATCTTTCACAGTGTCTGATCCCTCATTTCATCCCTTGCCATCTGCCAAGCTACACTCAATTTTTTTTTTTTTTTTTGCTTTTTCATAGGAGCAACAAGTGGGAAGTTCTTTAGTCTCTAAGGCAGAGTTATTAAACACTGCCCAATGACTTTGTGCTGAGTCCCCTAGTTGGGCAGCTCCGTGGCAAGATGCTAACTCCCCATTAACTACAGGAGCACGTGGCTTCCTGAAAAGGCTGCATTTCATTCCTCACTACATGAAGAGCTCCTGTTATCTCTTAGTTCAGCACAGAGTAAGCTATCCATATTGAACAGTGCTTTGCTCAAATGCTACATCAGCCAAACCTCCCCATAGACTGACTGATTTCCCAAACTCCTTCAGAAAACGCTTCCAGCGTTTGCTGACAAGAGGCAGCTTCACAGCAGGCCTGCAGTGTCAAAAACTCAGACTTTGTGATGCAGGCCTAGTAGAGCAGACAGCCAGCATTCAGACTGGCCCACAAAGGGATCCTGCCAGCATCGCTTGTGGGGACTGTGTGGGACATCAGCGTTCTTTGGGCCCATGAAAACTGGCTCACTGCTGGCTGGGACAGGGAGGAAAAAACTGCCTTATGATCCCAGTTCCCTGAAAGTGTTTCTCCTTGCAATGGTTCTTGGGGGTAAGAGACAAAGACACCAGGCAACAGTGGGTGCGAGCTACTGCTACACCTCCTGGGGTGTGCTGCAGGAGGAGGAGAGCTCAGGCCATACTTCTGCACGGCCTGTAATGGCGTGCTGAATTCTGAAGATCCCCCAGATCTGACTGAGCAAAGACTGAAGAGGCGTTGGGAAAGATGTGCTCAGGATCTAGCATGGAGGCGAGATGGATGCAGGTCTGGAAGCCTGGTGCTGAGCACTCTGGTCACCTGCTGGGGGTGAAGGAGTAGGAGCCCCATTTCAGCACAGCTTCTGTCAAAGCTGCTCTTGGTCTGCCTCAGTAGCTGCCAATCCTCTGCTTGGGAGGAGGGAGAAGAGCTTCTCTTTGCTAGAATTTCATTTGTTCTCTTTCACAATCTCAACAGCAGAATGGAAACAGATAATGTGCAATTTGTTTTAACTCAGCTTTATCTTGTCAGTCCTAGCTATAATATTGCAGCAAGCATCATTCTGAAGAATAGAGATGTGATAGTGCAGGGTGAGATTCTGCAAACCCTATTGATTACATCACAAGTCATCACTATAAATATTTGAAGGAGGGAAAAACCCTTGTTCTGTCTAAACATGTTCATGTAACAAAATGTGCAATTGGGAGTGAGTGAGAAATGGGTCTAACAGGACACAGATGCTAGAAAGCAAAGCATTTAAGCTGCTTACCTCTCAACCTAAATAACATCCATTAAATGGAGCATTATAGGACTCACACTGTGAAGAGAGAAATACAAAAGGCTCAGTGTGCAGGATCCTCAGAAGCACAGACAGTATGTCATGAAGGAAGCACTGTGTTCCTAATCACTACAGAGAAACTAAAACGCTTCCTACAGCTCCTTTTGGGCCCAAGAACTGCTGCAAAAATGGGACAATGAAGCTTAGGATTTCTGGGTGCATCTGTGCTGAGTGGAGGAAGGTAATGACAGCATTTACAGACACGAGGACACCAGTGCAGAAGAGCAGCTCGTTTACACCCTGCTCATTATTCCAGGTTTGTGATTGTGCCAAGACTCTTCTCACCGTGGAGAAAGCAGAGCACGGCTGTCTGGCAGTCCCTGGCCTGTCAGCTCTTGGGAAGAACTGGGGGCTCCTGCTCTTCTCCAGAAAAAAAGTCAAATTCTGGGCAAAGACAATGCATGCAGCTAACACTGGCATTTAGCAGCTGAGGGTTCTTGCCAAGTCTGTCAGGGTGATTTGCATGGCCAGTGGGCTGCCCTCCCAAAGCCAGCACCTGTGGTCTCAAACCCTATTTCTCTCCTTGTCTATAGGAAGCAACTCTGATTCATTTGTTCAGCTTGTATTGATTCTCTTTTCTTTATTTTTATGAGAAATGAATTGTGAGGAGCTTTTTCCCCTGTTTAAACTTGAGAAGATATTGTTCAAGGACTTGCTGTGATGTTTCTCTACCTGACAGCTTTATTGGGTAATAGCCACTGATGGTATATGTGTGCACAGACAGTCAGACCTTTTATACTATGTGTGTTCCCATAAAAATGATTGGTTTTAAGGTGTTATTCTAGCATTGGTGTGATTGTACCACAGGACCAAGCAGCCTAAAAGGCAGATGTGAACTGAAGGCAGATTAGTAGGTGTGCATTCATTCTCCCTGTCCTCCACACCCCAACAGGGAGAAGACAGGCTGCTATCTGCCTGCTAAAGACAGACAGCACTGAAGGGGTAAGCACGGTTCTGTTGAAGTTCAATCAGCAAATAATATTCAGACAACCCAGTTCCCCCAGGAAATGGCCATATCCTATTCCCCTGCCATGCTCAACCAAGCTGGAGGGGTTGGTTTGAGCCTAATGAGCCAAACATGGCTCTTCTGTCACCTGAGGCACAGTCTGCCCATGACAGTGTCCCTGGCACGAGCTGCAGAAGTGCCCGAGCAGACAGTGCTGGGGCTGTTCTTCAGCAGGGAAACAACCAGAGCTCACCACCCTCCCGGGGCTCAGGAAGCCCATCGCTTCCCCTGGCTCTCCCGAAACACTGTTCAAGTAGCCCGTGCACTGCTGCAATGAGAGCAGCTATTAATGCAGACAGCTAGTTCTGCTTATGGTATGGCCTGACTAGATGGCCACAGAAGGTTCTTATTTATTAGCATGTTTTAAAAGACAATCCACTGTGGGGTTTCAATCCTACTGTTCCTAAAGCAAAAGACAATCCCCCTTCAAAGCAAGACTGAAGGCATAATTAAGGCTACTGCATCACTATTACTCTAATTCCAAAAGAGAAACTGTTTTTGTTAATTTATTATCCAGTGTCATTAACTACCATTAGTTAATTATCACACATTAATTGTAACTGGGATTTCAGATGATTTATAGGTTTTGACTGATTATTTTCTTGTCAGTGGTTTCAAAACCCCATACAGTCAGAAGTGAAAAAGTTTAAATGTTACGCCAGGAATGGCTGGCTCACTTTGGCACTAGTAAGTGAAGGTAATGAGGAAGAGTCACCGATTATTACAAAAATGGAGAACAGATGTTCCACATATTAAGGAGCTATTATGCTAAGTGTCATTCCAGTGACTTATGGGAGTGGCACACTCATTTGACTAAGATTAGCTGTTCCAACAAGGTCATTTATGCTTTAATGTAATTAGTTATGCCAGTATTGATAAAAAAGAAAAAAATACAACCTAGCAATGAAGCATCATTACCTCATCACAAGACTATCTCCTTGAGCTCAACCCTCCTGAAAAATCCCAGCAGAGTCCAGTTCACACATAACACAGGATTTTGTTCCTCCCTTTTCTGTGATGCAGGGCAAAAGGGGATGTGTCTGTTGAACACAAGATCCCAATAAGAAACCAGAGTGATTCAGAAAAAATATTGGCACGCCACCCTCCTGGGAAGCAGCAGAATGCCTAGAGAGCCCAAGAGATCCTCACCCAAAACAGCACCTAGGAGAAACAGCTCCATGCACTTAGTGACTGAGATTATATTGAGTCCAATTACTCCTACTGTAACTTGCTTAACTTTTTTGTGGGCTGCAGCAGGCAGGACTTTGGTCCACTAACTAAAAAAATAAAATCTCATCAGATTTAGCACTGATTTTCTGGGCTTGACTTGATACAGCTGTCATGATGAAAGGCCTAGTGTGCCTGGGAGCTGCTGAAAGGACACATGGATTTTCTTCCAAGTACATACTATTAAGGTTGAACCAGAAACCTGGTGATGGTAGCAGTGTTTGTAAGCCATGCCATCTGCTTACGCCCCAGAGGCATGTTTTTGCTGATGTCACCGGGTCACCACAGGAAATACTGATGCAAAGTCTCAACATCTGGAGGCCGTGCAGCTCGGCAGCTCCTGAGCACTGCCTCCCCTGCAGCGTGCAGCAGCAGCCTCACCTGCTCTCTCTGCCTTGCAGCAGAGAACAGGGAAGCCTCTGCCTACCCTGCCCTGCTCTACACAGAGCCAGAGGTCTCTGGGCTGCTGCTCTGGAAAGGGCCTCCGTCCTACAAACAGGCGAGATGAGAGCCCAGGCCCTCCCGGCCGCAGCGTGCAGAATCGGTCGTGTAACCACCCGGGGTGGCAAGGGGCAGGCAACGCCTCACGGGGGGCGAGGCAGCCCCGGCGGGCAGGCAGGACCCGCGGGAAGCCGCACAGAGCCGGCGGGAAACGGCGCGGCCGCCCAGGAGCAGGCCCCCCGCGGGCCGGGCCCCTCGGCGGGCGGGGCGGGCCCCTCGGCCCTCGGCGGGCGGGCCGGGCCCCTCGGCGGGCGGGCCGGGCCCCTCGGCCCTCGGCGGGCGGGCCGGGCCGGGCCCCTGCCCGACCGGGAGCGCGCTGCCGCCGGCCGCCCGCAGCCCTCGCCGGGCAGAAGGCTGATGCGCGTCCCTTTTCACACGCTCGAGTGCGACATAAGGGAAAGAAGAAATTAGGCTTCTGAGCACACGCAGACGACTTGTGAAATCTGCAGGAGAGCCATTTTAAAAGCTTGCAGCGTATTCAGATAGTCTAGCAATAAGTTTTCAAACGAACAGCTGTTTCAAGAAACCCAGCTCTGAATCTACCCTCTCTTCTCCACAACCCGTGTCAAATTTCCGTCAAAGGCTTGCCACCTGTTTCCACTTCGCAGGCAACCCATCCTTGTTCATCAAAGTAACAAAGCTGTTTTCAATTTGAAAGCAACAAATCAAAGTTTAATTATTTTGTCCTTCAGAGCTTTACATTATCTTTTATGAAAGCTTTTTCAGATATGAGATATCATTGGCTGGTTTAAAAAGGGAATAATTGACTGACAGCTGAAAAAAACACTTCTAAGGACAATAGTATTTGTCAGTCTGGTATTTTTCACTCTGAAGACAAAACGCATTTTATCAACACCCTGAAATTATTTTGTCAACAAAATTCATTTTGTAGCATTACCTTCATCTGTCAAGCTGACAGAACATTCTCCAGAGTGTTTTAAAAACCATTTTGCTAACACAATTAATTTCTGCAAAATTAAGTTTTGTCTTTTAATCGTATGTGTGGGAAGGTGTTGCAATGAATGCACAGGAAGGTGTGAACAGCAGCGCCATTAGCTCCTGCACAACCAGAAAGCAGCCAGGCTGCCAAATACAGGCCAAGAAAAGATTACACCAGCCCAACACAAGTTTAAAAGAGGATGTGCGATAAATGACCAGCTACACATAGATGAGAATCCCACTTGAGTAAAACATGCTTTTACAAGTTACTTGATCTCACTGAAAACATTTCAAGGAGCTTTATATAGAACATTGCACAGCAATTAGAGAAATGTGTGTCCGCATACATAAAACAAAGAATTACTACCTTACACCAAGTAGAATCTATGAAATTGTTCTATCACCCGGTGGCATGGGTGACATGGAAGATGTACCAGTGCCCCACATAACAACAATACAAGCAGCTAACGGAGAAGGACCTTTTATACACTTGATACATTAATACCGATAGCAAACAAGGAATTTTTTCAAATGCCTCCCCCTGACTCAGACACTAAGTTTTCATGTATTTTCTACACTTCCTCTCAGAATCTCTTGACTGTCTTTCTACTTGAATTTAGATTTCTAGTGCATATGTAAGTGGACAATTTTCCTTATACCCATTTTGTTTTTTGAGAAAACGATCCACAAAGAGGTCAAATAACTTTCCCAAGGCCATGCATTCAATCAGCACCAGATAACAGAAAAAAAACCTAAACTCCCTGCCTCACAGTGCATCCCCCTAGGCAACAATACCAGGAAAAGTTACTCAAGTTACTCACACATTACCAGAATTATACATGCATGTGCCTAGATAAGTAACAAATAAGCTCAGATGTTCTCAAGCATGATTACACCTTGGTTGGTAGGGACACAAAGTATACCCTTCTTCACAGATCACATGTTGCATTTTAGAACACTGAAAAGGTTAAAGGAAAAGGCATTTCTGAAGCTTTAGAAATGAATTTATGGGCAACTGAAATACATTTTCCAAGAGCTGTACGACTGTGGGACAGTCTCTGAAATCAGCTGGTAACTGGAGAAAAGGCTTGAACTGAAGTGTGGGTCTCCCCAGACTTCTAGCCCTATATTCAGGAACACAAACCCTCACCCAGAGAGGCTCACACACATAAATATGAGAACTGATCAAAAAAGTCAGACATGAAAGTTTATGCAAAGAAATGTTGATAACTGTTATCCCTGGAAGCAAAACATTCCATCAAAAGCCTCTCTTTAACTTTGTTTCTACATCTTTTACCAATTCCTATCATAAGCCTCAATCTCAAAAGGCAAACTCAGGGTGTAAGTTTCTGCTTCTTACCTTGGTTGCATTTTTCCAGTCTTCTGTAATGTACTTTCTGGTTCTCTGGGCAGAGATTCAGGTTGAAGTGAGTTAAAACTGCCCAGCTTCAGTAAGGAAAATCCAGAACACCTGCACAAGTTTCAGAGCAAACACAAATTCTTTCCAGGTGTGTCAGTGTCTGTGCAGGTCCTTTTTAATGACTTGCAGTCACTGTTGTACTGAGTTTACGTGGCAAGCTTTTGGTAGCAGGGGGGCTGCAGGGGTGACCTCAGTTAGAAGAGACCAGGAGCTGCTCCTGTGTTGGGCTGAGCCCGCCAGCAACACCAGTGGTGCCTCTGTGATAACATATTTAAGAAAGGGGGAAAAGTGCTGCACAAAAGCTGGGGAGAGAAAAGTGAGGATATGTGAGAGAAACAATTCTGCCAACACCAAGGGACGGGGAGGAGATGCTCCAGGTGCTGGAGCAGAGGTTCCCCTGCAGACTCTGGTGAAGACCATGGTGAGGCAGGCTGTGCCCCTGGAGTTCCATGGAGGAGCAGATATCCACCTGCAGTCCCTGGAGAACCCTGTGCCAGAGCAGGAGGGTGTGTCTGAAAGAAGCTGTGACCCCATGGAGAGCCCATGCTGGAGCAGGCTGCCGGCAGGAACCGTGGCCATGCATGAACCACACTGGAGCAGTCTGTTCCTGAAGGATTGTCTCCTGTGAGAGGGACCCCACGTTGGAGCAGGGAAAGAGCATGAGGGGGAAGGAGCCACAAAACGAAGTGTAATGAACTGCCTGCAACACCCATTCCTCATCCCCCTGCACTGCTCTGAGGGAAGAGGAGAGGAGTTGGGAGTGAAGGAGTGAAGTTGAGCCTGGGAAGAAAGGCAGGAAGGGGGAAGGTGTTTTTTAGTCTTGTTTTTCTTTCTCACTATTCTATTCTATTTTTAATTCTCAATAAATTAATCTTCCTCAAGTCAAGTCTGTTTTGCCTGTGATGGTAACTGGTGAGTGATCTTCCTGTCCTTATCTTCAGAGAGAGCTTTTTCATCTTGTTTTCTCCCCCTATCTTGCTGAGAAGGGGTAGTGAGAGATCAGCTTGATGGGCGCCTGGCAGCCAGACCGGGTTAACCCACCACGACTGTTAATGGCTGAGCTGGAAAACTTGAGCCTCAACCCAGTGGGTGATACAACTGGTTATCTCTTATCCCTGTGCTGCTTGCTGTGTGCTCTGAGAATCCAGACCTTCAATGCCTATTCACTCTCATGGAGTTAAAATCTGATATATCCCCTTCCTGTCCTGTCCATGCTGGGGTTTGAAATCACTGCCACTCAGCCCCTCTCCCATTACTGTCTTCTTACCAGTTCCCAATGGTGCTGAGGTTTTTACAGTCACAGACACATGACTTAAATAGATTTGCTCCCTCTGGGCCCCTTTTTGACACTGAATCATTAATTCATGAATCTAGTTTTCAAATTTCTAAATAGAAACAGACATGACTGGTGTGGATGATCAATACTGTATTCTCTCTGTTTCCAACATTTTAGAATCTACTCTGCTTTTAATCTTACGTCTTTTTAATAGGAATTGGTTTTGTGAAGAATCTGACACTTCATTATGGCAGCTCCATGCTAATAGATTTAATAATTCATATCTGCATTGGTCACTTTTAACCAATATTTCACATTCCAGGGCTGTTTCATGACTCTACGTTCTTATGAGCCCATAACAGCTTTGGCCTTTCCCAGAGACCTCCCATTGTATTACCAACACGTAGGGGCCACATCTGTCAAGACTCTAAATATGTCCTGGAAAAAAAGTGAAGATCTCCTTACACTAATATTGAGAGCATTAGAAAATACACTGTAGGTAAAAGAGTGAAATCCAACAGACTGCTAGAGCAAAACGTAACAGACCTACCAACACAATCAAGCAATAAAGTGCACAAACATGTCCGGAACACAGACAGTGCTGTGCCAGAACAGCATGGTTATGAAACATCTACAGAGTCCTTAGAAACGTCCAGCATGGCACACTGTGGGGCCTTCTGCTGAAAAAACAATGATAGTAGCTTGTCACAGCAGGAGAAAAGGCAAATGCAAGTCCCACCCTCAGAACAGACTGAACAGGCTGTAATTCTGGCTGAGTTCACAATTGTTAACAGCATCATTATTAAATCATTACTATTATTTAATTTATATAACATTTTCTGCAAGTCTAGAGGCCTTTACAGCATTACTGTTGGTGTGGAATCACTCTACCCACATCTGAAATGGAAAGAAGCAGCTGTATGCAGCTAGTAGATTAGGGCGGCACTGAGAAGGGATATCCTATCCATCAGAACTGCAGTAGAGCTTCAGGCAGAATGTAAAGCACTGTGTTGGCAGCCAGCCTGGACACTACACCTCACAGTCTGACTCATCTAGGAAAGTGGACTGAGAAGACCTCATTGCTGTGACTGGTCAGCATTTTGCAAATTGGCTCCATCCAGAGCCTGGAGCTTCTGCTGCTGCAATGCACACACAGGGAGCACTGGTGGGGTTTCTGATCACAGATCTCCACCAGGTAAGTGTACCCAACTTGTGAGGTCAGAGTAATTGCAGAGTTAAGGCAACAAAGCCCCAAACTGCCAGTGCTGTAGACACAGTGCCCTTGCACGAGCTGAGAGCACATGCCAGCATGGCACTCAAATAGCAATGGCCAGAGCTTTATCGTGGAAGGAGAAGCACTTCCATCTTGTATGAGAAGTTTGGATATCGACTGTCAAGTGAACTTGACTTAAAGGAGAAATTCAAAGGGGTCCCAGTGGTCCTCAAGAAATAAGGACACCCATATATGATCAGGGACAAAAATGAGAGCACAGGCTGTTGTTTGCATTTCAGGAATAGCACAAAAATAAACCATCACATGGCACTTTACAAGTTACTTTTCAGTACCTCCCTTAGCCTCTAAAACCTGGAAAGGCAAAGAGGCTCAAAGGCTACAGAGGAACAAGATGGAGAGCTCTGAGGCTGCCAAGCACCCTATCCATTTGACAAGAGATTCCTGATGCCAAGAGGAGGATTCAGTGGAATTAGGCAACAAGCATACCAAAGCACAGATACGAGATGAAAAGCAACAGCACTAAGAGAAATTAGCTTCAACTGTTGCACAGCATTAATTAGTCAGAAAGCAAAAACTACAGAAGGCCACAGGACTCAATACATGTCTGTGGTGTGACTCACTCGTCACAGTGACAATTCTGGCCACGTTGCATGCACACATCAATAGTAGAAGAAGCCATCAGAGTCCAGAGTGCTTTCTTGTGATCTATTTGTTCATTTTGCAAGTCAGTCCTGTGGTTTTGTATGTTACCGCTACAAGCCCTGTTAGGCCTGTGAGATGAGAGCAATCTGAGAATGAAGCCCAAAGGAGTGACGAAACCTCTGATGTCAAAAGTATGGACTGCACTGGGTGTCAGCAGATGTGCTCAGCAATGATGACTTGTCCAGATGTTGGGTGGCCAAACTGACAGATGCCATCAAACAGAAAAGAACTTAAAAACTGTTGAGAGCCTGAAGCTCCATCACTGCTCTCTCTGGGCACATGCACCCTGTGACCTTATAGCACCTCTGCACTCCAAAATTGTTGGTCACAGGGTACATAATGGGACACAAGCACAGAGACACTCCTTATGGAGCAGGAGAAGAAGGCACCGAGCTCTCAGAAATCAAGTGCCAATCTGCACTTTTCCTTTACTGTGAAGATTCATCTGAGCCAGCACCACTTCCATTACCACCATGCAGGGGCCAGATGTGCACACAATTCATCATGGGTACAGGTGTGCAAAGGGCTTAGGTCTGTTGCGACGTGAAATACTCTCCACACTCACCCAGAGGCAGCTCAGGTCTGCTAGCCCAGCAGCATAACACACTTGCCCTGCAGTATAATTAGCCTGTGATGTGGAGCCTGACATGACAGGGTGGAGGAGGTTCAAAGACTGGAGCAGAGTCACTTGAATGCATAAAAGCAGCAGGAAATGATGAGATGATGCACTGGAATGGGGTTCACAGTCCCTGTCTTTGTGGTGAAATCCCATACCTTTGTAAGGGAGGCATCTTTTCCTGTCAGGCAGCCTAACTCTTGAACAGATACTCAGCACAACAGCTCCCCGTTTTACCCCTTGTAACTGTAGAGAGCTCTGTTTTACCCCTGAATTCTGTGATTTCTCTTGAAACCAATTTTCCTTTCTGTTAGCATCATGTGCCCCAGGGTAGGGCTTCTGGTAGAAAATAGTTTGTATTATTTAAAACATGGAAGTTTACGAAATGGACTTCTAACAGACAGAAAAGGCAGATGACATATTTGTTGCAATTTCCAAAGAGAGAAAACCACATCTCTTGCTTTTATGGTAAGGGGAAAACCTGAAAGAGACATTAACAGCGCCTTTAATCATGATTACAGAAGATGTCATTCTCTTTTCCTGAAATGAATGAACACATTGGTATTTGGCCCTCAAACCTTCCTTAGCTGAATTACAATTGCTCTACACTGGATTTTGAACCAGACTGAACAAAGCCTGTGTTTCTTTTTGTTGCTAGTAAAAGCCTAATAACCAGGGCTGCTCCTCTTGGCACAGAAATTTGCTCCAGATAAAAGGTTAAAACCCAGCCCAGGTTCAGCTCACCCAAAGAGAAAGCTGAAAAAGATGAGCTAGACAGCCCTACCCAGCACCTCTCACTCTGTCCTGAGGGGAATATACTGTAACCTAAGAGGTCTTTCCCAGCTTTTAATTTGGTGGCTTTAGAAGAGGAATATTTTACTCCAAGTCACAAAGCAGCTACTCCATTTCTATAAATAAAATGGCAGAGCATTATACCCACTTCTGTTTACCCACTCCTGCCAGTGTTTTCAGGGAGTACAAGCCACCCCAGGCTCTGCACCACTGCCTTTGCCATGTAACAAGCTCCCTGTGGTACCATGCAAAGAGCGGGAAGAGTAAGGCAGTGAACCCAGCAGGGATTTCTGGGTGGGGGCCAGAGGCCAAGAGAAAGCAGCACCCACCTCCCTGCCACTGAAGGGCACATGCCTTCCTGCAGCATGACACCGGGGGGGGGGTTAACTTGGCTGGCTGTCAGGTGCCCACCCAGCCGCTTCATCACTCCCCCTCCTCAACAGGAACTGAGGGAGAAAATACCTTGAAAGGCTCATGGATCAAGATAAGGACAGGAAGATCACTTAGCAATTACCATCATGGGCAAAACAGACTTGGATAAATTAATTTAATTTCTTGCCAATCAGCATAGAGTAGGATAATAAGAAATAAGCACAAATCTAAAACCACCTTCCCCCTACCCTTCCCTTCTTCCCAAGTTCAACTTCACCCCCTTCTCTACCTTCTCCCCCTGAGCCATGCAGGGGGCAGGGAATGGGGGTTGTGGTCAGTTCATCACCCATTGTCTCTGCCACTTCTTCTTCCTCACACTCTTCCTCTGCTCCTGTGTGGGGTCTCTCCCACGGGACAGTCCTCCACAAACTTCTCCGACGTGGATCCTTCCCACGGGCTGCAGTTCTTCACAAACTGCTCCAGCATGGGTCCTTTCCATGGGCTGAAGTCCTTCAGGAATGGACTGCCCTAGCATGGGTCCCCTGTGGGGTCACAAGTCCTGCCAGAAAACCTGCTCCGGCATGGGCTTCTCTCTCCACGGGGCCACAAGTCCTGCCAGGAGCTTGCTCCAGTGTGGGCTCTCCATGGGGTCACAGCTTCCTTCAGACACATCCCCCTGCTTCTGCAGAGGGTCCTCCAGGGGCTGCAGGTGGATATCTGCTCCACCGTGGACCTCCATGGGTGCAGGGGACAGCCTGTCTCACCATGGTCTTCACCATGGGCTGCAGGGGAATCTCTGCTCCAGCACCTGGAGCACCTCCTGCCCCTCCTTCTTCATTGATCTTGGTGTCTGCAGAATTGTTTCTCTCACATGTTCTCACATCTCTCTCCTGGCTGCTGTTGTGCAGCAGTTTTCCTCCCTCTCTTAAATATATTATCACAGAGATGCTACCACCATCACCAATGGACTCAGCTTTGGACAGCAGCGGGTCCATCTTGGAGCTGGCTGGAACCACTATGGTCTATGTCCAACATGGGGGCAGTTTCTGGCAGCTTCTCACAGAAACCACCCTCACAGCCCCCCTGCTACCGAAACGTTGTCACATAAACCCAACATAGATACTAACAGAGCCCAAGCCATCTGCTCCTTTGGTCCTTCATAAGGAGCCATCTACTCCTTTGCTCCCTCTGGCCTCTGCCCACTCCATGGCAGATCATGGAGGAGAATATGGGACCTGCCAGGTAAGCAGAGCAGCTGAGAGGTAGATCACACAGGATAAGTGCTTTTAACTGATAAGCGCACCTCTGGCACTAGTTCCCTTGTCATCTAACCCCAGCAAGTATTTATTAATGAAACTCTCCTGATTGTTGATTCATTTGATTGTTAAAGCTTGTGGAACTCGTACTGTTATTATTCATTGTTATTAATGCTCACAGCTCAGCCTCTCTCTTTCCAATACGCTCCACAGAGGAAATCGAAGGCTGAAGCCAATCGTTACAGTAAATGAATGATGGAGCCGCTTGAGGATAGGAGTAAGCCTGCTGCTCTAGGACTATTGCAGGTGTTATTGGGAGTAAGTTAATCTTCACACACAAGGACTGCAAAATGAGAGGCTGTTTCAGGTGGGTTCTCTGGTCTGTGCACTGCCTCCTCAGTCAAGTCATCAGTGAGCATCACCCTAACAAAGCTGTCTGTGCACAGGAGCAGTGACTCAGGCCAGGTTTTGATCTATATGCAGAAACAATCTGAGTTCAGCAGGAGCATGGCCCCTGCTAGACACGTTTGACACAAAGACTCAGACAGATGCTACAGGCAACTCGGGACAGCATTGCAGAAAACCCATCTCCATATGACTGCATGGAGTGAAGAAAAGCAGAGCTGGCTATCCTCAGAAAGTTTTCCCCTCTCCACTCCTGTGCAACTGCTCATTCCTCACAAAAGGCCTAGGACAACACCAGCAGGGCACAGAGGGTGGTAGGCTGGCGCTCAGGAGCACAACACCTGAACGTGCTGTGTAGAGGAGGAACAACATGCTGCTTGCTTCAGTATTCTCTCTCTTCCCCTTCTCCAGGCCTCCTCCACCTTTCCACAGCCTATTTGCTACATGATGTTTGACAATTCCTGCACCATATATAAACTCCTCAGGCCAGAATGGTAGTGCTCCTACCTGTCTGGTAGTTGAGATGCTTCTAAATCCTCAGTAGTGTTCTCATAGCAGCTTTCTAGAACAATATATTTGTTCATGTTATATCTTCAGAGTCTACAGACCCATCACACACCATATTCAACACATTATTCATCTCAAACAGAGAATTCTACAAAGCAAGAGGAAATAAAAGGGAGCTTAATACAGCTTTTCTAAAATGGAATTTTCCAAAGACTCATAGAAAAATGGATTTAATTAGGGCTGCTAATGGGGAGCAGTTTGTTCCTGTGATTTAAAGCAGAAGTTAGATAGTGTCTATAATTTCAACATTTTAAATTATATATAGGGGGTTATTTCTCATTTCTACCTTAATTATAAAAATCCATCTTTATGAATCACAATTTTGAGGCAAATAAAACAAAGGCAGCAAAAATGATGTTTTATTTAATAAAACTTGTAAGAACTCATGAAAGAAGCAAAAGACATTTCAGTATGGATAAAATAGACTTACCACAGCAAGTAATAGGTGCAGGCAGTCCTCTGTATGCCACTTAAGAACAGCACAACAAAGTTTATTTTTTATTTGGGAAAAGGTGTGTAAAGGCAGTGTGTTCTGATATAAAAAATGAAACTGAGTATGTTTTTTATGCAATAACGGGAATGTCCTCTGTTTAATTTTGCAGCTAAGCAGTCTGTTAAGAGTTGCAGGCATTAATTTGCCTAACGTCTCATATTCTAGAAGTCTCCGCTACCCCTTCTTACATTGATTACTGTCAGAATCTCTGAACTGCCGGAAAATTGTTTCTCCAGATAAAAGGGCCAATAGATCTTGTTAGAACCACTCCTCCTGAGCCTCTTCTGTAGCCTTTGATTTTATTTAAAACTAACAAATGTCACTTTTGTGAAATTCCTCCTGTTAGCTGGCTCTGGCCAGATGACCTAAGTAAATGAGTCCCAGCACTGTAAAGCACTGATTAATTTAATAACAAATAGCCCAGACAACTGACTAGCAAGCTAGGCCTAGCTGCTGTCACTACTGCAGATTCTATACACACCGTAATGCATTTTAATACTGTACCTCAGATCAGAATGGAATCAATGAGTGAAGTTCAAATGTGGCACATTTCCTATTTCCCTGACAGCTTATTTCATGGATCACAGGGACCAAAGTACAGCTGCTTATTCAACAGAGGAAAGAATGAATCAATTTTCATTTTTTAATATACTGTGTGACCTATTCTCTGATGCTCTATCCTTTACAATGGCTCTAGTCTTTTCAAGGCCTTCAATTTTGTCAGATAGAGAAAATTTAAAATAATGACAAAATGCCCTGCCCTAGGTCTGCTTCCAACTGACTAACTGCTCTGCTGGTAATAAGTCCAAATGAAAGATATTATGTCACTCAGGCTGAATTAAACAGACAAACTATAATCCTATATCATTAAAAATGAACCAGTCTCCTGGAAGACTTCTGTGATTTTGCTCCAAGTTCCCCATGAAGGGTGCTGGACACCACAAAGATTTTGATCCTCATCTGCTCCAGTTTTTTCCCCTACTTCAAAACGTGAAGGAATAATATGACAGAATGGCAGCCACAGCAGCAGCAGCTGGCTGAAGGAGCAGACGCTTTGCTGGGGAAATCCTGCACCCACCTGCTCCCTTCCTACCCGCACAGAGAGCTCAGGCCACGTGCGGTGGCTCAGGATGCGACAGGGAGCTGCAGGTTAGCAGGGAAGCCAGATGCAGAAATGCAGCACCTCCTCCCCAGTTGTGGTCCCAAAGACCAAGCCATGCTGGAAACCAAAGCTCTGTTGCTCTGCTCACCCCACCAGACTCCCTGAAGCTAGCAGATAATGTCAGCTGTTCTTTAGGCACTGCTAATTTGGGCAGAATTAATACACTGAGATGCATCATTTTGCAATTGCAGTGTGAAGATTATTTTTTTCATTTAGAAATGTCCCTAGGTATTGTGGCTTTAATTACCCTCTGTGTGCCTTGTGTTTGTCTTGCTTTATTATTTATCCCCAGTTCACAGGTGATATTCATATTGTTCTTGTCATTGATAACTTGGTTTCAGCCTGGGCTTTCTTACTATAATATTTTTTTCGAAGAAGGAAGGGCAGATTCTGCAAAGGAGAGCAGAGCACAGGGGTGAGTGCTGTAGCCACCCCAGGCAGCCTTGGGCACCATGCCCTGGAGATGCTGCACCCCAAGGCAGGGCAGCAGGGCTCACTGCAGCCAGGCCCAAGGCAGAGTGTGTGAGCCTGGCACCAAACAGAGAGGCAGCTGAAGTGCCAGCTAACTGATGGCACTGTGTGAACTGGAAAGCTTGGAAAGGAGGCACTCAGAGACCTCCACAGGCAAATAGGACTTCTGGCTCTCCTTTCTCAAACTCTCCTTCCCCTGCCTCATTGTACTTTATGACTGGGACAAAGGTGAGACCCCACGAGGCTTGCCTGGCCTTAAGACCAGACCTTAAGTTAATAAATCAGGCCTTATCAGAATGTTATCTAGATCAAACAGACATATCACGGCCGGCTTTATTTGCTTTTCTCTCTACACACCCAGTAGTTCAATTCTAGGACTTTCAAAGCATGTGGATTTAACAAGTATCAGTACTTCAGGGCACATGGGCAGACAACTTGACTTTTCCGGTTCATAAGATGAATCTGGGAAGAGCATGGGTCACTAAACAGTTGCAACAAATGTTCTAGTCCAGACCTGTGTTTAAGCAGGCTATGAGCTGTAGCAGAGGTCGCTGGTTTGATTTGTTTGCCCCTAAGAGATTAATTTTCCTTTTTTATTTTCCTGCCTTTTGTGAAGGAAGTCCAGAGACACATCGCAGCCCAGAACACCCCAGCAGCAGCAGCTGTTCCACTTGCCACTTTGGTCTAGAAGCAAACAGGACACTCAACTTGTGGGAACTGGTGGCTGAACTGTGAGCTCTACAGTATCTGCCATCCCTCCTTCCCAAAGCTCTCCAGGGGCAGCTGTTGGAATGATGAAAAGGAACTTGGAAGAACTGAGAATAGCAAGCACCCTGGCTCAGACATACAGCCCTACTCCTTCCCTTCTCCCCAGATTATCCAGCTTTAATACAAAGAAGATCTGCTATAGTTGCTCAATAATGGAGCAGTTCTGAACGTTAATCAATTCTGCATTCCATTGTCAAGCTGCCCTTGAACCCAACAGTCCTCTGGCCTGAGGAGACATGAGGTAACAGACCCAAGGGTGCTGCCTGACCTACTTTCCCCCAGCTCCACAAGAAGTCAGCTCTGCACAGGCACAGCACACTTCCCTCTTTGCCCTTTGCACATGTGAACTGAGGTGCACTGAGCCTCAGCAAGAACATTACTGCAGAAGGTCTCTGTCCCACCACTCCTCAGTGGTGGGGACACAACAGGAACCTTATAGCTGGCATGAAATGGTCTCCCCTTCTCACCCCAGATATGTTCCGTCCACACCAGCCTGCAGACTTGCGGCTATCTTCACCTTTTCCATATAAAAGATCAACTTTTCCTTTCCAGTTCTCCCAGACTTAACCTCTTATCTCCCATCCCTCTCCTTAGCAGACCAGCTGCCCATGGTCTGGCTGGTACCAGTGCTTGGTTCATTGTGGCACTAACCTGGTGCTTGTCTCACCTGGACAGGATTGTACTACAGCTAAACAAAATATCTGAACTTCTCACTGATCATGTTTTGGCAGACAGTTTTGGAGAACAGCGATGAGGGATGGAGGCTGAGCAGCCAGCAGCTACTGTACAGTCAGCTGCTGAACAAGTGGATTTTAATGAGGTTCACCTGATTAGCTTTGGGTGCATGAATGAGAACTGTGTATGCGGCACTGGGCACTTACTGCCATAGGGGTTAGCGTTCTGCATCCCTGTCATCAGCACCCATTTGTCCCCTAGCTATCAGAGAGGATACAAAAACTGCCCCTATGCTTTGTTGAAGTAATGTTCAAATTGGAGTTCTAACAAGACCTTTTCCCTTCAAACAATGTACAAATTAACAGTCAGCAGCATTTGAAAAATGGCCCTAATCCCTGTCTGCATGGGGAGTTTTGTTACCGGTGCAATGTGCCATATTATGACAACAATATATTCTTCAACTGGATCAAAACTAATGAATAACTAACACCCTGACAGTCTTGCCATTACCAAGTGCTTAGGAGTTGGGTAAAACTGACACTGCAGGATGAATATGGCACTAAGACGAGATGTTACTTTGCATGGCTGGTCAGGGGACTCCAGACTTAATGGACATCATAGACGGGTTAATTCTATAGGCTGAATTTGATTCTGAGCTGTAGTTGCTCTCTGAGCAAGTAGGGAAGGCTTAATCACTTGGATGAGTGAATAGCAGGTGGTAGTCCCATTTGTGAAGGAAGCATTGGGACCGTGGTCATGGGAACAAAGGATGCAAGTTTGCCTGTTGCCTCTGCCTCCCCAAGAGCAGGCAGAGCCCTCTGCACACCTCAGGAGGGTCCAGCAAAACTCAGGCAGATGACTCACCTACAAATGCAGTCAGGAAGGCAGGACTGTCCCTAGCAGGAGGGATCACCAGAGCACACTGAATGTGCACTAGCCCCTGTTTTCAAAACGCAAGAATCTGAGGTGCCAGTGAAATTATTCGATATCTGGCTGGAAGAGGAAGAGCAGTATGACCCCAGGATTGAACGTGGCTCTTTGTCCAGAATGCTGTGGAGTCCAGGTGTATTTATGGGTTTCGAGAGGCTTCAGAGACACTCTTGGAGCACAGCCCCACCTGCTAGTTCATTTCGATGGTCAGACTCAACCACTACTCCAGAAGGACTGTGAGCGGGATCTCTGAGGGCTACAGGCAAATAATCCTGTAATTCATGCCCTGTCTGCTATAAGCTTTTCACAAGCATCTGCTAATGGCTGTGACAAAAGAGAGGCCCCGAGATAGCCAGCCCCCCATGCCACACTGAGCTTTCTATCAGATTGCCTCCACGGTGGTGCTGGGGGTCATTCAAGGGCTTGTCACTGGAAGCACAGGCCTGCAGCATTCCCCAGGCTCAGCAGAGGATTACTGTCAAGGTGGGGGGATCTCCTGTATCTGGGTTGGCTCTGCCCATCCCCAGTGTAAAACAAACTGTAGTGCTGCGGGACCTCCCCTATGCCTGCAGCACCAGATGGGCTGTGTCACCAAGGAGGGCTTGGCTTGCAGCAGCAGGCAAATAACACACGTTCCTTGAGACTTGACATGGCTGCTTCTTGTTTCCACTTTCATTCCCTCCAGTTTAAATGCAATCAAGGACAGATCTCTGTCCTCAGAAGATACGGAACAGGTCCCAGTCTGTACCTCTTTCCAGGAGCAGAGATTTCAGAGGATAACCTTGAAGTGCGTCAGCCTGGTGAAATCCTGGTCACAGTGATGTCAGGATTGTCTCCGAGCCTCTTTCCCCAGGCACAAACCAGGAGGAGCCAGTTCCTGTAATTACAAAGTTGAGCCATATCAGAGGAAAACTAATCAGCTTGCTGGATGCCAGCAAATTAAATATTAATCTAACTACTGTGAGCAAAAAAATGTTCATCTTCAGATATTTTCTGGCACAAGTGTCAAAATCAGAATGGAACTAAGGCTTTATTCGTTTTCCATTATCAACTTAAATAAAAACACTCAGAAAAATGGGCAATGATGTGCAGAAGCCACTCAGCACAGATAATTACAGTGTAAGTTTAGGCAGCTAATCACTCCTAGAATATGCTTCAGATCAAGATAACTCTGACTGGCTTGTTTCCCTGCTTTGTTAAATCAGACAGACTCTCCGCTTTGCCCGATAGGGATGAGGCTCTCAGAGTCAGCATCTTTCAACAACAATAGGGCTGTCTGGCAGGCGTGGAAGCTCATCCTGCCAGCCAGCAGCAGGGTGGACAGAAGGCCTCTACACCAGGAAAGCAAAGCAGCAAGAGGGAGGACAGAGCAGAAGCAATGCTGGGCGGTGGGACAGGCAGGACCAGGCAGGAGCAGGGAGAGGTGGAGGAATGCAACACAGAGGGTACGGAGCAGGGCCGGTGTGGAAGCAGAAGTACAGAGAGCCAGCGGCAAGGACACACCGAAGGACGGAGAAACAGCCGCAGCAGCAGGATGGGGAGGAGCAGCCAGGGGAAGGCACAGCCTTGCAGCCAGCCTCCCCGTGCAGGGCAGCAGCTCTGGCCTTATGGCACTCAAACAGAAGAGCTCCCAAGGCTGCCCACGTAGCAGCCCTCCCACGTAGCACCCGTCCTTACCGCTGCAGCTGGCCGCGCGTGGCTCTTCCCTGTGGCCTCCCTCTTGCTGTGTCCCAACCACGGCGCTGCCCGATACCCCGGCTGAGCCCCCACAGGGACCGGGGCAGCCGCACTGGAGAGAGGAGCGGCAGTGCAGTCAAGAGGAAATAACGCCACTCAAACTCTAGGATCCTTCTTCAAGGGAATCCACTTCTTTGGACTGTGGGCAAGAGGTGATTTTCCACAACCCTTTCTCTGGCGTGTCAGGCCCGGCCTTCCCAGTGGGTGCCAGCCCACGCGCTTTACATTCCAGTTTCAACAAGGGCCTGACTGCTGCCAGCGGCCACAACAGCAGGCGGGAATGGTGAGCTCTTGGTCAGCACGGGGCAGATCCAATTAATGTGGTCCGTGTACCAAGGGGTGGTGAAAGGGGCATCTACCCGAGACAGAACACACTCAGCTGCAACCTGGATAATTTTGCACTCACAAATGTCTGACCACTGCATTTACTTTATCTGGAATGGAGAAAATGAACTACCCTTTATAGTTCTTGTGGATCACCCTTATGTTCTCAATGACTAATTTACATTTTTTTTTGCTTGGAACTAGGACAAGAATTATTTTTATAACAGCATTCATGGATATTCTCTTTTCTGCTTAATTATTAACGTTGCTGTAGTAAATAAAGGGTGTTTATGATTTCCATCAATCTCAACAAAACTTTTGCATGTAAAGCACTGAGACATTTGTAATGAAGAAGCAGCATTCACTTTTGGTTTATTTAAAGGGATAAAATGATAAATATAGTTATGTGGATGCTTTTCTGCAGTTTCTTAAATTTGAATGCCTGCCAGTCATTATGCCTGACTTACTAGTTGTTTCATTATAATAACCGAAAAGATAGGACTGTACTGGAATAAATCAGGACTTTAAAGAGCTCGTACACCCTTCAGCAACACACAGGTTTTCAGAGATGGCAGAAGCCCTACTAGTTAACACGGTGCTCAGTATTCTCTTTTGAAACTACAGTGTCTCTCCATGTCAGGAATCGTGCATCAGCCAAACTCTCCAGTCGTGTCTCTGAACAGTGCTCTTCACAGGCTCCGCTCACAGCAGTGGTAGAGAGTGGCTTTACAGGGAAATGCAGAAATTCAGTATTTACTTCCCTTAGCACGTTCTATGTCGAGCCTTTCTTAAGTCATACTGATGGGCTTGTATTCTGTGGATTGCTGGGTTGCACTATTCCTTGTCCTTAAGATCCTCATCAGATAGAATGTACAGGAGAAGTGTCAGCCACTGAATTATTCAGTGTGGTCCCCAAGATTGGCCTCACCATTGAAAATGCATCTCTCTGGAGACACACAAACTAAAACAGCAGCTGTTCCTGGGTGTTACATATCCCAAGACACCTCTCCCAGCTATTTATACATCATATTGCTAAACAGGCATTGCCAGGGTTTCTTCTTCTGATCCAGTTTGACCCTGACAAACAGTTGTTTCTCTCAAACAGACATGTTCTCTTCTGTTTTCTAAATAATCATCAATCTTTTTTCCCTCTTGATTTAAGAAAGCCGTGATCTTTGGGTATGTGCTACTTAGGATCCTAGGGGCTCAGCACAAGCAACTGACAGAGAAGCCAGTAAATTATGTCAGCTGAGCAGCATAAACAACTAGAGCTTTTGTCAATATAAAATGAAAATGACCATGCTCTCATTCTGGAAGAAACCGTGGTATTAAAAAGCATAGGTTTGACAAGACAAGCTAAAACCTACACTCTTCAGATTCCAGCAGGCCTATGACATACTATTTATCAAGATGTTTTCTTAAAGTAGTGTCTTTGTGCCTTTAATTTTCAATTGCCTTAATGCTATGAGGATCTCTGCTGGCAACACATCAATTATTAATAGAGTTAAAGCAATATTTGTTTTCCCCAAATACATTTTTGAATGCTGTCCTCATACCAGTTAGATTTTTCTGAAACATTAATGAGGGTCTCTGATTTCCTCCAAACTCATAGCTGAGGCAAAGACCTGGCTGGGCCTTTGATTTGGCTGTTGGAGCATGCGTGACACCGTATCCTTCCCCACTGTTCATCCCACTGGGGCTAGGGGAGTGATCAAGCTAAACAGCTGAGATGAGGGAAGAGAAACAGTAGCACATCTGTAATTGGGAATTTCAGTTGCTGAGTTCAGAGGTTCTGTTGTTCTAGTGACTGTTTTGCATTTTCTTATTCCAGTAGCTGTCCCCAGGCTCAGCAGAGAGAGCCTGTGCTTTTCTCAGTTTGGAATACTTTTCTCCTAACAAAGAAAACAACAGTGCAGTTCCTTTAATCTATGAGAACGCCATTTCAATTCAGCAAAAGGATACTTGAAACATCATGGTTTTAAGAATTTTATGCCATCTCAGGCACCTCTCTCTCTCTGCCAGGGAGCATATAAAAAATTTAAACCCCAAATACTGCTTCTTGCTTTGTTAGACCCTAATTATAAATACATTTTCACAAGGAGGAGTCAACTTAAGCCTAATATTGTGTGAAATCTCATAATTTCAATACAGTCTTCACTTGATGTGGATTGGTAATTGGAGCTGTGGAATCAATTTTTCCCATACTTGAAACACCCAAATGAGTATGAAATGTGTTGCATTTGTTCCGTGCACGTCTACAGTTCTGCACTTTGCTTGGAGTAGAATGATCATTCTGATGTATTTTTTATAACACAGCAACGTTTCCTCAGACTTTGATGTTTCACGTATGAAGCTATTATAACCATTTGCCATTTAGATGCATGATCCGTGGCTAATTTCCAAAGCTTTGATGCATGCAATAATTATTACTATTGATGTCATTGCACCATATTTAAAATATGAACATCTCTTTGTAACTCTACAGCTAACAGAAGAGGGATGCAACTAGTCCACACCAAGGCTAGAAATGTCCTGTTGGTAAACCTCTGAAACTGTGTGAGATGACATCCTACAGCTTTCAGTGAGGCACTATAATGAATGCAAGGGCTGAGAGCAGGAAGGTGATGCAATGTGTGCTCTGGTCTCTGTGCATAGAGAACAGCTCTAGGAAACTGAGCCCTGGAGTCTCCGGATGCCACATTCTGACAATCTGCTCTTGATGCTTGACCCTGAACTCAGCCATATGGCATGTTTCAGGCAACTCCTGCACCTAGGGCTCTGAGTAATTTTATCTGTGCAGTGTCACTGGCATTCAGGAGCCTGATGTTCATTCAAACTATGGTTTACAGAGCTTGCTAAGCAGAACAGCTGGAAGTTCCCCAGAGCTTTCCACTTCCCTGTCATGAAACCTAGGGCCCGATAGATTGTTAATTGGGGCATTGTCATGAGTGTTCTTCATGAGGGCTGCAAAGCAGTGCAAATCACACAGCATCTCTCTTTGTCTAGCTGCTTTCACACATTGACACTTAATCAGAACTGCCTATCCTGCACAGATGCACAGGAACATGGGCATGGGGAGGAAGTGAAAATGCCCAGAGAAGTTTGCTACTTGTGCATAAATTTTGGGTGTGGGTTTAGCCTTGGAGGAACAAATGTTATATCTGTGAAGTTTAAAAGATGCCTTGACCTGGCTTTGATATGCTGCACTGGAAGCAAGATTTCTCATTAATTTCATCAAAAAGTTTCCTTCTGTTGTCCTGGAAGCTCTTCTTACTCCTTGGCTGCTTTTTCAGGTTTTTGGGGACCATCTTTGCAATAACAAAAGCCAAAATGGTCAATGGCAGCAGCTTGTGATGACCTGGGACCAGTGGAGAGAAAGTAGCAGCCACTGTATTGGCACAGAGGAAACAGACCCTGGAGAACTTTTCTGGTGGAGGAGGCAGAGGGAGAAAGTTGGAGTCCCAAAAGACTACGAAGCACCAGTAGCTGCGGAGTTTAGGACAGCTTGTCAGGCCAGGACCATGCAGAGCAGAAAGCTGTGTTTCCAAGCATGAATGTCTCTAGGCAGGGAGCAGTCTGACAGATTTGCATTGTAAAAGTCACTGAGAAGAGGATGCTTTAATGAACACCTTCTCCGGTACTCTGAAGAGACTGTGCAGAATTCTGGCCTGCAGAGATGTGCATGCCTACCCCAGTGGGCACTGGTAGGGTACACGGACAGCCTGGACACATACGGTGCAGTTGTGGCTGCATGGCCAATCTCCCACAGATGCCTTTGGGGATGGCTTACTCTTCCGAGCAAGTTGTGACAGGAGTGGATGTTTTTCATGGAGATGAAGATAAAACTACACTTTGGGAAGCAGTTACTGTGACACACCTGCAGGGGAAAAACCAGAGAGCAACCCCCGCCAGACTCCTGTGCATAAGGTAGAGTCCCTGGCTGTGCTGGAACATCTTCTGGAGAGGGACTTCCAGCCCTGCCAGGCAGACATGCACTGTCCAGCTACACCACATCCCTCAGCCTGGAGTCTCGGGGAAAGCCCCTGCTGCTGTACAAGCATGTCATGTAAAAGCTGGCCAGTTTTAGCAGGCTGAGTCTGAAAAGCCGAAGTGCAGTCACCTCTTCAGCCTAAGCCCTGTTATCCTGTCTCCCTATGCAATCTCACAACAGAAGTGCTGGTCTGCTCACAAGTCTGGGAGTAGTTCTTACCTGAGATCGTAACAACTACTCAGGGCTAACCAGCTAACTAACTGGCTCGCTAACTAACTGGCCTTCGCATCCCGCATACAGAGGCACTGAGCAGATGTGCCATGTCTGAGGTTCCACAGGCCGCTGACCATGCAAGCGGAGCCAGTCCTGTAATGAACACTAACACTTTTAAAAAGTTTCGGCTGAATTACAAGATAAGGAAAACTAACAATGCTCACAGTTCCTGTGGTCTTATTTTCTGCAGTCGCCTGAACGCATGCTTATCATTGGAATATATCTAGATCTCTTCTGTTCTTGCAGAGGAAGTGCAATGTGAAGCAAATACATTTAACCGGCTGCAGGAAAACACCACGGCTCCCATGGCACTACCCCAGACTGGGGAAAGTGACTCCCTGCTGGGGGAATACATGCGAAGCAGCCATGCAACTTGCTGCCTAATTAATTCTGATGCAAAACTGGTTCTGCATCACTGCCATGGCCAGGTACAACTTTGGCCAACTCTGTACTCTGAGACCATGCAGTGCTTGCACCATCCACAACTTAGGCCCACAGATGGGTTCATCTTCTGAACCAATCAACAGTTCTCCACCATGGATTGCAAAGTGGTTGGAACCTGCACAGACTAAATCATCTTGTACTTTATCTGTTACGTTAAAGCACAATTTTCCCCACCAACCCCTGCAAAACAGGTGTGATTCCTTGGTTTGTTCTAAGAGCACTGGGATGTTTAGACCTGGTCGCCACACGCCAGCAGCCTAGGTAATGTTACAAAGCTGAAAATGTGCAGATGTGTGGGCCTGTATTATCACTTTCAACTTGCTAAAATGTACTTTATAGGTCTCTAATTACACCAAAGTAAACTGCATTAATATATTTAGTTAACTGTTCAATTACACTACTGGCAACCATTTCTGGAAAGTGAAATTTAACAACTCTGCACATCTAACTAGTAGGAAAAAAGTTACGTTTTTATTGCACATGAATGTTAATGGTTCATAAATTCTCAAAGCTTCGGTACCAGAATAAATTTGGTGTGCAAAGACTCATTTTTATATCAAGAACCAATATTTGCTTTAATTACTTAGTATAATGCTCTACCTGCAGAATAACTTCTTAGAAAATAACAACCGACAGAAAATAGACCAAGGTCTTCAGCTTGAAAAGTAACATGGGTCTGAATGCACTGGGAAGAGTCTTCTTGGAGCATATAGGACAAAATTAGTTTGATTCTGAAAAGTGGATAGCTTAAACTGTCAAATGCAGCCTCTTCCCGAGGACACCTGGAAGCAGCCAGCAGTGAGTCTGGTTTAAAACAGCCAGCTGACAACAAGCTAAAGTTGCTGCATCTCCTCACAAAGAAAGACGTGCAACCAGCAAACCCTGGCCCCTGCAAGCCAAGCCAAGTAACCAGGGAGCCAGCCTGCCTGGACAGGGCATGCCCTTGTGCCTCTGTGCAGTGAGACAACCTTTCTGCACTTCCGTAAGAGGTGTTAATTATAGGCTGCCTTTGCCTTGCTCAGACTCCACTGGTTGGTCTGGCATGTCATGTCTGAGTAGAAATTTCATTGATTTTATTACATACAGCCAGTGTTTTACATGGCAGGATCAAGAGAGAGAAGGCAGAGAGTGATTAGCTGAAAAAGAGAACAAAAGCAGAAGGCCAGCAAGGGCAGATGGAAGGATCAGGAGTAGAGGGCAGACGAAAGCATTAGCAGTTAGAGAAGAGAAGAGGATCTTCAGAGCCACAAGCCAATTACACACAGCAAAGACACTCACTGTTCCCTGGGCTGGACCGTCTCACCTTGCCTCCCAGCCTTACTCAGCCATTATGATCTGAGTCATGGCCTTTACACCTCTGCCTCTTAGGAGGTGCCTGTGATTGCCCTGCTCGTGTGGTCCTGACCTGCCTCGCTGGCTGCAGAACCTCTCCTCTCTGGGCCCCTGGTGACTTAGGCAGCTGCCAGTAATTCAGGAGCTGAGCCCTGCTATGCAAACATGCTACAAATATTGCTCCCAAAGACATTGGATGTCGTCAACTATCTGGAAGAAAATGTGAATCCATGCAGAAAAGTGGAACCAGAACTCGATGCACGTCCTGATCGAGGAAAGCCTCTTTCCTGCCAGGTAGAAATTCTTCTGCTGGCCTCCAAAGGCAGAGCTCTGCATAGCTCCTGCGGACCCCAGTGGACACCCTAGTGTTCCCAGTATCCATCACCCCCTCTTGGCTGCTTTTAAAATGATCACTGTACACATCCTTCCTTTCCTCTTCTTTAATCTACCAAACTAGAAAGATTGTCAGTGTCACAGTTAGTCCAGCTGTGCTGTATTGTCATTTCATCCCAGTGACACAAACCAGAGAGAGACAAGTGTAACCTGTTCCTGTATGAACACTGTCTAATGTCCACACCTGACAAATCGACAGCACAGAAGACAGACATGACAAGAGCTTGTTTTACAGATTACTTTATCCCCTTTTTAGTTAATGGGGTTCTGGTGGCAAAATTATTGAACTCTCCAGTTCCAGCTTCTAGGCAGTACTGCTGTTCTCTTGATCCAAGACAGAAAAATTAGCAAGTTTGACATACGCCCTAGCAAAAGCTCAACTGCTCATTTTACCAGTGTGCAGAGCACAAAAAAAGTGAGTGCAGGGAACTAGATTCACAGCTGGTGTAAATCATACTAGCTCCACTCTAGCCTGTGGGGCTGCTCACTGTGGCACTAGCCCAGCACCATGAAAAGGCCTTGGCAGAGTTCATGTATTCCTATTTCACTTCAGAAACAAATGAGCTCAATGCAGCATCTTGATCTTTAGATGGTGACGAGACCTAACATGCTGCAGCAGGATGACACAAAGAGTTCACAGATGTCTTTATCACCCACCAGGGCACTCCATATGATTTCCCCAGCAGAGATACTTGGTAAATCTACATTGTGAAGGAGAGACCAAGTTAATCTAGAACTGAATCAGGTATTTCATTCTGCAGTACAGCAGAACTAGTACAGTACAGATCAGAAAGCACTAGGAAAGAGGTTAAGCAAAGACAGAATCTCTCTGAAAGGGCAATATCAAGCCCCAAGCCTGTGAAAATCGAGTGTCACCTGTTCAAAACACCCTGTGGTCACAGCAGATGTGCTTCTGCTGGGAACAACCACCTCACAGAAGTTCTCTTTGGGAGTGAAGCTACTTCCCAGCCTGACATTTGCATATCAGTGAGATATCTGCAAAGTCTAATCACAGTTTTAAAAATAGATTAATTCAAGCATCAAATAGTATAAGTTCAGAATGCAGGTAATTAGTAATCAAGTCTGGCCTGCGCTCCCTCCCATTCTGGACCTGGCCAAGAGACCCTCAGAGCTGCACATAAAGATGACACAGTCACCTGAGCATATCTGCAAAAGAACCTCTGGGGTATTTAAGCATTCAAGTGGCAATGTAGCACAGCACAGTCTTGCTTTAATGTGGATTACCAGCTGCCCTTCGCGATTTGGGTTGTTTAAAATAAAACAGAAGTACCAATGGGGGGCACTTTTAATAAAAATATGTTTGTGTATCTAAATGGCATGTATAATGTTCTCTGGTATAAGACATTAACCCTAGGTGTATATGCCTAGGGTTACATACATTTCCAGACTAACACTTCCAAACCAACACTTCATGTAGATTGCTTTGAATTCACTGAAATAAAAAGCACAACCAGTGCAGGGTTACACCTGTCCCATCCCCTCATGCTCAGTCCTCCGGCGTGTATCATCAGTTCTCGGATGGAGGGCTGGATGGGCAAGCAGCACTGGCACAGGACACCACCTCTCTGCCAGATTACAATCCGAACACAGCATCTCTTCTCAACAGGGCTCTAACAAACCCACATTGTCACTTGAGGGTTGAGGACTATGGTGACAGGAAAGGAATTGCAGCATTTCCAAAGAGAAAAGAGCCTATTAAACTGCTGCAGAGCACGGCTTTTTCCTTTGGAATACAGTGCTGTCCCTGTTTAGGAATCACAAAAACGATGGAAAAGTCCCAGGAATTTTTTGGCTGCCTTCAACTGGAAATTTGTTCCAAAGTCACTTCTCAGTGTGAAAACAAAAGGGGACACATGATTTTATCAGCTGAAAGATGCTGCCTCATTCTACCCCAAAACAAGTACAGTTGAAACATATGACACTTAATTTTTAGGCAGCAGTGTCAGCATTGGCTTTTTAACTCACTATTCGACCTTACCCCACTGCAGGAATCAGAATGAACAAGGCTTGCTCAGTGTCTCTGGCACTCTCCCGCTTATTAGCTGCCCAGGTCTTTGTGTGCAAAGCATTCATGAATAAGAACAAATGAACAATCCTCACGGAGAAGGAAGCAGCTAAAATACCCATAATGAAAATTCAGTGTTGAACTTCTTTTCATTTCTTCAGGCTTACATTGAAAGTCATTATTATTATTGTTATTACCAAACATTTGACATAATTTTTAAAAGTGATTATAAAACTGAGAGTAATGGTGATACTGCGTTACCTTATCCAAGGTGGGCATCAAAATTGTGTATTTAACTAATGAGGCTGCAGATGGGATGCAGGTACCCACATAGCTTCTAAAGTCCAAAATGGGACTCTGGAAAGGATCCAAGTATCCCTCAACTCGAGAGGAGAGAGGAGAATACAGAATTTGAGCTGTTGCTGCCCTGATCACTCTGTCAACAAATCAGTAAAAAAGCTTCAGTATCTACCATGAGAGCTTCAGATGCTGCATCATTTCTTCATCCTCAACAAGGTACTGGGTAGCTTCCCTGTCCTCTGATTTCAGCTCCAGAGAAGAAATTTCTTCTGAACAATTTGACAACACATTGGCAGAATAGGCTTTGCACAAGAACTCCGTAACTCCTTTTCTCTTGACAGCCTACAGAGACGGTGGAAAGTCTATGGAGAGGTGACTGGACATCCTAAACAGTAACTACTACAATCAGTGCTTAGCAAAGATACAGAAAAAATGGTGAAGGATGAAATGCCATGCATGGAAAATTGCAACTACCTTTTCTTACTACCTTAGGTACCTCTTTTTTTTCTGTGCAGTCACTATTACACATGACAGTGACTTGTAGCATAGTTAGATCACGGCCTTCTGTGGCCAAACACTGTACACATATACACTGTGTGAAACTGCGTTTACCACTGGAGGTTTATATTCCACTGGATATATTTCTTTTGAATGCCAGAACAGAAAACAGCAGCTGATGCCTGTATAGCAGAAAGGTAGAGCTTTTGATAAAACTGCAGTCAGACCTTCATCACTTTACTGCCTATGAGTACTTTGGTGCTTGTAACACTGTCCCTGCATCACATCTCCAGACAGTTCTCATTTTTCCCAGTGAGGCCAGAAAACATCTCAAGGCTAGGTTCACAACAGCTCTCTCCAAGCAGTTAAGGAACAAAACACCAGCAATGTCTATTCAGCCCTCCCTCCCTTCCTGTCCAGGATCTTTTTGGCCAACTAATTAGAAGAATGCCACATTCTGGGCAACTTCAGGATAAGGAAAAGTCCCACCTTCTTGCAGCAAAGTGCCAAAGTTGCTTGTCATCTGGATACATAGAAGAAAGACCTGTACAGTATATAAATCACCTGTCATCATCCTCCCTGGAAAACTAATTATTATAATAGTCTAATCATTACGATATCCACTGGCATTAGTCCTACTAGCATTAATCCTGATTAGTTCATGTGGTATTAATGTGGATGTCATAAGTACTTCCATGTGATTTTCCAGGCTTTTTGTGTGCTTAAGACCATCCTGGTTTCCACTTCAAGGAAAAATGCTGTTCATTCATCACCTGTAAGACAGTCAGGCACTGAAGTCCCAGGATTCATGAACCAAGCTGGTCCCTTCCCTTAGGTCTCCCAGTGTCTTCCTTTTAGTGAAAAAAGTACTTCATATCCCACCATTGTGCAAGCCCCATGGTGTAGGGGACTTGTGTTTTCATTTTGTTGTTTTGTGTACATTCCACAGAGGTGAGTGCAACATCAGTGCTTAATGCTTAACAACCTGCCCACAACTCTGGAGTCTCAAAATCAGTCCAATACGTAGGGTCAGTCTCTTAAAGAGAGGGAAGCAGCTGGGGTTTCCTGCGTGTGCTCTTCTGTGTCTGTGCTCTCCCCTGGACAGTGGAGTGGGGCCAGCCTGCTGGCAGGTCCCACAGGCACCAGGCATTTCATGTCAATCTGTGGCAGGCAGAACAACTGCTGGTGAGAGGCATATTCTCCTGTAGTAACAGGAATGGGGATAACTCTGTCTTCTCAGCCCAGGCATCTTATCACAGTGCCAGGAGTTTTACTACCAATTCCTTCAATGCTCTTTTACATTTCACTACCTCTGCCTTAGACATGGACGGAATATAAAGCATAATTCCACGTGAAGAAGCATCAGCTAACCCATGCTGCCCTCTTCAGGAGCTGCTCTTAAATCATGACCAGGGCACAGTGCAACCCTGCTGGGCAGGGAATAATTTGGACTGGTTTTCATAAACAAGCACATTGAGAACTTCATTTTAGCAAAGATAAAGTGATTCTCAATAGAAAGGCCTTTTTCTATGGCACTAAATGCACTTGCTCATCTTTGGCTCAGGCTCATAGGAGCAAGAATGAGCTTTTCTTCAGGAAAAACATGCACCTAGGAGATGCAAAGGAAGATGCAGAGTAGGGCAGTAGTGGCAGTAGCTATATCCACTGCCTGTAACTGGGGGAGCAAACTCTGGATGGAAAGAGATGAAGGGTAGCAAACCCCATACTCCCTGTTTCACATTCTAATGCAGTGGATAGGGCACACACACAGGTACCCTCACAGCACATGCCATCACACCCACACCACAATGAGCTCTGCTGCTTGGTCGCAATCGAAGACTTGAAACACTGGAGCCATCCTACTTGGACAGAGGACTTTACAGCTCAGGAAGCAAAGCATTCAGTGACAAAGCAGTTGTTCTACCCAGTGAAAGGAATATGTTGCCCCAGAATCAAAAGCATGGGCGTGTCATGCACAAGAGAAAAAGAATGCCGGGAGCCAATGTGCATACTTCTCTGAGCCTTGTCCAGTCATTAACTGCTGAAGTAGCTGTGGAGAAGGCATGAGTGTCAAACAACAGCAGTCAAAATGCAAACACTACTAGATCACAGGAAGTGGGAACAAGGGAGGATTTTAACATTACATCAGTGTGGGGAAAGACCAGAAATAAAGTCACTGAGAGAATTTCAACTCGTTATGTTTCATTAAAGAGCTAGAATGCAGCACAATGAGACTCTGTTTGAAAGGTCCAAGTCCATCTGGGAAGGTCATGGTCTAGCATGTGCCGCAAAGGCCTGCCAGTAGTGCTGCCTCAGTAAAGGTCTTTTAGCTTCTTCCCATTACTCAAGAGGAAAAAGTTAGACCCATCATATCCAGCGCAGCTATCTGGAGACAAGCTATGGCACATTTCAGAGATCGTGTGTTTATAGTCCGATGGTGTTTAAATCTTTTGCTCCCATCTGCCACCCAGGCACATCTTTGCATTTTGCTTTTATTTATCACTGAAGTCTATTCTTATTCAAGCCCACAGAGGCTGGTGAATGGTGTTTCTTTATTTTTCATTCCAGAGGATTATTACTTATGTTGAACCTATTTGTCCCTAACAGAAATGTAAGATGTAGTTCCTTAGGAATTCAGATGTTATTTAAAGTTCTTTTCCAATATCCAATTTGCCATTTATTTATTTAGGGAGCTATTTCAGCAGGAACCTTGCTGTTGAGAGACACCACCACTTGTTTACAGCGCTGGTCCTAAAGGCAGCCAGGAGTTGAGGGAGTCAGGCAGGCAGCAACATTACAGATTAAAGAAGTAATTACAAGAGAGAATACAACATTAAATAAACACAAAAATAGAAAAGACAGGGGAGGACAAGGAAATATAAATTGGGAAAAATACACTGGCACTTAGGATAATCACAGTGCAGGATCTGGAGTGGGCTCCCGAGCAACTACTTCCCAGCCAGACATCACCTAATTTCAGAGTAGCTCTCCCCACACGTTGTAATCATGTACGTGGCTGCTAGCCAGGCTGGCATGTCACCTTTCCAGAGGCTAGCACCCAGGCCTGCACTGGCGGGATGGCTCCTGGACCACCATTCAGCAGAAGGGCTTGTCTGGCTACAGCAGCGTGTGGGGCTGGTAACTCCCAGCAACAGACACATGAAGTCCTGACTCTGCCTGATGCTGCTCTGTTGCAGACGTACTGTGCAGCCCTGGGCAAGCTCTTCACCTTCTCTTCTGTCAAGGGTGATGGATGACAGTGACACTCCTCTTCTCACTGTCTCACAAGAAAGTGATATACTTGTGACTTTCTGGAGCTGCTCTGAGTCTGCCTTTTGGAAGAGGGACTGAACAAAATCTTGCAGTCAGGCATTCCCCAGCCCCCTCGCAATACAGCTCACAGCCAGACATGCAGCGAGGAAAGGGACTGGACTGGGTCAGGTACCAGCGGCTGAGTAGCCTCGTTCTCACGGAACTTCTCTAGGAAAAAAGTTCCTTGTACAGAGAACTAGCCAGGTCCCTGTGCACAGCACCACGCTGCCAACCAGACACTCCCTCTGTGGCACTCACTTGGCAGCACAAAAAACTGCATTCTTCTTAACTATAGGGACTTCTGAATGAGCATTAAGAAAGTATGTCCATGCCCCAAACATAAAGTAGCTGCCAATTATTCCTGCTGCTGTTAGTTTCCTTTGGTCTCACTCTCCGATCATTTCAAGGGAAGTAGATTATGCAATAATTGAATGTTGGAACCAGCAGACCCCTCCCCCACGGCAGGGGATAGACATTATTTATCCATAAAAAATATTCCAAGGGTTATTGCCATGTAAACTGTGATTAATTAAATTCACAGGAATTATTTCTGAGGCATGTAAATGGGAAGATTCCTGCAGAGGAAAAGCTGGGGAGCTGGCTCCATCCTGACAGCAACAGAGCCATGGAGCGAGAGGAAGCCCTGAACTTATCCCCGTGACTCTTGTGCTACACAGTGAGCAACAAAGCATGCAAATGAATGGGGATGGTGGAGACTGGAGTCACTGTCTGCTTAACCCATTCAAAAGGTCCATCAAGAAAAGCCAAAGCCTCCTGACTATCTGGGTTCCTCCATGCTAGCAGGCTGCTATCCCCTTGCACAGGCATTAAGAACACTCACCAAAAAGTGCATAGACTTGGCTCACCGTCCACTGCACAGAAGCCTCCAGAAACATTCACAGGGCCTCACTGACTCTCCCAGAGAACTCTGAATGGATCCTAGATGCTGACTGAACCTCTTCCCCTTTCTTCCTCCACCCCAAACAATCAGCAAAACATCACCAGATCAGGGGCTCGCCTACCTACCTCCAGTGGAATCTGGCATCCACGCAAAAAGGTACTTATCTCCTTGTCTCCTGTCTTTAGATCTGACTTCCACAGCTGGCAATACAACTTTCACTGCAACAGCCAAACACATCACAGCCTAAGGTTGCAATTATCTCTGATAAGCCAGAGGAAAATTTGAAAAGTAAATAAAATAACAGTAGAAAATATTGGCCCTACGTGTAAACCTACGTCATATGCAATTTCTTATCTAAAATGTGTCAAATTTAGGATAACATAGACACGTAAAAGTAGCCACATGAGTTCAAATCTAAAGTCCATTCAGCCCAATATCCTGCTTTTGGTCACCGGAGAAGACTGCTTAGAGAAGAATATAAGAAACAGAAAAGCACATAGCACGTCCCCAGCCTCTAGTGATGTTCGTACAGTGTGCAAACTTTCTGAGTCAGAGCAGGGTGGGTCTTTGGTATTTAATATTCACAGATTGATTTTTCTTCCACAGTTTTATGCTTTCATTTTTTGAAACTTTTAGCACTTACAACATCCTGGCAACAAGGAGTTCCACAGCTCCAGTATGCACAATGTGAATAAGTATCTCCCTTTATTCTTTTGCTTTGAGTTTGACATATGTATTGTCATGTCCTTCCCTCCACCCCATTCAGCTCCTTCGTGAACAGAGGCAGTGAACAATCATTCCTTCCTCATCCTTCCTATTCCGCATGATTTTATACACATATATTCCATTTAATCATCTCTTTTCCAAGGCAAAGCTCTCCTCATAAAGGAGCCGTTCCAGATCTTTGATCATCTGTGTCTCCCTTGTCTAACATTTTCTAGTTCAATTCATTGCTTTCTGAAATGGGGGAACAGCACTGCATAGAGTCTTCAAGGTGCACAACATCAGGAATTTAAACAAGGATATAATCCTGTTACCTGTTTTGTTCCTTCTTTAAGAACTCCTAACATGTTATTTACTTTTATGACTGAGTGCTACGCCAGCATTTCTATATGAGTATTTGTTACAAACCCAGGTCTCATTCACGACTTAATAATCACCTCTGTATTCACCAGTGTATACACAAAATTAGGATTGTTCCTCCTTCTGCTCATTACTTTCTATTTCTCTACACTGAATTACAACAGGTACTTATATACACTTACTATATAGAAGAACTTCCACAGCACTCTGCAGTAAACTCCTATTTTTAATACTTTGAATAGCTGAGGATTGTCAGCAAACACACAGTCATAGTTCGTCCTTTTCTCCAGACCATGTATGAGTATGTTGAACAGCTGAAGCACGGATCCTCACAGGATGCCCCTGGTGACCTCCCTTTGCTGTGAAAACTGGCCATTTACTCCTCTATGCTTTTTAAGTTATCTGTCCATCTGGGGACCTTTCCTCTCATCCCATAGCTGCTTGTTTTATTTAGAAGTCTTTCACAACGGACCATGCTGAGCTCTTTTCGGAAATACAAGCAGAATATATAAATCCAGTTCTTCTGCCCCACGTTTGCTGCCACCGCCAGAGAACTCCAAGAAATTTGTGAGATACAGCTTTTTCTACATGAATTCTAAACCAGTGTGTCACATTTACTCACATGCTACTGACTTCATGCAGTCCTAGGAGAACAAGACACTGATTCCTTCCCCATCCCATGCTGTCTCCAGGTTTTCCCTGATTAGGTTACAATGACTGGTGCACAGGGAGTTTTCCAAAGCGCTAACTTCAACATACTCTGGTAATATTCAGCCAAATGTTCCCATGAAATCCTGACCAAAGCTGCACTGAGCAGCACAGGACAACTGGGAGAGGTGCCCCCACTCCCCTCTGCAGAGGTGTGTATCAGGTCAGAGGTGGTACAGTGCAGGGACGATGAGCACTCTCAGCCCATTTGCATGATGGTGCTCCTTCTCCAAGGGCACAGGAAAGCTCCCTGGCTCTGTGGTGCTAGTCTGCAGCTCTGCCATTGGCAACGGGTGGTTCATTTGTGTCCACTCACAGCTCTTAATGTCCCCTGCCACAGGGACTCCTAAAACCAGCTTCAAAACAAGGGGTTCAGTTCCACAATCAGTATAGCGGCACAGGTACAGCAGACAGCAGAGTGAAATAGTATGTGCAACTTGGGAGCCATTTGTCACAGACTTTGTTTAATTTCTTAGAGTGAAGAAGACAGAATAATATAGGATTCATCACTTTAAATTCTATATAGTGACAAACCAGCAAGTGCATTTAACAGCCGAAATATACTTTATAGACAGTGATGGATACTGTTAAAGTGTAACCTGGTATTTGGATTATCAAAGGCAGAGTCTATCAATTTTTGTTTTTGTATTAAAGTTGTTTTTTCTATCTGTTGAAAGTGGCTCTTTGTGATTTCACAGGGCATTACACTTTATGTGTCTCATTTGCTGCACCCAAAGGAATTTCACTCTGCTACATTAAAAAATACCTTGGGATGCTGGCTAAGCTTTTAACTTTCCAGAACATGCTGTTCCATGTCTGCCTCCATCCCATCAGTTACCTTCTTTGAATGCCTAATTTCTACATACTTACATATATATATATGGTATAATTCACATGCCATATTGCCTTTTTTACAATGAGGATTCTGCTTCTATCCCTGCGTGCCAAATCCATGGTCAGCAGCTCAGCTTCTACCACATTTGTCTGGAAGGGGTACACCTGATCTCTGAAGCACACTTAGATATTTACCAGTGCTTTTGCTTTCCTGTGCACTACACACAGGTGGAGAAATGGGAAACTACACCAAAGCTCATTTTGCTGCATATGTCATACAGATGCATACTGCATGTGCAGATACATATGGGTATGTTTTCAGTCTCATGTTAATCTCACTTTTTTTCTTTTAAGGAAAAGCACAGGCCATTCTAGCTGAGCATTACCATGCCAAAGCAGGACTACCTCTTAGAGGATCATCCCAATCGTATCACCATGACTACCATCCATTACAAGTACCATCACAAAACCCACTCTCAAATGCATCATCTATTCTTCCTTTAAAATCATGGCAACCAAACACAAGTAATTTTGCCTCAGTAGTAAGTAATGAGGGCAATATCTGAGCCAATGCAATAAAGTGACAATAGCAGGAAGGACAAGTGTGCAGGGAGCTAGAGATATTGAGATCTTGGGACAAATGCGAGACCATTTTGCCTCAGTAGTAAGCCTCTAGCTCCCTGCACACTTGCCCTTCCTGCTATTGTCACTATATTGCATTGGCTCAGATATTGCCCTCATTAGATCCCTATTGTGAAGGACCTTGCTACAAAGTAAATTTGGGGAAGGCTTAGTGTAATTGCTGAATCTAAGCCTCCTACTGGGTCTTCCCCAGCTGCATTATTGCTTCACAAAGCTGTTAACATGATCTGATGGTTTACCTGGTACATTGAACCCGCTGTGCAACGCACACTGGCAAAAGCAGCAAAGGGGCTAGGTCCTGCATAGCTGTGAGATCTGGTGGACTACCTTTTTAGAGCGGCACTATAGCCCACCGTTTCCAAACACAAGCTGTGTGTAAAGCATAGTTTGGTGTCTCGTGAAATGTAGCCCACTCCCACAATCATGCATATTCCATTCATTTTAAAATCATTATGGAGAGGATTTCCAGGGCAGAGGAAGCTGCACAGCATTTTAATGGACTGTTACGTGAAGGGATCCAGAGTGACCCAGAAAGTTCTCTTCCCCGAGAGCTCCAGCCTGCTTGACCTAGCGAGTTGCTCGCAAATAAACGGAGGATGTTCCTTCTCAGAATGTGGATGATAATACACCTATTTCTATTAATTCTCCTCACCATGGCAAGTAGCTGCTCATTTCCAGAGCACAACAGGAGTATGACCTGACCTTGCAGGATGCCAAGCACTCCTGCCCAGGCCAGACTCTGTACGCTCTTTGAGGAGCTTTGCTACCACCGGCACCACACAAGGTGGGTATGCAGCTGCTCAAGAAGAATCAAAACCAAAATTCCACTCTATGTCAAGTGCAACATCTTCGACCTAGCTAGGAGGAGGCAGCAGAGCAGCAGGGGCTTCTGCCACTGCAGCAAGCGTCCACCTACAATCTACTGTATGGAGGAAGAAAAATACCTGTCCAGTATGAGAAGATCAACAGAGAACAATGCTCAGAAGCAGCCCCTGATTCCTGCTGGGCACACACAGAGACACAACTCTTCAGTTTTAGTGCCACAATTCAAGCAGTGACACCAAGCTATATACAGAAGAGAGATGTTGGGCATCACAGGCAAAACTGAGAAGTCTGAGCTTGATGTGTTTCTCTCCTGCATTTTCTCACAACCTCCAATATTATTATAGTGACGCACAACACCAGAGAATATAATTGCTGTAGTGATTACTTACAGCCATTACATTAAGCTTTAAAATGCTCCTTTCAAATTGAACAATGTTTTTTCGAAGTCAACAGCTGGTTCACAGCTTGAAAGCAACAGTTAAGATAAATTAAATAAAAAGGGTAATAAAATCACAGACTAAATTTAATTTCTGAAGCACATGCAAACTCCAGCAAAGCCTTTAAAACATCTTTTAAAAACATCCACGGAAACAAAAGCCAATACAACCAACAATTATACTGTGCTCATTAATAAGAATGTGATGTATGAACACAAATAACTGTGTATACTTCTAAATATACTTAAAACAGAGCACAAAAACAAATTCATGCAGCATTTATAGCCCTAGGCTTGGGAATAAATCAAACAGAAGTTTCAAGTGAGATTTGTAAATTCTGGGAGGAAGAAAATGGTTTTATGTATATTCTTCCTCTTAAGGTACATACATATATATAAAGCGTGGTTAATGAAAATGATATATCCCTACCCTTAGGATAAAAAGTTGATCTCGTGTGTGCTCAGATCAGTACAACGCCAGGAGCCTTCACCAGCTCTTGAAATGCACTACTGGAACAACAGGCAAGACTTTCTAGAGTGTAAGACTTCATTTAAATGCCAGGAGACTTTCTCTGGCCTGATCTTCTGCTTGCCATCGGGAGAACACTATTCACAACTCAAATGGCCTCTGCTTGGCTAGCGATGAAGTGCCAAAGCTACACATCCATTTGGATGAGGCAGAGAAACATAAAAGAGCCATGCCCTGGCTTTCTTCCACAATCCTGTCAGAAAAGCTTTCCACCTACAGCACCATTCCAAACAGGCCGACTAGCGAGCAAGCTGTCTCTTTGCCTCCATCCTTTGTATTGTTGACCAGCTGTTCAGCATTTTACATCCTGGCGCACTTGGAAATGACACAAGAATCAAGAACACATATTCTACCTTCTTTATCACAACTGGGGTTTTTGCCATATCAGAAAGGCTGTTTCTCACCAATGCTCATTAGCAAGAAGAAATATCCCAAATCAGTTTTCCTTGTAAATCTTTCCAGTAGGCAGATAGATTTTGTGCCACAGTTTTACAACATGTGTATGAGACAGGTATGGTACAACAGAGATATATTCTCTGAGTTACACACCATTTTCCTTCCTTCCTTCCTCGCTGTTCGTCCCTTGCAAGCATCAATAAGGTCTATGACAGGAAGAAGAGATTAGCCAGCCACTTGCTATAGAAATCACTGGGAATACCTGTGAAGTAAAAACTGCACTAAGTACACATCCAAAAGAATTAGATGAATAATATGTAAAAGAGGATGTACTTCATCACTTTTAAGGAGAGATATCTCTGTGAAAGTGGATTACACCAATATTTTCCTACCCTTGGTGCACAAGCAAAATTTTGGCAGGCACTCAGAACAAGAGAACATGTTGGCATATATTCAGTACATGATTCACCTCACCTACATCTATCTGCTGAAAAGGCAAGAAGGTCATCTAAGCTAGTCTTTTAGCTTCCTTCTGTAGCCTGAAGAGAGAAACAGACACCTACAAAGAGCAGTTTATTCCACTTGCTTGCCTACCTTAAGTACCCCATCTCAGTCTGGGATAGATTTCTCTCTCTCAAACTCAAGAGCCCAGAGGATCGGCTTAGGTTGGACATCTAGTGGAATATGGCCTAGTCTAAAATTACATCTCCTACCTAGGGTCCAACTGAGACAACAGAAAGAGTACTTACTGCCATGAAGATTTTGTTAAAGATTTGTTTTAAAGATTTTTTTTATTCCTTTTAATGTTGAAGGAGCTGTCTGAACATGTTTGCAAATATGGAGGAGATTCAAGTTGACATAAGCAAAAGAAGAAATAACTGAATTTTAAAAATAGTCCAACTTACATAATTACCATCCAGCAAAAGTAACTAAGGCTACATATGTAAGCAATACTAATACTGACTATGTCTCAGTTGTATCTCAGCACTGACACATATGTCCCAGATGGATGTTACGTAATGTTTTTGGAAAAATAAGCATTTTCCAGTGATTTCTGGAAGTAGAACTGGATGTGCTGCTATAGCCTGCCCCAGAAAGAACATTGTGTGTCCTACACATACTGCAATGAAACATATTCCAAAGTGCCATGCAAAATGTCACCTTATCTTGCCTAAAGTTATTCCATCTAGTAATATCAGAGAAATTATGACAATATGTTGTTCTACATGAAAGTACATGACAGAGCTATTTGTGAGACCTGGCAGCTGCCACTCTCAGCAGAGCAGATGGCAGTGATAAAATCACAATGCAGGGAACAGGTTGATAAAGACATATCCGTCATTACACTTTCACTGTACAATTACACTCAACTCCAAGATACAATCGAAATGCATGGCTGTGTCACTCTCAAGCAGGAAGACCTTGCTTATCTGAGGAAAATAACTCTTGTATGACAATTAATTCTGTACATGTTATTAATCAGAATCACTCATCTCCTGTCCACAGGAACAGAAAAAGCGGGCAGTAAAGACATCCAAAGTCTTATGTGTTCATACTTCTTTTCTTGCAGAGGGAGAGACAAGCATTCATCCCCTATAATGGAAAATCAGAGTCATCCATGATAACAAACACTCTTAACGCATCATCACTTTACACCTTCATCTAAGGACCAGAGAGCATGTTACCTCCCTTTTTCACTTTTTTCTTTTACTACCTTTTTTTGTAGGGTGGGGTGTGGGGATTGTGTGTGTTAAATGAGCATATTGCTCATGGAAGGTACCAGTCAACCACCCCTGGAGCAGAAACAGTCTACTTACCCTAAGGCACACATGGCAGGGCAGCAGCAGTGCCAGCCCCTCCTCCCCTCCACCCCTGCCCCAGGCAGAGAGGCCCATTGCTAACACTGACAGGCATTTCTCCGCTGCCGTGGCCAGCAAAGGCATACACCACCCAGGCCAATCCTGAGAGCATCTTCCTGATGCCGATGGCTGGAAGGGAATTGATTGCCATCATCTCACAGAAGCACCACAATCATAAGCAGCAGTCACCACCAGCATGGAGCTGGCAACCCTGACACGGCAGAGCTTCAGGTGCCCTCAGCAGCACAGCAGCTGGACGTCAGAGCACCAACATCAAACTAAACAGCTTCCTCTCACTTTGCAGAATGAGGAATTTACAGGTGCCAGTTTGGCATAGATTAACAACTGGAAATACTGATTCTGAGAACAAGGATGCTAAAAAATATTCATAGCCTGTTAACTCCATTAAGACACTTGGTTATATTAAAGCTTTATTTTAAAATAGGCAAAGTAATAGAATCAAGTAGAACTTTAAATTCTGGCTGAAAATCTGTTAGCTTTTGTAACAGAGAATCTAGACTTGGGTCACAAACACAAAATGCATATATAATATTTACTTTAATATATGACCTCCAACCACAGTACTTTTTAAATGCTGATTCCATCCTTGCTTATTAAGTAATCAGAGTAATTAACCTTGTAGCAGTTTTGAAATGTCTGTAAAATAAACAATAAGAGTGTTTTTAGCATTATATATGTTCTTACAAGGTTAGCGGGGACCACTTGCATTTTCCAAGATAAAAAAAAATTAATCTCTAACAACACAATAATTAATGATATGCAATGAAAGACTAAGGTACAGGTAATTAACATGATAAAATATAACATGGCTGATACACAAACAATAGATACAGCCAAATGCATATGTAATTGAAATAGTTAGGAACAAAGATTAGCAGGTTTTAAACCTTTGTATAGTCAGAGAAAGAGCTGCTTTCCTAGGAAAACAGTGCTCATATCTGTCACTCATTTTGCTTCTACTAGAACAAGATAGTAAGTCTGATAATAACCGATTAAGATATTCTACTTGAAATTCTTATATAAGATTGGCTATACTATTACATTTAAATCTTGTGTGGTTTACTGTGCAAGCATATACTATATCCTAATACAATTTCAAAAATTTTAATTAGTTTAAGAAACAAATAATTAAAAAACTGACACCTAACTAGTTCATTTTATGTAACAGTATACAAGCCTAATAAAGAGAGCAGAGCTGACAGGAGATGGAATCCCAAAAGATAGTTAGAAAGTATAAATTATCAGATGTTATTCAGCCACCCCATCTCACTCCTGCAGCACTCACAACTTGGCACTTCAGTGGAAGGTGGCAACACTGACCTTAAATGTAACTGCCTATACTAATACATGAAGGGAATTAATCCTGTGATGGTTTGAGAAGCGGAGGGGGTAATTTATACCAGAAGCCTGACAGCCCCTAACTCCAACTCACAACTGCAATTATTATTCATCATAAAAATACCTGGATGTTGAAAATGTGGCTGAAATCCTTTGATCTCTGCAAGGTCCACCTCACTCCTCATGCCCTGAACTGGATAGGCTTCATCTTGAAGGTGGTTTTTGAACTTTTATGCTTTCCACTTGCAAAGTCATCCGGAAATTCTGGATCTATGCTCACCTGATATGACTACAGAGTCCTTTTGTTTAATAGACCACTACAGTTACTTCTAGACTGTCTTTCCTTTGTACAAATAATTGGTGAAGTAATACCACTTAGAGGCTCATGTGTTTTAAGGCCCCACCTTTACATACTTTAGAGACACAATTTATGCCAGCCTAACGGTAAGTTAGAGTGCAAGTTTAATGAGATGTATATAAAATTAGTACTTCTAAAGACACAGGATTTATAAAATATTGTGACAACCATCAAAATGTTATGAAATGTTATGGAAGTTTCAATGTACCTTCCATAGTTTCACCTTGGTTTATCACCTTCTTTACAAAATGCGAAGGAGATATAACAAGAACATAAATTTTTCATCTGTTGTCATAAATTTGTTTTTATTTAAGAGCAACTGCGGTAGCTCTGATGAGCACAATGTAAATTCCAGCTTAGGAAGCCATCACTGCTGAAAGTCACAGTGGAAGGAAACATTAATTCTCAGGACAGGCTTTACCCATCAAGATGCAACAGTCACTTCAGGACTAGTCTCAACAGCTGCGAGGATAAGGGCAGAAGTCCTACAAAAAGCATTTTCTGATGACTCTTTCGCATAGCACAGGTCACAAGGAAACAGACTACCTCCCTTGGTAATTCCAGCCCCCAGAGAGCTGCCGTGCTTGCGTGCCACTGCTCCCAGAGCTGCCCGAGTACTGCAGAGGTGCTAGAATTAGACCCAGGATGCCCTCTGGACCGCTGTTTGTGACACGGTGGTGGAGTGGGTTTCACCTTTAATAAAAACTCCAGACAAAGTCAACCCATCTGACACTATTTTGCCCATTAGTAGTGCAAGTAATTTACATGTCCCTACTTGGGTTTATATATTTGGGGCATCTGTTTAGTTTTTATTACTTCTGGCCTTGGCTCCCACACTCCTTCACAGATCAAATAACTGCTTTCCCTATTTGCTAATTCCAACAGCTGGTTATTACTCACCAGACTCCTGCTACACTCGCCTGGGGAAGAATCATAAATAAATGTGTACAAGCAAGCAGATGCTGTCATTTTAAAAGCTGATCCACCTAGTAAAAATGTCCTACTTAGGACTCAAGTGGTGAATCACTGAGCATGTGTCCTGATGTCATTTTAATAAAATCAAAAAAAAATCACAGGACTTTGTTCATTAATTCAAATTAGTAAATGAAGAAAGAGCATTAGAGAATATTACTACAAATAAATAATTACTGAATTATTTTGAAATTCTGAAAAAAATTCTGAACAGGCCAAAGACCTGCCCTTTCCAATGAAGACAAAGGCAAGGTAAGATACAGAGCATTTTTTTTTTATATTTGGTATAACTAATCACTTTTCCACCAGTGTCAGACAAGGTAACATCAAGTAGCTGTGGGTTCTGGAATCTATGACTATAAAGAGAAGAGAGAAATACAGATGGTTTATCAGACTTCATTATCACTTAATTGTGTGCCTGTTTATTTTTTTTTTTTAAATAGGTAATTTCTTTCTGAATGTCAGTGATAGGAGAAAGTGAGCTGCCTAGAGCGTATTTGAAAAATACAGAGAATATAAAAGAGAACAAAAAGTGCTTTGCAGACTATACACAGGAAGCAGCAAGGAGAAAATCTTAGTACCAACTTTTCCTCCATGTTTTAAAAGGGACATCCTTCTGCAAGGTTAGGCAGCTTGGCTTCCATAATCTTTAAAAAATGTACTTCTGATGGAAACAGCACAAGTTGCAGTGATGGTTGTATGATCCACAGAGAAACAGAACTCTCTCTCACATCAATTTCTGCAGGTTACACAGATGACAATAATCTTTGTTGGCAGCAGGAATTAAATTATCTCTTGTTGACTTAAAATGGAAATGTCTAGCACTGAAGTCATCCACATCTTTGGTCAAAAAGCTCACCAAAAAAAAAAATATCTGCAGCAGTTCACAGACATGTCAAAACCAGTATGCATGTACTGCAAGCTTTATTAACCTCATAACAAAACTTCCTAATTCAGCTTTTGCAAATCTGTTGGGTTTTTTTCCAGTAAAGACAATTTCAACCAAATTGCTAAGATGCAGTATGATATTATGAGCTTTTTAATGTATTTTCCTCCCAGAATGAAGGCCAAACACACTACAAGACTTACATACCCGAAAACCTATATCTTCATTAGCTTAGCAGATATACAGCTCAGCCCTTTCAAGACTATTGATGTTATACCAGCATTCAAACCACTGTACCAAAATACGAGTGACTAGAAATAACTGTTTTCCAGTGTATACTCAAAGAGAAACGCTGAACCTCCCTAAATACCCAAAAACTAAAATCTACTCCCAGCTGGTTCTTTACCTGCAGTAGAAGTCATAAAGCTCATCATGGCCTTACTGCTCCACCACTGTGCTAGAGATTGCGTGTTCATAACTTGGTATTATTTAAAATACCAGAAAGAAAATCCAAATCTTCCAAACGTAATTTGTGAAAATATTCCTAATTTTTAAACTAGAAAAACTACAATTTAGCGAGAATTGTATTAACCAACTTAAAGAGGAATAGAAGTTAATATAAATGGCAATAAAAATTGGACAGTCCATAAGCACAAGACCACCAACACTTGCTAGCATCATAAATTATAAATATTGAACACAAGGCCTAACGAGAAGTTTTTCTTGCCAATTAAATACCTTCTCCTATAGCAGCATATATTAACATTTAGCAATCAAAGAGAAAATTCTAAATGAAGGTGCTAAAATCACACAGTCACAGGACGAATTTAAGGTGCCAAGAGAAAGGCAGTTAGAAAACAGAGACTAGATAGGCCAGCTTGATAAGCCAATGCAGCAAATCTAAAGTGTGACATAAGAGGAGGAAGTCATTCAAACAAGACAGCTGGGAAATGGGGCAGCAGAGTGTCACAAGCAGCAGCAGTGACAGGAGGACTCAAATCAACTCTGTTTTTTCAGAAGTACTAGTGACTGAGTATGGGACAAAGAAGAATGAGTGTTCTCTCAGTACGAAAGGTGATGATTTTAACTTTTTCTGTAAATGTAAGATTTTGCATCATCTCAAGATTTCAACCCCAAACAACTTTCTAATGAGTTACAAATTCCTCATTTCTTGTGATGTTGTTTTAGATTTTGGTTTGTGAAGTTAAGACATTCCTCAGAGTTGCTGAATTTTAAGTAAAATGGTATTTTCTTTGCAGTCGAGTATTAAGTACTGATAACATGTTCAGGGCACATTATCAAAGCAAGCTGGGGCTGAAAGATGCCGTGCAAAGTGTGTTAGAAAATTGGGGTCCGTATTTCACACAGGAAGCATGTCTCAAGCACAGATTAAAAGCATGCAGCATAAACCACCAAAAGGACATCGCCTTACAGCAGCATTCATCCCTGACGCTTCCAGGTTCCTCTCTGGTTACTCCGATCAGCATGCAAAGTCTCAGATAGGCTTTCTTTCTACTACTTAAGAACAACATTGATTAGAGTAACTCACATCTTCCAGGAGTCATCTGCTTGTTAATACCTGTCCCACTTCGGAAAGATTTCCAAAGTGAAAACAGCTATCTCCCTCATACCATCACTGTACGGGTAACACATACACTACAGTAGACAGAAAACTACATTGAATTTATACATTCCCTTTTAATGCAAGCAGCTGCATCAACCATACAGTTATAGACGCACTGGCCAACAGCCCAAATGACACCATCCAGGCGGAGTTTCAGTGACACTAAACTGCTCGCGGAGACCTGGGCTACAGCTTCACCGAATCTTTAACCCAGCAAAAACCAGCAGTGCCGCCGAGAGGAACGGCTCCGCTTCCCTCACCCGCCTGACGCTCCTATCGCCCGCCTCCCCTCCTTACACCCGTAAGAGCAGGGAGCTACGTGGTGAACCAAGCGATGAGACTGACCTGGGCTAAAACTAACCTTAAAAAACGGGTGCTTGTTTAATCTACAAAAGGTTTTCGTTCCGGTTCGTTATGCAGCTGCATGAAGACTCGTAGCAGCACCCGGGCACAAACGCAAGGCCGAGCCAGGCGCGAGCGGGGCTGCTCCTTCCACCAGCGGCGCTCTGGAGCGCCGGCTCGCAGCGGCCGGGGAACGCTGTCAGGCAGACGCGCTCTGGAAAGCACCGGGAAGAGCAGCGCAAAGCCAAGCCAAGCCTGCAGCTGCGGCCGCGGAGGTGCCAGCGCGAGGCGGGGGTCACGGCGCCCGACTCCGCCGGGCTGCCGGCAGCCCCAGCGGGCCCCGCCTGGGCCGCCGGCCCCGGGCGAGGGGCGGGACGCGGGGCCGGCTGCCTCGGCCGCGCTGCCCGCGGCGGCGCCGCTCCCGCAGCCGCCGGGGCGGGGTCCCCCGCGCCGCGATCCTGGCGCCGGGCCGCGCCCGCCCCCCCGGCCCGCGCAGGCCCGGCAGCGCCGCGGTGCCGGGGCGCGCTGCCATGGCGGCGCCCGCCGGCCTCTGGGCGGAGGTCAGGGCGCTGCTGCCCGGCGCCGAGCAGGGGCTGACCTTGGCGCTGAGCGGCGACGTGGAGGACTGCGTCCGGCTGCTGCTGCAGCGGGCCCGCGGGCTGCTCTGCGGCGCGGCCGGCCGGCCCTGCGCGGCCACGGCGGCGCAGCTGCGGCGCCTGGGCGACGTCCTGCGCGACTACTCCTGGGAGAAGCTGAACGCGGGGCCGTGGCGGGAGGTCGGCAAGGCCTGGCGGCAGGTCTACGCCTACGGCTGCCTCTTCGGGGCGCTGGCCGAGGTCGCCGCCGGCCGCCCGCTGGCGCCCGCCGTGCGCCTCTGCGACATGGGGCTGCTGATGGGCGCCTCTGTCCTGGACAACGTCCTCGCCCGTCTCGTCCGCGTCCTGCAGGCGCACCTGCCCCGCGCGGAGCGGCGCGGCCCGGCCGCGGGCACCGCCGAGGTGCGGCCCTGGGGGGGCCCGGCCGCGGGCACCGCCGAGGTACGGCCCTGGGGGGGCCCGGCCGCGGGCACCGCCGAGGTGCGGCCCTGGGGGGGCCCGGCCCCCGGCCGCGGGCACCGCCGAGGTGCGGCCCTGGGGGGGCCCGGCCGCGGGCACCGCCGAGGTGCGGCCCGGGGGGGGCCCGGCCGCGGGCACCGCCGAGGTGCGGCCCTGGGGGGGCCCGGCCGCGGGCACCGCCGAGGTGCGGCCCTGGGGGGGCCCGGCCGCGGGCACCGCCGAGGTGCGGCCCTGGGGGGGCCCGGCCGCGGGCACCGCCGAGGTGCGGCCCTGGGGGGGCCCGGCCCCCGGCCGCGGGCACCGCCGAGGTGCGGCCCTGGGGGGGCCCGGCCCCCGGCCGCCACCCCCTGCCCCGCGGCTCCGCGCCTCGTCTCCCCGCCACGACACCCCCCACACGCCCCCGGCTCTCCTGCCGCCGGGGCGAGGCCGGGCTCCCTCACGCTCCCCCGGCGTCTGCTCCCCGCCGCTGCAGCCCCGAGCTCGGCGTTCCCCTTCCTCCCGCCCTTCCCCCCCGGGCCGGCGGCAGGGGTGGCCGCGGTGGCCCTCGCGAGCAGGTGTTGAAGCAGGATGTCTCTGTTCCAGAGGGTCCGGACTGACCACCCCTCTCCAGTCCCTGTTGTGCAGCTGGAAGATGCGCTTCCACACCTTCAGTGCCCTTCGCTGGAGCATTTCAGAGACAACTACCTAATCCCACAGAAGCCTGTGGTCTTAGAGGGGATTATGGACCACTGGCCGTGTATGAAGAAGTGGAGGTGAGAAGAGTTTCTTCCCTGTCCTAGTAAAGGCAAGGATCATTTTATGCGTCAGGTATCTTGATGCTCAGTAGAGACCTTCACAGAAGACAGGTGCCATCAGCAGTGACTTTTGTTGGCAGCACCTTCCTGCTGCTATGTTGTCTTCGCTCTGTGGAAGTCGCTTCATAGATGAAGGAAGCACATCCAAGCATCCAGAGCGTCAGGCGGTAGATGCTCCAGTGTGTCAGGGAAACACAGTCCTGGCCAGGCGGGCACTGAAGGGCAGCCCTCAGCCCTGCCTCCCAGGGCTGTGCAGATTGCTGATGCTGTGTGTTGCTCAGCTGCAAACCAGAGACGCACATGCATTGCTAACACATCCTAAGTGGGTCTGTGTCAGACACAGATCACTGATTTTTGTGTCTCAGAACCTGCTGATAATTCCTGCAATGGCAGGTGAATTTCAGAGACATGTGAGTAAGCACGACTAGCTTTTTCATTAAGTACAAGTATTGATGTTTGTTCAGTGTCATGTTTTGAGTGTTGAGTTTCAGACATCACCATTCAGGAGTGGGTAATAACGTTGTGCTGCTTGTGTAATGTAAGTAATGGAGCCAGCAATTCCAATACTGAAAATTGAGTATTTGTGAGATAAAGCTCATGATTCCTTAGAAAAGGGGAAAAAACATTCACACTTAGTTTGAGCAGTTGCTTGCATTGCACAGCCAAGGGTAAAATTGACATTAACTGAACACACTTCTTATTTCATAGGGGTTTTATTCTTATTTTGAGGGAAGGTACTCCACTTAACTTCAAACACATAAAGAGATTAACTTTTTCGTTTGGTTAGTATCATTGTCAGTGGAGAGATGTGTACCACCCGTCAAAGTAATTCCTCAGACTTTAGCCAGGGTGGATATTGTTGGCACTTGTATTCAGAATTTGTCACTGACAGAGAGTTGATCTAGCATTAATGATAAAAATATATATTCTATTTAGCAAACGTGGCAGCAGGCAGCAAAAAGATTATCCATCCCTAGATAAGAGAGAATAACAGCTTAAATCTCCTTAGCTTATTAGGAAACAATAGTTAACTGAGGTACACAAGGTTTTAAAACAAAACAGACAGTTGTGACATAATGTACACACAAACTTGACTGTTTCCTTGCTGCTTGCATCCTTTTCTGCTGCCTTTTGTCTCTGGGTGGTTTCAGAGAGAAGAAACTCATGGTAGTAGAGTTTTATTACTCTTAAAAGATTGGTTTTGATTGCTTGCCTTAGGTTCAAAATTAGTAAGAAGAGCAGTATAAAAGGGTAATGGAACTTTCTTTATTCCAGTGTGGACTATTTTTGTCAAGTCGCAGGGTGCCGCACAGTCCCTGTTGAAGTGGGTACCCAATACACAGATGAGGAATGGTCTCAGAAGCTCATGACTGTCAGTGACTTCATCAACCAGTATATTGTGAATAAGGTCTGTTAACTCTAATTTTTTTCATCTCCAAGTACAGCAGTGTGTTATTGGTACAGAATTTCTGCTTAGAACAAACAGGCTTAGAGGTGATGTCAGGGAAGGGGGTATGCTATAAGCACAACTCTGAGTGAAAAGTTTTGTCATATTTTCAAGATCTGAAGCTACAAATAGTAATTGCAACAATATCTAGGTTTGATTTTGATATATAATCAAACATAAAGCAGCTGGAATTTGATGAATAGATAGATACCTTCTGTAGCAAAAGCCTGAATGGTGGAGTCTAACAATCCTCAGCTAGCAGTTTTGTTCCTCTTGGTTATTAAACCGCTTAGTGATATCTAGGATCAAGATCCACTTTCACATGCCACCGGCTAAAAAACTGAAAAGTTGATTAGCAATTGAATGTCCTTTTACTTTCACAGCCGAGGATCTGAAGCCCTCATTTCTGTTTACTAGTATTCTGACAGGAAGAACCGTGTGCTATTGCAAATTGGGAGTAGAGGTAAACTAGTCTGTATACCAGCAGGGTCTTGCTATAAAGATGCAGTGTTGTCACAGGGTTGACAACAGAACCGTTGAGACTCTGTAGGACTATAGCTAGGCTTCTTCCAGTAACTCGAGCTAGACAATTTGTTGATTGTGGGGATATATCTACACTCATACGATTTCAGTGTAGCTGTGAATTACTATTTCAGAAGACCCATATGCTAGTCAGCTGTTGAAACAATTCTAGTACTCTGAAATAGGACATTGGAAATGGATGTTACCTGTAAATAAATTCTAATTACCTGTTAGTAAATTAACTGACTGAGAAGTTTTACCCCTTATGTCACTCTGCATTTTTTTTTTTCTTTCTCTGCTGTATTTTCAGAACAGTATGGGATACCTTGCCCAGCACCAGCTTTTTGATCAGGTAAAACTGAGTGAATGTTTTTTATCTTTCTGCAGTCAAGTGTTTTCTCTGCAGCACAAGTCATCTCTGAGGATGTCAAGTCTACTAGATGGAAGGGCATACGGAGAATTCACAGTATTTCTTAAGTTTCTCTTCCCACAATTTTAAGGAACAGACAGATGCATTTGTTCCATTTGACTGAAAGGTGTGGAAACAAAACCCTTTCAGGGGTGAAGACATTCAATCTTAGTGCTATTTCAGTATAATGTATCATATGCTTATAGGGATATCACCTGGAAAGCAGTATTTCCCCAAAGAACATGTAAGTCGGGGAAGAGATTTGGTCAGGAGAGTCTTCAGTGATATGTTCATCATAATCTGAAATATCATTCCAGTCAAACAGAGATTAGGCTGATGGGAGATGTAAAAAGGAATCTCACGGAGAAGGAAGCTTAGTGAATAAAAGATCAACTGCACTTTCTTCATGAACAGCAAATCTACTTATTCTTGTGGGTTTCTCTGGTTTCTGCTAAAGCAAAGGGTCTCTGAAGAATGAGAAACCCCTTTCTTTCTCCAACCTCTCCTTCCAACAGAGTCTACTTGCTAGGACAGAAAGTGTGAGGACGTTCCTAGCAGTTCAGCTACTTCTCTCCTGCCTTTGCAGGACAAGCAGGTCACTTGCTTTCTTTGTGTCAAGCCTTGTTCCTCTGTTGTATGAATTAAATACTTTGGCAGGTCAACACATACCCATTTTAATGTTTATTTCTTTATGGAAACAGATCCCAGAATTGAAAGAGGATATCAGTATCCCTGACTACTGCTGCCTGGGTGAAGGGGAAGAAGACGACATCACCATTAATGCTTGGTTTGGTCCAGAAGGCACTATCTCACCTCTTCATCAGGATCCCCAGCAAAACTTTTTAGCCCAGGTCTGTACTCTACATACTCTACACATGCCATTAATGCTATAGTTAGAAAAATTGCTTACTGTATGTAAGTGTCAGAGACAAGGGTAGCAAACAACTTGATGAACAATTGAAGGATAGAGGATATGCAGATATTATTTTGCTGTTCTATTGCATTTGTCACTACTGCAGTTTAATACTCAGTGTAATCTTGTAGGCCACAAGTGCTCCTCATTGAGATAGACCATTACTTACCCTCATTTTGCAGGTGATAAATAGAAATCACAAGCAGCAGATTTTCCAAGGTCACACAAGGAATTTGTAATGGAGTTGGGAAGAATCCACTGGATCCTGTCACAGTGTACAAAGGAAGTTCCTTTTCTGGAACAGCAAGATTTTGGGGTGGATTTAGGTACATACTTTAATCCACTTCAGGTTACCCAGTAAAATATCTACTCATGCATGCATTGAGTCAGATGAAGTAATATTTGCACTGTGACCTCATTGCTGCTGAGTGAGTGACTGTTGGTAGGCTTTTTCATGACAGCTTTCAGTGCAGAGTAACACAGTAAAAGGCTGGGGCCCTTTGTGGCCAAAGTCCAAAGATGTATTCCTGGTCCAAGCAGTTGACAGCTTCAAACACTGAGGGGTTTTTTGCTCACTGGAAGGAGATTGCTGTTTCTTCCTCTATCCCATCAGAATCTTTAAAAAAACCCCATGGCTTACACTTTCAGTCATTTTCCATCAGGGTCATGACATTGATTACTTTCTACTTGTGCTTATTTATGGGTTGAGCCTTAGTTCCTCTGTCCCAGACAGTTGCATCTTGCTAACATGTGTTTTCACTTAGAACAGGTTTAATTCAGGCCTTCCTAAAGTAGATTTTTACAATTGCTGTGCTATTATGCATGTATTGTATTTCTCTTCCCCACTAACCTGCCTGACACACACATCCGCACTCTGAAAGCAAAGTATCCTACTGTACACACTATGTAAAGCTTGAGGGGATTTTCTGGGGGTGGAAGTCCATTATAGGAGTTGTTGGACTGGGAAAAGATACTTCCCTTACAAACTTCAGAGCTTGTATTCTTCTGCCTGCAGAATGGGAGACTATCTGCCAGTGCTATAAAAGAGTCTTTGTAATTTGAACAGCAGGTGATCTGGCAGTTTTCAATTTTCAATTAAAACTGTCCTGCCGCTTGATGCCATTTAAGCTGTTGCTGTGGAGTACAAGAAGGCACAAGTACAAGTAACAAAGTGGAATGATCTCTACTGTCTGGGTGGTAGCTGCTGCAGAGATCATAGTATTTCCATTAATGAGGAAACCAGTATCTGAAGATGCAGGCTGTTGCCCATTAACTTGTGCATTCAACCTTGCAGTACAAGGCCTTAACCCGGCAAGGCAAGTGAAGAAAGGAGCTGTTAATAGCTCATGGCAGGCCAGGTAACACCCGCCTCCCATTCCTCCCCATCTCCCCCTGCCAGAAAAAAAAAAAAAAGGATTCAGAAAACATGCTGTTGGAGCAATAACCAACATTTCCTTTACCTCCATACATCACCAAAGATATCACTTAATACTTGGTTCTTTAGAGATCTAATTAGTATCCATAGACCTTTTGGAGAGTGGAATGCATCCTGAAAACACATGGACACTCATAGTTATTCAGATCAATGCTCTAGTAGTTTAACCATTGATAGTGAAGAGTAGGACGGAGTGGGAATACATGGACACTTGTCCAGCCTTTAGAATACGTTTATGTGCTGTCCTTGAAGCAGGCTACTTTAGGCATCTAGCATTACAACTCAGGTGTTGGTAAGATTTCAGGAAATCCTCTTCTATTATATGGGAAGGGATGTTAAGATAGAGGAAAAGCAGCTTGGTTAGGAATAGTTTGGTGGGATGCCAGTCCAGGGTAGTGTGTTAGAGTACTGACTTGCCCTTTAATATGATAGTTCCAAACAAATATGATCATGCCTGGCCCTTGAAATCTTGAATGCTGGCACAAGCAGCATGAATATTCACCCTCTGCCTGTTGTGGGCATTCCACTGGTATCAGTGCAGGAATCAGCTTTGACTCTTGTTTATTCTGACACTTCATTGTAGGCACCTACAACTTGCGATTCAGTGTAGTGTTCAGGTCAATCAGTCCACTAGCCTCATGAATTTTAGTCTTTCAATTAAGCACTCCCATGAAAGAACTGATTTAATGATGACACAGAAATAGGAGCTAAAGGGGTACATGGAAGCTTAGCAGTACATGGTATTCTGTGCAGGTACCTCTGCCTGCTGATGCGAACTGCACTGAAGACTCAACCTAATTATTCTCAGTTCTTCTACTTTCTAACTACGTGGAGCCCAAATAACACTGAATAAATTGGGTGCCTTAAACTTTGAATTTAAAGTGGTTTGGTTAAAGGCATTTCCTGGTATTTCAAATTCTTATCTGCTCCAAGGGAACTGGTACTTCAATCCCAATAATCTGATTTAACTTTTTATTATAGCAGTGTCTGTTTATTACTAACAAAGATAATGATGTTACTTGTAATCAGGTGTATTTTACTGCTAAGTGCCAGCTATGGCCCATAGTTTCCAGTAATGTGCAGGCTAATGACAAATGGAAAATATTTATTATAATATATGCAGGTATTTGGAAGAAAGTATATCCGTCTATATTCGCCACAAGATTCAGAAAACCTGTACCCACATGAAAGCCAAATTCTTCACAACACTAGTCAGGTAAATAGTTGCCTGAAATTTTAATATCAGTAATGTTACTTTATGAAATCATATTTGAGTAAAGACATTCTACTGATGATTGTTTTGGTTTTTTTATAGGTTGATGTGGAAGACCCTGACTTAGTCAAGTTTCCCAATTTCAGAAAGGCCGCGTTTCAGTCCTGTATTCTGATGCCTGGACAGGTTCTGTTTATTCCAGTTAAATATTGGCACTATGTAAAATCGCTTGATATCAGCTTCTCAGTCAGTTTCTGGTGGTCATAGCTCCAAAGCATGCATGAAGTCTGTTAGCATTGTAATAGGAAATCAAAATCAGAAAAAGTAGCATCTGGCATCTCCTCACAAGAGAATTATTTTTAAGCCTGAGGATGTTCTTCCCTCTCCGGAAGTCAGAAGTGGATTAAAACCAGAAACCAACAAACTCTTTGTTTCAGCATGGTGAAGAAATCGGGATGGGCAAATGGAAAGAAGATGCTACAGCCACTTTATTTTTGTGGATATTTCTCATATGAACTCCTCACAAAGGGCATCTGTTAGGTCATCATCTTGTATGCCTGTGTACATCTGAAATGGGTCTATATATCAGCACTGCCAGGACTCTGCTTCAAACTATATTTGGAACATCAGGTTAGTGTTATCTTCTACTTGGACTTAATAACAGTAAAAATTGGAGTTATATAAACAGTGAGGGATGGTGCCACCCTAAGGTTCAATACGTTAAAAAAAAAAAAAAAAGCTAACACAAAGAAAGATACCAATCTCCTATAAGCAAAAAGTTACTAGTGTTAAGGCCTAGGAACATAATTGTAGTTAATCCATATTTTAATTGCAGTTAAATAAACTGAAGCTTAATCATACTTTGATTAACCATCAGCTGAACTGCAGACACTCTGCCTTCTGCAGTGTCACACGTTTCTACAAAGGAAAAGATATGCTGCCATTCCATTCTGGTACCTGGCAATATCTAGTCCTTGTCTTTTTTCCAAGTCACTCTTAAAGGAAGAAGCATCATTACATAAAACTGGAGAGTGAGGTGTTAGTACTAAAAACTAAAAGAATCCTAGGATGACAACTTTTTCAACACTTTGCAGACATAAGCTGGTACTGCCCCAAAAGTTTTGTTCTACTCCTTCCCAATCATTTTGATTGCGGGAATATTCCCTCTCTTACGGAGCATAGCTGCTCATGACCTGGCCTTATGGCAGATGACCTTTTCTGTGTCTAAAGGTAAAAAACAAGCAAGGGTACTAACTGAAAGTGTTCGCCAGTCTTCTCAGAGAGGAAACTGCAAGTGCTACATTGTTTTTTCACCTACTTGAAGCCCTGTGGTGCTAGTAACAGGTTTCACTTTCGTTTGTGCAGCTGAAGCTGTACAAATAAGGAACGCTGTTGCTGAGAAAGGCTTCTTTTAATAGTTCACCTGCATTGATCAGCTTCCAGGACTGACAAAACATTTGCATCTTTCATTCCCAAACACACACTGTGAGTCCCAATCCAAGAATATGGAGAACTACGAAACCAAAACAGCTTCTGAGAAAGCTGTGAAGGAGAACAGGAAGGTCAATGATAGTTTTATTGTAAGGTTTATAAAACTTCAGGAAAAAATAAGTACACTGAACAGTGCACTGTTACTAACGAATACAATACAGTCTGGCTATTTTACAAGAGTGGGGAAAAAAGATTTCACTGAAAACAAGTTTTACTAGCATCGTCTAGTGCTGAGACTGAAGCTCTTCTCTGCCCTTCCTGTTTTTGATGATGACGGGCAGTCTATTCGACGCATACCTGTAAAGAAAACAAAAGAAAGGTTAATGAATGGCACACAAAAAAAGCGTGATATTGTATAACCTCTGTATTTTTAAAATGCTTTATGGAGTCCTGTGTTCCTGTTCAGAACATGCAATTTCCCTGACTGAATAGAGGAATTCTGAAAAGATTGTGCTCTTAGAAGCTCAGTATTTCCAGAAGTTTTAGTGTTGTGTTGTGTCTGTCCCCTAGTCCCCGTACACCCACCTCACCACAATCTCCACACTTTAATGTTGTTAGAAACAATATGCACAGGATCTGCTAGTGACCATAAGGCATAATCCTTGCACTTTCAGGGCTCGGTGTCGCCCATATATGGTTTACTGTCTGAAACATACAGCTGAGGTCAGAAATAACTGACATTCAACTACAGTTAATAATGCAGGCAGTGCCACTGACTATAACAGTCCATTCTCTAGTATTATTACACTCAATTTTTTTTTAAATAGATTGCTTGGTACCTGGAATGTCACAAGACCAGAAAGCATTACACTGGGGACAGCGTGGTTCACTCTGGTCTCTAAAGTACTTTCTGACACAAGGTAAATGCATTCCAATTCCACAGGATTCACATACTTGGCTCTGAAATCAGAAGTGTTGATTAAAAAAAAAATACGTTTCTAACCTATTCTTCAGTTTAATATAAAATTATTACAAAGGGTGGCAGATATGCAATGCTTTATTCCAAAGAATGGTTCACACGATACAGTTGGAGGATACTCAAAAGTCAAAGCTGGGAAATGATAAAAGGAGGTATTTTCCTGGAAACTAGAAAATACCATCTTCCTGTAAGGCCAAAATTTAGCTTGAAAGACAAATAACACTGAGCTATTCGGGTACAATAAAGGGGACCAACTGAGATGAAAAAAAGTAACATGGAAGCATGTTAGTTGGGAAGGTGAGAAGATGCAGGGTCAAGGAGAAAGACTGCAGCAGTTTTTGGAAAAGGACTTCAGGCTTTAACAACTGATGCAAGACTAAACTGGTAACGTACTATCGAAATATAGTGCTTTAGCATGCTATATGTAAGCATATAAGTTCATTCTGAAGACCAAGACACAAGCAATTCCTGAACCAAAATCCCAGGACCAATGATGAACGTGTGTCACACGAAGACTGCTGGTTTTAAGGTCCAAAGATAAGCTAGCTAACACTTAACTGTTTTGTGTATTCAAGGATAAGGGGTTCATCTCTAGCCTGCTGGCTTTTGAAAGCAAGACAGCACCATAACGTTCCTCACTGGGTGAGCTCAATTTCTCCAAGTTTATACTTGGGGATATTGCTCCAAGACAAGTTTTTTTTCCAAAGACACAAGATAAAATACCTACACTGAAAAAAAAAAAAAAAACAAAAACAAAAGGGATTTTCTTTATGTACATGAGCACCATTACCAAATTACAAGACCACAATTTTTTAGTGCCTGCCTAACACTCAAAGGTATCACAAACTTCATCTGTGACCACGTAAGTACACTGTCAGATGCCTACTGAGCTAATAAAACAAATGTTACCTGGATGGCAAGGCTGTGACAGATATTACACTTCCTGGCCGTATCTTGATAGTTGCTGAGAATATATTGTTCCATCTCAATTATGCAACGAGTATGCAGCGTATATTCTCCATTTCTCTAAGGAAACAAGTGACAAGACAAGGAATTTCTTTTAATTCCTTTTACCTTTTTTTGATGTTTCTAACCACCTGCTAGCAAGCATTTGATTCACTTTTTTTTGTCATTGTGAAGCTAACATGCTGACACTGACATAATGCAAAGCCAAAATACTTTTGAAGTAGCGTAGTTCATTTGTTGAGAGGATCAGAACAAAGTTCTCACACCTTTAACAGAGACCTAGTCTTTGGAAGGTACAGATGAGCAAGCATGTCCTCCTTAACAAAGACATGCAGTTTGGGGATCCTCCATTTGTACATTAGTGGACATGGCTTTCAGCAAAATCTAGGCATTTACTGCTTGACGTATCTTTGAAAATCTCTGCCAAATCGCTCTAACATAAGTAAATGTGTGGCAGCAGGTTGAAATCTATAGGGACTGAGGTCTCACTTGTCTTGCCAAGCAACTGTAGTGTCCATATGGTAAGCTAATCTCAATTTCTCCCTCATGCAGTAAAAGAGATTTAAAAACATACACAATGGCCCATGCATTTCTGGTACAGGAATTTTCAACATGTTTGGCCTCACTGCTTTTCAGTATATTCTGAATGTAAGTAACAGCACTGGTCAATCTGAGGAGCTTTCCCAAGTTCTTGTTTCGAGTTTAAGTATGCCATGCTGTTGTGTCCAAAGGATGTCTGTATGTTGCAGTGCGGGGCTGTATACATATACCCGCCTATCTCAGGTACAAAAAACTGAAACCACATTGTCCTTTATAGACCTACCCTACAACTTTTTCCTTGTAAATGTACTACCTTTTTCTGTAAAAATCACTGGAGCAGCAATAAACACAGGCCCCACATAACCACTTTTGCCATCATTCATTAAAGAACAGCTCCAGTTTCAGCCATCACATCCATAAGAAAATAATAGCTGCACCTATTGAAATATGAGCAATTGAAAAAATACAGCAGTTACCTCAGAAAGCCACTTATCCTCCACAAAAACTTTCAGCACTTGTTCCGCTTCCTTTTTCTTCATTTTCTTTGTCTTAAGTTGGTCAGCCAAGTTTAAAATATCTGTAGAAGAGGCAAAGCCATTTTCTGATATCACAATTAGGTCCATCTACAAAAAGAAACATTTTCAACTATTAAAAACCCCATGCAATTAAATAGACACACCTTGTATTAATGTACAGCTTTTTTAGCATCCATACATGAGACATACTACAGTATATGGCTTGAACCAGAACTGTAAAACAAAGGCCAAAAGCTGCAACGATCATTGTTATGGTTTTACTCTTTGCCAAGAAAACATTTCCACAAATACAGTGCTGCTTAAATGAAGCTGCAGTCAGGGACCCTTGAGCATACTGAGGAGTGACAGATCTACTGCTTTTTATCTGCTCTTTGTCAAGGTTCTGATGAGGAAAAATCTCTCACTACTAAAGTTTGTCCACTCTGGAGTCATTAGTACTGCTGAACCTACCTGACACTTGAAGGCTGTAGCAGCATTACCAGTCTTCAGAGAATCTCTCATTGGAAACATGCCTGCTGCTCATAATCACAGAGCAGCAAGCACAGTTTTTATGCCAGTAGTAATGTGCGCCAGGACAATGCCATCTCTGCATTGCTGACATAACTGTATAGGTGCCTCACCAATAATGGGGCAGGTAAATCTCTGGGTACTATCCATGTATAGACTTTTTTCCAGACTTTTGCAGCTACCACAGAAGAGTCAATACACATCTCCAGTTTATACAGAAATTTTTGTTTTAATGAGTGTGCAAAAAAATTCTTAAAAGTCTAGTGGAAAAATGAAGTCCTCAAAGTTCAAGAAACTATGAGAACAATTCACTAAAACATGCAAGATACATAGCTATGATCACAACTCACATTAGTGGTTGTTGACAAGAAATTGGACATAAAATGTCCTGAAATCTCAGCCCAATAGCTATATCTGGAACTTTAAAAAATTCTCAAGCGTACGTTTCCTTGTTTAAAAAGCAGCATTCTGACTAGTTTATTAAACACGGTATTCACTGGCTAAGCAATAACAATAGACAAATGTTTCTATTCAAAGCAGGAAATCCAACTTGTATGTTGTTGGCATTAAAAACTACTGTGTATTACTAGACTACTGAAGCCAGTGAAAAATTCAGCAATCGCAACTGAAAATCCTGAAGAAATGTATTTAACTAAAAGCAGCTGTGTCAAGTCACTGACTCAAAGGAGCACTCCCCTATTGCTGATTTCAATTTACCAGTAACTGAATATCAACAGGAAATCAATACTTGCATATACTTTCATCCCTGCTCCCCCCCATTCAATTTGGGATAAACTTGGGTAAGACGGCAACTAGTTCCAGAACCACATCTCCATTCATTTTCATTTCCACTCATTTTAAGATGGTACCTTCATAAATAATGTGATTTACTAATTAATGACATACTTACTGTTTTTCTGAACAATTCTAATTCATTTTCTGCATAGTCAGATGCCATTTTAGTTATTTCAGTTTCTGTCAAATTCACCTACAAAAAAAACAATACTTAAACTGTGTTCAATGTGCCTTTGTATTTCTACACTGTAAGTTATAAAAGATCCTCTGGCATAAAGAATACATCATCTACAATTAACAGAAATATAATTTCTTTAAGTGGCATGAGAGAGGCTGGTCCTTAAAGATGACACTCAATGCTACTTAAGTCCTTTCTTTACAAGCCCTGATCATCCAGCCACAGGTTCTCCACAGCTGCCTCTGCCCAGGCCAAGCTCCTAAACAACCCAACCTTCCTGCTATAGACCTAATACAGAGTATTAGCTCTATATAGTAGAACTGATATATTACACCAGGATACTGTGTTGGACAGTAGCAGTAACCGTGTTGTAATGTGCATTTTTGCTTCTCTATGAAAAACAGTTATTGCTATTTCATATTCTTATTGCACATGCTACTGCTACTTATTATTAGCTCAACTTAACTAGCAAAATAACCCAGAAAAGTTAAAAGCAGCAGCTAATGTTAGAATACCTCCTGTACAGTCTTTTGAAATTACTATATAACCTTCCCTCTCTGACATGCATATTGCAGAGCATATAAGGAAACTTTTTATAGACCATTCCTTAGCAACCCCTTTTATGCTAGGTTGATTTTTGAGCAAGAGAAAAAGAAAACTAATGGAGGGTTCTCCATGGTTTCTAGTTTAAAAACTCATCTTGAAAAAGAAAGTATCCTGTGAAGAAGAAATCTCACCTCAGCACTTAAACAATGTTTATGCTAAATAAACCAGACACTGCTGTAGTCCTTGCTGGCACATTCCATTTCCACGCACCTAGGCTGTTGGCAGTTTATTCTCCCACTTCCCTGTTCTACAAGCAGCTTCTACAGCAGCTGCCAGCGTAACTGTGGAACAGCCCCACATAAACCACGCGATGGCAGCACATCACATACTTACTAAAGCATAATGTGCTCTCCCGTCACTTTCCGACATTCCTTTCCGGATCTGCATAAACAACGGCTGTAGATGGCTGTTAATAGTACTGATGAAATCATCTAGTTTATCATGCGCATAGTAGACTGAAAATAAATAAGAAAAAGCACATCTGTCAGATCTTTTTATGTTTTATCTGCTGAAATATTTTTTTCCTATGTGAAAGTTAGAAGTGAGGGAGAATTCAAACAGGTCTGTTATATTCAGCAGATGCATCATTTTCTTGTGCTGCTGACTCCTAGCTCTCAGAGAAGCTCAGCTACTTGAAAGTCAAGAGTTTAGAGAGTCCAGACATTCTGCCTCGCTGTTTGGAACCCGCCACATTAATTCACTAATTACAGTGACTTGAACTAAGTTCCACTGAAAATAAAACATGACCAGGAAGAATTATTATGCACAATACAAACAATATACTTGCTTTCTTTCATTTACATACAAGAGATTCCTTGGTTTTTTTGTGTTTCACAAATTAATGGCATGTAAATGATCAAGTTACATACCAGAAAACTTAAAATTCTAGTGCTGTAGAAATACAGGTAACATCTTGTGTCATGTTCTACAAACAAATTAAATACTAGCAGAAGTTCTACCAGAGATGTAATGAAGATGGACTTTGGAACAACCATGCTGCAGAAGCACATGCTACGGCTTTTGCGTGCACAGCAACAGCACGTGGCCACAAGAGTTTCCATCCACAACAGAATTGCGTCAGTGGCAAAACTGTTGACTTCAGCAGGCTAGGGTTTAAAAAACAGAGTTAAGTAACAGCTCATAACTTCAGAAAAATTATTGGTGTCTCAAAAATACTACCAGTTATCACTAACATAATACTATTCTCAGTCATAAGAGTCTACCACTTGTGTAACAGCATCAGACAGAGCTCCTCCTCTCAAAACCTCACTACAGAGCATAGTACAATGCAAAAACATCAGCCACAGGATGCTCTTGCCCAGAAAGTTCATGATTCTGATCTATAAGACTCCTTAAGTGAACAAAACCGACAAAGAGCAAGAACAATAATTAAGTATAATATTAAAGTGCAATTTTGTCAAATTGTCATGCCACCTGCCTGGCACCTGTCAGCAGGAAACACTCTGCATACATCAAAGCCAGGGAGCATTGCTGACAGATCCGAAAGAGGGTAAAATGAAAGATAACAGAAGAATATTCTTTTGTACAACAGCTGTAGCATTTTAATGTGAGATGAATGGCTGCTCTAGTAGATCTTCTGTCAAAAAAGGAGGGGTATAAACTCTCCATGAAACATGAATGGGGGACAGACCACACCAAAAGCTGTACTTAATCATTTTAACATCTAAAAAGTTGTTCAATTTACAATTCCAGACTCAGGAGAAACGATAAATGCCCTTTACTATTTGCAAAAGCTTATAACTTACCTCTACGGAACAGTTCTTGTACAGACAGCCATAGCAACTGACTGGACAGAAACTGTTTATTCAAATACATTACTACTGAAAACAAGCTATTTACTGTCAACAGTTTTGATGAGAAATCAGACAAACTAATGTGATCTTCATTCAGTAAGTATTATTCTGACTATGCATGTACTGGAATCTCTTTGTCGTTTTTTTCTTCTGATAAAATATCTCAGAGGTGACAATACTACTTTGAAAGACTGTGTTAAAGAAGACCTTGTTGTAACATGAGTATGTTAGATGCATACTAGAGCCAGGACTACCCTACTACTAAAACACTGCATTAAATTGTTTGAAAAATCTTAATTTCCAAAAACTTCCCCTGTTATAATGTAGCATCTTATTAAAAAAAAAACAAAAAAACCCAAAACAAAACTACAACTTAGTTACATTTGTTCTAAGTTATTTTTTGTAACAAATGAATTATTTCCTTTTCTCGGGCATAAAATGCAATCCCAACTAATACTGTAGCACAGATGTGCTTATTGTAATCTGTTTTCAGAACTAGTAATTCACTGTCTACATGAAAATGCCTCATTTGAGGAGCCATGTTTTCTTTTCCTAGTTCTGACACATTTGATAAAGCAAAATATCAAAACAACAGTACAGTGGATTTTGCTGTTGTTTTGCCATGCAAACACTTCTCTGATAAAACAGATGGTCAACTGCACATTCCACCACAGATAAGAAAAATTCCCCTAAACTCTAGCTGAACTTTGCAGACAATATAAAAGCATAATAAGCACACTGTGTCACACACAGGGTCAGTTGCTGTGGCTTTTCCTAGAATACTAAGTACTAAAAGGCATACAAAACATGTAAAACAAAAATGCTTGTCTATTCTATGAATCCCTGTTTCTCATGTATGATTTATTTATTGGGTCTTTCAATGGCCAATGAAATGTATTATGCTTAAGAAATTGGTATGACTGCGGACTAAGGTTGACATTAACAGTTACTTTGTTCTGAGTCCAGCTACCAGGCCAGTTAAATAAAATACAAAACATACTTAGTCAAAATCCAGTCTGATACAATCCATGTTAATGAACAGTTATTCAATACACTCCTTCTGTACATCCAAACAGGCAGGGAAGAAACAGTTTTCTCTCATTCTTCCGTTTTTCTAAGCATCCTTTTATATATGGACTGTATCAGCCATTTTTCTAATGAACTCCACTGTAATTTAATATACAGCTACATTTTTTAATGAATTTTACAAATATTACCTAATATTGTCCTTCAGTAAATATGGCCATTGGTTTGAGAGGCAACCCGATTTTGTCCCTCAAAATTATCCTTAGGTTTATCAAAAATATAGCAAAAGAAAATATACCTGTGTTTTCTGTTAATCTTCTGGCCTTGAAGAATGTGGCAAAGAAAACACCTGTGAATGACCATGTCTTTGGAAAATAAAATGCTGGTCACGAAAATGCCTAATAGTGTTATAGTCAAATATTTGTCAAATGAAGATGTGCTGAATCCAAGAAAATACAGATAAAGTTGGAAATCTATGAAGGGATAGAGAGCACATAAATCTCAATACTTATTCCATGATCTGTTAAAAAACAAAGAAAAAATCACGCTGTTACAGAAAGAAATGCATTTTCCAGGGGCGTGGCACCATCTTTCCAGCTTTACTATTTAGAGTAGTATAAACCCAGAGCTTCAGTTATTAAAGAACTTCAGCTGGCTTCAAAGACAGCAGGAAAAATAACTACACACTCTCCTATTTTTACTGTTTACGGCTTTCAGGCGGGTGTCAGGGTCAGAGTAATATTCTACATGTCCTCCTTCCACAGTGTCTTGTAAAGGGACCCAACAATAGCCAACTCAGACACTACCATCTCCCTGACTACACAAAGGAAAAGCCAGCTTGCACCCACAGACAGCACACAAAGCCATCCCAGAAAGGACACCAAGAATGTCATGGTACCTTAACTATTATATAATGCTAGAGATCTGCAAGATGTCTTTTAACTTTGCACTGTTTGTACTATAATGTGTTTCATAACTGGAGAAGCCACAACACAATGCAGACATATACAGCATGCATTAAGGGATTCCAGTAAAAAAGTATTAGCAATTATAATAACCTTCCTCAACAAGCCTGCAATTTGTATTCTAACTGATTGTGCAATTTCTAGTGGTACTACACAGCACTTTGATAGATGTTTGGAGCTTTTCCTTCAGACCTCTGTGCAGATTTTTAGCATAGACACTTGTCTGCTAACAGGAAGCAAGCAGGTGATACACAGAAAAATAAGAAGGTGTCTTGTGGCTAAAAAGCTTCAGATTTTGAAATAAACCGGAAGAGAATGTGCCAAACAACCAGGAGGGAAAGTTTTCAGATCGCTTTGCTCAGAAGGTGCACAAGCTGATTATTATATGACTTGACATCATTTGACACAGCTTTTTTATCCTCTTGTATTTAAGGAAACCAATGTCATAGATAGGAGACAGACTTGTTATGTAATGCTTACAACCTGCAGGAGAAAGAAATTAATTCAAATAAGCTAGTTGTAGTAAAATCAGCTCTGATCTGAATTGAAAAATACTGTTCAGATTGCACTAAACAGTATTAAGATGTATTTGAAAAAACTACATCAAAATCAGAATGTTATCTAGAAACAGCCCAGTCAGACTGAGCTTCCTCATCAAAATGCTATTACCATGATCTCGTAAATTGTGATACTGCTAACTTTGACCCTAACACTGAAAGGTTTGTCAAATCACTGGTTCTTTTGTTCATAAAACAAATGTGGGGGGGAAATGTTCCATTCAATGAGTCAATTTCAATATCCTTTTGCCTCCCAATGTGACAGAAAGCTTTCCTAGGTAGAGCATTTAATAAAACTGTAACAGTTCGAACTCCCACACTGTATCTGTGTAATTTCACAAACTTTTCCATTGCACATCAACTGTCACTACACAGGAAAAATATCAAGTACTTGGTAGGCAGCAGTTGCAATGGTGCCATTTTTTTCTAAATCGTTCTATTAAATAAACCTTCCTAGAGAATAACTCTGTCAGCTCCTACTGCAGTACAGCTCACTGATCCTGCATACTGAAAATACAATCTAGCCGTAAAGTTTTTTTCCTAGGGTTCTTTGTTCTTAACACACAATAAACTCATAGCCATGCTATTGGCTTAGGCCATCTCTAGCATTTATGATAAATTCTTTTACAAATCACAGTGGCTTGGTTCTCATAGGAGTAAACCTGTAAAAAGCAACATTATTTTTCCACGCTTACATTTTTTCAGTCAGAAATTTGGGCAAGTGCTGAAATAAACTCCTTCGGCTCAGGAGAGTTTGAAAACCTATGGATTCTGTTTGACTACTTTTAAGGAAAACACACAAATAGTGCTGTCGCCCAGAAGGGACTCCACTTGTGGCAACAAAGCAAGATGCAGTTAATAACAGGTTGTGCACATCAGTGACTACAGTCTTCTCTCTTAACAGAGAGAAAGATCAGTTAGCAATGGTGATGCTAAAGTTATCATCCCAGCTAGCCAGCAGCAACTGAATAGTTCAGTTCCCCTGCAGTTACTGGTTCAGCTCTCAGATGTACATAGATATCCTGAACCGATTAAACCCCTCCAGTAACTGTTAAGGCTTTTATCTTTAAAGTCATAAATACTAGAGAACTAGAAAATATCTGGAGACATATATTCAGTGCATATTAGATCTCAGAATGTGTAATTTAAACAACATTTACTGGAGTTATCTGCCTTTCAATAGTAATGGTTTAAACATCAATAGTTTAATTTGAACAGGATTTGGGTGCTTCCTTCTAAATGGAACTTTTTGCTTTTACACATTCCTTTTCAATTCTGTTCATAAATAAGGAAAAGATGAAAATAGAAAAATTTCATCCTTTCACTCTTTCCTGGGAACCAGCAACTGACACATCTAATACCTAGTGATTAATTCATGCTAAACACATTACAACTTTATTTCAGTCTGTGCCCACCACATTTTCAAAATTAGTGAAGATGAAATACAGATGTCTGATCTGTAAGTATACCTCTGAAAAAAATCCTTATTGTTTACACATTTCTGCACTATTTAAGATTGAACATGAATTTCAAACAGATTTGAAAATATATAACCAAATTTTTATTACACGTGCCATAAAATTCAGCTTGATATAGCATATATTAAAACTAAGCAGCTGACCATGTAATTGGTCAGACATGACAGATTTTCTCAAGATGGATAACAGCATACACTTCATACTATATTCCAAAGGAAATCTTTCCAAACAAGTATGAAGGAAAACATTCTTGAAATTTCAGCACTATCAGTGTCAAAAAATAATTTAAAAAAAAAATGTATAACCCATAAAAAACATCTTTGCTAAAATAAAGTGCTCTGTATGAGTGTGATCCAATTAAAACTTAAGTTTCCTCATTGCTGTGTTATTTTATCTTTTAGGAAAGAGAGAGAACACTGTCTTGGTTTGGGCTGAAACAGAGTTAACATTCCTTTTCAGGGGCTAGATGAGTGCTGTGGTTTGGATTTAGCTTTGGGTTTGGTAGAAGAATGCTGACAGCACACTGGTGTTTTCAGCTGCTACCGAGACTTCAAGGACTCTCCTACTCCCCCTGTCCTGCCCGTGCGCAAGGGCACAGGGAGCAGGGAGGGGGCACGGCCACAGCACCTGACCCACACTGGGCAATGAAATATTCCAGATCATGGCACGTCATGCTCCCTGTATGGAGGAGGGGTGGTGGGGAAGGAGCTCTCTCTCTCGTTTCCAGGATTGCGACTGCAGGATCTTGGTATCTCGGGGTCGCTGGCCGGGAACGGGCTGGGGGTTGGTCAGCGAGTGGGGAGCAATTACGCTGGACATTGCCTGGTTATATGTTTCTTTTTGTTTTCCCCCCATCATCGTCATTGTTCTCATTTCATTGCCATTATTAAACTGTTCTTATCTCAGCCTTCGAGTCTGCCTTCCCCCCTCTAATGCCCTCCCCCATTCCCAGGTGGGGAGGGGGAAGGGAGGGTGACCAGCTGTGGGGTTGGTTGCTGACCAGGCCCAAACCATGACAAACACTCACATCATTAAAGTATTTTAACTTTTTTTTGGATGATATATGATTTTCAGAAATCTATTTATTTGTAAGCTCCGCTGAAGAGGGTCCCAATACGGAGAGTGGCCCGAGTAACGACAATCACCCCGATGCGGCTACATGTCGTCCCCCTCTATTGCCCGAATCGCTGGGTTATATCCTTTGCACAGCAAGCACCCGCTGTTCACGCGCCCCATACCCCTTGATTATTGGTCATAAGCAACTTATCACACACCCAAAGGGAAACTGTGATAGGCAAGCATCTTGCGGTTTGCTGCCTACTTGTGCTTAGCTTGGCCAGATACATAGCTGGGAAAATTCCTCATTAACAGATACAGTTCCTCACAACACAGCCCTTCAAGGTCATCCTCATAACACAGGTGTTGTTAGCAGTCTGATCTCAGGCCTGGATTGTCCAAACCTTGCAACAAAATATGGTAGCCATTCTCTGTCAGAAATTCTACTACACTCCACCAGGAAAAAAAAAACAAAACAGTTCTTCCACCTCCCTACTTTTACTTTAAAAGAGACACACACCTTTATGGATTTCACAGCAGCACCTATGTAATTTCCTAGCCTCTGATCCTTCCATTATCCCATGAGACATCAGGACCTGCAAGAACCGTCGATGAGCATCAGTCATCTGAGCTGCCATCGCAATATTCCACCAAGCTTCAAGTGCTGCAAGAGGTGTAAACTGGAATTAATGCACATGTTCACACTAATTAGAAATACACAGTCCAAGCATATGCAAGATGCCAAGTACACTGAACTGAGGCAAAAAAGCAGATCCTCCAGGTTGTTCTCAGAATACAGATGGTGACTAACTCCAAGATTCTAGAAGGATGTAAAGCATAAAGTCCAACTAATTTTAGCTACCAAATAAAACAACATAGGCATTGTGCTATCATACCCCCAAACTGAAAATAGTAGCGTTGTATGTGTAACAATCAACAGAACACCTTGAATAGTTTTGTGTTAAACACTTCTGCTTACTACATATCCTAATAACTTGTCTAACTAGAGTGTAACTTACTTTGGACAGAAAATTCTCCTCTAAATGTTCTGAAGAGCATTAGAACTAAATAAAAGCATCTCAAGAAATTCCTTAACTGGATAATAGCCAAATAATCGCTGTCAGTTCACAGGGAAAAAGAAGCTTCGCAACTTCCAGACTCCTCCAAGCCAAAGGACCAAATAACGGACCAAACTGAGATGTGCTGGTGTGCGCTGAGATTTTTAGTCTTGCACTTCCCTTCTGCCCTGGCACAGGGACGGTCTCTGACCAGCAGCACCGAGTGGGTAAACACGCTGCCCTTCCCCGCGCCCACCACCGACCCCAGAGCCCGAGCGGACCCCGGGCTGCCGCTGCGCGGGACATGCCGAAACGGCCAACGCTGTTGAGACTGAAGCGTGCTGGAAGCTGCTCAGGGGAAAACGAGGAGCAGCTCCGCCGTCAGTTTTCTTCATTCGTGGCAGCTTTCCCCCTCAAGCAGATTCACAGAGCGACCGCCAGCCGCCAGCCGAGCTTCGGCCTGCCCCGCCCGCTCGGCCTGGGGCCTGGGGCCTGCCGCCAGCCGCAGCCCACCGGGGAATCCGCGGGCAACTGTCCGTGAACCCGCCCCGTCCCCGCCCCTACTGCCCGCCGCCCCCCCGCCGAGCCCCCACCCGACCCCGACCCCGACCCCGACCCCGACCCCGACCCCGACCCCGACCCCGACCCCGCCCGCTCGGGCGCCCGCCCGCTCCCCGGGGCCACCTCACCCGCCGGCCTCCCGCGCCGCTGCTCCCCGCGCGCGGCAGCTCGGTGATCGCTGCGACGGCCTGCCATCGATCGCCTCGGCAGCAGGCGGAGCCAGGCAGTGCCCGCCCCTCGCCACAGCAGCCGCGCCTCCCCGTGCCGGGAACTCCCGCTCCTGGTTCGCACCGTCCCGGGGTGCCGGGCCGGGGCCGGGGCCGAGTGGGGTGCTGGGCCCGGTCCCGGGCCCTCCCTCGGCCGGGGCGGCGGCAGGGACCGGCGCTCCCCGCGGCTCCGGCGGAGGTGGGCCTGGCTGAGCCGCGCCCCCGCCGCCGCGGAAGGGCGCTGCCGGGGCGGGGCTCCCCGCGGCTCCGGCCGTTCGTGCCGCCATCGTCCTGCGGAGCGCCCCGGTGTTGCGGCGGCTCCTCCCGCCGCGGTAGCGGGGCCCCACCTGCCCACGATCCCGGCGCGGCTCAGAGCCGCTGTCGCCGCCAGGGAAGCGCTTCGCGGCCGGGCAGAGGACGCGGGTCCGGGGAGCGCGGCGCCCGTGTCGGGGCGGACCCGGAGGTGCCGCGGGGCCGAGGCCGAGGCCGCGGCCGCACCGGCCCGGGCGGGGGATCGCACCGCGCCGCTCCGACCGGGAGCCGACCAGGTGAGGTACCTCCGGCGGCTCCCCCTTCCCGATCGGCGCGGCGACGCTCTCCCTTTCGTTAACTGTGTCTGGAGCCGCGTTGGTACGGTGCGTGCTTCGCGGCTACCGCGCTGTCTGCCGCTCTCCTCGCCCGTGCTGGAAAGGAGCTCGCTTCGCCGCGCCGCCGGCCGCGATGCGGCGGCCACCCCGGCGGGCGGGCGCCAGCCCGAGCTGGCCCGGGGAGGCGCCGGGCTTGCGCTGTCGTGCCGGGTGGGCCGGTGGTGGCCCGGGCCGGGCCGGGCAGAACTCCTGTTGCGGCTCTGAAAAGGCCCTCGGCTCTGCGGGAGTCCGGGGCGGCCTTTGCCAGTGGGGCGGGAGGCCTTGGGGCCCCCCAGGCGCTGCGGCGGCTCCTCGCAGGACGGGGCGGGACGCGGCTGGAGCCCGCCGGCCAGTAAAAGCGTTGTTGTTGACAGAAGTTAAATAACCTCCTTCATTGAGGTTATTTAACTCACGCGCTCCTCTTGAACTAATTTAAGACAAAATTGGTATAGTTCCCAGAAATTTCCTTTCTGCTGGAAATGCTGCCTGATGGGTTCAGGAAGTGTGAGACCTCTTACTGCACTCGCTTCTAAAAGCTGTGTTAGCCAGGACCCGTGCTGCATGATCAGAGACTTCACCATGCTGAACTTGCTCTGAACTGCAGAGCTGTTGGTGAATCTCGGGTTTCATTCTTTAGAAATTACCCTCAGCGCGTATGGACTAAGAGAACTTATGACCAATTTACACTAAACTCTCAGAACCAGGGGGTCAGAAATGTAGGATCAGAAGTGAGCTGTTCTAGTCATTTTAGTCTAGATGGTTTGTATTTTTGGCATGTTTTTTCAACATGTCTGAATTCAACAGTTTCCATAGTTCCTGTCGGTTCTAAAGTAGAAAATATCCGGTTATCTTGCTGTTTGCATGCTATGATTTGCACTTTGACAAATTACATGAAAGTACTGTATTCCTTGTAGGCCCAAATGACATGTTGTTATGCCCTTTGCTGACTTCTGTCATCTCAATATGAAAATATGTTGGAATGCAGAAACCTCAGTTGAATTCGTAAATAAAAATTGTCTAGTTTCAAGTTATTTAAAGGGTGCTCACGTGCTCATGTTGAGAGGCCCTTTTCATATTTGAGAGTTTATCCAGATGTGCCCTGTCCTGCTCCAAAGTGCAGATATCATTTGTATGTCGTATAAAATTACATTAATGTAAGTATCCCAAACTAGATGAAAGAATTTGTGGAATAAGGATGACATTAAAATATCAATAGAATCGCTCATTTAAAAAGAATAAAAAAGGGTGTCTTTGTCCTTTTAAATTTATCATTTTGAAGTTAAATTACTTCTTTAAGCAATCATACAGTGATGCAGGAAATACTGTGTTAGATGAGCAGTAATATCTGTATTATGCCCTTTAAGAGAAAGAATGGGACAAAGCCTCCCCACTAAAGATTCTGTAATCTAAGGACCTGGGCATGGATTTGAGTTTCTGCTTACCCAAGGGTTTACACTGTAATAGTCTCAGCAAGAAGAGATTACATTAATACAATTTTGTATTAGTTGAACGGCAAAGAACCATATGGGAATAGTTTACCATTCAGTTTAGAGAACACGAGGTGGGAACTATTGAATTGTATCATTTGGCCCTTCGTTGACCAAAGTTGCCATCCTTAATTAGTGGAATTTCTAAATATCTTCCAGTCTACCCTTTATCTTAAACCTCCGCTTTAATATAGTATACAGGACTCTCTTCTCAGCTTCTGAATTCTTGTGAAAACCTGCTTTATCTGAGACGCCTACACTTTTCACCATACACATAATTTGTGCGGTTGCCTCTGACAGTCACATTGCATGTCAAAGAGTAGGTGCTACTATTTATGTTCCTGTAGGTCTGCCATTTTGTATAGGCACTTAGGGGGGAAAAAAAAAAAATCCATTAAAAGCAGCAATAAACAAAGATGGAAATTACTTCCTAACTTTATTTTTAAATTTTGGTACAAAATCAGTTGATGAACCTTTGCTTTGCTATATGCTGCTTATCTCATTTTAGTCTGCAATTATGGCCATGTTGTAAACCAGAAAGAATAAGACAATACGTGCTTTAATTTTAAAAAGAGCCAGTTTAAAAATAGGGAGTGGTCTTTTACCTTTGCTGCAATTGTACAGGTATGCTAAGCAGTTTTATGTAGAAATTACTATTGCCTGTCTTTTGGGCATGAGTTACTCTTTGAGCATAACAGTTTTGCAAGTTATGCCTGTAGATTAAGTGTGACCCTAATTTATTTAGAAGCATGGACCAGAAGTTGTTACTGTTTTTCATGACAGCAAATTAAATCTTTTCAATCGTGTCTTTTTTTTTTTTTTTTTTTCCAAGAGACAGAAATGATTAATGATCAAAGCATATAACTTGTGCCAGTAATCACGTAGACCTGCTTCTTGCAGGTTTCTTTAATAGTTTTGGAGAAGTCTCTTATGACTTTTACACCTTACTTTCCCCAAATATATTGGGATTACTAGGTTTGCTGTGACTTTAGTATTCTCTGTATGTGTTAAATACTTTTTAAGATTGGTATTTCATTATCTGATATAAAGAAAAACCTAAGAGCTAACAGACAGGAAAGCAATTGCCATTTTAAAATTTTCACCCTTTGCACTAGATTTATAGTCCACTACTCTTATTTTTTTAAAAAAAAGCAGGAAAAAAAAGTTTGCAATTTAATTAGAGCTAGGGGTTAACTCCATTTTCATTAACATGTGCAGATTTTTTCCTCTATGGGGGAGATTTTTGCTCTGCCATCTGCTGATTCATATATGCTTACGTGACACAGGATTCTCTGCCAAAGTTGTAAGAGTTTCTTGGAACTTCAGTCATGCGACATTATTACTTAACAATGGGCTGGAAAGCAAACACTTCCTCTCTTGAGAATTCCAGGAAAAAGGAGGAAAAGAAGATTTTTTTTTTTTTTTTTTTTTTTTTTTTTTTAAATGCTGGAGCAGTTTGCTCCTGGTTTTTTTTTGTTTTTTGTTTTTTTGAGTAGCAGCAAAAGCATTTGTGTTCACTTAAAAAAATTTATTACTGTGCTCAGTCACATTTTATCTGTTCACAAAATGTGAAAAGCTCAGCTATTGAGTAATAGTTTTCTTGAGCATTTATGAGAAATTCATCTTTCAGATGTCCTTTATTACTCGAAGAGCAGTAACTACCTCAACAAGTCACAAAAGAGTTTTTAGTCTAATCTTCTATTTTCACTAACAGTGTTCTTATACCTTAACCTCTAAGATTGAAGTTTTCCATGTTTAATCTTTAGAAGCTTGGTTTAAAGAGTGGCCAATCATGCATGTGAGAATGGAACAAGTATGGTATTATTAAATGTGACTTCTGACAAGCGTAGAAACTTGAATTAGGCGGTAATTGCCTTGGAGCTGAATCTGATGTACCGAAGTAAAGATTGATCTAAGTAAAGTGCTAGTGCTTCTAAATATATAGAAAAAAAATTAAGATTCTATTTCTACATTTCACAATAGTTTGATTTATGCAGGTGTATTTATCAGTAAAATATGTGGTCATCTTTATAAAAAAAAAAGTTGTTTTTCTGTCCCTTACTCAGCTGAGAGAGTCTGGCTGTTGCCTAACTTGTGCTTATTCCTTTTGAATATTTAACAATAAATATTCAGCAGCTGTGCTTGAGAATCTTTCCAGTTTTAGAGAGGAGTTATTTGAGGGAATATGCGTTTGAGTCTGCACATCCTTAAATGTATACAGTGCCCACATGCATAATTTCAAAAGGTCGTTACATTTTTCCTAAACTAATCACGGAAGTTTATATCGCAGCAGAGTTGCTGCTCCCTCACCCGTTCCTTTTGTCTTGTGTGCCAGTGAAACTCAAATCTGTTAGAAGTGTCAGAGGTTGTTCTACTGCTGTAGTTGGAGCAGAGGGTATTGAACCACCATCAACAAATATGTTTCAGTGGTCTCTTCTGCTTCAAAATCTAACAAAACTTCTGCAGAAATCCCTGAGAAGTTCTCTCCTCTTTACTCAGTCACACAGAGAGAATCGTGAGGTTTTGAAATAAAAAACAACCCCCCACTTGGGAACTTCACAGATGTAAGCAGAGCAGATGTATCATGCAAGTAGTAAGAACACTGCATCCAGACTTGGAGATTAGAAAATACCAAGAGCATGAGAGGAAGGAATGAAAGGGTTGTGTATTAACAATGTGCTGCTGAACAGGTTTTATCTCTCTTCATACTGAATGCAAAGTTGTGGTTATTCCATGTTAATTAGCATGACTACCTACAAGTTTACCAAAATTTTAAATGCATCGTATACATTTCTAGTGATACGAAAGCTGGTAGCCATACCTAATCCAGAATATGATCATCTTTTATGTGGCCACGTTGCATCTGCAAAAGAATCTTGGGGAAATAAGTTTTTTCAGTCTTGAATTAATTATTTCATCTGTTTTCAGTTTACTTATGCAGCTTCACTATGATTAAAGAATTCTAATGTGTAAAAGCTGCATAATTTTCGTTCTCCAAAGTGCTGGTTATGTCATGATTAGGTATGTGTTTTACAATTTCTTTTTCATTATTTACTCTTTTAATAAACGTGTATTCTGTTGAAGCAAGGCTCAGAGATCTTTGCTAAGAACTTTTTCAAGATGATGATTTTACCTAGGGTACTGGTGCTTGGATTTGAGGAAAATGATTTAGTCAATAGATCAGGCACTTAATTCTTAAATTCTTTGTCATCTGAGTGGAATCGTAGGGCTTTGGTGACGTGTTTATTTCAGTGAGCTTGGTCTAGTGCTTACCCTTTTAATATTTCACATACTAGCAGCTTTGCTTTTCTAATTGCTAAAAGAGGTCCACTGCCAATGTCAGTTTAGTATCCTCTGTAACTAAAACATTGCAGAAAAGTCTTCTGGCACATTTATATTATCCTTATTCTTCTACACTTCTCACTGTTCCATGGGCAAGCTTTAGGGGAATCAGGCACTGCAGGGGATCTGAATCCTAACATATAACAGAGTGGTAGGAAGAACTACACCCTTACCTTAACTGGGACGCTGATGTAAACTTATAATAATGTTTTCTGTTGGCAGAATTTCAGCGCAGCTTGTCCTACTGAACCTGGCCAGTGTCAACAATGGCACGACTTCCAAGTGCTGCACCGCATACTCTGTGGATTCTTTTCTTTTCATATACAACAAATAAAGGTATGTGTGTCAATGTTTTAAGCTATTATACTGAAGTTTTTATCCAGCAGCATTTTCCCATGAGTAGTAGGCAACACTATTACCATCAATTAACTAATATAAAATGTGTTACTTCACACATCAGAAATAACTATATACTCAAATTCTTAAGATTTTTTTTTTTTTCCTTGACCTTTTCCATATGGTTAATAAAAAATAGGAATTTGCAGGAAGGCAAAACTGAGGTTTGGAAAGTCATCTCCCTCCTTTCCCATTACCTAATATCTGTTGGACACCTTGCTGCAAACAGGGTGCTCAGCAATGACCCAAGGACATACCTGTAGAAATACTGTAAGAATAGAAAGTGCTAGTCTCTCGTTCACTTATTTTCACAACTGCCACTGTTCACCATGCAGGACCTTGAGGGAGCTATGCTCATGAAATGAAGCCTATAGATCTTCTGTTAAAGGGCATCTGTCAGTTTGCATTCTCCGAAGTGTGCAGAAGTACTAAGTTGGAAAATTTAGTTGATGGGATTTGAAGAAATTTTGCAGGCACTGGCTCTCAGACATTATGTGCTCTGACTTGTGCCTGTACAGGGGCAGACGACTGACGTGATGTTCTTCACTACACCATTCTTTTGATCTGTCAGGATGTATAGCTGCATTAAGTCTTAATGCTGCTTGTTAGCTAATGGTTGTTCTATGAGGTTCAGCTGGCAGGGACTGAATATGAAAGTGTTTTGTCCCTTGCATCTTTTATGATATTTGATTATAAAGACAAGTTAGATATATAAAATCATGTCTTCAGACAATGCATTTATGTTCTCTGGAAAACAAAACTTACGTTTTGTTTTCTGTAGTTTTTAAGTAGTTCTACCGTAGTCTACAGTGATTTGGTTTTCTTTCTTCTTTAAAAAGCAAACCAAAATAGTTAAAGGAAAATAAAAAATGGCCTGACTCTAAAAAGAAGGTTTGTTAGTTACTTTATTATGTACTATGAAATAGTACAGTTTGAATTAATGAGAATGATGAAGGTTTGTGAGAGTGCATTGGCTGGGACATCTGATTTAGGTAATCCCACAATCTGTAAAGGTTTATTATCAAGGTTTAATTTTATAGTTTTTTGTTGTTTTGTTTTTTGTTTTTCCCCCTAGTTAACTGGTTTTAAGTTTCTTCAGCACAGTATTCTAGTTGAGGATTAAAAAAGAAATCCAGTATTTCGGTTCCCTCTTTAACTACACAAGCTGAAAACAAACTGTACTGTATGTGGTTTCAAAAGGAAATTCTCAAATATCTGAGGTTTAAAAAAAGCACACTGTAGCAGAGATAGAAGAGGGAGAAGATCACAGGAAGAGAATACAGAAGATAATTTAGAGTTCTGGAAAGACATGAGGACGCTGAAGGGCAAGATAAAGTAAAGCTGCTAATCATCGTAGCTTAACACAGCAGGAAGAGCTTCATTTAAATGAAGTATTTTTGAAAGTGTAGGATCACTAACACATTGAAAAATAATAACGTTCATCTTTAAAGGACTTAAAATGTTAGTACTTCTTTTAAAAAATGCATCTTAAAGTGGAAAAAAACAAAGAAACTAACAAAAAATACAAACTATAACCAAATATAAACAGCAACAGGATAAATAGATAATGGCTCTTTAACATTCACACTACTTATTTATTTTAAAAGTATTGCAGAAGTTATGTATCACGTCCACTAAAAGCCATCTGACCATCATGCTTATTATGTTTGCAGATACTGTACCATATCAAAGTATGTAGAAGTTATATCAGAATAAATAACACAAGTGGACTACAGAAAAGTAGAAATGTAAGAAAGATAAAATGAAATTCGCTATTTTTGACAAAAATTTTTGCTTGGGAGGTATAATCTGAAATGTAGATACCCGTAGGAAAGAATAAGTCCATGAAGCAGCAGTGGCTGAAGGACAAGCACCTTACAGGATGTGAATTGTTGGCAACTTTAATCTTGAATTTGCAATGTAAATGACAAGAATGGAGAGTTAGTAATGTGTTGGTCCATGTAAACAAAATTGCCCCTTGTATAGTTGCTGCAGGAACCTTCTAGCAGAATCCCTTGGGTAAGTATCAGAAAAACACCAATTAATAAGATTCTAAAAACCAGCCAAAGGTATTCTATATTTTATGAGGAATTGAGATGTAGAGCAGGAGAGAAGGATTTAGATTTGTACAACTTGTGCAAGAAAAGGGAGATACTTTTAATATTTACCAATAATAGAAGGTCAGCCATCAAAGAAGGCAAAGAATTGTCTGGGAAAATAGAAGTATTAGCTCTTTCTGACTGCCTCATTTAGAAATTATCACATTCCAGTACCACATTTGGCATACTGTTAGGAATAATAACAGCATGGCCTTACTGTCACATAGCTATTCCTCTTCTGTTCCTTTTTTTCACTTGTGTGGAGTGCATTGAAATAATGGAAAATGAGACTGGAAAGGATACTGAAGACTGTGTGTTCTATTTTCCTTTCCAGTTCTAACAAAGATATTTTGACCGATGTTTTCTATTTTTTTTCTTAAATACTGCTAGTGAAAGAGATTGTAAACACAAACATTGGGAGTGCAGGGACTTTGGGCTTTTCCGTAGCCCCTCAGTGCCTGGAACAATGTGACTCTAAATAGCTCCAGGTTTTCAAACAATATCACAACAATGAAAAGTAGAAGACAGAGCAGGAAATACTGAGTGAAATTGAGAAAAGGTGTATACTAGAAGAAAGCCTGTGAGAGGAAGATCTTCTAGGCAACTGTGGGGAGTCAGAGGGCATGCGTTTGGGAAGTTTAGAGCCACTGTAGATAAAGCACAAGTACATGCCTGTAGGCGGTGATCTTGGTCTGACTCTGTTAATTACCTGCATTTTGGCTTTTGAACCTTTTGTATTAACATGTGTCATTATGCTGTTTTCTAATGAAATGTTGATGTGCTTTAGATAGAGCTATCAGAATCAGATTTTCTGTGCTTGAAAGACAGTGTTGGATGAGTTGTGCCTTTGTATTTCCATATTACTACTGCAGACTACCTTCTCCAAGACCGTAGACATCTCCAGAAAGGTGGAGACATTTGGTGACCTGCATCACTTTCCATTTACCCAGAACACAAAAAATAACAATGCTTTCACTTAATTTATAGGGGGTTGGTAGCTCTGTTTAGATGGGAAAGTTAATGTTTCTGTTTAGTCCAATTTATTCTTTTGATTCTCTTGCTTCTCATTGTGTGCTGCTTCTCCCTAGTTATGGCTGCAGGACATGTAGAGGAATTTGCATGCTTCACTGACTATGACAAAGAGCTGGTTTGTCACTGGAAGGTGCCTGCACAAATTAATTGCTCCAAAGAATTCCTACTCTTCTACAGGAGGTATTTTTATTCTGAGCAGTAAGTGTTTAATAAGACGTTACATTATCATTGTTGGAACTTCATATATCCTATAACCATTATGAACTTTGATTCTGTCCCTCTACCATGGGTGTCTGGGACAAAATGTAATACAGATTATTCTTCTTGCCAGGAGGAAAATGCATTGCTGCAATTATCAGCACACTCTGTTCAGTGATCTACTCTTCTGCAGACCTTTCTTCATTTCTTAGTACAAAGAAGTGATCAAGTCCCACTTATAGGAGTGGTAGGGCTCTCATAAGTTTACCCAACCTTAATTTCATGAGAAACTTTACCTCCTTCAGGAGAAATCTTACCTAATTTACCAGTTTGTAGCCTGTGTGACAGGTACTGTCCTCTGGAGCCCAGGTGATTCTTTCTGCATACAGTCTCTGTTCAAGCACAGACTGTTGTCCCTGTTGTGCAAAAGGGCCAGTCGTCACCTCATTCAAAGGAAGATACATCTGGGCTCTTCTGTTCCACTCCATCTGATTTCTCTATGCAGACATCCAAATAACCTTACTTCATATGCTGTAGTAAATCTGTCCCTATACTAGCAAGCTGTAAGTCCATTCCTTTTCAGAGGTTGAAGTGTGACACAGTGTGTTAATTTTTCCTCTTGGGATCAGTCCTTAGCCTTTCTGTCAAGTTTTTCATTTGTGCAATACAGAAGTCCAGAGGGCATTTGGGGAGGGTGGGTTGTTTGGGGGAGATCAGTTTTGATTTGAACTTGTTTGCGCTAAGCATTTATAGGAACTGAGCTTGTTTGTCTCAGTTTTGATTAGCTCTACACATTGGGAAGCTTGGTTTCACCTTTTCAAAAAATATGCCAGACTTTCTAAATATCACACAATTTTCTGCCTGTTTTTCAGAAATGTGTGTGTCCCTGAGAATGGAAAAGACGGTTTAAGGTGCACTTGCACAATATATCCAGGTCATTTTGTATCAGGCCTCACATACATTCTAGCTCTACAGTTCAATGGGACTGATATGTGGAATTACAGTGTTATACCAGCACTGGTTGGTAAGAAACTGTTTACTTTGTCACCAGAATATCTGGTTCCAGACTTTGCAATCCTAGCTAACTCCTCATTCATGTCACTGGAACAGTTTTCCCTTGTCAGAAGTAAAAAGTGCCATGCTGGCTTAAATGCAAAATCCATTTGTCTTAGAAAATTATTCTGGAGTAGATTCTTAAGGAAAGACTATAGTTAATGAGGCAAGAAGAGAGTGATTCTTCTTCTAGCTGTCCCCTCTCAACTGCCAGACAGCAGCAGTCTGGGAGCTTAGACATGTCTTTAGTGCATTTTATTTGTGGCTGTAAAATTTGAGGATGAAGAGGAATGTGCTACTTCCAGTTTCTAGAAAGACACTAGGCTATCCCTACTGAAATTTCTTCTATTCCTGTCTGTGTCATACTCTGATTTTTCATGCTGGTTGAATCACACCCCCGAACAGAGAATTTTACAGTAATTGCTGCTGGATTGTAACAACCAGTGATAAAAAGTTAATGACTCTGCTCTTTCACAGCACAGAGCATAGGTACAGTTTATGTCTCCCTATAGGCACCTTGTCTGTTTAGAACAGTGTGCTTGTTCATAACACTTGTCACCTTATACACTCAGAAAAATCATTCACATATCTTAGGTAGGCATTCATCTGCATTGATGAGCTGGTTCTTTTCAGAATGCTTGATTGTCGCTGCTGCTTATCAGCAGAATAAGCAGGAGCCTGCAACGGTTTGACACAGGTAGCCAGGACAGCCAGGCTGTCAAGTCAGAAGCTCTGTGCCTACCCCACAGCACAGCATGCTATTGTAAGGGCACAAGCAGGTTGTTCCCATCTTTCCAGACTGAAAGCTGTATCCAGTGCACCGAAAGGTTGAACTTGCATTTTGTTCAGCCAGCTTGAAGATTCAGTGCTTGTTAATGAATACCTTGCAGCTGCTCTCTTGGTCTTTATATCCTTGTGCTACAGCATAGTGAAAAGGGCTAAATGCATTGATTGCGATGAGACCTTGGTCTCTGGTGAATGTTTGTGTCTCTGCTTCGCTCCATTAGTGCTTTCCTATTGCCATGTTCTCCTTAATTGTATTTTTTTAACATACAGTTAAGCCAAGGGCCCCCATAAATCTTGCCATTGAGAAAGTTGAAAATGGTAATTTCAATCTGAGCTGGGAGGAGAGCTACTCTCCTGCATCCATGCTCTCTGGACAGCCGGTCATCTATGAAGTGAAATACTGGAGGAAGCAGCACCCAACAGAGGTAAGAGACAGCCAGTCTCTTCATTTTCTGTCTCTCTGGAGCTTTCAGATTTAAAAAGTCCTCTGAAAAGTCTTGAAACCATGTAATGAATAATGGTGTAAGGACCAGCAAGGGCAAGTCCCACAATGTTCCTGATCACACGCTTGCTACAGGTCATATTGCCCCAGGGTGGTTCAGCTAGGCTGTGAAGGATTGAAACTCTTCTGAGTGTCACCCCAAAATGGTCTGCTGCTCATGGGGGCAGAGGCTGAAAATACAATGCTTCTGTTCCCTGAACTTCATTTGCTCCTTAAACATCAGGAAGATGGAGGCCGTTCATGACTCCGTGGCACACCTGAGGCATCTCAGACATGCTTCCGAACAATCCAGCACTTCTTTTGGTAGGGGAAGAACGCTCATGGCAGCGTGGCACAAACACCACCCACTCATGACAACAAAATGCAGTATCACACGCAACAGATGAGATATACAGTCATTCATGTGCTTATTTGTGAAAGGTCACTGAAACACATAACACTAATGTTATTTAATTGTTGTAATTAACCCTTTGCCTCATACAAAAATCAGAGTGAATTTTCTCACTTTCTTTTCAGGCTTCTGTTAAAGCAATTAACTACCAGACAAAAAACTTTGAAATTACTGCAAGCTCCTTGATGAGAGGCTATGATTATGTTGCAAGTGTGAGGTGTAACTATACAGAGTACCCAGCATACTGGAGTGAATGGAGTGAAGAAGTTGAATTTCACTATGGTGAGTACTGTAACAAACAGCAGCTTGATAAAAAGTTGATACAGTTTTATAAACCATATCATATATACCCTGCTGATTTCCTTTCAGAGGAAAGTTATGGAATCATCATCTTCATCTTTTTGAACGTATTGTGGATATATCCTGTAAAGGCTTCCAAAGAGATTAAATGTAAAAAGGCAACTCCTGGGGAAACTAAGGAAGAGAAGACCAAGGGAATTTGGATTTTTTAGCCTTGTGAAAAATAGTCTGAAAGGGGATGTGTTTATTCTCTATAAATATTTCATGAAGTAGACACCAGGGAAGGAGAAGATATATTTAAACTAAAGAACAGCCTTGACATAAGAGCAAGTGGGTATAAATGACCAAGAGATATTTAAGCCGCAAATTAAGCAATACTTGAATAATTAGTCAGAGGGCTGAGGGTTTATAAAAAGATCTCTGAAGAGCAACAGAGAGGACAAGAAGCACAGCTACACTACAGTAAAGATGATAATGCCATTTTAGGGAGTGTGTGGCAGGTTTGTCCCTGAGAGCTGACAAATGGCCTCACAGTATATACTGGCACTCTCAGCTCCTAACACTCAAAGTAACTAACTGCAGTACCTGCAGCGATCTTTGAGGCATGCCAGACACCATCACCACTGGTAGCTGTGTAGGTTCTGTTTATCTGCTGGAGGCTTTATTTTACACCCTCTAAATTATCATTGTTTTTAAGGTGTAAGAGAAGAGCAATGAATTTGGTATTGCCAGTACTTGTATTTATGTGTGCATACTCATGTAAATGTATATGTTTATTTAACAGATTACCAAGTAACAGCTGAAGACATTCTGCAGATGGCTGTTCCCATATCCTGCATACTGATCATGGCAGTATCTGTAATCTGTTACTTCTGTTTTACCAAGTATGTATCATACTGTTCACAGGTTTTGTAGAGTAGCAGCTATCAGTATTGCTATTGTTTAGCTGAATGTGTAGTAGTACAGGAATCGAATGTTTTGGTTTTCCTCAGCACCTTTGTCTTGCTCTCCAGGAACAAACATTTTATAAACAGGAATCAGTTGTAGTCTGTCATTTTCTGAATAGACAATTGAATATTATCTATTAATCTTACTAGGATGGGCTTGTTACAGCATCCAAAACAGGCTGCAGTGATGGGCTTTGTCAGTTTTGGACCCCAGTCTTTGCTGGACTTCCAGTAATGACGGTTTAATATATGTATTTCTTTTTAAACTTTTTTTAGTGGTAGTATGAAAGTGGGATCCTATCTGTTTCACACATCATTTCAAACATGATTAGCAGAACATGTGACTGTGGTTGTACAGAGCAGCCACACACCAAACATATAAACATCTTTGTATTAGTTTAATGAAAAGCAGCACTTGGAGTTGCACATATCAAGCACTTCCTGTTGCTGCAATGCAGGTGTATAAGAGAGAGAAAAACAGAAGAGGGAAGCGTACACTGATGAAGCCAAAATGCCATTAAAAGCAAACAATTTTAATTCTTCCCTTGCAGAGTGAAGAAAGAATGGTGGGATCAAATCCCAAATCCAGCAAAGAGCCATTTGGTTGTAAAAAATGTCAAGGTAATTTAAAGGCTTTGCAAAAAATACCTTTTCCAGATCACCATATGTAGAATATGTAATAAGTGCTATTTTCTGGTTAGTGCAGGGGATACTAAATACAATTTACATGTGTCCTAAATATCACTTGTATCTTTTTTTTTTTTAGTTTTCAGTCTTGTGCTACATTGATGAAATTAAGTTCCCTTTCCATGACTTAAAGCAGAATCATATGGAAAACCAAATGTAAGTAAGATAAAGAAAAGAGAAGAAAAAAAAAAAAAAAAAACAAAAAAAAAACACAAAAAAAAAAAACCACCTCTGCTTTACAGCATAAAGTACTTTCCTATTACATAAACATTAACTGTCCTTTCCTTTTGTCATCCAAAAACAGAATTTGCAAGAACTGTTTGGCTCAAAGTTTATCAAGCCAAAACTTCAATGGAAAAGATAACATCAGAAATGTTGAGAAATCTTGCAGTTGCCACAGCAAGTCTGGAGAGTGGTTTCCAAAAGGCGGCAGTGCAGTTTTAACCCCTGAGACGATTCTGGTTGAAAAGTGTATAGAAATCTGTGAATGTTTAACAGACATTGAGCCTGAGAGCCATGAAGAGACTAGTGACCAGATCACCATGTTTGAACCTTGCGAGAGCAGCTTCACTGCTTTCAGAGAGCACACTGAACACAATGATGCACTAGCTAGCATGTTTATTGAGCTCCTGGCAGATGACACCAACGTGCAAGACAGTAAAGACCCAGGCATCATCACAGGTGAGAATAAAACCTTTGAGAAACTTGAGTCAGAAAATCCATCACAGAGAAATCCAGAAGAAAGCGCAGCCCAGAGCCAGCAGTCATGTGATATTTCTCATACAGTCTCCCTTTTCACCAAAGCCTCTCAAGATAACTACAATTGTAGTACAGCCAGCAAGAAGTCACAACAATCAGAAGAATCTTTTGAATCTGGCTATCGGAGCTCCAGCATAAATTCTGCTTCTGTGGATGCAAGAGATCTTCAGCATATGGTTCATCAAAGCATTTTTCCCTGCAGTTCTGAAAGTCAGCATGACTTACTGGTCCTGATTCAGGAATCTCCAAATAAAACATCCTTTGGGACCAAAAAAGGTGGAATAAGCAACCCTGCACACAAGAATTTTGATACCCTTGTGTCTCCATCCATGGGGCTGTGTAGCTCTGCCTATAAGAGCTTTGACACCCTCCTGTCTCCAGCCGTGGAGCCCTGTGGTTCTGCCTACAAGAGCTGTGACACCCTCGTGTCTCCAGCCGTGGAGCCCTGTGGTTCTGCCTACAAGAGCTGTGACACCCTCGTGTCTCCAGCCGTGGAGCCCTGTGGTTCTGCCTACAAGAGCTGTGACACCCTCGTGTCTCCAGCCGTGGAGCCCTGTGGTTCTGCCTACAAGAGCTGTGACACCCTCGTGTCTCCAGCCGTGGAGCCCTGTGGTTCTGCCTACAAGAGCTGTGACACCCTCGTGTCTCCAGCTGTGGAGCCCTGTGGTTCTGCCTACAAGAGCTGTGACACCCTCGTGTCTCCAGCTGTGGAGCCCTGTGGTTCTGCCTACAAGAGCTGTGACACCCTCGTGTCTCCAGCCGTGGAGCCCTGTGGTTCTGCCTACAAGAGCTTTGATATTCTTGTGTCTGCATGCAAGGAACCAAGTAGCTCTGTGTATAAGAGCTTTGATACTTTTATGTCTCAGTCTACGACTAACAGTAGCTTGACTCTGTGTTTTGAAAATGTGTGTTCCTCGCCACCTTTGACACGGTTTTCAGAGACACTAGAACTTAGCTCCAGAGATCAAATTTATCAACCCCCTAGCAATCAGACATGTTATGCCAAGTACAGATCTTGCACTGAGCTTGATTTTCAAAACACCTGTTCAGAACATACTGATTTTCCATCTTTCTCCACACATGTGAATGACAGTACTTCAGCTTTCCTACCAGAGCAAGAAATATATAAGCAGGTAACATATCAAAATGTTCAAAAGAAAGCCCATATAGTTTCCTGCCCCATTGGACCTCAACCATCTGGTTATCAACCTTTTGATAATGCAGTTAAATGCAATGGTACATACTGTGGCAATGACAGTGAGGTTATCTCTAGGTCATTATATGAACCCTTCATTTGTCTTTTGTACAAGAACCTGAGAGAAACACCTCCAGATACCATAATCTCTGAACCTGACCAGAGGACAGATGACCACATATGTTTGATTGTACAGGGTTTTGACTGCAGTGTTGTCCCAGCTTTAGCCCCTAGTGAGAATGTCTCACAGACCAGTGATGGCAGGCTTTGGATCATCAACTCTAATGAGCTGCCTAATGATAGAAAATATGACAATACCAGCAGAGATGAACAGCTGTTGCAGTTGTTAAAGCTGAACTGTCAAGATTTTAACAGCAGAGAAAGAACTATAAAGTGGACAAAACCTAACAGCTTTAACTATACTGGTAAAGGAATGCAAGAGAGCAGCAATAGCAGACTAAATACTGACTTTCATTGCCACATGCACAACTACTTGAGGAAACTTGGAAATGCAGGAGAAAATAAAGAGGTGATAAAGCATGTGGTAGGCAGGAGGAGGTGTGACTCAGCAGCTAGTTTACCAGAAGCATCACTGGATGTCATTGGGCTAAACTTGAAAAGAAAACCTGCAGAGCCTGTGGAGCTCCTGGTCTCGGGCAAGGTGTCACCTCCTCTTTTTCTGGATAACTCCTGTCCTGATTCTCACGCTATTCAGAGTGAGGGTTCCAGACTGGCACCTGCAGTTAAAAAAAGTCCAGTGGAACTACTGAGGGAAAACAACAGGAAGAATGAGAAAAAAATTAAACTTGTACAAGCCCTTGCCCAGGAGAACAACTGCTACATGAAGGTAGCCTAGGCTCACCTGTTAAGACTGAATCAAGCCAGTCTTTGGAAATAAACTGTATGGAAAATTGAAAAATGTTGCTTGTTCTTCTGGTCTTGCCTGAAGCGAGGCCTGTGACAGTTCAGACATGGATTCAGTGGGTTGTAACACTTGTGCCTGCTGCAGGGCTGGCAACCAGTATGTGATGCATGCCCCTGGGGGGACAGTAGGGCTTAGCACCTAATATTTGCAGCTACAGCTCTATCAGGGGCGAAGCCAGAGCTAAAGTTTCTTTGGCCATGATTGTTCTCTAAAAGTGAGCAGCAGCTGCATAAAGTAGGAGTTCTTAGTTCAGCTCCTGTGGTTATTGCCCTGGCCTTGTATGTTGCTTGGGAAGCACACAAAGGTGATATGGAAGGTGCTGATGCACCTGGAAGTGGGATGTAGGTGCAGGTCAAATGGGAAGTGACTGACTTGCACTGACAGAATCACACAGCTTTCATAATTTATATACTGGGGAGGAGGGAGGTACTGTGTGCTTAGCCCCAGCATGGGGTATATGTTTCTACACTTGCTCAATCAAGACCTGAAATAAAGATTATTGTCATTTGGGATTAAGCAATGCTATTATTGATGATTAGTTTCCTATTCTGTGGAAGCAACCAGAGTTATTTTACACTTTTACAGCTGTAAATTGAATCAGACATTTCTAAGCAGTGTTTTCCCCGGAAGTTAATCCATTTTATGGTCAGACTTCCTAAACTGATGGAGAATTTATTCAGCTTCTTGTCCAGTCAGAATGGGAATTATGCATGTAGCTTTAAGGCAGCGTATACTTTTTGTTGGATAATTGTTCCAAAAGTTTTACTCACAACTCTGACTTTTTCTAGGGCATTATCATGTATTTTGGTATAGTACATTCCACCCTAGTGTGCTGTCAGTGGCACAAAATAGTTAAGAACCATTAAGTAATTCATATGTATTAAAATATACGTGTATTCTAATTGTTTAGAAACCTATTTGTGTAGCCATTCATAAGAAAGGAAACCATAATGCTAAGCACAGAAACTGGTTTAATGTGTTTTGTAAGTAAGATTTTTGTCCTGCAGATCTCTCTTCAAAGTTCAGGTTGGCCAAGTAGTAGAAGTATCTATGCATCAGTTTTGCAGCAGCAAAAAGTGGTATGTAAGCCCTGGAAGGAGAGTCACAGTGAGGTGTCTGTATTTAGATGTGATAGTTAATATTTGTATAGGCACTGGTTTGTAGCTCACTTTTACTAAGGTGGTTATTAGTGAAAGATCTTGCTGCTTGTAGCTAAGTTGTCGATGAACATGTTATTTGTTTTTATTGAAAATACCAGGCTGAATTTCATTTTCACACAGGTGAGGTTTAATTCTATCAGAAATACTCTTTCTTTGTGTGAGGGCAGTCGCTGCTGTAGTTAACATCAGCACAAATTCTGTGAAGTGGGAGGGCTGTGGGGCAGGCAGATGAAGAGGCTTTCCAGGACCCATCAGCCAAACCCACACTGAAATGGTGAAACAGGAAGATGCAGAGATGCCATGGTCTGCCTCGTGAGTAAGCTGACTCACTTCCCTAAATCCAAGCAAAGTCAAGTTTAAGCAAAATCCCACAGCTAGTTATTGCAGCTACCCAGAACAGGTTATCCAGTGTTTACTGTAGTATCACAGGGTTGATAAGGGAGGCACAGGGACACCAGTGGTGCTTTCTTCCCCTTCTGCGCATTCCCTTGTGCTCCTTGTGAAATCCTCCTGGAAGGCTTGCAATTGACTGGAGCAGCCAGGAGAGGTCTGCTCAGCCCAGAATTGGAAAGGTGTTTGCTGCAGCACTTGTCTGGTTAGACCCAGCTTCATTCTGCCTTTCCCTGGCTTTCTCTTCTACATGGCTGTGACCTCCTGTCTGTTCATTTCCATTGAATGACTTTCTGTGCGTGCCTATTCTTCCCCTTCTCTCCCGTCAGTATTTCTCTGGTGAAATCAAACTCTAACTCTTCGAGAAGGGGGAGCCCTATTCTTATAACCCAAATTGGTGATAAACACCAGGGGTGGCTGGCCAGTTCACGCCCTCTCCTGTGATTGGCACCGTGCATCACTGCAGTGGGAGCTAAGTTCGTGTTTTGTCCCCCAGGGCCTCTGCTTTGGCCATCCAGAGCTATTCCCAGGCTACGCAAATGCAGGTAGGCTTCAAATGACAGGTTTCTGGCCTGAGATGATCTGCCCAGAACGTGTGGGAGTTCTGACTTTGGGCTGGCTTCCAGGACTGCTGGTGAGGTGTACGGGCCTGAGCCACACCCCCGGGGTACCAGCCTGTGCTTGCAAAGGCAGCTTACCCTCCTGAGAGGAACTTAATTTCTGAAGGACCCCCCCCAAGCATGTCCTTTTTGGCTAGTGGAGGGCTCCTACTAGGATGGAGAATTGCTGTTCTTATTAAGTGTATTTTAAGTGTTTTTCAGTTTGTTTTGTAATACTGCAGTGCAAGTGGAGACTTGTGCTAAATTTTAGCCTAGTTATAATGCCATTTATTATGCACTCACAATTACTCCACCTCCACATTTTTCTCACCTGGCTGCCTACCATGTATTAGCAACCTGACTCACCATGAGTGAAATGGGTTCCTGAGAAAAGCATGTGTGTTCCCAGTTCAGAATAGGCTAGTTCTGATATACTGCCTTTCCTTTGCAGAGAATGCCACAGCCTTGCCTTTTTTTTCTTTCTCCCTGAACAGTGTTAGGTCCTTGGAAATATGCACCTGTATGGAACAGCTGTTGGCAAATTCCTATCAATCACAAGGTTTGTCAACGCCTGTGAAAAACTAACAATACCACTAAATGAGGGTGAGACTAGTATGAAGCAGGGGGTTGAGGATGTAGGGACACGTTAATTTAGGGTTAAGGAGGGGTCAGCTTTTTAAATAATTTCTCTCTGCATCTTGCTTTGAGACCCTGCGTTGTTCAGGCAGGGTGCAAGGAAGCCCAAGTGCTTGTCCATCATGAGATACAAACTTTATCTAAGAAAACAAATTATTTTAGGTGTTGCGTTCTAGCAGTGACATGGCCAAAGGAACAAAGTGTGAAAGAATCGAAAGAGTGGGTTGTGACTTTCAAAACCCTGCTCCCTAATGTTTACCCCTGACTGTGGCATTAGGTGACAAAACTTAGTGAATAGAGACTGAAAGGACAGTTTGTTTTCTCATAGCCTTGTCTTTTTCTGTAGAAACCTCCTTAGGGAGCATGATTTGTGCAGTTTGTATTCTAGCTCTGACAGAGGTACTTTCAAAGGGGGTAATTTTGCATACAGTTGTTTTCACAAAGAATAGGTTTTTTTGACTAATTTTCAGGGAAACTGTGCCCGTGCAGTGCTCAGGCGTGTGCACACGTGTGTGTGTGCACACACACAGATCATTTCCCCCTTTCTGCAGATTGCTGAGTAGTACAAGTTTTGCCCCAGGCTCCCACATGGTAATGTATCATGATCACACATTACCTGGAATTTTAATTTTTTTCGCCACGCTGCTATGACTGAGGCAGTCATGTCGTGCTGTCAGCTTTTCATCAGGTGTTGCAGCCACAGCACACAGCCCTCAAGGCCCCTCTGACTAAACTGTGGTGATGAGGTCAGAAGCCAAGCAACAGCTCACCATGAACTTGCTGACAATCAGAGCAATGAAACCAATGACCTGGTCTGGTTTTCAGATGCAGGACTATCATCTCTCAAAGCAGATTTCTCCACTGCAAAGATAAAAAACAGCCATGTAAGGAAGAGGGCACTAACACACTTAAACATACCTCTGTGCGTTTCCCCATAGTACCTAATAACAGCCAGCAGCAGCACAGCTGCTTTGCTAAGTCCTGACTATTCTCATTCCTTTGACAAGCTGAGAAAGCAATGCTGAGAGGAACTTCACATCTCTGCTGGCCAAAGGTGCTTTGCTCGGTCCCTTGTGCTGCCCTGCTTCCATCCTGTCCCTTCTGTGGCTTTCTACAACATGGAAATTTCCACACAGCCTTCTCCTACCCCTCCAGCAAGACTGCAAGATGAAGGAGAAGAAAAACTGGCTGCAGCTTTAAATGAACAGAGTGGGGAAGTGTCTGCTGCGGTACATTTAGCTGCATAGGGGGAGGAGCAGCTGTTTTCTTCTTGTTTTGCTCCTAGCCAGAATACTTCCTATAAAACTCTGACCATCTGTGCAGGAGACCTAAAATTCTGTATTCTGAATGCAGAGAGGCAATTATAAGGGCAAGAGTTGGTATAGTACTAGTCTGTGCTCCACTGTATAAAAGCAGGGCATTCACAGGAGTGTGGTGTTTGTCCTCTGCTTAAAGGTTACTGAGTTGGTGACTAACATATCACTGGGACTTTCCTACTTGCTGCTGTTTCCCCAACTCTTAGACATGGGGATATTTGCCATAAACTGAAGAGTTTGAGGTTGGCTGCTTCTCCCCAGCTCAGCCACTGCTGGTTTCACTTGCAGTGAGTCATCCATGCAGAAACAAGAGTTATAACAGGGTGAGAAAGCGCCCGACTGCCTTCTGGGGGTAGATTTTCCATGCCTGGCTCAGGGTTGTAACCAATCCATGGTTCTTGTCTTGCTCTAGAGTTTCTGTGAGAACCAGGTCTGCACTGGCCATGGCTGTCCCTGAAGTTAGTGCTCTTGGCCCTTGGTGAGTGGCCAACAGAGGTCTTGAGGAGCTGGTTCTGGCAGGCTCATGCTGTGCTACGTTCACTAACCAGTGCATGTGTCTCACAGGCTGTGGGCTTGAAGGTTTTGCAGGGCAGGCAGTTCATTGCTGGGTATCTGCTCCCCCACTGCCCAGCTCAGGCACTGCAGAAGCACACAGTATGCTCCTCTGCAACACGAGGGATGCAACAGAACCATCAAGTGCCTTGTTTCCATCACAAGGGCAGGAATTAAGACGCATAGTTTAGCACACGCTACCTATTCCATGGCCTCATCCTGAGCTGTGCTGGGCCCCTGTGACAGACACTGTCGTCCAGAAGCATCAGGGATTCTTCCCACTTCTGGTCAGGCCACCTTTGCTGTTCTTACGACTTGTCATAAAAATCTCCAGCTGTACTCCCTAGTGTGAAGGACCAACACATTCAACTGCTGTCCATATTGTCTCAGTTTTGCATGTTATCTGCCATTGCTTTAGCTTCTTGCAGCTCCTAGCACATCACTTTCCAATTCCTGCACATGCACAGTGTCAGGGTAAGGAGTGTGGAAACTACTTTATGCAGAGCTGGTCACAGAACAGCAACCAGGAGATCCAAGCAGCTTCCTTGTTTGAGCAAGAACCTCACACCACAACCAAAGCCACCGTGGAGCATGGAATCCCCCAGTCCCTACGTTTTGTAGGAACAACCTTCAGACTCCTTCTCTTGTGAGCACTGTAAATGTTTACCAGTGCTGATTTAGATGCAGATATGCTGATGTGACACAATTTCTCCAGTTCCAGTGCTCTAGTGGAGCCAATAACCCCATGTTTTGGCCTTTTTAACCTGAGACAAAACAAGCTCTTGCCTTCTGTCACCTTACAATTAACTCCCACCAGCATCAGAGTAAAGCGATAGCTTCACAAAACTTGGACTGCCCCAAAAAAGTCCTACAAAGCCTTTTGGCTTCTCTATGCAGAATGTATTCTGAATTTTTAGAAACACTGGTTTCTTTGGAGCAACCTGTTTCTGTGAAAATTCTGTTTATATCCAACATTGTTAATATGCCCCAACATATTGCAAGGTGGTTCTCTAACGCTGCCTGTTTGTCCATCCTGCACCCCCATCCTGCCTTTCCTCTTAAAGAGACAGTACATCCCTGCCAGTGACACGAGAAGCCACTAACTGTGTTAGGACTGTACATTCTATGAGTCTGGGATGGAGCCAGCAATGCTGCTGGAGTCCGTGGTCTGCCGTGCAATCATCTCCTGCAGCTCACTGCTTGCCACGTGGAGGCAGCATGCAGTGCGAGCCATCAGCTTTTGATTTGAAAGTGCTTCCACAGTCAGAGGTTGAAAATAACTAGGGTGTTTTTCACATCATTAGAGATGCCAGAAGCTGTCCAAGCACAGTCGATTGCTGTAACCAGCCCCAGGTGTGAGAGGCCTGCTGTAAAAGCTTGTGGCCAGGCAGCACAGGTGGAACATGCTGATTTTTGACATCTGTGGTAAAACAAAGATCCAAGAGGCTCAGGTGAGGTTCTTGCCATAAATAGCTGTATGTCAGCAGCGGAGCTCTGGTCTGTGGTGTATCCCTGGGATTAGAGACCTGGGGACAATTTGATGGATGTTGGCTCTCAACGGGTCAGTTTCTGCTAACCTGTGTCAAAGGAGCAGGGAGTTCTGTCAGCACTGCTGACTCAGGTGAGTGCTGTGGGAATGTATGATGGACTTGCTGACCTTGTGCAGAATTGGCACTCTTTAGAAGTACAAGCACAGAAGGTGTGAGCTGGGGCCAGTCTGAGAACAGCTATGATCGGGGAAGGTGGAGGGGATGGGATGCATCAGCTGAATAGACAAGAAAAGGCTGATGCTTAGTTTGTGAAGCTGCATGAACCCAGCGGTGGGGCAGGGCTATGACAAATATATTGAGGGAGAGTACCGTCTGTGGGCTATCTAAAGGGGTCTAGGCTCTCAGAGGAGGGTTGTGTGGAGGCTGTCTTGGGGACAGCATGCTTTCCTGTGGGCTGAGTGTATACAGTGTAGTGAGGCATCTGGGGAGGTGCTCTGGGCATGTTTTGCATGGTGCAGATAAGGGTGGTGGGTTTGAGCCTGAGCAGAGTTGTAGGTTTCTGTTCCAGCTGGTCAGGGTGAGTTCACAGGCATAGTCATTCCTGTTTCTGTTTATCAGCATGTGTCTGGTGATTTCCTAAGAGAAGATACAAGCCTCTGTGTGAGCAAGACGTACATAGCCAGAGCTCTGTGAAGGTAAGACCTTTTCCTCTGGTAGGATCCAGAGTGATGTCCTCCTACTACAAATTTCATGCCAGATGGGTTCAGACTTGATGTATATTGGGGAAAACAGGAGGCTGAGCCCAGTGTTGGTGACTACAAAGATACAACTGGTAAAGGCAAAAGGGAGGCAGGAGGGCAGGGTGCTTGGGTTGCTGTAGGCGGCACTCACGGTTCCCCAGACCAAAAGCAATGCACTCCTTCCTCCTCTGTGCAGCATCCTGTGTCAGCTCACAGGCTGCCAGCTGGGGGGCTTTGTTGTTTTTCAACCTGCTGCTTTGCTGACTAACACCTCTGCTTTTTGCCTGGCTCATTCATATTTTACCCCATTTCCTGAGCTTTGAGGTGGTTTATTGCTTTCCCTTCTAGTAGAAAACTGTTACTCATGTCTCAGCTGTTCTCCTGCCATTTTTTTACTCATTACTTATCATAATGTATGATTATTTTCTTCCTAAATGTCATCAGCTAGTAAAGTTGGCTTTGACCCTAGAGTTATACCAGACCTGTATCTTTGATGATGCTGAGGATATGGTTTAAATTCCATTGTGATAGGAAGAAAATACAGAGGTAGTACTGTTCGTGTGGGGTTTTTTTCCTCACATCATGAACTTGATAACTGCAAGTGTCACTAGTTCTCCCTTCTAGAGAAAGGAATTGTCAGTTCTGATTGTTATTTCCTCTGTATGTATGTATTCTTGCTCATAAATACATACAGATGTTGACCTTCCAGTCATGGCAAAATTCTTTTGGGTCATCAATAACTTCTTGGTGAATATTGCCACTGCAGGCTGGGCTGAGCTTACAGCTGGATAAAAGTAGTTGCCTCTCATATTGAATCTACATAAGTCTGTGGCAATTGAACTACTCCAGGTGTCCAAGTGCTTTACCTTGGGGGCTGGATTCAGCTGCCCTGAAATGCCATGGAACCTCAAGTATAGAGGAGTCAGTGTCCCCAGAGTAGCTCTAGAGCTGCGTGCTCTCGGAGATGGTCACTGCACACGGAGCCCACTGTTTTGCTTTGTCCCATGTAGGAGGTATGTCTATGTACTAGATTCCAGGTGGCAACATGTATCAGGGCTCCTAGAGATCCTGCATATGTGCCCTACATCATGGCCCTTCCCGGACTGGATATGGTGGATACAGTCCCTCTCAGCTGCTGAGAGAGATCTGGTGGGTCACACTGTGCTGGGCTTCCCAGGACCGAAGAGCTAGGTGTATGTTAAGCATTTGCTCTGCAGGAGCAAGTCTACTTGTTGCTCTTCACATTGCAGTACTTGCAGTTTCATATGTGCACATGCACATATGTATAGGCACAGTGCTAGATGACTGAAGAGAATCAATCATTAAGTTTCAACACATCTGTGCATGATGAGCTATTCCAGACTTCTGACAGGACCTTAATACTTCTTTTGGCTTTATGCTTCACCAGCAGTGAGCACTACAGAAAGGAGACTGTACACATCTAAATTCTGGCTTTCAGTGAAGGATTGGCTATCTTAAAAAGAAATTCCAACTGCCACTGCTGCCTTCTCCTAAGGCTTATTACCTACCTTCAGTCTTACCTGTCTTTCCTTGTTTCTAATTAGTAAACACATCCATGCCCTTGACTGACCCTGGGGAAAACAGATGTTTTGGACCATTCAGGCCAGGGCAGGTGGCTCTTGACCATGCTTGCCAGGTAGCCGCTGGTAACCGGGCTGGCCCATGTGGTGGTTGTGCACTGTTATGCATGTGGAAGATCCTGTTACTCGGCCCAACAGCTGTTCCTCATTGTGTTCGGAGCAGAGCCTCTGTAAGGAAGACCAGCTCTTCCCTCTGCACACTTTGTGGATCACTTACAGTCATGGTGTCGGGCCCAAGCTTCTTGCAAAGGCTTGTCTCAGCTGATGCTTCCTATGTAGTTGTGGAGATTGTCGCTGCTGGGTGCAGTGTGGGATAGCACAAGGTCAAGTAGGCTGAGCAGCTAAGCTGGACACTTCCCAGGTGGCTAGTAACAGCTTTCTCTTGTGAGGGTGTCAGACCAGTGGTGCAGCATTTGCTCCACAGTTACACACAACTCTCCAAGGTGTGCTAGCACTATTATTTGTGCAGAGGAATAAGGGAAGAAGCAGCATGTGTGATCAGTCCAAAGAGTAATAGTCTGGCAGGCAAAAGCCAGACTACTTTTAAAACATGTGATAATATGCATTTGATATTGCAGAGTTAATTTTTAAAACCAGAATACTGGTGGTACCCAAGACCAACTACTTTACAAATTTAAACATATTGTACCTAAATGCTTTTCTCAAACAACTCATTAAAAAAGAAAAATCACTTGTGCTATTTTCTGTATGACTGCTTAGGCTGCAATTATTCTGTATTATTATCTTTTTGTTGTACATTAACTGAGTCCCATGTTAGCTTTTCTGATAGTTTTGGTATAGACCTTCTGGCCTGCTTTATTGCCCAGAATACCCTACTTCCCTTTATAAAAACTCTGGCATGTTAACACTCTTATAATCTCATGGGAACATTCCCTGGCATACCAACACCTCACCTTGTTCCTGCCTATGTATCAGCATAGCAACCAAAGCTGTTCTCTTTTGCTCTGTTTCCCTATGGCTGTGTATTCTTTGCTCCAGACTGCGATCAGCAACCTTTTAAGTCTGGATTTCTCCTTTTCAAACAGATATTACGTATGCTGGAAGCAGTAAGCTTCTTATTTTTCAAATATCAGTACACGAGAGAGACTACTACTGAATATGGAGCTGGGACCTTCTGTCTCGACCATCTTCTGACAATCTCATGCCCTTTTTGGTTTTATGCCCTCTGTGATTGCTGCGTCCTTGCCTACATGAGGGATGGGATTTATTTTGTTCTTTAACTACTATAAAAATGTACTGCACTTAGACAAGCCGTGACTCTCCCATATCGGTAATTTCCCTTATAGCTATCTGAGGAGCCCTGAGGTCTGGGTAAGAGCTGGCCCCTACTGCCTGTGCATCTGCTGTCCCAGGCTGCCTGGCTGGGTTGTGCTGTGCTATGCCAAGTCTTTGCATCTCCTCTGGCTGTGCAGTGGGTGCCTCAGGGGCATTGGGCTCCAGCTCAGCAGATCTCAGGCTGAACAAGAGTCTGCTCACCCTGTACCCAGCTGTTTTGTGCCTATTTCACTGCTGTAGTCTCTCTGGGTTATTCCTGCTCCTTTACCCTCCTATCACCACACTACGCCGTGTGTGCCAAGTCCCCTGCTGCTCTTCTCCCTCTTGTCCAAGGACACAAGGAGCGTGCGCGGGGCTCCTTGCAGACCCTTTTAAGGTACATGAAGGTGGGCTGACCGACACTCCCTTAGTGTCAGCCTTGCAATCTGCAGAACCCTAGCCAAGACACAAGTTGCAGGCATGAGATCAGGGTAGGGGTGAGCCCCCTCCACCTGTGCGGGAGCCAGACTGTCTGTCATCTGAGGATTGGTGCTGTTGCCCTGGTCCCAGGGGCCATTCTGGGGATAAGTGGAAGCAGAGCGCAGAGGTACTTGGCTGTCTCCAATGTGGTACACAGTGTACTATATAGTTAGGCTTAACAATTTAATGCCTTGATGCTGATACCTCCCTATTGCAAGACTAACTCCACCAGCCCCACTATGACCTTTTAAATCTGAGGCTTGTGAGTTTTTATCTGCTCTCCCACCTCTTTCTCACATAAGAGAGCAGAGCAATACAGTAATAAATGTTGTGTGGGTGTTTGGACCCGAATTCATTGCCTCCTCTGTTCACCACATCCTTCTATCTGCACAGTAATACTGATACAGTGGTGACGTCAGCCACCATTTATCACCGTGTATTCCAATACACTACAGCTCTTGGCTGTGCACAAGTAGGTTTTATATTTACTCAGTGCTGAGATCCACCTGCTTTCCAGCTAGTGCACATGCAGTGTCTGCAGTCACAGTGATGATTTAGCCAGTCCAGCCATGGAAGTATTGGATGCCTGAAATGGACAGCTGAAAGGATGGGGCAAGGTAATGTCGATGTTGCCACCAACTTTCCCTGCTGCCAGTTTATTGCTGCTTGATATCTGTGACTTCACTATAAATCTTTCTTATAGTTGATGTGACCCTTTTGCCCCTCCTGTCATTGCAGTTGACCTCTACTGGACAGCTAGAGAATCCTTCTGTTTTCCTGTTGCTTTAGCTTTGTGATTACATGGCAGTGTATATTGATAATGATTTTTTTTCAAGAAGCAGCTTGGTTTTGCATATAACTAGTAGACTGAGAGACTTCCATTCTTTTTTTGTTTGGATGTAGTTATAACATTTATTTTCTCATGGTTGGAAATACCAGATTTTTTTTTTTATTTTTTTTCAATTTTACTTAAACTGAGCTCTTAATTAGGCTTTGTTGTTGGGTTGTTTTGTTTTGATTTTTTTTTTTTTTTTTTTTTTTTTTTTTTTTTTTGTGGAAGTTTAAGTGCATACATTTCCTGGAGACACTTCAAACTCTAAGCTTAGACTGAATCCATCTTTGGCAGCTTATAACACCATATTTCCAGATCCTTAAGAAAAATAATCTTCATAAATGTCTGTGCCTGTATTGGACCTATTTTCTATTCTCTGGTATACTAAAAGCTTGTAGCATCATTTACATGTACACATCTATATGAATGGCTAATCAACTTTATAACTGTGTTCTCACACACTGTTCCCTAGGATACTACATAGTTTGCAGCAGTGGTGCTAAGCAGCTCTACATTGCTTGACATTTTACAAGAATTAAGTAACTGTTTCAACGGTGCATGAAGCTGTCTGAGTGTCCATTTCACAGACAGAGAAATTAAAAGGAGTTGGTAGAAAGGTCTTTTCTAATGCCAGACAGGGAATAAGGTCCTGCCTCTGCTCATTGCCCATGCTGTTCTTCCCTCCAAGTGGACAATCACCAGCAGGGTGCTGACAGATGGAAACAAATGGGAAGAATGTAACAAATAGAGGGATGTAGGAAAGGTGGAGGTCTTAATTATAGACTGGGATTGAGGCTTGCAGAGGGCCTGACTGGAGGAAACTTCAGAACAGGGCTTGCTATACATCTCTAGGAAGCCCTGGGGTTTTCCAACCATCAAAGACTGCAGAGGCACTGCTGCAGAGATGAATCTTTCCCAGCTCTTCTGCACATGCATCCATGTCTCGTCATAACAACCTGGAGCACAGCCAGGAGGTCAGACACACATAGCATTGACACTTTCTACGGTGCTCTCAGAGATAGCAGTCCTTCCCCACAACACTGAGGTAGGAGAACTGTGTAAGAAGTGAAGGAGATAGGTATTGGGCTAATCTGTGGGCACTGGCAAGGTTAAGAGTTGGGACAGCGGTGTCCCAAGTGAGGAAGTATTGTCTCCTTGATTCACCAGTGTTAGCAGATCCTACTGCTTTTCTGTCTTATTTTTGCCACTGTGCTCTTACTCAGGAAGCTTCCTTCTAGATTACAACCTTATATGTTAACCTCTCTCCAGTGTGTAATGGCAGCCCCTGATATATCCATAAGACATCTTCCCAATGAGCTACTTGGGCTTGTTGCTTTGACTTTTTCCTGTTCAGTCTTTTCTGTCCCATTGGATTGATGGTACTATTCACTGAGCAGAGGAAGAAAAATTGGGAAGGCACTTTGAAGAAACCACAGTCCAGTAGCTAAAAGCAGCAAAGACTTGCCTTGTACTGCTCTGTCCATTTAAGCAGGGATGGGGGTAAAATGAGGGAGCTACAGAAATATCAGAACATAAAACACCGGGGGCACTACCAGTTGGATTCTGAAACAAGCAGTTGGTCTGCGGAAGTCTGAGGGCCCAAACCTTCCTCCTGCTGAAGAAGTGGCAGCAAAATTCCTTTCTTGGCCTTACAGGATGGCTGAGACTGGAGTGTGACAGTCATAAAGCAAAGTGATGCTGAGAGGGGCTTCTGCAGCAGGGCACAGTACTAGATGACACTGGTTTGTCCCACAGTCCAGAGCATGTGCTGGGTTAGAGTCAGCATGAAGGCTTGAGGGAGAACAGCAGCAGCACTGGGGACTCTTCTCTTGGGGTGGGAATGGGCCTGTTTGGGCAAGTTATTGGCATGCTAAGATGGGGGATCCCTGAATATTTGGACCCCGGCAACAATAGGTTCTACGTATTTTGCAGGGAGAAGAATGATTTTAAAAGGCAGTGGACGTATCATGTCTCTACAGATAGTGGCCTCTAGGATCCAGTGGCTGGTTCATTTGGCACAGCTCTTCTATTAAACATGCTGCAAGGAACAGGGTCTTCAGTGCTAGGAAGTTGCAAGCAGACTCTTCATCAGGAGACTGCCCATCTTGAGGGCATCTGTTTTCATGGTGCACCCAGTCTTAGCATGAAGTCAGGTGGGTAGGTTTCAGATGGCAGGATAACAGGGTGCCTTCCTCAAAGGAATAAGAATTAGGAGAAGAGCAGTGGAAAGATGAGTGGGAACACAAGGTGGGGTTAGACAGTGGGCTGTGTCTTAGTAATCAGGGACTGCACCACCAGAAGTAGTGGTAATAACAATAGTTATTATACAGGGAAAACTCAGAGAACTGTGACTAGAGGGGTCAAGAAGAGGTGTTTCATCAAGGAAATGTATGATACTGAAAGAAGGGCTAGAGTGTGAGGAAAGAGTTTCTGGCCTGCCGCTCACAGCAAGTGAGGGAGACTAGCGGGGTACCTGGGGCTCCTTGCTGAGCTGGAGCAGATGCTTCGTATGCAGGATATGTCTGGCAGGAAAGGAGGGGCAGCAGCAGCATGGCTGCTCCCACCGCAGGGCTGAGGTGCTGCAGCCATGAGGTGTTTGTGGCACCTCCTGAGTGAGCCTTGCTGATCTCATCTGGACACTGTGGTGCCTTGAGAGCAAGTATCTGAGTTCACGTGGGGCTGCAGGGGCTTTTTGGTGGCTGCTAAAATTATTTTGCTTTCATTATTTGAGTAAACCTGGGAAATTTTTCAACACCACAAATGTTCCCCAAGTGGGAGAGGCCTCAGTGGCATTCTCTCTGCTGAGTGACTGTCTCAGGGTTGGCTGATGGTGGGGAGGAGGCACAGGCTTCCCAGGGCCTGGGTCCTGCACCTGGGTTGGGGCAGCCCCCAGTATCAATACAGGCTGGGGGATGAAGGGATTGAGAGCAGCCCTGTTGAGAAGGACTTGGGGGTACTGGTGGATGAAAAGCTGGACAATGAGCTGACAATGTGCACTCGTAGCCCAGAAAGCCAAACATATCCTGGGACACATCAAGACAAGTGTGTCCAGCAGGTCAAGGGAGGGGATTCTCCCCTCTACTCTGTTCTGGTGAGACCCCACCTGCAGTGCTGGGTCCAGCTCTGGAGCTCTCGGTACAGGAAAGACATGGAGCTGTTGGAGCAGGCCCAGAGGAGGCCACAAAAATGATCAGAGGGATGGAAGACCTCTCCCATGAGGACAGACTGAAAGAATCAGGGTTGTTCAGCCTGGAGAACGGGTCTCTGGGGAGACCTTGTTGTGGCCTTTCAATACTTAAAGGGGGATTATAAGAAAGATGGGGACAGAATGGGTAGGGCCTGTTGTGGTAGGACTGGGGGCAATGGTTTTAAACTAAAAGAATATAGATTCAGATAAGATATAAGGAAGAAATTTTTAATGATGAGGGTGGTGAAACACTGGAACAGGTTGTGCAGAGAGGTGGTAGATGACCCATCCCTGGAGGTTGGGTGGGACTCTGAGCAACTTGATCTAGTTGAAGATGTCCCTGCCTGTGGCAGGGTGGTTGGACTAGGTGTCCTTTTAAAGGTACCTTCCAACCCAAATGATCCTATGATTCTATGACCCACACCAGGCCCTGCCAGGAGCTACAGGTATCTTCTGGTGGCTGCAGCTTGCTGCCCAGTCTTCACCCATATTACTTTCACAGGTGCCTCTCTGCAATTTTTGCAGAGCTCTGGGGCTCTGCAGAGACAGTGCTGTGTGTCCAGTCACCAACAATGTTGCTGCTCTGTGGCATGATGTGTGGGCTGTCCCTGCTTTCTCTGCATCCTTGCAACTTGCTACCAAGAGAAGTATGTTCAAAAATAATAGAGGTTGCTTCTCAAAAGTCTTGTCCGCAGGCAGCCTAGCCCATTTTAGAATAGCTTGAGAAAACAACGCTGAAATCTGTACTAGGTATCAACGGCCAGTGCTCTGCAAGGAGCTCATTTTAAGTCTTTCTGTGGACATCTGTGCGTTTCTGTAAATGTTAAATGCTGCAAAAACACAGCCTTAATGTCTTATATGACTTGAGGGCCTGGTCTTGTAGCAGGACCTATGAGCTGGGCAGTCAATTGTATGTGATGCTGGTTCCTCATTTTGTTGTAAACCTCCTTCCATCCTCTTCTCGGGAGACTCCTGCAAGTTCTCTTCACCAAACTGCTCTAGGACAGCCTTCCCCTAAAGTGAGTGCGGTACATCATTCTCTTCTGTACTGCATGGGAGGCTGTATTTTTTTGGTCTGGGCTGCCTTCCTAGAGTCCCCCTTCCCAGATATTCCATGCTTATTTAACCATGGGCAGGACAAATCAATGAGTTCTCACAAACCTTGCTTGTACAGACCCACAGTGACATTCTGACTCTATTTGACTAATTCACTGTACAGATGTTTAAGCCACAGCAATGTCACTTCTTCTAGTTGCAAGCCACTTCTAGCTGCAGGAAACTGATGAAGAAAAAACAGGTTAGCACTTAACCCAAGTGCCTTCCTGTTGCATTGATAGATCAAGACTGCAGTCACTTTGCTGCTTTCTCTGCGCATATGCTGCTGGCAAGGAGCAGAGACTTCACTGACCTGGTTTATGGCTGATTGGCAGGGCTGTTTGTCATCCCCTCCTTAGCCCGTGAGTAGATACACGCAGGAGAGCTCAGATGTCTTGCCATGTTATGCACTTTACTTTTAGACATTTAAATGAAAGCAAGATTAATTCCACCTTAACCTTCAACATCTGAGTAGATGGCTGAGCTGAACTTTTAATTGGTTGGTTGGTTGTTTTTAAGTTTGTGGTTTGTTTGTTTGTTTGTTTGTTTTTTCCCTCAGGACGTTCAGTCAGAACCAACATGAGGAACAAACTGTGGCTCCAGATTATTTCCTTCTTCCTTCTGTTTCAGTACAGTAAGTTCTAAAATACCTCTTCCGGGCTGTACACTCACAGGATTTATCTTGGTAGCTGTTGACACAGGCACTGCTGAGGTGTGCATGGCAGAAGGTTGCTGTGGGACAACAAGCACAAGATAGGCTACCAGGGGAGTGGGTTCCATGGAATAATGAATTATGGAGGAGGCTCCAGAGACAGTGGAGGACAGACACAAGGTGCACAGCTGAGCAGAGCTCAGCCAGGCTACATACCACTCCAGGAAGCGCCAGTGGGGACAGTGCGGAGGTAGTGCCAGCCTTGTATTGAAATGCCTCCTGTTGATATTAGAGTAGGATTCCCTGCCCCCATCCTCCCCTCCCTGCTCCCCCCTCTCAAACAAACAAACAAACAAAAAAAAACCCACCACAACAAAACACCTTTGCCATAGGAAAGGCTCCAGTGGCCAAGACCAGGATATCCCCAGGGTTTATGGATGCGGTTGGCAGGCCAGCCAGGGACAATGGAGTGAACTTCTGGTCTGAGCCCCTTTGCTCAGGACTGCAGCGTGCAGACAGTCGCTCTGCCTTTCTTGCTGGTTCCTACCCGCTATGCAAGCTTCAGCTGACTCAGAGCTGACTTTCTGAACAGGTCAGCTGGACAGAAAAAGGCAGTGACAAAAGCGTCTGCAGGGAACAGGTGCAAGTTTAGCATTTTACGTGCTGCTTCTAAGCAGAGCATTGGACCTGCTCCAAACCTAAATTAGCAGAAAAGATGAATTCAGAGTTATATCTTCCTGCCATATAGGACCATTGTGATGTCTGGTCTGAATTTTGTGTAACACTAAGCCACAGAATTACCCTGTATTAATTTCAGTTTGGACCAAACTAGATCTTACCATTAAAAGTATTTTATTTTTTTGTTTCTGAAGCTGCCAAAGATGAACAATTCATCCTAGATCTAACTGGGTTTAGGACTCTTAATTATTCCCTCCCCAAATAAAAAGCTGTCCTCTTCTTATTTTTGTTAACAGATTCTTGCCCAAATATACACTTGCAGTTTACCAGCTACCTAGAAATAATAGTCCATTTGACTGATTAACATAAAAACATAAAAGAATGCTAATTAGCAATGCTTATTAGGTTATTAATAGTTGCTGCCCTCTCAAAAGGAATGCACGGATTTTATAACTGTGTATTTTTTAGATGTGTAAAGTTAGGCTAAGGGAGAAAAAGTGTGTTGTTCAGGACTGGAATAAGTGGTGCTTGCACTAAGGCCTTCAGAAGAGCCTACTGAGGGCTCAAAACAAAAAGTTAAAACTTAATGAAAGTTTTAGAACAAAATTCTGAAGTCAGTCTGACATTCTGAAAAGTCAAAATGAAACAAAGTGACGACCACATAGTTTGCATCACTTACAGTTTAATAAAGCATATGTACGCCCTTGGGGCCAATCTGCCACAAGCATCCCCAACATTCTTCTGTCACCATCCTGACTCTCTGAGGGGGGTCTTGTACACAAATCTGAGTGCTGCTCAGAGCTCCTGTAGGGAGAGCATTGTGTACTCTGATGCAACAGGATTAGGAAGAAACTTTTCCCACTGACTTCATTCATCATAAAAGTTGGACTTTGTTTTCCTTTGAACTTACTCTGGCCTAGAATTAGGCTGCACCTTCCACTGGACACGCCTGCTATGCATTGTGACTAAATGCAGACACAACTTGTCAGGACTGTCATTTGATCTAAAGGGTGGAACAGATATTTTTGGTCCATCAATGTACACATTGCATGCATTCCATGTTGATTATTCTCCGCATACAGTGTTCTCTAACTGTAAAATTGAGCGTTGTGGTGGTTGAGCTTATCACATGGGCCTGCTTTCATCTTATGCAAACAATTCTTCTGAACACAAAGCATGTTCAACAAAGGGAAGGTAGGAAGCAAAGTGTGCAGCTTCTCTAAGCAGGCAAGCAGCAGAATGACAAAGGGAGGTGAACTCACAACATGGTTAGCATCAGAGGATTTGGGTGCCTGATGGCTGTGAAGTAACATGTTCCCATCAGGCTGGGGGCAGCCCTGATGGTAGTAGAGGACCCATGCCTGACTCAAGCATGGATGGAACAACCTTGATCTTCCCTTAGAGGATGACAATTATATTCCCATCAAAAAGGGATGATCCTATACATGTAAGAGTTGAATAGTCACTGTGGTAGGCATGGTTTGCACCAGCATGGCATGCTGTATCTCCTACAGGCCTTTCTTCCCTCAGTTATTCCTAGTGTAGTAGCAGTAGGTCTTGTCAGCCCAAGATGCTGTCAGGAAAAGACTCACCAATGCAGATATTTCTCCCTGTACTGCCATCTTCCCTGCCTTAAGTTATCTCCAGAGTGACAACTTTAGTGTGTTATGCAGAGAACAGTAGTGCTTTTCTACAGCACGCATTGGATACTGATACATGAGCAGAGCTCCTGCAAAACAATTAGAAGAGCATAAATCCTGCTTTGTGACCACTTTCAAACTGACTGATTTTCTTAATGACCAGTGTAAATTCTACAATTGCCTCTCAAGTTCTCTTTAGAACTCTGTTTCAGTGATTAATAAATTGTGCCTATCATTTTAGTACCAGAATGATTTATGGAAATTATAGTGACTACAAATTTGCAATTATTTTTTTTTGCCAAAATTCCATGACAAGAATGTTCCCAGCCTCTGGAGCTGAACACAAAAAGTGTAGATGCTGCAGATATAAAGCTGTAGAAAATAGTAAGCAGAGGGAATGGTAAAGAAAGAGTTACTAAAATGGCACTTTTTTGTAAATGTACAAACTGCCACATAGATGTCATAAAATGAAAACTAGACTAGTAAAGAACAGTACTCAATTTAGGAAGTGGTATCATTAAAATGTTTGAATATGCTACAGTTTCTGATTGGGTAATCATGCCTCTTGTGTGCTACTTAAGCTAGGATTCTTGCAGAAATAATACATGACTCTGTTGTAGTGACTATATAAAAGGGGACAGAGATAAGTTTGAAAATTCAGTCACCATTTGGACATTTCCTGATATTTGGGCATGCCATTTGTTGCCGCAGCTTTTAAAATAGATTTTTGTTTGACGCTTATCTTGCTGTCAATGACTTGCCTCCCTGCAGAGATGGAACACATCTTAAGCTCCAAGACTGGAGACTTTTGAGGAGGCTGGCACAGAGTGGTCTGGTCCCTTCAGATTTAGTGGGAGCACTGAGGACTGTGTGTGTTGATATGAGTTCTGCTTGCTTCATCATGGAAGTTGATATTGTGTTTTTTCTTTCCAAACCTACAGCTACATGTTGTGAAAACATCACCTGTTTTGTGGACTATGTACAGACCCTGTCCTGTATCCTGAGAAATGACTTGGGTGCCAGTTCATATAACCTCACTGCAACATGGTATGTCTCAGTCAGATAAGCAAAGTGCAGTCAGCAGGAACTTCTAATATGATCATAGCACAGTGGTGTCCTTCTGTTCTCTTTGTAAGGCAGAATTCTTGTTTTTGCTGCCATGATGGTTTTTGTTTGGTACTTCATGCTCCAGTTATCAGCTGGCTTCTCCCCTACCAAAGGATCCCTGGTTCCTGTGTCCACTGACAGCTCTGCTCGCCTCTGACTGCTACAATGGCTTGGCATTGTTTTCCACCCTGCCCTGGAAATACCTTAACCTTTGCTGCTGTTAACAATGTACTTTCACTCATGTGTGCTGTCAAGGCTCATGCAGCTTGTCCAAGCCCTGTATGGCTGCTCTTCTGCCCCAGCAATTAAGTGGGTGCAGTCCTGGGCTGCGCAGTCCTGGTGAGCACCTTTCCTTTCCACAGAGATTTCAGCATCACTTTCCTACTTCTTTCAAAGATGCTAAACTAAGCAAACAGAAGGAAAAAAAATATATTCAGTGAAAGTTCAAAGATAAATTTCTATTTGAACATGTTGCCTTTTTTTTTTTTTTTAATCATTAATCTCTATGCCTGGTGGTTCAGCAACATATTAGTCCAACTAGATCATGTGGTTGATGTGGACTTGTTTGTTTTAGGGTTCTTGAGGATGATACAGAAAATACTGTGGCTGCCTGCAGTCTCCTTCAGTTGTCCAGGAACACCAGTCACACACAGTACATGTGCACTGTGGACATGAGTGGACTCCTAGCAGATGTCAAAGTCCAGGTGAATGTTACAGAGACGGCTGATAGGCAGCACGTGATTTCCAAAGGCTTTTATATGGCAGAGAACAGTAAGTACAGAAATGGTGGATTTGATAAATACTGTCTGACCTTATGTCTATCTGCTAGGATAGTCTGGGCAAGGAGTGATCGTGGCAGCCAGTGGTGGGTGGCTCTGGTGTACACTCGCCTACACAGAGCACTGTGCTTTATTGTTGCTATTGTAAACTACAGAAACATTTATGCTTGAGGCTGAGCTTAGAGCTGGCTTGGCCCCAGCCTTTTCACAATGAAATTCCTTTTCCCCATGAAGTAGTAGGTGATAAATTTCCACCTTAGACCAGTCTCATACCTAGACTATGCAAGTTTTTGTTCTTGGCTAGAATCTAAAGGGCAGGAGGAATTGCTTTAATTGCAAATGCCATGAACGTCCTCACAAGAGTTCCAGGAGGCTCTTGCAGTAGACACTTGAACCAACATGACATTATTGTGGGTGGAACAAGGTGTCCCAGACACAGTGGTGGAGGTAGCACTTCCCCTTTCTGGGGCAATTCCTAACCATCTCTTCCTAACCAGGAAGAATGAGTGCAATCATATAGTTGACTTGTTGGAATGCTGGTGTGTTGTGAGTTGTGCAGCAAACTGAAGAAAAGGGGTGGTTAGCCAGGCAGACAGTTACCATGCTGGCATATGAAAAAGGATTCTCCTACTTCAATTCTTCTGAAATTAAACTTTACATGAGAACTATCATCTTTTTGAGAAATGCCATAGCATTTCAGGAATGCCCTGTGCCCCCACTGACAGACTATAGATTGAGTAGTGGTGCTTTGCGTGTCTCCAGGATGTCCCCATACAGAGACATCATAGCTCAGTGATGGACCCATCAGATTAGTGCTGGAGTTTGTGTATTACTGCTTTTCCTGCATATGAAAACACCCTGCAGGGTATACAAAAGCTTGCCTTTTAGGCACTTGTGACACACAGATTTGCACTGGGTTTATGCAATGTCCATTATCCTCAGCTTTTCCTCGTGTCTTTGTTACACTGAGGGGCATTTCTCTAACTGTGCAAGTGACCATGACTACACAGAGTCCTCCTGTGTCATGAGAACAAGGTGCTCTACTCTACATCTCCCAGGAGGTAGCCCCTTGTGCTATCTTCTCCTGCTCCTTAGGTGATGAGGAGGTTCAGAGACAGGCAGAATTCATATTCAGAGAAATGTGGGCCTGACTTCACTATGCTGGCTGAAGTGTGAGGTTCTGTGCATGGCTCAGGACTGCTCAGCCTGACAGGCAGAAATGTTGTGGATGTTGTCCAGTGTAGGAGGGCCCACCCTTTCCAGGGCAGTTTTGCTACCTACTCACTCTGCATTGCTGATACCATGCTGGGCCACCTTTTGTCTGCAGTAATGTTATAAAGGGTAACACCATCCTGTCTTCCAGTCAAACCACAGCCTCCATTCAATCTGACCGCTCTGTTCTCAGAGGGTTACAATATTTCTTGGGAAACCATCTACCAGAACTCTCCTTTCTACTTTTTAAATGAGGAACTGGAATATCAGCTGCGTTATAAGAGAAGGACTGACACCTGGGAGGTAAGTGAGATGTCCGTTTACTATCAAGTAGGATGTAGCAGCAAAAAGAGGAGGCCAGCACAATCAGGACAGGAACACTGGTGTTGAAGAAGGGTTTTCATGGTTTAGAAAAGATGTCTCTGCTTGCCTGAACTGAAAAGGGGCAAAACTGAAAAAATAATTGAGAAGCAGAAGCTGTTTGAGAAGTACTAGATCCTATGGGGAAGGCTAATAGTTAATTTACTTCTCATGCTGTCCTGCATGGAAGGATCCCCCAGGGCCCCATGCAGCTGCTGACCAGCCAGAGCACAGCTTTGCAGAAACATCATGAAGGCAGAGGAGATTACTTTGCAGGTCTCCTCACTGTATAGCAGTGAGGGTAAGGTGGGAGCAGTCACTCCATCCCTGAGTGTTTGTTGTTTCATGGTGCACAGACTCAGAAGACTAAAGCTGTCCATGAAGATAAACGGACGCTGATGATCCTGCCATGGGAACTCCAGGCAAACACTGAGTATCAGTTCCAAGTGAGAGCCAGACCCCGAGAAGACACTAGCTACCATGGATTTTGGAGTGAATGGAGTCCTCTGCTGACATTGAAAACCAGCCCTGCCGGTACATACTACCAGCTCTCCTTGCACTTCCAGTTGATCCAACGTAAAATCTAATTAATTAGAACAAATTTGAAATAGTCTAGTAAAGACAGGCATGTTTGGCTTGCTTACTAAGTACATGAACCCCAGGCCTGGGCTGACATGTGCTGTCTGTATTGACCTCACTGTGTTGCAAAGCCCACCTTACATCATGGTCCATGGGAGGAGAGTTTGGTGGGGTTGGCTGTAAGTTTGAGTGCCCCAGGAGGAGTGCAGCCTCTAGCTTCCCTTCCAGTGTTGAATGTCCAGGGTCCTGCTTGCAGCTTTCAGAAATGGAGGAGATCTAGTAGAGGTGCCTCCAGTACTGGAGCTTAGTATTGTCTTCTGCTGAGGGGATAGGGGACCCCGCTCTCAGGGCAAAGTTCTGCGTCTGGACTCCAACGTTTTGTCATGCTGGGCATGGGTGTTTCATTTGGTAGCCACCACTCCCACTCCACAGGGAGTGCACAGTACCCTATGCACAGAGTATGCTGGTGCTTGTCATGGTGGAACAGAGGCTGTAAAAACAGGGAGTCTGTTCAAATAAAGCAGGGTAGAATGACTGTGGTCAATGTCAGCAGCATGTGCTGAACTTCCCTGTTCTCACTGATCTGCAGCTTAAACTGAAGTATTACATGGTGCTGTAGTAGCAGAGTCAGGCTCCAGTTGCTAATGGTTATCCGAGTTCTGGGTCTCAAAGGTTCTCCTTCCCATCACAGGCAGAGAGCAGCCAACAAGCACTCATCTAGTCAACACCTTTTCTTCACTTGTCTCTGGCCAGCTACACTCTTTTCACTTCATGGATCGTCTGTTGACGTGTCAGCAACACCAAAGGTCTTTGTAGCAGGGAGCTGTCCTGCCCCAAGCATGTTGCCTGTCAGTCTGTGGTGCTGCTGATGCACTGCTCCTTTCATTGATGCACTCTTCTTTGAGTATCCTCATCCAGACCTCATGTCTGGAGTGCTAGACCCCAGGTGACAGCCCCAGTGTCCCTAAGAGAAAGTCTGGGGTAGAAACTGAGGGTGTCTCCTCACCATCTTCTGTTTGTTAACCAGGGTAGAAATACAAGGTGAGCCTGAATGACTCTGTCTCTTTCTCCAGCAGTGACACAGACAGTAGGCATGGGATGGCTGCTGCTGTTCGGTGTTATCGTGGCAATCACTGCCTCAATCACAACCTTTCTGGCCAAACAGCGGAGGTAAGAAAGTTTCATGAAGGTGGAGTAAATGCTTCTATTCTGTCTTTCTAAAGATGGGGTGTTGACGTGCAGTCGTCTTTTATCTTGTATATCCATGCACTGACACAGCTATGGGCCTGTGAGAGCCAGCAAAGTATGGTCTCCAGCCGGTGTACTGTCCTCAGTGTCTTGCTTTTCTCTGGGGCTCTGCTGCCATTTCAGCTGGCTGGGACAAGACAACGGCATGTGGGGACTGAGCAGGGGCCACTCAGCCTCCTAGGCTGTTTTCTTGGTCCTGTCTGTGCTCTATAGCTGCCAGATGGCAGCAGTAGCCAGGGCTGGCCTGCCCCTTTCCAAAGCTGATGTAGGCTCCTCAACACTGGCTGGGGACCTCCCTCCTTTTTGGAGGTCACATGCTCTTGCAGAGGGATGGGGTGCACACTGCCACCAAGGAGGGCAGTGGGCTGGTGCAGCAACAGGGCTGGCACAGCCAACAGCCACAGAAGAAGTGCATAGGACAGAGTTCTGGCCTGCAGGTGCAGACCATGGGTCAGCCCAGCCTGAGGGGAAAATGCATTTCCAGCACTTGGTGTTTTTCCAGGAAGGAGAAAATTAGAAACTCTAATGAATGCATTAATATTGTGTGCACAAGCCCTAAGGGCTGAGGCCCCACATGCTGTGAGGCTCACCAGAAAGGCCATTAGATGGCTCTGACAGCACAAGACATCTTTGGATCCTCAGTCACTTCCTAACTTGTGAGGCCAGGCAGGTGATTTCAGCTGCTTGAATTGGATCTGGAGATGCCTTGCTTTGCAGCTGTGATGTGTACTTAAACCCAAAGACTTTCTCTTTTCTCTTCCAGTTTATTGAAGAACTTGGCTTGCATCCCAGACCCTGCTCCCTTTTTCAAACCTCTTTACCTGGTGCATAATGGAGATTTCAAGGTATAAATGGGCTACACAAGCAAGTGAAGCACATGACAAAATTGACCTAAAAGGCCTATCATGCTGTCCTGGGCAAGGAGTTCTCATTAGAGCAGTGGGAGGGGGAATTTATCTCAAGGAAATTCCAAACAGCTCCAGATATAAGGACTAGAGCTCTCTGGTGTCTATTCTGTGCACAAAGGCCTTTATGTCACATCTGTGCTGCTTATCCCCCGTAGGTGCTGTCTCAGTAAGTGAGCTGAGCTTTTAGGTGATCTGTGAAGCCTGGGAACCTGAAGGAAGTGGACAAAGGGGGTACTGGGACAGTAACTGTGATTTTTCCAAAGCTCCAGTCCCATGCTGTCATCAAGGCCATGGAGCAGACTTCACTGTAGATTCAGATCTCCCACTCCAACCTCTGCAGTGACACAAGCTCAACATTATGTTCTCTCTGAAGAGTCACTCAGAGTCAGTAGCTGTGCATATCATCCTGGAAAGCTGGCTAGAGCTTTGGTGGCAAATAACTGCTGTGTGATAGTACAGTGCAGCTGTCTCCCTATGAAGGAAGTGTCTTTGAGTAACTTTGACTAGCCCTCCCAAATTCTCTTCTCATTTAACACCAGCTGAACTTGCTCATGTAACAAAATGGTTTGTGAAGACTGCAGAGTTTTCTGGAGTTCTCAGGATACAAAAGTAAAAGAACATTGAACATCCATAAATAATGTTTGTATTAAGATGAAGAACAACTCACAATGCCATTATCAAATTGTAAAAGTGCTGGCATGTGGGTGCAGACATCACTACCTCTTTGTGAACAAGTTCCTGCTGCTGACAGCATTGATTAGAGAGACTTCAGTGTCTGCTTTTTGTTTCTGCTTTTTCTTTGACCCTCTGGGAGATGGACACCAGCTGGGCACTTATGATCTTCATGTACTTTCCCACTGCTGTATGGTTGATGTTTGCAATTAGGTTAAGCAAGTAGTCTTGGATGGGCGCCATTCAAGCTGAAGCCTGCAGTGACTGTCTCGCTTCCTTCCTGCCTTCCTCTTTCAGCCCTACTGTGGCTTCCTATATCTGCACGGGGTGGGGTAATTGCATCCTCTTGTGAGGCAGGTGGCACGGGTTGCTCATAGGAAAAGGAACCAGGACAAGGTAGACTCTGTGGGAATTCCTGAGAGTCACAGGCTGACACTCACAGTGGAAGTGAAAGCACCCTGCATGCTAAGAGCCATGCTTCTCTTGAGGTGAATCCATGGGGTTCTCTGTTCTGTGAGAATTACATTCTTGCTGGTTTCTAGTTAGGCTGTTCAGCGCTGCTAGGAAGGGAATGAGCCTCAGTTGCTAAAGCTGAGTTACCTAATAAATTTGCAGATTAACGCGGAAGTTGCCCACACAGCCACAATGCAAGATGAACAGGCAGAGGGTGTCAAGAGGATGTGGTGACATCATTAATATGTGAACAGTCTCATCATTTTCAGCTGACAAGAAATCAACGGATGTAGAGCTCATTCAGCTGCATCCTGTCTGCATCCTAGCAAGTGGTTAGGTTATGCCTGTGAATAATGATCAGAAAATTACAATAGTAATGCTCTGCAGACAACAGTCCTGGATTGGGTAGGAAGCAGTGAAAATGTTAAAGGAAAAGCTAAGACATAAAAGGAGAAAGGAAAGCAGAGGAACACTGTTTATTCTTGTGTGTGCTCAATTCTAAGAAAGGGATTTCCTACTGCTTCTTCAAATAGCTTTTTGCACCGTAGGTGCCTTTCTGTCCATTACAGCTTTAGTAATAAGCTCTTCGTAGCTTAGGTTAAAAAGAAATTAAAGTAGACTCGGTGCTTCCTCCTCTATTGAAGATTTTTCCATGCCCTGTGTCAGAGGGTAATAAGCTGTGTCAAGCTTTTCTCTTCCTAAATATTTTGCTCATGTCTAGTTATGCTGAGCACAGTTTGGGACAGCAGGCTGATATGCTTAAGGCAGTCTGACAGCTGTGGCAATACCCAGCTTTCATGCAGCACTCTGTCAGAAGCCTTCACAGTATTTATGAAGTTCAGTGGTGTTACCTATTTTCTATGTAGCAGAAAGTGGTGCACTTAGAAGAGCCTTGATGCATCTCATCCATTAGATGAGTGTCAGAGAGAGGGCAGAACCAAGTCTTGAGTCTGTGTTGTGCCCAGTTTCTGGACTGCAGAATTCTCTAGTAGGACTTACCTGCATTCAATAGTGGCACATGCCTAAAGTTTGCTGTGATCTGAGCATCTGAGTCAGTGACTTCAAAAAGAACAGAATCTTCTACTTTGTTCTTAGATCAGAGAAACACAGAGGTGCCTTTAGTCCCAGATGTGACAATGCAAGGGAATTGTGATCTAGAGATAATGCATGGCACAGGGTAGAATGTAATACTAATGGTGATACAGGAAGGGCAAGATTCAGTGTGTGGTACTCTCTAATCACCTTGAGTAAGAATTATCTGCAGCAGGCACTAGCTACAGCTCTTTGAGGTCCCCATCCCTTGCTTACCCCTGCTTCCTTCTTGTCACTGTGAGAGAAGAGGCTGGTCTGGGGAATGGTTGCATAACAGAAGGTTGGGAGAAGCCTTGCCCTGACCCCTTTTCCAGGGAACTGAGGTGGGAGGAAGTGACAGAGCAGCGCTACGTGTGTGTTGTGTGCAGATGCAGCACACAGGGAGAAGCTGTCCATCTTTCCTGAAAGAAGCAGTGCCCAAGACAAGAGGGCAGGGAAGACTTGCTCGCTTGGGTTGTGACCTCTGGCTGATGCACAAAGTAATGCTGCTATGGGCAGTGGCATTCTCTGCAGCATAGAGGAAACTGCAAAGCCATGCAAACCTCTCAGAGCTAATTATTTTCAATTACTCAAGTCAGTTCTCTCATAGCTACCTGTGTCTGCTAATAACAACATTTCATACCCTGCTATTTTGGAGGAGTCAATGATTTTTAGAGTTTGACTTTGCCTCTAAAAGTATAAGAACTTTGGTCATTTCTGTGGAACCTCAAACCTGATGATACTAACCACTCTCTTTCCTTCTCTCCCGGTATGTCTTTTTATGCAGAAGTGGGTTGGTGTATCTCATACAAAAATGACCCTCGATTTCTTTGAATGGGGAGTAGTCCTTCCAGAAGTCCTAGAAGTTTACACCATGCATCCTTCCAACAACACCTCACGGGAGGAGCTGTGTGAGCTGAGAAAAGATCTGCCTTGCAAGCCCTGTGTGTCTTGCCTGACTGCTCCAGGTCAGGATAGCCAGTCCCTACTGTCTAGTGTGAACAGTAGCAGTGGGACTCAGGACCAGTCTTACGGGCATTTGTCCATTGATACTGTGACTGTGGCCGATGAATTTACACCTTGTAACTGCCAGTGCAACTGTAATCGTATGTACAGGGGACATGAGCATACCAGTGAGGAAGATGATAGTGCTGGAGAAACTGGTTACCCCAAGGTTAACATTGATGATGAAGATAGAAAGATATCCAGTGACTTGCACCTGGCTGTCCTGAGCACACAGGACAAAATACTTGCTTCAGGCTCTGTGTCCACAGACCACCCGAGGAATACAAGCGTCCCAGCCCACCAGCAAGTAGAAAGGGCTTTGGAAGGAGGGATGGGGAGCATCCTAGAAGCCCTTTCCTTGCAGCCTAACGAGTGGGATTTGGAAAATCCAGGTTCTCTACCTTCTCCTGATGGTGAAAGTGTTTCCTGCAGTGAAGGCTCCTATGACTTCTTCCCTCACATTGCAAGGCCTGGTGATAGTTACCCTATGATCTGTGTAGATTTGGACACTGTTGACAGTGGTTTTGTGGACTCTGACTGTGGGAGTCCAGTTGACTCTGAATTTCAGCAAAGCGGTCAGGCCAGCTGTGGGCCCATCCCTCTTGAGCGAGAGGGGGAGGACTTTCCACGGAGCTACGTCAAGCAGTGGGTCTCCTGTCGCTCTGACAGCCCTGTCAACGGGGGACAGACAAACTAAGGACTTGTTGTTGCCTTGCAGAGTGCAAGGCCTTTTGCATACTATTCCAGGAGCAATGTGTGAGCAAAATTCAGGAGAGAAACAAAGTTTGCTTTGTGTAAACTCTGTTGCATACAGTGGAAAACTGTTAGGTCCATAGAAATATATGCTTATTTCTATTGCCACTTATCCTATTAATGTTTCAAACTTGATGTGATTGATTTTTTTTTCCTTTTTTTTTAAGAATCCTATGTCAAACTCTCTTATAATAGCAGAAAAATCAATTGTACCTTGAAAATTACCCTTTAGCTTATGTAGATGTGCAAATTTTTTTGACAGTAACATACAAAGTACAAAACTTTAAATTATTTTCCCTGGTAGTCTCACATGACTTGAGAGTTTGGATGTACATGGAATCTTAGAAGCATAACCCCAAGCAAGCATGTTTGTTACATTAAAGTTCCCCTACCCTTTCCAAACAACATAGGTGGTGTTACTTCTCTACTAATATCTTTGGTTCTTTAAAACCAGCTGTAATAGTTTGTTAATTATGGAGGGTCTCATCCCTGTCCATGGAGTATGATCAGAAGCAATTCTCCTGTAATCATCACAGAACTGTGTGTCCAGGAGACCAAACACAACTCAGGTTTCAGAAAGACTTTGCCTTTTCAGGTGGAGTCTGCAAATGAGAAGTCTTCAAAACACATATAATTCCAGACAAACTCTTGCTACCAGGGCATTCTACTGAATCAGCATCTCTCCCAGCATTTTCCAAGCACATTAACTGAAACACTGAGCAGCCTTTAGAACTATGCAGAAATTTCAGAAATATTGTTCTACCTGGATGTGCTTGTGACTCCATCTTCTGCCTTGGACCTGGTCTGCTGCAGTTAACAGGTCAGTAGCACAAAGTTTGAGCATTTTCTGCTAGCTAATAAAGCCAACCAAACTTCTATTTGCACTGTAACTGTGAATATGTTTTGCTCTGATACTCCTGTTTCTCTGTTTTGTTTAGGATAATTGCCTTAAAAAGTTACTGTAATACTGATATTGAATGTGAAGACCTAGATCTTATGTAGGCATAAGTGCTACTAACCCATGGGCTTCCCAGAGGAGCTTATATTGAGGGAACATTTGTGGTGAATGAAGTATGTTTCCAGTGCAGTAATAACCTGTTGTTAATGTGATACCAATAAACTCTGCCCTGTTCCCCATATCTTACCCAAGACTTTAGCCAATCTCAGAGCTCCCAAAACAAGAGGGAGCATTGTAATGAAGAGAAGGTGTTTCTTTCACAGATGAGTGCTGGGAAGAGTTTATCTATGCATCCCTATCACTGATTTGATTCTGCTGTGTTGATTTTGAACCTACAGGGCTTAGCCTTGCCCATGTTGTTATTACCTCAGTATACCCCTAGCTCAGGGGCTTCCTGGGCACTGCTCCAACATACTAGGATTTCTTTGTTCCTTCCCTCCTTTTTCTCTGTTTTTCTTGTCCTCTTCTGTAATAAGTCATGGGAGGTATTGTCTTAGCATGTTAATGCATCCTCTCTGCTGTGCTGCAAGTATCCTGCGTGCCCTCCACGAGGCAGCAGAGGATCGAGCCAACTCCATTTCCTTGTTGATCAGCTGAGTCTGCCCTGCACTTTCCTATAAGGTCAGCTTGCATCACACTTATGTCTATGCGAACGTGTACTGGGCAGAAGCATCACTGGCGGTCTGTTACACATTCTTCTGCAGCTTCATCTTGTAGCTATTTGCACTTCAGAAACTACATTATGGTAACAGGTCCCAGGCTGCTTAAGAGAGGAGGAGAATCTTGCCTATTTTTCTAGGGCCCTTTTACATCTCAGTTTTGTGTGCTCCTTGTTTATGTTGGTATCGTTGGCCCCAGAACTGCTGAAGGAGCTGTTTCTGGTTTTGCTACACTATCTAGCTGCATGTCTGGTAGAAGGTGGTGGTTTGGTGCTCTGTTGAACTAGAAGTTGCCTTTGGTCACCCTGAGAGGCAGACTTCATGGGTAGAGAGGAGCTTCCTTTGATATGTGGCATAAGGGTATTAAAATAAGGGAAACTGTTCCCTTTGGGGCAAGCTGAACAATTAAGGTTTTTGGCCAATGAGTTGTTGACACTGTGGAGGGGTTTGAGGTGTTTGGGTTTTTTTCCGGTGGCTTCTAGCAGCAAACTGCAAATGTCTCTGATCTAGCAATATCTAAATTAGAAAAGCTGTTTCCCCAGGAATGCTAAGGCCATTGGTAGGATTGAAAGTCCATGCTTTGTTGGTTCTTGGGAGAGCTCCCTTGCCCTCAAACAAACTGTCTCTAAAAGGTCTCACTCCAACCTTCTGTGACCTCAGTAACCCACCATGGCAGATTCCTGAACAGCAATGTGAAGCACAGGAAACTGTTATGATAATAGCGTGGTAAAGGCATTTGATGTTTAAGCGTTTGACCACATAGGCCTGCTTAAAAGAATAGAGTTTGCAATAGGCTGCCTAAGCCCTTCACTGTAGGGGAATCTGCGTAGCCACTCCTGCAATGCTCAGATAACCAGGTGATCTAACTTTAGCCTACCTTGCAAAGGTGAGGTTAGACATGCACTGCACATTGGGATGAGGTAGTAAGATGTCAGCAGCACCACTCATGTAAACAAAGTCCTTAAATGGCTGTGATCTGGTGCACTTTGTGCAGTATTCATAACAATCAGGGACATGATAGTGGACTTAAGCAGTGTTCTTTTACTGGGGGACTTGATAAGGAAAGGAAAGTAGGGAGGTCTACTCACAGATTCTTGAGTGACAGCATGATTGGGATACAGAAATGGTCCTGGATTATACTGACCACCTATTCTGGTAGACTAACAATGTGTTCACTAGCCAAGCATAGAAGCAGGTAAACAGAAATCCCGATCTATATGAGTCTATCTCAGGCTCAAAAACATGCATTATTGTACAAACCAAGGAATGCAGCACAGACAAAGTGCTGCATGTCTAAGTAGCTTCCACTGAATTGTGAAGCTTCTCCTATTTACTATGTTTGCCTCTAGTGATACAAAACCAGAGGAGATAGCAAAACATATGCATTTGTTACTGGGTTGATGGAAGACAAACAATTAATGTCTATCCAAATGGAGTACTTCAAACAAAAAAACCAAACAAAAACCCCAACAAACAAACGACTTCAAGGTAGATGCAACTTAAAACAAATCATCTGGTGAGAAACATGGGCCTGATGGAAGCTAATTGTGGGTCACATGTAAATGGGTCCTAGAAAACATGAAAGAAGGGTCTGAGTTGCCTTTAGAGAACAGGAGTTCAGTTAATAGCCTTTGGGCTGAGTGGCATTTGGGGTATGGGAGGAGTACAAAAAAAGGCAACTTGCAGAGAGCTGTGATGTTCTTCTCAGAAATATCACTCTGTATTTTGGAATAGTAATATGAAAGGAAACTGGGAAAATAAGTTTGTGCTTTGCCATTTGAGCCAAACTGCTGCCAAACTCCTGTATTGATTTTTCTGTCTTCTCTGTCAGTAGAATATGCTAAAGCTGTGGGGTTTACACACCTGTAGCATCCTTGTGGTGACCTGCAGCAGAAGGCTGGGAAGATGTAGGGATACAATTTGTCTCTATAAGAGACAATATGTTTTCTGCTGCAGCAGGCAAACTACAGGCATCTAGAAAGTTCTAAGGCAGCAGGTGTTATTTGCTTAAATGACACTCTGAAGGCTGCTTGCATTTTAGGGGCTTTCTGTTTCTGGTCCTGTTCAGGATTGTTCTAACGATAAAAAGTGTAATATACATTTAGATGCGTAACCATGGGGTTTCATGGGAGTTGGCAGGAGTCTTAGTGGATAGGGAAGGTCCAAAAGTAGGTACTGGGAGAAGCACCGTAACTCAATCTGTAGTACCAATTTGGAAGCATCTGTCTTAATTTCTGCATGGCCCCTGTATTCCAGTCTCTTGGTCCCTAAAACTAATACTGGCAGACTGTTATTCAGGCGGTGCTTTACCTGATTCCGTCCTTCATGTCTCTGGCACTAGACCCACGTATGTGACTGGCTTTATGGATCCTGACTGTAACACTACAGCTGCAGCATTGCAGCTGGGTATGGAAAGACCTGTTCCTTATACACTGTGGGATTTGGACATGGAAGTACTGCAGTGCTTGTTTTCCTCTTCCTCTAGAGTTGCCCCTTAGAGCACAGTGCAGCAATACGCTACGGAGGAAGTACAGGACGGGGCGGCTCGGGGATGCCTCAGGTGTCTGAGCACAGTTGGACAGAGGCCTTTGATGGAAGCAATCTCACATCCAGACAGGGCTAGGAAATGGCTTTAGGTCATTTACAGAGCTCTTCTATTGGCCTTTTTTATATAACTGTTGCAAGATGGTATTTTTATATTCAGCAAATTACTTGGCCTTTTAAATGTTAACCCTTTAACAGAAATTCCTCAGTTTCTCCATCACTAATGAGTAATTGCAGATGCAGCTACTTTAACTCAATCTGATAATCTGAGCAACTTTTCATTGGTTCTTGAGATTATCTTTAAAATCGGACACAGTAAGCTCTGCTTTATTATGCCACTGCTGCTACTGTGTGATCATCAAACCACACAGCCTAAACTATCAAGGGACAGAAGAAGTGTGAAAAGTGAAGTTTCATTTGAGCTGGTAAGACAGTTTAACATATTTCTGTGCTATGCATGCCAGTAAATAATGATAGGATACATCTACTGAGCTAAGATATTGAAAAATAATTTCTTTACCTAAATGTGGAATTCTATGTTGTTTCTTGTACTAGGAACCTAGAACAATAAAATCACTAGAAGGGTCTTTGCACTTTTGTTCTACTAGTTTGCTGAACAGAAAACCACACTATTGCATTAATTTTTATATGGATTATGCTATAAAGAAGCACCATTTTGGACAAATTATTTTTAGGTACTCCTCTCTGACTGAAACAGATGAATGTAAATTAATCCAGCCAAGACAGCCCTCAGTGTTTGGGAATTTGCAGAGAATTTTTTTTTTTTTTTTTAATATATGTATACATATATATATATGTGTATATATGTATGTGTATGAATATTGCTTTACTGCAGTAGTCATCCTTTGTAGCAGCTTTTTTTCAGCCTCTGGGATCCAAGTCTGTCAAATCTAAAAGCATATAGCTGTTCCTCAGCATCGAATTGTGGAACAAGGCTCTTCAAAGATGAAGGGAGAAAAAGACAGGTTCTCTCTGATAATCTGCAGATGAGGAAATCTTACTACTTCTTTCTTATTCTCCAACAGTTTGCATGTGAGTCTACTATGTGCACTCAATGTGCTTCTGTCAAACATCTGCTTAGAGTTCTAGCTATTCAGGAGGTAGATAATGTATCATTAATTTTTCTTAAAGGACCTACAAAATATTTTCTTGTAGGCAGAGATGATTGAAGGACTGCCCATGATAAGCAATCACACTTAAAAGCACAATGGTTCTCTCTAGAGAACGTGTACTTGGGGCTAAACTTCACGGATAGGGGGATGTGCATGTTGGTATAGACACACTATTTCCTGTCACTATTTTACTTCATAGGTGTGAGTCAGTGTCCTGCCTTTCTTTAGTGCCTGTTGGTGCTGCCTCTGGAAGAGATTGAAGCACAGGAAGGGATTACAGTTATTTATGACTAATTTCTAAAATGTAAGGAATGGAAAGAGTTTTCAAGGGTCCAGTTCTGCTGTTCCTACTCCCACAGTGTATCACTCTTATCTTGCTGTGGGTGGAGAATGAGCAGAGCACATTTTGGAACAGCTCAGAACCACTGTCAAATCAGAGCCTGAAGCTTCTGACTTCTAAGATTTAGACTTGTGTGGCAGAGACTATACAAGTTAGCTACAACAAGAAAAATTGCAATGACAAAACAATCTACTATATATAAAAGTTGACGACAGAGGTGGAATAGAACCTAGGAGTCGTGGCTATCTGGTGTGGGCTGACATATAGTATCACTACACATATCAAACAGTGCTCAAGCATATTGAATAATCTTGTGCACGCATCTCTACATGAAATCCTTGCTCATGCTCTTGTGCGACACTTCAATTTCATGTTTTATCATGCCTTTGTAAAGGTGACCTTGTCTTACTTGTAATCAGTCGAAGGTTGGAGATGCAAAGGTCCTTTTTTGTGTCCATCACTTTGAACCCATTACATTCCTCTATACAATTCTTTTATCTCCTTTTCTCTATCACATCAAACATAAACTTCTTGTCCCCACTTTCAAAGTCACTGGCAGCTTCTCCTTGTCCTCTTGTAATTTCTCACTTCCATATCAAGAAGTCAACTCTTTCTATGATGCCAGCTTCCACCTCCCACTAGATCATCAAATCAACTCCTCCTAACCTTCCTCCATACTACTGCTCACACACCAAAAATACTGCCTAAAATTCTCTTGAGCTACCTCAACCTCATTCTTCAAGTTTCTCCTTAAAGGTCTGAATTGCTAAAACCCAGACAATATCTAGGCTATACACATGCTGAGACTGCTGTCACATTCTTGTATTACTTCCCCTCTCAGTGGTATCTATCAAATAATTTATTCTGCCCTATAAAGTCTTAAAAGAAAAGCCTATCTTTTTATTGTGTTTTCTACTGGACCCTGGGTTAGCCAGAACTTTGAATATGGATTTCTGACAATACAAACAGATATAGCAATAACAGTCAATCACCTGTCTTTCTTCTGATAAGCAGTTGGAGCATTTGGAAAATCTGTGTTGTACACATTCTGGTTAAAATTGCTTGAATTTACATTTGGGAAATGGAGGCAGCTTGAGACCACCTGAGAACTCGAGATCACCAGTCAGCTCCTGGTGCTGAACCAATACCTACCTGGCTTGGTGGCAGCATACCTGGTGTATCTTTTCAGGGTTTTCTCTCAGACATTTGGTCTGTTTGTTCCCTGCAGAGTGAATGTGGTTCTTCTCCCTTCCTCTGACATCTCCCATACTACAGTTTTCACAGGGCTTTTCTGCCTTTACCCCCACAACTCAGCAGTATTTCAGAAACTGAGTGTTAGAACAAAAAGCAGCATCCATCAGTCTGGCTAGGAATTTGATTTATCTCCCATTTCCCCAGCTGCTGTAATATTGTCCTTTCTGCTCGCACTGGACATAGGGCATGCCAATGAGATGTTGCCTTGCAATGGTGCTGGCACCTTATTGGTTTCTGCTTGGTTCTTGGATTGACAGTCAGCTGCTTGCTTTCCTCCTGCTGCAGAAAGAACTGGCAGTGTTTGGAGATGATGGTCACTTGGAAGAATGATGAATGCCTGCTATGTCACCAAGAATCCCTTTATCCATCCATTCTGACTGCAAATGAAAAGTGCTTTTGCACTTGCTTCATTTTTGTCCCATTCTGTGGCTGTCTGCTGTCCAGCACCAAGAGGAACTGAGGTTTGGATTGGCCATGTCTGTTTTGCTACATGGCCTATCAAAACCTTCATATTGACTTTTATAAGAGGAAGAGAATTTCACCAAAGCAGTCATTCTCTCCTGGGACTTGCCAAGACAGTTTATCTGTGGTAATGCTGAGTTATCATCAGCTCAACCTGCCTTAGGGTAATGCTGCAATTCTTTTCCCACAGCTGAGTGACTTGAACCAAGTGGGAAGCACAGTGAGTATGAAATATGAGAAAAGGCACTGAGCATCTCTAGGATTCTAGCAAAGTTTGTAGCTATTTTCTTTCAAGGCCAAACTCATTGCAAGCATCAGCAGATATTACTTAGATGACCTCAATAACATGTCTCTATGTTTGCAATTGATATTTCCCCTGAACACTACAAAACATACAATTATTTCCTTTCTTCACAAGTGGGAAGTGTCTGGCAGTTACTGAGAAGTGATAGGACCTGTTTGTGAACCAGATTTTTACTATAGTTTTACCTTTTCAATGCTAAGATTTGCCAATGTTAAGAGGAGAACACTATCATGATTACTTTAGGACAGACAATTATAATTAAGTTCTGGATCAATTATACCCATCTGAGCTAAGGATTTTTTTTTTTAAGATACTTAACCAACATTTATAGACTACAAGTATTGGATCATATGATTAGGCAACAGGTTCCAGCAATAAAGGTGGGAGCCCTTTGTACAAGTTCTGTACTTTGTTTCTGCCAAATTGTATCCACCTTCAGTGTACAACGGCTGAATTATTTCCATCTGTCTCTACTAGAAAGAAAAAAAAAAAAAAAAAGACTTTTTTTCCTACCTGAAATCTTCCCATGTAAGGTACATATGGCTGGTGTGAAATTACTACTTAGCCTTTCCTTTGGTTAAGTTAAAGAGATTTAGCTGGTCTTTAGTTGCTCATTCCTAAGGAAAGTTATCCAGGATTAAATCATTCGTATAGATCTTTTCAGAGCTATTTTAATTTTTTCAGCAACTTTTTGTTCGAAGCATGAATCCCAACAGAAGAAATGAACTAATAATGGTGTTACAAATGCTACATGTAGCTGTAGTAACATTTCTTTTAACTGACATGCATCCACAGTCTGTGTGTTAGCTTCTCTAATTGCATTAATGTACTGCAGAATCTTGTTCAGCCAGATATGTGCTATTTCCCCAAATCCTTTTCTGATAAGCCCTTCTGAATTCAGTGTTCCACGACCTACTTACGACTAACATTCATGGCTTCTAAGATAAATTTGCATTTAAACATGCTGTATTTGTTTCCAGGTGAGCCAGAGAGACAGGAAATGTCTGACATGTTTCAAATGTTGTAGAGTTGAAAATAACTTCTTGCAATTACCTGGAAATACTCTGTCCTGCTTTAGTTATCTTGACCTATGCTTGTTTGTTTGTGTGTCTGAACAAGTTCTTGTAAGCACATGTATAATTCTACTTAATGCTGCTCTCCCTATTTCATATTTAGTCAGTCTTACTCTATTTATCACAGGGATCATATGCAACTCTGATTAGAATGATAAGCAGGAGACACTTCATGCCTCCCAGCCTCCCTCAGCTAAAATCAGCTAATGGTAACACTTCCTCTTGACAACCCCCACTCTGAAGGAGGTTTGCAGCAAAACAGGATATTTACGAAAAACCTATAAAAGAAGAGGTGGTGAAGTGGAAGCCAGAAAGATTCCTTTTCTCTTGATCAATTTCTGAAACACTGTAATTATTTTACTATTTAATTCAGAAAAAGGACACCATAAGCAGTCATCATTACAGGAAAGAGGCTGATACGTAGATGCTGCTGTCTAGCTTTGTGAAATCTGCAACTGGGAGGATATGAAGTCCAGTTCCTGCTATTCAAGCCATTGGATCATTTAATCCCGTCAGTAAAACAATCCTAATGATTGAAATATCACAATCCTTGCTAAGCATAGACTTCTTGTTATTACTAGTTGAGACTACTTCAGACGTTTTTTTGGTTAGAAATGATGATCTTATTCTCTAGCCAGGCTATACCCATTTGGTCTTGTGCTAATTCTGTACTTACTGTTTCTCCAGTCCTGACCCATGGATGCACCTCAGCAGGTCCCATGGACTTGTGAACTTTCAGGTTCCTCAGATTCAGGATCCTTAGATGAAATGGGTGAACTTCTAAGACACAAAATCTTTAGGCTAGAACACTCATTTCTATCCCAGCTTTTGTTCCTGACCACTAACCTTTTCACATTAGCTCAGGACAATTCCAAGTGGTTTGAAGAAAGGCCCCAGTCAAGCAAGTGTTCCTCTTGTGAAGAGAAAGGGGAGGTGCAGGAGGCCAGTTACTTGACTCCCTCAAGGAAAAAAAAAGAGCCATCGTTAAAGGCAGGCAGCAGTGTTTGTGGTGTAGATGGCTTTCAGCAGGTGACTACTGCTGATGGACAAGATCATGAGAAAAAAAATCTGTTGGATCCTTGAACATGCAGAAACTGTGTCTGCTCCAGGAGGCCCCTGAGCTGCAAATGTCTGGAGGCTGAGAATGTCCTCAGAGAAGAACCTCTATGCTTTCTCTATTGCTATGGTTTTCTCTAAGCATCTGGTTTTGGTTACTGTCAGAAACTGGATACGGGGAAACATGAATAATTCTTCCGACCCACTGTGGCGCTCTGCTGCTCTTAAATTGTCATAAACCAGATGTCAAAAATGCAGGAAGAAGAAAAGATGGAACACCCCCTACCTCTGATCAAATGGCAGGAATTGAAGATTTCTTTTCAGGCAGCTGGTGCTTTAGATTCCTGTGCTAAATACTACTTACTGCCATGAGAAGAACAGTTCCTATAGAAGAAATTATATAGCTGAGTTGGTGCACTGTCTGACAGAGTCAAGGTCAGCTTGTGTCAGGGCTGGCAGGAGCATGTAGCTCAGGCTTCAACCTGCTGGTATAAATACTTAGAAAAGTGCTTCTAACAATTGTTCTATTTTAGATACTGTCTGAAATGGGAGGAGATGTGTGGCAGCTGGGCCTCCAGCTGTGCATTACTGCTGTACTGCTCTTTGGTGGAGGAAGAGGGAGAGGTAAGAGGAGATTTGGAATAGGTCCACTGTGGGAAGAGAGGCACATGCATGTGCTCATTTTTCATTCACAGACCCCAAAGTATGCAATAAAAAAATCTTTTAATTGCCCTTTCCCAGGTCCCAGGAACGGATACAGCTGTCTGGCAATGCTAGGCCTAGGGAACTGAGCACATACTGGACAAGCTGGGCAGCAGAAAAAATGTAGCCACTGCCCAAGGTCCCTTCCCTAAGATCTTACACTCATCTCACGCAGTGAAGTGCAGTGCAAGAGAGGAAGAACATCACGAGGAAGGATAGATGAGGTGTCAGTAAAGGAAACACTAGCAAGTAATGCATATGATGTACATAGCAAGGCCTCATCAGGTGATACGTGAATGCAGCTCTGATCTCCTTCCTCTGCAGAGTTCCCTGGCAGCCTGAGCTGCCTGAATAACTATGTGACTACCGTGAGCTGCATGTGGGCAATGGAGGAGCCCGTGGGCAATGGACCTTTCCACCTGCATTTCACCAAGTAAGAGCTGCGCTCCAAGGAGCAGAAATGGGGCCTGGCCTTGCACTTTGCTCCCTCCACAGCAGGAGATCTGTGACACAGCTAGCTCTGCTACCTCATCGCCCCATACCTGGGCTGCCTCAGGACCTGTGGCCTTTGCGCTCTTTTGTGGGCCCACAGAGTCAGGGGGTGCAGCAGAGATCCAGCACCCGTGGCTGCATGACCTCATGCCAGTTTAGGGCAGTCTGTCTGTCCAGTGTCCCGTTCTGGCAGGGGCCTCTCACTGTAGAGACCCTTCCCATCCCAGCCTCTGCTCCCCATGATCTGGGGACTTCCAGACCCCATCCTACATGAAGCTGCCTAATCAATTTCTAATCGCTTCTTGTCTTCTGGCCTAGAAATTAAAACCCTAGTGGTTTAATCTAAATTAGTTAATATATATACACAAAAGGATTTTGAAAGTCCAGTGAGTTATAAGCTTTAATAACAGCTTTATAATATTATGTGAATATTTTTTCCTCTTTCCAGAAGCAATCAGGTGAATAGTTTGCTAGGTGGTAGTGAAATAAACACTGCCATATGCTAATTTGAGATGAATGTGTTTAGACTATGTAATAACATTGTCTTGACTACCAATAACTAGTGAACTATTACATGAGGGTAAGCCACACTGACATGAGATGCCTCATTCTGGTAAACTTAAGTTTAAAAAGTCTTAATGATACTGGATTTTAAACCTATGCAAAAATGCCAAGCTGATAAACTGTGGTATCCCAGTTTATTGCGAGGCCACATGCAACATGAAAAATTTGCTAATAAATGGTTACATTATATAATTTAATATTAGAAGACTGCTCTTTGGAGCTACATCCCCAAGATAATGTTTTCTGCCATTCATCCTATTACGATGTGCTGAAGCTTGTGAATATTAAAAACAAAAAAAAAAAAAACAACCAAACAAACAAAAAAACCCAAAACAAAAAAAAAAAAAACACCTCTGACATGTTTTGCTGTCAGTACTGGTTTGTTCGTAGTGAAAGAGGCTTTAATGCACAACTTGCTAGCTCTGTGCTGTGCACTTGTAACTAGCTGTCCATCCACTCCTCCCTCATTACACCAGCTGCTTTCCTGGCAGCAACACATAGCATCACTCTCACTTTCAGAGGGAGCAGGGGGCAGGTACTGGGCTCCATGTGCAGCTCCTGGGAGGTGCTCTCAGCAAGGTTATGAGGTTATGAAGGTGTCTCCTTCTTCCTTCTTCAGCTCTGCCATCCATTCAGGTTTAGCATTGCTTTCTCTGCTGTCTGCTCTAAAGAGGTTCATGTTCTTCCAGAATATGGTGCTGTGGTAAGCTGCCACCATCTTTCATAAACCGAAAAGCACTTAATCATATGACTTAAAAGAAACTTTCAGCCCTTTCATTCTTCTAGCCTCTGGTCAAAGGGTCACAACGCCAGCTGCAAACTGATCGCCAGAAAGATCACGCAGAATCAGTACTACTGTACAATCCATTTAGCCAGCCAGATCTTGGAAACAGATGGTTATCGAGTCTCTCTCCAAGGCAACTTCTTTGGACGTAATCACACATACATTACCTTTCCAGAGTACAACCCCCGTAAGCACAGTAAGTATGAACTAGGGTAGGTATGAGCTAAGGCTCTGCCTAGCAGTTTTGAGGTAGGTCTGATATGCTCTCTAACAAAGGGTCTCTCAAAGATAGCAAGTGAAAATAATGGAAACAAGACAGACTGCCCATCCCTGGAGAGTGCACTATGTGGACTTCATCTATAAAGATGCAGCCACAGTGTCTCTCCATTCTAACTTTTCCAGGACTTCAGAGAGGGCTGGCTCTGGAGCATCTTTCAAGTATACTTCTCATCTGCATCATGTTTTCTTGTGCCATGGATAATGTACAACTGGATTGCCTCTATTGTTTTTTTTCTAAGAAATTAAGTCATGAGGAATCAAGGTCATGGATCTAAGTCAATATCCCATGGTCTGGTACTTCAGAGAAATGCTCTAGTATTTGAAATCTCAGAGCCTGTTTATTTTAGTGGTATGTTGGAAGAGCAGAATGTGACATGTAGAGTGGTTCTTTTCTTGCAGGACTATCCCCAGGGGCTGAGTTATCATTAGTTTGTTAGTTCTGCAGCTGTTCTCACCTACCCTGTAAGCTAATTTGGTCTACTGCTGGTCTTAGTATCACTCTTTAGACCCAGATTTACCTTCCAAAACTAGTCAGTCTAGTATCATGCATCTTTTTCTGTGGTGTTCATGTCCAAAATATTGTGAAAAAACCTACCTCTTTATTTGCAGTAAAACTTGATCCACCTTTGAATATCCAGAGCAACGCCACTGCCAGCAAGTGTCGGATATGGTGGAGTGTGCCTTGGTATCTTGTTGAAATTCTTCAATATGAGTTGCAGTATAAGGAGTACAGCATGTCCTGGGAGGTAAATGGATGGGGCGCACACTGATACTGCCTTGCTCTTTGGGCAAAATGGCCTTGCTACTCATCTCAGGGCCTTCTGGTTTCCCACATCAAGGCTGAAAACTTTTATATAAAATATTAATAGTGAAGATCAATAAATCTTCTCCTGCACCCTGCATTCAGAAGTCATCCATTATCATGAATGCACCCAAGAAAGGAGGATTTGTAAAAGAAAAGGGGAGAAAAAAAAAAAAAAAAAGAGTATTTAAAAGACCATCCCTTTGCCCAGCCTTAACAGCCATTCTTTATAATACTTCACAGATTGCATTGAACAAGACACCACCCAGTTCACTGCCACAGATAGAAATTGAAGCCACAGAGCTTCGCAGTGGCATTGCTTACATTGCACGAGTTCGTTGCAAAGTGTCTGAAAATGAGGATTCATACCATAGTCAGTGGAGTGAGTGGAGCCAGACAACAGTGTTTCAAAGAGCAGGTATGAAGAATATTTTTACCTTAATTCATGTCTTTTCATGCCCATGTTCCAAAAAAAATGAAGATAGCTGGTAAAATGAGGCTTTTCAAATCAGAATTAGCTTCCTTAAAGTTTTCATAGCCAAATCACTTTCCTTGAGGACTTTAGCAGCCTGTTTCATTTGCACTGCTTGGTTATTGGGGGTTCTAGTTTGACTTCCAGACTTTTTTTTTCTATTTTTGTGCTGATTCTTTTCCTAGGTGTACCAAAACTGTCTGAACATATCATAAATATCAGAACTATGCAGTTCTTGTTCATTCCTTTGAGTTTTGGCATTCTATTCTATCTATGTTGGAACTTCAAGCTTTCTTCAAGGTATGTTATAGTTTTTCATTAAGTTCCCCTTGATCTTTATAGCCTGAAGAGGGTAAATCAAGTGTCCTTATATCCTTTTTGCTTCTTGCTTCTTCTGCACAGACTCAATTGTTTTCAAAAGCTCTTTTGACAGTCTTGGGACATAACACTTCCTTGACTGATGAGAGTTAATGACCCATTACACAATCCTTAAGGAGACAAAAGTGCTTTTGTGACACCCAAACTTAGCTAAAGATCAAGGTTGAGGGCCTCTTGGAGTTAAAGAAATTTAAACCCATGGAAATTTTTGTTAAGTTTCATGTAAATAAATTAAAAGTGCAATTACACAGCAGTCCATAAAGGTGGTTACACTGATGTCAATGTTCAGCTACCTGGCAGTAGTCAGTGTGTAAAATACAAATATATGCAAACTACGCTGACTCAGATTCAGTGTTTCTTAGGTTCTGGGACCAAGTTGTACAGAGAAAAAATGTGTCTGGAACCTTGGTTCAACCATTCTCTGCAATTATTTTATGCCGGCAGAGCAGAGGTAACTCTTATACCTCTTCCTTTTCTGCCTTGACATACGCTATTACTCTTCATATACATGCCACTCCTAGAGAAACGGAATACATGATGTCCATATGATAAGATATTTTTACAGGATAGAGTCTAATAAAGGGACTAAGATGTCTGGCACAATTTCTCTGTCTAAATGTAATGAAACTAGAACTCTCTAAAACACTTCCAAAAACAGTGGTTTAGATCAAATAAGTTGCTAAACAAATGCATAAATAGTTCAGTGAATATAATGAGTAATAGACTAGTATTGAGTTTGCAGCATATAGCATCCCTCAGAAACTCTTAAGACTGAGCTTTGGGCTAGAAACATTAAAAACATGCATAGGAGGCAGACAAACAATTGCATGAAATGTCAGAAACCATGTGAAATGGGCTTCTTGTGCAATCTTTCTAATGTAAGTGTGGGGCTTACATCTAATCAGCGTGCTATATCATTGAGACAGAATACAGAAAAATTGCCTGTTGTTATTTATTTATTTATTTATTTATTTTAAGTGTTGTTTTATCACTTCAGGGCAAAAAGCCTCTCCTGTTTTAATGTTCCCACGCCAGCTGCTTTCTTTCAGCCACTCTATAATTTGCACAATGGGAATTTTAAGGTAAGAAATAAATTTCATTTCTTTCTTACGACCCTCAGTTCATGAGGAGAGGATTTTTTTTTTTTCTGGAATTAATCATTCTAGATCCTTAGTACAGTTACTGACACATGGTTCTGGTCTTCCTGGGAGTTACAGTTTCTGTTTCCTGCTTCCACATACTAGATACACCACCGGAGTTTCTGTCCAGCTTCTCTCTCCTTAGAAATAAAACCCCACCAGTTACTCCCTATCCATGCTGAACATGAAAGATGCACCCTGTCTTCGCAAAGCCAAAGCAATGCAGACAGCTTGCAGTATATTCTGGAAGTGAAATCTTGAAAATTTCTTGTGAAATTAGCAGCTAGATTCTCCACCCTATTACTCTAACTTTGCCCAGTGTATTTGCACTAAACCTCTGGATTACTGTGCCAAAGCCATATAAAAAGAAAAGTTATTTTGCAAATTTCAACACTAAGCAAAATGTCCTGAATTTATTGAATCTTTTAACCAGGACTGGGTTGGACCTAATGAGGTCTGTAGCCAACTCAGAAGAGGAGAGGCCAGCAACTCAAACAAAGTGACTGCAGAAGGAATTTCTGATCTAAACACCCAAGAACCAATTTCCCAGATCTCCTTGAAACCTATGGAAAGCACTAAACTGGTTACTGCAGAAGAAGACTCTGTATTTGCCACAGGTCCAAGCCAGCAGTATGTCTCCAGCAGGTATGTAAGAGCAGAAGAGATAGAAGTGAGGCTGGGACTATTGTTTGCACAAAACCATGCTGATGATACAGTTGGCCTGAAAATCTCTGAAATAATTAAAGCCAACCTTGAGAGTCCTAGTATGGGAAGGAATTGTCCCTCTCACTCACAGCATGGAAAGGGTGACTTCCTTGTGCTTCAGGAATCTTTGGAGGTAGCAAATGTGTCCTTCAGCAGTAGTCACTATTGTACCTTGTGTGACAATGATACCACAGGAGGTTTGATTCCTGCTGAACTACTGAAGCTCTCCAACGGTAACAGTCTTATCAAACATCAAGAATGATCAGAGTGACCTTCCCTGAAGAATACTGTCTGCAAAGATCTTTGTGCTGTCTTCTCACCACCCAACATTGTCTTCTCAAGTGGCTTAAATGGTGACTGTGCAGACAATTACAAACACGTATCATTTTTAGGTAAATCCTCAATTTCTGTACTTCAAAAGAAGAGCGTGACCAACTCCTCTGGCTAGCAGATACCATCCCTACAGGCATGGCAAGACCTGACTCCACCAACATCTGCTGTCTCAGGAGACACGTGACCATGTCCTTCCCTAAATTAACCTCCTGGCAGCAGCAGAAATCCATCAACCCAGTAGTCTAGGGAAGCAGCAGCAGCAGACCTCCTGGTTTCCTCAGGAAGAGCTGTAGGAATCGTGTGCCCCTCAGAAGGAGCAATATTCGCAATGTGCTGAACCATGATTTAAATTCTATCATTATTTTAAAACTATGTATGATTCTTCATAAAGCCATGATAAACAATTTTTACTAAATAGGGTAATTTTGCTTCTTAATATGATATTGATTAGTTCAAATGATTCCTAATTTCAGCAGAATTTACAATTGCACTATTTTAAGATAATCAGGCAGTGGGCCTTGTTCTTTATTATATTGAATGGCTGTAACTTTCTATTTTGCAGTAATTAAGCCCAATGTACTGCTTTAACAAAAATTTATTCCAAGGTTAAATGGCTGGGCTGATCTAATAGAAAAAGATGAAAATCAGCACTAGCACAAATGGGCTTTATTTAATCACAGAACAGGCCAGGCCCACGACCTGTCCAGTGCTTTTATTATTTCTCCAGAACTGAGGAGTCCTTTGCCTATCTGCTCAACAGGTACAGCCTTTCTGGGCCAAATCTCTGGAGGTTTACTTCCTGCCCTACACAAAGAAAATCCTGTATATAATTGATTATCCACAAAGCAGATTCCTGGAGTCTTAGTTTACATCTCCTAGATTTAAAGGGCTCAGCAGTTTTAGCAAGCATACTGAGATGTGTACATGTTCACCAACACTAGCTGGCACACGTATACATACAGTCACACACATTCATTCACTCATCCTTGGGAGTGCTTCCCTTGCCTCTCTGGTGACTGTTAGCACTGATTAGTTTTGTCAATGCAAAGAAATATTTCACTTATATATAAAAACATTTGCTAAGCCAGATAACTATTGTGGGAAGTCTTCATCTGGGAGAAAAGCAGCAACAGAATGAAGACTTCACATCCAACTTGTGTGACAGACACAGGAGGTGCCACCAGTGATTTGTTTTCAGTGTTGTGAGCAAAGCGCTTTTCTCATATCTGAAAAAAATATCCCCTTTCTGGTCCTTTGTGCTTTTTATCTTTAACAGTGTTTGTCTATAACATTTGCTATAACTTCCTCTGGAGAAGACAATCTGTAAAACAAGACCACACGCCTGAAGGATTTTTGGTGATCCCAAAATTTTAGACCCCCTAATATAGCTTGATGTAGTGTCTCAAATTTCAAATCCTCAGAATCAGAGGGATGCTTCCTGAAATTCTCAGATCAATTGTATCTTAAATCTCTCAGATCTTGACAGCCCTTGCTTATGAACGTGTCTCCACAGAAATTGAACCAGTTTCATAAAGTCTTGTTCAGCTAACAAGGTATTCTGTACTGGTAATATTAGCAGAAAGGTGAATGGGAACAATTCAGATATGAGTAAGGAACAGCAGGTCAGGCTATGGAAGGGAGAGCACAAAACTTAATGAGATAGGGAAGCAAAAGGAAATAGAGAGATTGAGTGTTGTAGAAAATTACTTGAGAAAAATGAAAAGTCAAAGATGATGATGCCTGTGTCCATCAGGCCAGAACGGGAAGACTGTAAGAACTGAGTTTGGAGATTGTGACAGGCTGATAGTTAGAGGGCTGAAACGATATTGCAGCATCAGCAGTTCTCCAGGTGAAACTCTCAACAACTTTGAGCTGTTCCTGCTTTTATACAGCTACTTATAAAATGGGAAAAGTGCAAAGAGGAAAGGTACCATAGAAAATGTTACTTGTTGTAGATAAAAAAAAAAAAAAAGAACAAAATGCCTCTGCTTTACAATTAGGTCTTTGGAACAATCAATGCCTCATTTCTATTCAGCCAATTAAAAATGACAATTTTTCTAGAAAAGCAGTCTATAAACCCCCATATTTCTGTCCTTTGGCTTTGTGTTTTTGTTTGGGATTTTGTTGTTTGGGTTTTTTGTTCGTTATTTTGTGTCATGTTTGAGACTGGCATTAGGTTCAAGCTGTGGCTTTTCACAGCTTCTCCCAGAATCTCTGAACTATTCTAAGGCCTAGTTTTGCCTCTAAGTGTGATGTCTATACTTCCAGTGGAAGATAGAGAACTACCATGTAGTAAGAAGACAAAATGTGGACTCTGGTCAAACCTGTGAAGCCTTTAATTTTCTGGGACTGAGTGCATGCTATGTGTATCATCTGCAACCAGAACAAAGTGGCCAGTATTTTCCCCTTCCTTTTCCTCCTGTTGAGTTTTGCCAGAGGAAACAATTTTAGAAGATATTTAAGTAATGCTTGTAAGCCACTAAGAAGTTGAAAATGTTTTGTGATAAAGATTCTGGTTTAGTTGTGGATTTGGGTTTGGGGTTTTTTTGTGTGAATAAAGAGAACTAGTACTGTATAATTATTCAGAAGTAAATAAAGCAGAAGAATTAACGCAGACTTTGATTTTTCAGAAGTTAGTGTCTGAGAGCTTTGGAAAGAACTTTAGTTTAGAAAACATTGACTATATGACTATGTTTTAGTCAATATAATAATTATAATGACTATATATTAATAAAAGTTGGTTTGAAACCATCATAGAAGAAGTAGGAGAGAGAAGAACTAAATGCTAGCCCTAGTTTTCAGACCAAAGCACTAAGCTGCTGCTGCTGCTACCACCACCAACAGAAAAAAGGATAAGGTGGCTCCTGGGTGAAGATGTATTTTACAGCTCATAAAGCCAAGGGAGACCAGCATGGTGAGCTATCCCATGGTGGCTAGCATGTATGCACCAGTGTAGTTCTGTTAGTGCCCACCCAAAAGCTATACCTCTGGTGAAGTATTGGTATTCCCAGTAATGAGTGATAGAAGCTGTATCTCCATCAGACATTCTGCTGTTTAGTCATCTGCACGCTCATTTCAAGAGCGGTAAGAAGATCAGACTGCATGTTTCTCAACAGTATAGGCATCAAGGCACTGACACAAGCTCATTTTGAAAGAGCAGCGAACAAGTCACAAACATTAAGACACAGCACTCAACCTATTGTGCCCTCTCAGTTAGGTTGACTTGTCTTCACAGTGTAGCTTCTAGTGCATCAAAGCAAGACACAAGTGTCAAACAGTGGTGTTTGGCATGCTGAAACTTTCCCCGAAGCCCTGAGCTTCAGGGCTTAAGATCATTGATCTGCAAACTCCTGCTTAAAGGTGCAGAAGCCTTGCTTGTGAAAGCAATCTTTTTTCCTGAGAGTGTCATTAGTCAATGGCCAAATAAAGCCATAAATCTTTTCCTGGTTAACTAAGCAGGTAGGAGGAGAGTAATTCCAGAGACAAGAGAAACAAGCTAGCTCTTTTTAGTTTACTTTTATTAAATATGATCATTGTGTAAACAAACGACAGAGAATGCTGGTTAGACTCAGAACAGCACCATCTTATAAACTGCCCAATATGAACTGTCAGTTCCAGCTCCACAGCCTTACTACTCCATCTTTCCTGTACTGCTGTGCTCCTGTGACTCATGAATCCTGTGCTGCAAAAGACTTTTTCTATCACCACAGGCCGTTCCAGACAAGCATAATCCCTTGAGTCTCCCAGCATCCCTCAGCAGAGTGTATGCTCTTTCATAGAACCATCCGTATATTCACTTATCTAGCTGGTAAAAAACACAAAAATTTAAAAATAGTCTATTTAATCTGCAGTAATTTAATCTAATCTGCAGATCTGTTCCTGCTAGAGGCACAGCAATTCTGAAGACACGGGTGCTAATCAAATACAGAGATCTAAACTATCAGTTCTAAAGCAAGAACAGTAATAGTTGATGACATACTTATTTATGTACTGGTGATCATAACTGGAGAAGAGGAGAGGATGTTCTTTTTATGCTAGGAAAGGGAATGAACACATGGGGGTTAGTTTGTTTGTTTTTAGCAACATGCAAACCAAGGATTAAGTTGCAACACAAAACTACAGCACTTGGATTGCTTCTTCCTTGATGCTCACTGAGCCAAGTTAATTGACAAAATCCAAAATCCCAGTGTCCAGTCATACCATTTTAGGATTGGTGAACAGGTTGATTTGATCAACACACTTCCTATTTTCAGCGCATACTGAAGTGTAGCACAGAAACTACTGTGACAGCATCAACTCTAGATAACATGTGCAGGTACAACAGCCCACTATTATGTGGTATTTGCCTCTCTCTAGAAGTAGTGTATTTATATTTGTGTGGTACTGCAGGCCCAACACAATGTGGAATTTGAGCCAAGCTGATTCACATGAAGCCTAATATAGGCAGTGCCAAAGCACAGAAGTAACAGTCATTACAGTCTAAATGAAAGTAATGATTTGTCTGTTGTATCATCTTTTTCTAACATGGTCTGTCAAATGCTGAAAAAGTTGTAAGCTCAGTGAAGACTTTTTCATAACATACATTTGCATTCAAAAACAGACAATAGATGTATTCAAAGTGAGATTCACAGTACTAGAGAAAAAAATCAGGAATGCTTTCACACAAATCAGTAGCATGCTGCACCCGGTTTCAGTGTGCAGAACTGGTTACCCCATCTTTATAATGAGATTATGGCTTTCAGTCGTTTGCACAGTGGTTCCCACAGCTCAATATATTGCAGTAGGAGGTGCACCAATGCCAAACACAAAGGTAGTACAACCTTTCAACTCCTAACACCAGTTTCTCCTTTATACAGTTAAAGATCATATATGCCATTTAAAGACTACTGATCCCTCACATCACCTTCCCTTCCTTTCATGACCTAAAATCTGCACTGCTGCTGCCACCAAACTGTGGGGGTTTTGTCTGCTGGAGGTATGGATGAAGTTTGTCATTTAATCAGCATTCTGTGGGAGGAAGAAGACAGGATGCATTTGTCCCTGGCTGGGGAATCTTGGATCAGCTCTGGGCAAATAAATGCATGGAGGTCACCTGCTAATCTGAATGAAACTTTTGTACATCAACTGAGGAAGTCTAGTGCTTGTTTATATTGTGCCTGCCTCAGATCTTCTGTTGTTTGTTATAATAAAAATTTTATTTTTGTTTTATTAGTGCAACATAGTTGCTTGCATTTGAAAACTGTGTACTAAAAATTAATTTATGTCTCTGACCCAAAAAGCTGCATGTGATTTTGCACCTGTACAGTCAGCTACAGAAATTCTTTCCATAGCCATACGATTCAGAGATATAAGCGAGAACACAGCTGGAATACATGTCTCTGTAAAGAGAACCACTGTGTGTAGTCTGTCTTAGTGTCACGGCCTAAAGTGCACCAACAGGCCTTGACCAGCCTAACCAGTCTCACCTGGGACTCCCACCCACATCCTCCGCCCAGGGCCTGGGTGCTCCAGTTAGAGTGACATGATTGGTCTTCAGTTCCGTCTCTGTATCACTTCCTGGATGGTCTCTGGACCTAGGCTTTCGGTATGTTATTTTTTGGACAGACCCCTCCAGCGGACGTTGTAGTTTGTCTCCAGTCCTCTGACTCCTGGATGGATTGTGGACCTGTGTTGCGGTCTTGCTTCCAGCCCTGCCTCCTAGAGAGCCCTTGGACCTATGTTAGATCTTCGTCTCCAAGCCCACCTGCATCCCTGCTGCTCCTCAGCTCCCTTGTCCGGAGTGCCAACGACCCTCGCGCCCAGCACCGGGCCCTGCCCGCCCTCTGCAGAGCCCGCGGACGCGCCCTCCGGGGGGGGCGGGGCCGCCCGTGCCGGGTCCGCGCGGCTGTGCCCCGCCCCCCGCGCGCGCTCTCGCGGCTGCCCCCGCCGTCCCGCCGCGCGCGGGCAGCGCCAGTCCCGCAGCGCGTCATCGCCACCCGCCGGACGAGCCCGCCCCACGGAGCTGCTGCCCGTAGGGCCGAACGGTGAGGTCCCGCCGGCGTTTCTGAAGTGTTTTTGTTGGTCTGCTCTGATCTGCTGAATCACTTCCACATCTTCCCTCAGCTTGGTAATTAAGCGTCACCAGGTGGATACACACAATTCTTAAAAAAAAAAGAAAAATCACCATTGCAATTCACTGAGCAGGACTAGGGGAGGTGCAGTTCCCCTCTCAGAGTACTGCAGTAAGCTGTCTTACCGAAGACAATGTATTATTTCTTCTAGGAAAGCAGTTCTTATATCTGTTTTTTTTTGTTGTTGGTTTGGTTTGGTTTGGTTTGGTTTGGTTTGGTTTGTTTTTTTTTTTTTTTTTTTTTTGTAATACTGTGTATTCAAAAAATCTGGTCAACCATGTTCAAGAAATTAAGGCTGCAATATGTACTGGAAGAGAAGAGGTGTGACTGCTTTTACACACTGGTAAGAAATGCAAAGGGTAGAGCTACTTAGACAGACCGACAGGTTTAGAAATTTAAATGTCATCACTGTGCAAACTTCAACTTAATCACAAGCCACCATACTAAATATGGAGTTCAGAAAGACTCACGGAACATGTCTTCCATAAATTGATTAAGATTAAATTTAATGTAGATTAATGCTCCTGATCAAACAAACAAATGAGGTTCTCAAAACATCTTGTACTAGAAGCAGGTGGAGCAAAACATCTGAACAGTTTCAAAATGTGTATCAGTGTATGAAGGCAGTTCTATCTCCACATTCACATTTAGGGACCATAGAAATGAGATTTAAATTATGCTTAAAATAGGATCTCTGCAGTCAGAGACAGAAAGGGAAAGATATTTTAAATGCCTAATTTAATTGTCTAGATTTTACAAGCTTCAAAGAGTTCTCTCTTCTGTTACTGTTATTAGTGAAAGGTTACATCAGTTACATCTGCTTTGTGAATTATGTTTACACTACTGTGGTTTTTTCTGTTGATTTCATTTTCCCCCCTGCATTTTGTGTAGAACTACCCTCCTATTTTAACTCTCTTTATAGGGATTGCTACGCACTTCTTTTTATTTGTCAAATATAATGTTTTTTCTTAGCATAAAATTACATTCAAAAAGTAGTAGTGATTAAACATTAACACAGCCTCCACAGCTTCTACTGCTTGCACTGTGAGATGGAAACACATGCACCCCATAGGAAAAAATGCTACAGTGGAAATTAACAGCAGTTGTAAAACACCAGTTAATGTTTTTGACAGGTAAACTAGTAGGCTTTTTCCAAGCTGTCTCAATTTAGAGGTCATGTGACAGGAGAAGGTTAGCACCCAGGACTGCAGTGAAATGTATTTGCACTTGAACTTGGTTCTTGGAAAGTCACAAAGACGTTTTCTGAGTGATGCTGTTGAGGTCATATAACCTTACAGAGTAGGAAGATACTTGTGACTTTAGTAGGCAAAAACATGAGATCCTCTTAGCAAGAAAAGATAGGCAGAAGATTTGTTGTGTTATTTTAAAAATTTTGAAAATAAACTGGGATCATGGGAAATAAAGACTTCTGAGGAAACATCAGTGCTGAATGATGGTAAGGAAAGTAGGAGAAACTGCCAAGTTGCCAAAAGCTTTTGTGTAGCATAGGGCATTAATGCTGTAATAGTGTTTGTGGCTACTGAATGTTTTGTTGCTCTGTTGGTTTTCACATATGTGAATTCAAACAGATCCTCCTGGCTAAAAGGCAGATTCCTTTCCATTTGTTCTGGCAAAATTTTTCACTCATCTGTTCACAGTTTTGGCTCTATAACTAGACAGTATTACAATGGTTCACACAGCTGACTGAACAGTTAGATTTATGTTTGTTTATGTCCTTGCATATTTTTATAAGGCTCAAAAAGTATCAGGCTTGTCACAGAACTGGTAAAACATGGATCGCACAGAGCAGTTTACAGCTATTTCAAATGTTACACAGGTGAGAGCTGTGAACACAAAGAAAAGGAAGGAATGAAGAAGGGCATACTCATAATAATATTACATGACTACTCAGTGAAGCTGTATGCATTGAGACAGTTTTGTTCAGAGTCACTTCCTATTCCAGTAGGGCTAACTTATGTAGACATGATATTCTGATTAATTTGTATCCCTGCTCAACTTGGCTGTGGATCAGCCACAGAGACTACACCACGTATGAGCTGAGACAAACACAAATCAGGCAACAGCATCATTATAGGCAATTTGCTAGGTTCTGCTTCTTAATATCAGACAAACTGTAGCATTTTCCTTTATAGAAAAAAACAAATAATAGTGCTTTCAGAACAGAGGTAGTAAAGCACACAGTGGCATCTATAGCTTTTTCATGATATACCAATATATCATATCAATTCAAGCCTTTCAGTGTGAAAAGTTGTCCTGGGTTGAGTGAGTGGTGGAGTTTTTTGGTGGCAGGGGAGGGGGCTATCGGGGCGGCCCCTGTGAGAAGCTTCTCGAAGCTCCCCCAGCTCCACGTCAGCTCCACTTCTGTTTTGGAAATTGAGCCAATCGGCTGCGCCTCTGCCATAACGTATTTAAGAAGGGATGTGGTGACGGGCAGTCGGACTGGTGAGGAGGAGTTGCTGCAGCTGCATGAACACCAAGGTCAGTGGAGGAATGGAGGAAGAAAGGAGGGGGGAGGTGTGCCGGAGCAGAGACCCCCCTGTATCCTGTGGTGAGACGGCAGGGCACCCCCCCCCCCGCCACCCACGAAGATTGATGGTGGAGCAGACATTGATTTATGGCCTGTGGCTCCTGCTCTGTTGATCAAGGTTCTGTGCCCGAAGAAGGCCGGGGTCTCATGGGAAAAGGTAGCCCCACTGCTGTAATTCAGCGCTGGGAGGATTGCAGCATGCGGGGGAGTCCCACGCCGGAGCAGCTCGGGAAGGGCTGCAGCCGTGGGAGAGAAACCAGTCAGAGGAAGTTAGTGACCCACGACGGAGCAGTGTGGGGAACGCTGCGGCCCATGGGAGGAATTCAAGTCGGAGAAAGTTTGTGGAGGACTGTCTCCTGTGAGAGGGGGACCACGATGGAGCAGGAGGAACAAGTTCCGGACACTCCCCTCACCGAAGATGAAGGAAGTGGCAGTGCTGACTGCACCCCCCATTCCCTGCCCCTGTGCCACTGGGGGAGGAGGTACAGATAACGGGAGCAGAACTGAGCCCGGGAAGAAGGGAGGGGTGGGAGGAAGGTGTTCTCAAGATGTGGCAATGCTTCTCACTGTCTTACTCTGTTATGTGTTGTTAGTGTCTGTAATAAATGTATGTTCTTATTTTTCCTTCCCCTAACGAGTCTGCCTTTTGCTCGTGATCATAAAGGGGAAATTTTTCCCCATCCCAGTCCTATCTCGAACCCCAAGCCTGGCTCTCTGTCCCTTCTCATTGCCGGAGGGGAAGGGAGAGAGAGCTGCTGCATTGTGGTTGGCTGCCAACCAGGCCTAAACCATGACAAAAGTATTCATTGATGCTGTAAAGAGAAGCTTTGCTGTGTCATCATTTGAGATGAAGACAATGCTGCAGAGTCCAGTGGCTTCATCTTGCACAATCTAGGGTACCAGACCTGCTGGAAAACCTGTATAGTAGAGATTTTTTATCCCTTGCTCAGTTGAAAACAAACTGAGAAAATGAAATTAAGTAGAAAATGGGGCAGTAACAAAATCTATGAGTTTGTCAGCAGTCTGAAGAAAAAGGGAGAGTCCCATGACTGAGCAAGAAAGGGAATGAATAATAGATGATGTGTAATGGATTGAAGAACACAGCACCCTCTTTTTGTCTCACTAGAACAATATAGTTTAACAATTAAGATAATTAAGATGACTTATTTTAACAAGATGATAGTAGCACAAAAAATTTGAGTGAAACCCCTCAACAGGTATGTTAAATTCTGCAGGGCCAGATGGAATTTGACCTAAAGTATTTTCTGCAAAACCAAAAAAAATTCCAAGTGAACCTTAAAGAACTACCCGAAGCAGTCTCTGCAATGTTGAAAGTTATTTCTGAGAAGCCATGCAGAACAAAAAACCTAGAGGGCTTTTGGAAGATAAACAGTCTCATCTTTCAAATGTAGGAAAAATAGGGCACAAAATAATGATAAACCAACTAGCATAACGTAATTCTTTAGAAGGATTCTGGAATAAATTACTAAAAAATATATTTTTTAAAATATCTAGATGATTAAAAAGTGAGAAGCAATATGAATTGCTTCATCAGCTTCTGTCTGACAAGAGAGTTTACTTGCTGATGATGGGGAAGAAGAGGAAGATATATAATTTGACTTTGGTAAGATTTTTGACACAGTTCGATTTTAAAGGAATACTAAGGAAGGTAGTTGGCCTAAATGATACCACCTAGACTTATGAATGAATTATTATACTTTCTGAAAATTCATTTGAATCTAATCATTAAGAGTTCCCCATTAAATTGAAACAGCATTTCAAGTGATATTCCAGGGGTCTATCCAGGCTCAATCTTGGTCTGATTCAGTATTTTCATTAATTTTGGTGACAAAATAGAAAGTATGCATACAAGATTTGTGACATTGTTCTGGGAAGGATTTTACTCATTTTGGGAGACAGAAATGAGGAGAAAAAATATTTTGACAAGTATTAAATATAGTCTAAATAACATGAAATCCCATAAAGTGCAAAGTATTGCAGTTTGAAAGAGAAAGCAAATGCACTAATATAAACTGGGAAATAATAGGTTTCTAGCAATATATTGACATAGGATGAGAGCTGCTGTGAACCATGATATAAATAATGAATTAACAGTGAGATGTTACTGCGAACAAAGAGTATTATAGCACACAGCAAGAGACATATAATTTGAGAACAGTAGCAAGTACTTATTTCAGTCTGCTCGTAACAAATGAGGTTGCAGTTGAATTGTATATCCAAGTCTAGGCATGATATCTTTGGGAAGATGTAAATTAGTTGGAAAGAATCTGGGGAAGAAAACACTGCCTATGAGACAGATCAAGAATTTGGACACAGTCTGAAAAAGAGTCAAGGTTTACTTAAAAAAACACACATGTGCGTGCGTCTGCCCAACCTATTAGAACATTATGACCAGTTGTTCTACTTCCCTGCTGAAGAAAACGAAAACTATCTTACAGGAAAGTTGGTTTAGGCTGGCTGGTGCAAAAACCTTTCTAAAGAAAGTAGTTCAACACTGTGACACTGCAGCTGCCCTAGCCCTCCATCCCATCCCCTATTTGAAGCAAAGTATCTGTATCTTGTAGATTCTGATGTAGTTCAGTAAACTAGATGGTCCTTTCCTACATCATTCCTTTGAGTAATCCCTCACAATTCAATAACCCCTTGACAAACTAAAATTGTTTGCTGCAGTCTCACACACAAATGCCCCATCCCTCCCAGCACACCTCTGATCCTGGTGGTGGTTAGCACTGGATCTGGCTGACTCCTGTGAGGAAATGCACCACCCAATGCCTGTGAACACAGGCGGACAAGAACGTGTTTTTTACACACATACCTGAAAGAACATTTATTACAAGGGGTAAAAATGATTCAGTTCCCAGACTTCAGAGGAAAGCCTTGTAATGAAAACTACCAGTCAGGACCAGCGAATTCATACTCAAGGGACACAGGGGACATGCACTTTTCCTGGACACGGCAGATTTTTAGGAGCGAACATCTGTTCTGAAATTGCATTTATGACGCGCTTGAGTTCACGGCTGTACCGAGGACTCGGTGCTCTCAACGGACCTTCGCGCGGTAAGCCACTGCCCGCTACCAGCATCACAGAGAGCAAGACGTCCTCCGCGAACATCCCCGCCATCACGCCGCTCCCCCTGACGTCACCACGTCGTCGCTCCCACAGCACTCTTGCGTCGTGGCACGAACCCGGATGTGAGCGCGAGGCGGGGGCTGGGGAGGCCGCGTTGCCAGGATGCCTTGCCCTTCTTCCGCCCTCACCCCGCTCAGCCTCCTGACAGGAACTGGAGCCGGTAGCGTCACCCCTACGACTGCGCATGCCCGCCTTGCCTGGGGACGCCGAGGCTGACGGGGACTCTCCGTCCGGGCTCGCACGTGAATAGCAGATGGCGTCACCAATGAGCGAGCGGACTGTACGGAAGTCCTGCCCACGGAGGGGGGGGGTATTGTTGTGGGTGACGTCACGAGCGGAGGATGCGGGCGCCCCATTGGCTCGGGCTCGGCGGCCGTGCGCTGGGATCTTAAAGGGCGACCGGAGCGCGGGCTGCGCCGGCCGGGCGGGGCCCATGGCCAGCACCAGCAGCCACCTAGTGAGTCCGGGCTGCGGGGCCGGCGCTGCGGGGGCCCGGGGCTGCCGGCGGCCGCGGTGCGCTTGGAGAAGAAGTAGGCCCGGATACCGGGGCCGGCCCGTCAGGGGCTGGCCACCCGTGCCCTGCACGCTGCCGGGCGACGGGGTCGCGGTGGGGTTTCGTGGGCGGCTCCGCCGCTTGCCGCCCGCTCGGACGGGGAGGGCGGCCGGGCGAGAGCTGCGCCCGGTCCTCGTTCGTCCCTCGCCTCCTGGGTCGCGGCGGGCCTCGCGGGAGGGCCCCGCTCCCGCCCCAGGTGCCGGTAGGGCCCTGAGGCGCGGGGTGAGCGCGGCGGCGGGCGCCCCGAGCTCGGCCCGTCAGCGGGAGGAGGAGAGGCTGGGGCCGAGGCTGAAGCGGCCGCCCCGCGGCCTCCCTCGGAGCTTTGTTCTTGGTTCCGGGTACGGGGCGTTGGTGTGGCTTTGCCGGGCCGTCTCCCACCGGGAGAGGCGGCGCTGCTGCCCTGGGGAAGCCACCTGTTACTCTGTGATCGATTTCTTTCGTAGTGGAAATAAACGCGTGAGGAAGACCGTGAGGGTCGTAATAGGATGTCGTTTCGAACACAGTTGTTTATGTTAGTCTGACAGCGTAAAACCAACGTTTAGTGAGCACAGACTTATGTAAGATGGAGTTGTAGCTGGTACACAGAAGTGGTAATGGTAAATTTTAGTTTGCATTGTAGATTATACAGTTTAGTTGGTGTAGAAATTCCCTTATGAAAAGACTGGTTTTTACAAAAATAACTACCAGCTTTCATTGTTGTCAGTGTAACTAATTGGAAGTGTTATGTTCCTTATCCTTGTGTGCATGTTGCTATGCTTTTGGGTCTTATGTTCTTTCTATTGGTTGTAAGCTGCCAAGCTTCACTCTGCAGCACGTAACACTTTTTCATCAGTTGGAATTGGCTAAGGAGGATCTTCTGCATGGGGACTGGCATAGCTGTGTTGAGTCTTGAAGTCTTGTTTCAGTATGCTCTCCTCTTCATGCTCAGTGCTTTTTTCATTAGGGTGTTACACATAATCATATTTGTTGACTGAAGACAAGATTATATGGAATAGCTCTACAGGGGAGGACATGAAATACTGTGTTGAGGATTATGAAATAAAGCAATGTTTGATTATTAAAAGAATTAGTTTTCTTTCCTGACACTTGATAGAGCTCAGTATGGCTGCTTCTCAGCATCAGAGATAACTTCTGTTGGACTTTTTTGAATAGGGAGTGTCCTTACCTTTGTGCTTTTGGCCTTACTTGTTGCTTATCTGTCCAGGTTTTTCTCTCCAAAACACTTTAATTTCTTTTTCTCTTCTATATATGGTTTAGGTCCCTGTCTGTAAGAGAAATGTACAGAGATAATGAATGAAGAACAAAGATGACAACCATTTTTGTTAAAACTAAAATATTTTTTCATGGTAATTTATTTTTAATTACTTCTCTTCCATCCTGTTTAATATTTCTCTGGTCAGATGAGTGTACTGACTGGTAGTAGCAGATAGACGTGGCTTGATTCAGCTAATTTTTTTGTAATTCAGATTATACAAAATATGGAAAATCCAGTATTTTTGAGACTGAGAAAGTTACTGTTAATGTTTGTGTGATGGAATTAATGGCATTGAGTTCTGTGATTATTTTACTGTAAATGCAAAAGTCAATGTGTGTGTGTGTGTGTAGAATAGAGCATAACTTTGAAAAGAATATTCCAGCATTCTTCTGCCAAAACAGTTAATTTTTGTATTCATGTGTGTGTGGGTAATTCCTGAAGCATTCTATTATTTTCTGAAGACGTGGTACCAGGGAGAGAATTGCACTTTTAAGAAGGAAACAACTTTGGTGCTGCTTTAGTTGCAGATGTGAGTCTGCTCTTAGTTATTTGCTATTAATGCCTTCATTGCAAGCATATTGGGTGTCATATTAAGAAGTGCTCTTCCTCTCAAAAGGAAGAGTCTCAAAGAATAGTTATTTACATCTTAATGTTCAGCAACACCTTCACTGGAAGGTTTAGCTACTCTAGCAATTATTAGATTCTACCAGTGTTTCTGACCTGATAAAACCTTTAGTATAGTCACAGATATGTCTGAACAAAACTGCTATCTCTTTTTCTTCCCCTGTGGAGCTAGTATAAATATACTTTTCAAAGAACTGAGTTCTTAACACAGTAAGTTCTACATCTATGCTAGGAATTAGACTAGGCTATGGTAAGAGGCCTTTTTGTAGTTAGTTGTAGGTATAAAACTTTCAGGCAGGCTTGAAGGTTTTTCCCTACATACCTATCTGCTTAATATTCTCTTCTCGGTTTTCAGCATAAGAGTATGACTAGTCTTTGTCACTCATGCATAAGCTTTTAACTGGGTAAGTATTCTGTAGATCTCTTACAAAGCTGGCTGCAGGAATAGAAAATAGTAAAAGATATAGATATTGAGAAGGTGCTCAAAGGTGAAAAAATTGAATGCTCCTTAAGAGGAGCAATTTTATATGCATTCATATTTCTAGCATTGGATGTGCTGGTGTAGCTAGTGGAGAGAAGACTATCCAGAGAATAATCTGAATATAATAGTGATGTCAACTAAACAATGAATCCACTGTTTGAGCAGACTTTTTTTTTTTTTTAAAGCATATTATTCTTTGGGTTATTGTTCTATTACTTATAGTGCTAGAAGTAGAATTTCAAGAGTTACATGAAACAGACATTACAAGTAGATTGCTGTAGCTGAACATTGTAAGACACCCTGCAGACTTGGGCTCATTTCACTTCCACAAAGCAGATCAGTCAGAAGGCAGCATTTCAGGAAAAACTTGGAAAGAGATGTTGACTATTGAAGTACTTGCAGGAATTTTGATACAGAAGACATGAAACCAGGGGTGCATTCACTTTGTTAGACTGAAAAAAGTAATAAACTGGCACATATTTGATCTATGAAGATGTGAAGTATTTTAGTAATCCCTGTTTTTTACAGTAAACTTGTATTTTATCTATTTTTTTTCCTACAAAAGCTGTATGGATTGCTGTAGAACTGGCACATTTATGTCATCAGAAACTATGCAAGTGAGAAATTACTTTTTAATATGGGAAGATCCAAAACTTGATTCAGAAAATGCTGTTTGAAAGATAAAATCGTTTTCCAAGTTCCTCAGCTGGAGCTTCCTGAAGAATTTGTATGAAGCCAAGGAATTAATGTTATTTCAAATGGGAAGTCTTTTTTTTTTCAGGTGGCCAAGTTAGGTTATGTATATGTAATAAAGAAGCAAAAAAGGGGAAGGAGCTGATTTTTCTCCCTTCCTACTTTCTGACATCTTATTTGCAGGTAAGCTTGTGGAAAGTTACTAAGGCCTGACTAAAGTGTATGAAAGGACTGAACACAACATGTACAAAGTTAACTGTTTGGACTAGAACCTTATTTTCACATCTCATGGATTCTACTCAGCAGTGCTGTAGGAAATAACTGGTTTGTGTGACTAAATATTGAAGTTGTGATTGTCTTTTTGCTTTAAAAGACAAGCTGTAAATACTTCACCTGGCAAATCTCTAATTCTTTATGGTGAAAAATTGCAAGGATTAATTTAGCACATTCTTCTGAAAAGAAAGTATTGAATTTGATGTTCAGTTCTTCAGTAATCCTGCAGGAATTTAATTTAGAGTTCATGACTGTGCTGTCCCAACTTCTGTGCACACCATCTACGTACTGCCACCTCTATGTGGCTGCGTCTCTGCTCCTCACCCAAGCAAGTAGCCTAGTATAGGAAGTCCTTTTGTGTTTGTTAGCATGAGCCCCCATCCATGCTGCGCAACACCTCTTAACTATTGGTGTGCTTCATGAGATAACTGATGGTGTAGAATGTAATCTAGACTATTCTGATTACAGATGGTTTTTGTTTTCTTGTGAGCTGGCCTGGATCTGTTTGTGTGAAATGAATTCTCAATGTCTTGTTTACATATATAGCTATTTGGGCCATAGGCTGACTTTAGGTTCTTAGAGTTTTTTGTGGTTTCCTGTTTCTGATCTGTTTTGAGGCTTGGAGGTGGGGGAGGGAGGTGGTGGAAGGAGGCCTTAAATAGTCTCTGTCCCTGAAGGTGCTTGGAATTTAAGTGCTTTGCTTAGCAGTAGAGGAGGTTAGAGTGTAACTGCCTGATATGCAGGCTCATACAGGCTTTAATCCTTGCCTGAATTTGGAATTAGAATCCTGGAAATTAGTGTCAGGAAATACCGCCATATGTGTAAGGTCATCAAATGTAGAAAAAGGCAATTGCATTAACTGAAATGTTTGGGTCAACATTGCTCTGTATGTGAGAAATTGATTTCTGTAGAAACAAAATCAGTTCTGTGGATAAAGTACCTTTATTCCCTGAATGAAGAGTCAAAACAATCTACCAATGTAAAGGTGTTCTCTGTGCTTCCAAATCCTTGATCCTGCTGGTTATATTTTTGTTGATATAACATGAATCTTATTTCCACCATATTCATGGATAAACTGTTACAGATTTACTGCATAAAGTAAGGAACTAGTGGTAGGTGATCAGTTCAGGTATGAAGGAGGTAGAGTGTCAGATTAACTTTGTTTCTTGTGTTTTGAAATAATTTTATATGAACGCTACAGTAAGTCTCCCCAAACTTCAAAACACCTCTTTGTATACCATGATCTTTGTGAGGATGTACATCCTGAAAGCTTAAGAAGAAAAATGAATTCATTTTGATACTTCTTCAAAATACAACTTCTTATGTTTTGAAGATAGGACTTGTATCTCCCAAAGTTGATTTCAAACATGAGGCAAACAGCTTCCAACTAGTTACTGGAATCTTTTTAAACAACCTACTTGTGCCTTATGGTAATGCAAAGGAAAGTCCCCGAGTAAAGTAATTTTACTAATCAAATTCTCATAGGTTATTAGAGCATGGAATTATGTCAGGCTTATCCAGGGTTTTATATAGAGATATCTATCTATCTATATCTTCTGAAATAATAACTGTATTTTATTATGATTTATTACGACTGTTTCCAATATTACCTTCATATTACTGTAATTTTTCTTTAAATTGTATTAGGGCTGTTAATATATCAAGCAGACTACATAAACATGAATTCTTTTCATACTTCTGTTTCCCACTGTTGCAAAGGTCCCAGCCACTTTAGGTAGAATAGTGTCTTTGAAGAATTATGTGCTCTGAACTTTCTCCTTCCATTAACACTTAAAATCTTTAATCTTGAAATGTATTGCCAGGACATTATTTTTACAGTAATTTTATTTTCTTTTAAATAATGGTCATTTCCATCAAGATACTTTAAGGGTGTGGGGTTTTTTTTGTTTGTTTTGTTTTTTTGGAAACAGTTATGCAGTGCTTCGATGAATGCTTACCTTTTAGCATGTGAGAGGTTTCAAATGACACTTTACATGAAAGTGAGCATAGTTGTTTTGGTGGGTCAGAGCCTAGACTTCTTTTATCAGTTAGCATAGCAGTCTGTTTAAACAACAAAAAAATCCTCCCTTTATACAACTGAATGCTTTTGAAATTTTCATGGTTTATTCATAAAAATGGTCTAAGCAACAGATTTTTTTCATGTGGCAGCTTCTGAGGTTAAAAATTTTCACTCCCGATATTGTATGACTTCAGATTCTTTTGCAAAACAAAGTTGTGTTAAAATAGCTTTTATAATTGAAATATGAGATTTCAGTCTGTTCTTTTAAATGTAGTAATCAGTAGCCATTTATGAACCTTTATCAAAGTATAGATTTTGACAAATTCTTTGGCTTCAGACTGTTTTGCTGATTGTAATGGTAAGTTTCTTCAAGAGTTGATGGGCAATTTGTTGGGTTATGAGCTAGATTTTAAGTTCTCTGCAGTAATCTTTGCATATCATTTGATGACGAGGTTTGAGAGTGCTGATGCAGCTCTACACAACATAAATGCGAACCGCTGTTCTACATAAGATTAATGTTTGATGTTAATGCTTTTTTAATATCTACAAATAACTAATACTTGAAGTAGGGTTTGTGTACTGCATTTTAAAGAAAATGTCTTACTCTGATCTTCAAAGAACATCTCTGTATAAAAAAAAACATCCTGTTGTCCCAGGGAAATATCTCTGGCATCTTTGTAACCTAGTACTGTTTTTAATAAGTGAAAAATTGAACAAGATATGTCTTTCAGTATGATCTTCACTTCTTGTAATATCTTGAAAATTAACCAGCTTGTTTAACTGCTTTGTGTGGTACCTAAAAAACAAGAGATTTTTTAAAAAAATCCCTTAATATCATCCCTATAGATTAGGGGTTTTTTTTACTAGGTTTTTTAGCATTACGTTTTACACTCTCTGCTGCACAGAGATAAGTCATTAAAGGATGACTTAATGTTTTCATCCCAGAGAAGACTAGGTATTTGCCAATGTAGTATTCAGTTACAATATTTTTCTTTAATATATTCCTTATTTTCAGTGATGTAATGTTGAGTATGGTTCTTTAAAGCCTTTGGCATTTTTTTCCTCAGATTTCAGAACCTGAAAGCATGCTTGTAAGTCAGATTGCCTTATTGTTCTGGTCTAGTGGTATTCCTTCCTGATTGGCAAGATATATAATCTGCTGTCAGGCTGAAAGTGTGAGCAGAGTATATTTCTAAATTCCTCTTAAGTACTGTGGTGTTTTGATTTTTTTTTTTTTTTTAAATATGTCTGTATGTACTTGCATGTCAAACCCAACCTGTCAGGTGGATGAACAGTTTACTAGTTGGTCAGTGCATTCAGAAGTACTGCCAAGGCTTGGCTTAATCTGAGTTTTGTTATGCTCATTACATGCTTGATTTTGTGTTATCATAAAACAGTCTGACAGCATCTAATGACACTTTAAGCATATGAAGGGATTTTTTTATTTTTCTTTAGGCAAATGTTTTAATTCCTTGAAGGTAACAATAATATTGGCAAATACATGTATTATTAAATTATTTAAATTAACTGGCAAACTTCTAAGCATATATAAATGGAAACTGGCATGCAATGGAGTTCCATAAATTATGTAGTGTATTGTTTCTCTCTATACACATGCATATGTACAGTTGGTTGCTGTTGGTCACTTAGCAGAAAGTCTGACAGTCTGTTTTTAGACAGAAGTCCAGAGCGTAGAGACATGAGTGTATAAGGTATGAGAATTGAAATGTTTGCTGCAGTTTATGAAAGCACACCATCTGTTACTGTTCTGGATTGCCTTCATTCATGGCAGTCACTCTGGTGTAGCAGCATACAGAGTTTATGAAAGGAAAACTGGTGTTGAATATTGATAGGGATTGCATGATAAGCATTACGCTTCCTGCAAACCACTCCTGGATGGGATTGGTGTATAATGGGAAGTGCTACCTGTACTGAGCTCTCTGCACTGGAAGGTGATGCTTTCGGTTGGATTTTGTTATCCTGAGTCAGTGTTTCTTTGTATCTTAATTTACCTTTCTTGTAGCTGAGCTACCCTGATTTTGCCTGCGTTCTCTTTTTAGGTACTGTGAGGAGTAGCTTGAGGACCTATATTTAGGCCCATTTTAGTGTCTGACCTGATGAGTTGCTTTTTTTCTTTTGGAATATGCTGGAACTTCCTGGATGTGTTGCACTCTAGCCTTTGAAGTGGAGGCTGTCACAAATAGGTATTGGTGAACCTGGAGAAGGTATATGTTTTCATTGCGGGGTATGAGGGGGGAGGAGGCCAATGGGAAAGCTGTACATAATATCTGTTAATTGCCCCTTCTTATGCTCTTTTTCAGATAAAAGATGTGTGTCAGGTGCAGTAGCTGTATTTTTGTCAATCTTCTGAAACACTAGTGTGCCATGGAAAGAATATATTAAAGATAGCTGTTCATTATTTCACTTAGCATTTTGCAGATAAATCCTTAGGAGACCCCATGTTAGCAATGTTTAAATTATAAACAATACAAAATAAATTTGAATTTCAGAATTTTTTGGCTTGTATGACAATATCAAAATAATTTGCAAAACCTCTCAAACCAAGTCTGTCTAACTTAAACTGCCTTTAGCAGAATCATAGTACCAATAAATAGTAGCAAGTCAGCTTTATCTCTTAACCTACAAAGCACCTGTCCAATGAAAGTGATTACCTTCTCTCAATGTGAAATAAAGGTCTTTATTCCTCCTTAATTGCACAGATAAATAGATGGACTCCGTATTTTTACATGAAGACAAATTCATTAATCTGTACGTTGAATCTTTGATTCATAGATTTTGGAAGATCTTCCTGTTTCTGTATCAGAGGTCTCTGTTTGGCTATGTCATAAAAGCTGTGATTGGACGCTGGGAGAGCTGGTGAGGGTATCTTACACTGTATCACATAGTATCTGTTTTGAAAGTCTCTCAAATTCCATTTGCAAGTGAAAAGATTAATTCAGATATCCTAGAGTGATGCTGTGTTGCTTTCCAAATGCAATAATTTCTTAAGCAGACTTTGTTTACGTAGGTCATAAATATTTGTATTGTTTATCTTCATGATAGTGAACATATCTGTGAACTTATCATCATTTACTCTTACGGCATACACCATTCTTATATCCACTATGACCTGCACTGAATTGCAGGTGATTCTAATTTTTAGTTGTGTATTCTCTGATACCACAAGGCTAAAACAGCCAGATTATTTAATAACGTATTTCAGCATCTTAATCTAGTCAGATGATTACATATTTTTCCAGGAGTTCATGGTCTTGATTTTCCCCTGAAACTGGTTTGTTTTGGTTTTCTCCTTAATATTTGCACAGTACTAGCAGCAGTAAGACTTTGCTTCTCCTAGCTGATGTTTTCTAGTTCCATATATTCAGGTATGGTCTAGCTGAAGTTATTTGTCCACTTGTTTCCCGCCATTATGCCTATGTTCTTGGACCATATTTTAATTTGTAGTAATGTTTTGGTAGAAACAAAAGTAAGGTCTCACAGTTTGTCTGATTTACCAAAAGCTGTAGATTGCTTTAAGAGATACGCTTTTTTGCCAAATTGTGTGTGCATTTTTATTTATTTTTTTTCAGTCTTTAGATTTATGCAGTTGTTCTTTTTTTTTCAGCCTCTTTGGTTTGAGAGCCAATCCAGGTGTGAACTGGAAGAGATCCTTGTTTGGGGATGACTCTTAATTACAAGTTGTTTAATAATTTAACCAGTTTTACATAAAATATGTCCTGTATTCATTTTCCTCAACAGTATGCTATATTTCAGATGTTATATGATGCCAGGTTAAATGCTTTATTGATGTTTATCTGCGTATTTCATTTATTAGACTTGTAAAAGAGTTTACCCTAAAAAACATACATAAGAGGGTTGTGCCAATGTTCTACTTTATACAGTCTCATCAAGCATTGTTTATGATCAAAACAAATATACCAGTTGAGGTGTAGAGCTCTTGTTGCTTTGTGTAAATAATGCTTTCTCTTAGCAAGGTTTGCTTTCAAAAAAATTGTCCTTATAGGTGAGTGGATGGAAGAGCTTTTCTGATCATGTCTGCCCTACGTTTTAATGCAGGTAGAGATTCAGTAATACAGTCAGCAGTTAGACTTGGTGTTATCAGACAAGTGATAGGTTAGAACCCTAGTCACGCTGACTTTCTTTGTAACAGAAATGAGATTTTGTTAGTAGAGTTTCAGTGGTAGCAAAGATACTCCCAGTCATCTTCAGGGTTCATTGTCATGTCAGTTAGGATAGGAGTAAAAGGTACTGGAAGCTTCAGAAGGCCCAGTCTCTAAGTATTTTTTGCTGCTGTTAGTCTTGATAGAACTGTATCAGCAAAGTAGTGTTGCAGATTTTGTGGAGGGAAAAAGTTAGTAGAGATACAGTTGTTGTGACTATACTTGCTTTAGAGCAGTGTGCTATTTATTTGATGTGTACCATGTGCTTAGATATATTAAAAGTTGTAGTGGTACTGCTGTTGTCAAAATGCTGAATTACAAAAAGGATTCCAAAAGGTATAGGCCCTTTTAGATAGCTGGGACCTTTGTCTGTGACTGGCTTTTCATACAAAGGGGAGCGAGGAATGTATAAAAGGAAGAATGTAGTGATACCTAGCAGGCTTTCTGCATTGATTTAAGTTTTCTCTTAAAACTTTTTTCCCCTCTTGACTGAAAGCTAGAAATGAATGATAATTAGGACTTACTTCACATGACATGTAAATAAAAGGAAGCTTGTTTCTAGTGATTTGGTGAAAATTAGCTAATGAAGATTTTGATAGGTCTGATCTATAATTCCACTTATGTTCAGCAGATTTGTTATTTTCTTCTTTATTAGGTTTTCAAACTCAGTTGCGCTAAGGAGGAAACAATTTCTATACGGAAGTGAATTAGAAATAACACCCTTAAGATCTTGGGAAAGTAGGTAGTGTTAGAGACCAGTTTTTAAAAGCAGAGATAGAATTATTAGATCAGTGGTTATCAGTGTTGTCCATGGTGATCCATGACATGCAGTAGGTAAGTCTGTCACTCTGTGAGGGTCTTGTGCTTTTGGTGTCTTGCCAGCTGAAAAATATTGATAATTGCTGGAAGGAGAGCATCCTCAAGCTTCTGAGAACTGCAGGCGCAGTTTTAGAAGGTTTTTAAATTCTTCAGTGGTCGACTTAATATCTCACTAAAAGAGTCTGTGTATAGCAGAAGCAAAATCTTAAATCTGATTTTTGCAGAAGAGTGGCTGTATTAAGTTAGACTGGACGAGCTAGCCTGTATTCTGTCTCTGGCATGCATGAAGCCATATATGTAGAAATATGTATAGTCTTGTAGAAATATGTATAGTCTTTGCAGACATGTTTTTTGGAGCCTTTCAAGATAAAACTGAGAGGGTAAATAATACAGGACACAAAATACTAAACAAGAATGTGGAGTGTGGAAAGACAAGTGTAGGAGTGACCATTTATATAAATGTTCAGGTGCAACATACCTAGTTGCATGGATCTGTCATTTTTTTTTAGGTAACTGATATTTTAAATTTATTGCATCTTATTCTGTCCTTGTTCTTAATCTTGACTTTCCTTTGAAAAAGTCAGGGGACTAATTGACGTTATACCTTGGCTGGAAATAACCTTATTTTCCTACAAAGTCCTTTACTCCTGTCTCTTTTCCCCTTAGGATTTTTCTATACTTGATATTCATAGTGACTTAGTTTCAGATACTGTGCAAGGAAATAGTCGGCATCCAAACCTTTCTCCCACTTTCTCTCAGTGCTCTCTGGTGCTTTTGGGGTGTGTTTGTTTTTTGTTTTGTTTTGTTTTGTTTTTTCTTGTTTGTTTTTTCAAGGTGATCTTGCTAGCTGCAGGATCTAATCAGATTCCCCACAATGCTGCTGCTTTATTTACCAGTAAACCTTTAGCTGCTCTAGAATAGCCTCACTGGAGCCACTTCATCATTTAAATACTAATATTTAGTCTGCGTGCATGCTTTTATTTACTATATTTCAATTAATGGAATGTTTCTTATATAGGCATCAGTTCAGTTGTTGAGCAGTCATGCTTGCCAGCTTTCCTGCACTCTTGATAAGAAAGAGTACATCTGTGTTTTAAATGTAGCTACTGTGTATCTTTATACAGGCTGCTGTTTGAGTAGCTGTCCCAAGAAAAGGGGATTCAGCTGTTCTATGAGGATGTTAGGGACAATAACTAGTTTTGGGAAGGTGTCAGCTAAAATATCTGCGTAGAAGGCATGAAAGGAACTGTTACCTGCAGCACACATACTTCAATGTGTATGTGCTGTTTTCATAATAATAGCATCAATATGCTTTCTTCTCTTCAAAGGGAAGGATGCTGCATAACTGATTCTGAGTAGTGGCATATACTGCTCTCTGGGGGACCTAGTGAACTTTTCAAAAAGCAGAATTCTCTCACCAGTCTTCAAGTCTTCCCCTAGCCTCGCCCCACTTTTGTCCTCACAAAAGCTGTACAAAATATACCAAATAGCTGTCATTATAGGCAGATTCATCATCAGTTGCTGGTGTATCACAAAAGTTCTGACAAAGGTCCAATGAAAGAAGCTGTTACCTGTTCTTGATCTACTGCTCTGTTGGTGTAGACGTAGTTCTTTAAAAAATCCCTAAGGAGCAATAGAGATCCTGGAGCAAGTAGTCTGAACTCAGATTGGAAAGAGAATCTTCCCCTATGCTTCTTTAAAGATATTGTTTAAAATAGTTGCTTAGTAATAGTTACTTTTCAATCTTGTGGGAATTGATATTTATGTATCAATTATGAAGAGTAGAAAAAATGATGTGTCTTAGCTGTACTCCTTTGACCTTCTGACCTTCGTCTCGATTTAGAAAGTGTATGTTTTCATGCTTAGAAATGTTTGTCATTGTTCTGTAATTCGACTAAATGTATAAGTAGAGTGTATTTCTGAATTGTATCTTATTTTGGAAAGAAGTTTAGCTGTAAATAAAGGCTGCTTTTCCCTACTGCATAGAGCACAGCCAAGTGAGTAATTTGCTAATTTGGGAGCTAGGTGCTTTAAGCCCATATGCATGATTGAACTCAAGCCCAATTCCCTTTTAAAGTGGTTTTTGATAGAAATGCAGAGAATTGTTCAGAATCAAATTGAAGTTAATGAGAAATTCTTTTTGTCAGAAGCAATGTTTATTTGAATATTGACATGAGATATGTTACAGACTAGGTCAGGTTTGTATAATCTCTTTTGAGGTTGGGAGGTTTTCATTAAGTTGTTGTTTCGTTCTGCTGGACATAGGTTAGAATACCGAGATTTAAAAATAATGTTCGGACACGGTGTTAATTTTCTTAAATATTCCCTCTGCACACCATTTCAGTTTTTACTGTCACAAGTAGTTCAGCAGAGCTGTCCTGTTGTCTGTGTTTTCTGGCCAGTTTCAAGTAGAACACTTGAAGCAGACACCTGACAGACTAATGGAGGTATATTGCCAACAGGGAGGGAAAGCAGCTTGACAAGTTTCCTTGGTCTTACTTGGGAAAAATTGATAGAGGGTACCAAATGATGATTTGCCTTCTGTATTACAAGAGTCAGTATTTTGAACGTGTCTTCTTGTACTTGATGTTTTCTGGGCTATATCCGGCTCTTTGTTTTGGAATTAGGATGTCTTTTTGTGGCCATATGTACAATTTAAAGAGTATGATCTCCCTTACTTTAAAAGGATACAGACCAGAGCATTCTTCAAAAAAAAGTATTAGATATTGCTAATTATTAAAGCCTTCAGCTGATCTGCCTTTTGTATGATGTTGTCTCTCTTCTTCCTGTCCTTCCCCAATGTGTATTAAGTACTGTTTGAGAAAGTGAGTTTCCAAGTAAAAATTTACGAATGTATCCTTTGTCTCCATTACAGTTTTCATGCTTTACCTTGTTCATTTACAGTTCATTGTAACTTGGGTCTCTATTGTTACTTGTAAATACAGGTATTAGTTGCATAACTAGATAATTCTTCTAGTTTCAGGAAAACTACTAAGTTTTAAGATTGGACAGACAGTTCTGTCTCTAAGCATGAGATAAAGTTTAAAGATCATGTTATTTGTAGGAGAATATACTGTGAAATTTGATACCTTGGTGTTAGGGAGCATTTTTTTTTTTCTTGGAAAGAAGCATATGGCTACATTTGTATGCTCAGTATGACCTAAGCAGAGTTGTTTCACAAATCAAGAGCTGCCATTTCCAAAATAAATACTAACATTCCCTCCTAAAGACATATTAATGGTAACCCTTTCAAATAGGACTTTGAGATGTTAACATGGAAATAAAGTACAGATACGTGTGGTAATTATTTAAAGGTGTGGGAATAATGGTTTTAATTTCTCTTTTCAGTATGATGCTGTTCCAATTCAGTCCAGTGTGGTGTTATGCTCCTGTTCATCCCCATCAATGGTGAGGAACCAAGCAGATTCCAGCACTCCGTCTGTCATTTCCACCTGTGGCAGCAGACAGGGATCTAACATGGAGGGCACTGCAGCTGAATCAAGATCTAGTTCAAACTCCTTGCAGCAACATACAGGACAACAGCCTCCACAGCCTCGAAAGAAACGACCTGATGACTTCAAATTTGGGAAAATTCTGGGTGAAGGATCTTTTTCAACGGTAACTTTACTTCCTATAAAAAGTGCCAGATACCTTAAACTTCAGAATTTGTTGTGCAAGTAATATTTCTGATATTTAATTGCTCTATTTCAAATTCAGCAGAGATACACATGATATGGCCTCGTGGGACTTTTCTTCAGAGCATTCTGTAATTTTGTGGGACTTTCTTCTGCAGCTGTAACTGTTCTTCTACCCATGTTTAATAGCAACAGTTACACAGGTGCAGGACCTCCTGGTTGCTGTACTGCTCTTTTAAACTAATGAAAATCTACTTGCGTAGTAGACTGCTTCAAGCTCCTCTCAGAATAATATTGGTTATGTGGTGGCAGAATTACAATTCTCATGTCTGGGTAGGCATGTTGTCCTGTTCACCTCCTTCTATACGGCTGGTACATATTTCTTTTTTTCCACCCCCTTGGTTTCATCTACATCTTAGCTCTAAGGAAGTATGGGTGTCTGACCAAAACCGGTTCTTAAATGCAGACTTAATCTTTAATCGCTGTCTGTCTGAAGTATTTGTTCAGGTTTAGAGTTGGGCTTGGCCGTTATGTCTGCCAATTATTTCTGCTTTGTATCCTCTGTTGAGGGTTCTCTGCTCTTCTTATCTCACCTTCCTGCATTTTGAGATGTTTCTTGCCTTGCTGTTGTCTGAATTTGCAATTTACACATTTATATATTTTATTTATATATTCTACCTATCTTAAGGTTTAATTCCTTTCTATAGAATTTATATTCCTTATTGACATTACTTCTTTCCATAGGGTGGATAAGATTCAGGCCCCTGATAGCAGAAACATGATGTTAACATGTACCTCTGTGGGCTTTTTTGTTCTGCTTCTATTGTTTGGGTTTTTTTGTGGATTATTGGTTTGGAAATTAGGATATATTGTATACTCAGATTTGTTCAGTGTGGAAGAGACTTGAGGGTACCCGAGTATTCATGCTAGGAGGTAAATATTCAGTACTGTGTACTTAGAACACAGCTGCTCAATATCAATATAAGTATGTGGGTAGTACATCTGAAATTTAATGGTAAAAAATTCAATACCTTGCAGGACTGTAGGAGAGTCAGTTTTTGGAGTGGTACAGTTTAAATCAAGTTTGAGAGTTATTAACCAAGTTATATTTTTCATCTGTGTCAGTTGATCACTTCTGCTGTCTGACTGTGGACTGTGTGTGTATATATATAGGCAAGATTGCCTATTGGATTTTTGTTTTACTGATGGTACTGAATTGTTTTATGAAAATGTGGAAGTATCAATTTCCAAGGTGCAGAAAGTTAATGCTATATATCTGAGTATTTATTTAACAACTGACTTTTAAAGTGACCTGCTTTCAGTAGCTTTAATGGTAGACATAATTGATGAAACCTGTCAACAAAAATTAGAAAATATAAGGACATTCTTATTGGATTGCACAGCTTTAAAGTTACTTGTGTACACAGAAGGGTCTCAAATTCCTTCTGTAGAGATGGAGCTTGTAACAGACTGGTTGTTTCTAGTGGAAATTTTCATTGATCAAATACTGTGAACTTCAGTGTGCTTGTAGAGGATGAACTTTAGAAAATTACAGGTACCCCTTACTAATGAACTGAGATTTCAGTTTTCTAATACTGAAGGAGTGTAACTGCAAGCACTACTTTCACCTGAAAAGGTGCCTTATTTAGAAGCTCTTTTTCCTAAATGCCTAACACTAAGTATTAGGTGTATGTAATATTTTGGAGTATTCTGTTATAATTGATTTTGCAAGGGGTTAGAATATAATGAGAAGTGGATTAGAAGAAAGCCTGGTGCAGTGATTAAAAAAAAAATAGAAAATTAGTATTAATGTTTTGATTCTAGTAAAGCATTAGAATGGATATAAGCCTAAAATGAAAAAAACACAAACTGTAGTCATTTATTGTTACAAGGTTATTGCTCAAGTTCATGCCAGAGGACTTTTCAGGTTCTCTTAAGTTGGCTTTTATAGAAGTTCTTTCTTGAAGATGAGCTTTAATTTGTGTTCCTCCAAAAGCTTTTCTCTTTATAAATGTAGAACTGCTTGCCTGAAGCTTTATGCCTTATTTATACTAACTGGAAATCTCATTCCCTTTCTTTAAATCTTTTCCCTAACAAACTGTAAATAGTTGAAAGCCCTGTCTCACTTCTTACTTTTGATCTTTCAGGTAAAATTTATCTTTCAGTCTTTGCCATTGTTAAGAAAAAGTACTGTGACAGATTTTTGTAAATATTCTTCAATGCACTTGTTCTGTTTTTCCCCCTTTAAGAAAATTCAGCAATTTTCTGTGACTTACGTTACAATCTTCGGAATTACTGTGGGGAGAAAAAAAAAAAAAGTAAATCAGTGATTACCCAGTCAGGTGTACAAGTCTTTCAGCAAAACATTGTTATGCTGAACATATTTCTGCAGAGGTCTTGCTCAAGTTAGCATAATATGCTTAAATATTTTGCTAACTGCAGTTGTGAGAGCTTATTTTGGACAATCATTATTCTAAATACATACTGGAAGATCAAAACCAATGTCAGTGCATGTCTTTAATGAATGGTTACAATATATTTTCTCTCCTCTGGCAACAGGTTGTCTTGGCTCGAGAATTGGCAAGTTCTAGAGAATATGCCAGTAAGTATTGACTCCTTCAACGTGAACATTCTAAAAATGCAATATCAATGTAGTCCTGTTACAAAACACTTGTTCAAAAGGCAGAATTGGTGGTTTTATGATAATTTTATCTAACCAAAAAAACCCCAGATTACTTAGTTGAACTTCATTTGTTTGTACCTCCTGCATTTTTACTCTCTTTTTTTTTCATTAAGTTAAAATTCTAGAGAAACGTCATATCATAAAAGAAAATAAGGTGCCATATGTGACACGAGAAAGAGATGTAATGTCCCGCCTGGATCACCCTTTTTTTGTGAAACTCTACTTTACCTTTCAGGATGATGAAAAACTATGTATCCTTTGCATTTTAAAACTTTCTGTAACACTTTCTTAAAAGTAACAATACCCAGTTTTGGTTCCTTTGAAACATTGTCTAACAGGAATGATGAAAATAACTTGAGGTATTTAAAATATCCTAATGTTTACAATGCAATTTTTGCAGTCATGCTTTTAATAGCAATTAAGCAAATAGAATGAATGTTCTACCTCAGAGGAGTGGGTGACTTGTGGGACAGGGGAGATGAATAAAACAGTAACTTATGCTGTCCATGTGGTAAATGCTGAAATGTGACTTGCAACAATCTAAGTTTAAGGTAATTAAAAAACCCCCCAAAAAAACAAAAAAAAACCCAAACAAAACAACTGGGAGGTATATGAGAAATGTTTTAGAAATGTTTTGTTTCTGATATGTACAGTAAATGCCACAATTCCTGTGTTTAAAATAAGGCTAGCCAGCTGTATTTACAACAGTTTCTTATTTGAACAATTAGATCTCTTACAATTTCTCTTATGTAAAAGTACTTACAGAATAATCTGAATGATAGAAAGCTGAAGCTCTTCTGTTTGGGCCATTGTTTCCCAAGTGTTTTCTCTAGCAGTAATTGCAAAGTGCAGTTTCATCTTGAAAACTCACTGATTTGCAGTCTTTTTTTTTTTTGTTGTGGTGGTTGTTCTGGTGAAGAAAATGTTAATCATGTGAATTTCCTCCTAAACTTATTGATTCAAATTGGCCATGCCAAGGGTAAAAGGATAGATCAGTTTATTTCTGGGGTCAGTAGGTAGCTGTGTTTTTCACAGAGGATGCTAGTAGTGCAGGCAGGCCCTATATAATTTGTGTGTACATATCTACATGCATGCACTATCAGAACTTACAGGGGTTCTCTTTTGTAATGTAAACATTTGCTCATTGAACACTGGGCTGACTTTGGAACTTTTCAGGTGATGGGGTAATCTTAAATTTAGGTTGAATGCTAGTTATGGCTAAGTTCTCTTTGAGGGCAATTATGTATACAAGTTTAAATTAATTATTCAGGTGACTGGAAAAAGTACATATGTAACCCTTTATGTAGGGTAGTAGTCTTTGCTATGCTAAGAAAGTGGGACCTTTGTCCTAGGTTGTTAATATATTAAAGAAATTGTTTTGGATTGCTACATAAAATTTCAAATTAATCAACTTCTTCTTCCCCATTGTTCATGTATTTTTAGTAGTGTTCTGGTTTTTGGAATGAGGTCTGGGGATTTCTGTTTTAGAATGTTTAGTGATAGACCTTAACGATACTTACATTCAGATTTTGGGCTTAGCTATGCCAAAAATGGAGAGCTGCTTAAATATATACGCAAAATTGGCTCTTTTGATGAGACCTGTACCAGGTTTTATACTGCTGAAATTGTATCAGCCCTGGAGTATTTGCATGGGAAAGGAATAATTCACAGGTAATAAAAAGTTGAAACCAACATGCATATGTTTATGCACAAGGTGTTGTTTCTATAAATGTTCTTTGTGAAGTCTAAAGCAAATGTGGATTTTATGGAAAGCCAATGAGAGCATAATAGCATTTCATTAGCATTAGTACTGTTGTTAATGTAGGGAGCTAAACAAAGAAAATTTTAGGAAAACCAATCTCCGTTATTAGACCAACTGTTCTAGCAGGAAAAAGTAAGAAAACTTTTTGGCCTAGAATTAACATTACCAGCAGCTTGTCTTTTTCAAGCTTGGTCAGTTGGTCTAAGAACAGAAACTGACTTAAACTAAGTTTTGTTTTTTTTTTTTTTCCTGTGATATATTGTACACAAAGTAACTAGAATTCTAATGATCTGTGAATTAGTATGCAGCATGTCATCAAGAAAAGTAAAATTAATGTATGTCAGTTTTCACTGAGTGAACAATTTCCACAAAGCTGAACAATAACTAGGTAAATGGTGAAACGTAGCAAAAGTTTTAATAGGACTTTTGCAGTTGTTCTTTATGTTCTTGAATTCTATTGTCTGGATAAGCCTGCTTTGTTATTCATGTTTACTAAAACTAAAGTGGTAAGTGTGAGAAATCTGAGCCAGAGAACTACTTGGGTAAGAAATCTATTGTGTCTGTAGGTTCCCAAGCAGTTGTTCATGGAACAATAGATTATGGTTGGCAAAAAGATGGCTGATTATAATTCTGATAGCATTATTTCTTCTTTCGGTTATATTTAAAAGGATGAAGTATTTTCTTAATATTTTTCTGTGAAATAATTGGGAACAGAATCAAAGGGGGCTGGATATGGAGAGTACTAAAAGCATAAAATATTCTACAGAGGGGAAAAAAAGTTCAAAAACTCTCAGTTTCACTTTGATTATATAGCCCATGTGTTAGGCTGTGAGAATTCTTATAAAATGAATATTGCATGATTGTCAGTATTGCTAAGTCTATATTGGAAATCTTGTATTATAACACCTGCTTTATATTTGTCTTCATATGAAGGCCACTATGAGAAGCTCAAAAGAAAGCAGTGAAATTGTGCAATTAGAGAACTTAATATAAAGTTTATTTAATTATAAGTCTATAGCTCTAGCAGTGCCTGAAAGCTCTTGGAATTTTCTGCTGCCTAAAGAAATATGACAAAAGCTAGAACCACTTTAAGATGCCAGGCTACTGTGGAAAAGCTATTACAGGTATATCTCTGTATCTAGATGTATAGCTATATCCTAGGTCCATAATTTAATATTAATGTATAATATAGGCATATGATACATAAACTGTGTGTATGTGTGTTTAGAGTACAATATATATACATACATATGTATATGTAAAAAAAAAAAACCACACAGAACTGTTAAAAAATCCGTTCCACTAATGTACTTCTTTCTGAGACTAGTTACAGGAAAATTAATAGAAGTATTATGGCCTGTGTGTCATAATTACTTCTTTCCGATTGTTCTCTGTGCTAGTCCACAGACTCTAAACTGTACAACTGTACAACCCAAGCTTGTCAATAATAGGGGACTGTAATCTGAGGAGAGTAATGCTGCGCAGTGGTTGATGGATACAGCTTTGAATTTGCACTGTTTTTTCTTACCAGTCAATCAAAACAACTCCCATCCTTCTAGATTGCTTTATAAGCATCCAAAGATACTTTTTAGGAGAGAAGTATGTTGTCTTTTCTTGTCAACTGAGGAAACTTGGTGCAATGTAAATAATATAAATGTGACCCAATGCTATTTTTATGTTGTTGCTATTGAACCTCTCGACAGCTAACTATATTGGTATGTATTACTGTGAGGTCTGGTTTTATTCAGAATCAGAGGCAGTGTCCACACAAATGGTACACATACATTTGAAATACAGATTATACATGGATTTCTATGTGACAAATGTAAACATGCCATTCTTGAAGAGTAGAGGTGGTTTACAGTTCTTATCTGTTCTGGACATTTAGCTGGGGCTGGGGAGGTTGCCACTGTTTGGCTAACTGGAGTTTTGCACTGAGTAAACAGACCTATAAGATCTTACTGCCTTATCTATCTGTCAGATGTTATTTAAATTAAGGCTTGGGAGTGAATGGGTATGTTTGTTTTTTTTGTTTTGTTCTGTTTTTTGATTTTTGTTGAACCGTGAGATGCACAATAGCTTGGTTTTGAGATTACTATTATTTCAGGTCTTTTCAAAATTTTCTTCTTCAGGACTTTTTCAAAATATTTCATCAGTCTGCATGTTGACAGCTACGGGTTAAAGGAAAGTTGACAACATAGTGTTTATAGAATGTGTGCATCATTTATGATAGCATTATGTACATAGGTCACTAGACAGTTTTGCAACTTTGTGTGCTGTTTAAATATAAATTTATTCCTTTTCCAGGGACCTTAAGCCAGAGAACATCTTGCTGAATGAAGATATGCACATTCAAATAACAGACTTTGGAACGGCAAAAGTATTATCTGCAGATAGCAGACAAGGTATGCCATTATTTGCTTTGTGTGACATAAATAACTATAGCAAATGGTCCCTTGAAAATGTACATATTTTATATGTACCAAATTGTAACCTTCAAATATCATTACCTCTTAACTAACAAAATCACTACTTAGATTTGGTGTAGTGCTATAGCCAGCTAGATCACCAAATGTAGTGGGAAGTTAAACTACTTCAAATTACTTTTCCTTTGCAAGACAAGAATATGAATACTTACTATGGCTCAGCTGAAACAGTAAGTTTTTACTCTGCTTATGTATGTAAACTCAGTGATTATCAGAGTTGGTTAAATGTGAGGGTTATAGAATTCTTGTCACTAGTTGCTTAGTACTAACCTGTGAATCAGTGATGCTGCAATGCCTGAAAAAAGCACTAGGCTGAAGTGAATTTGATAAACTTAATTTTTTACTTGAATGTAGTAAACTTGCATTGGCAGATTTTATACCTAACAGTACCTAAATGCCTAGCTTCTTGAACCAAATAGGTATCACTAAGATTAATTAATTTGTCTCTTCCAATCAGGTTTTGTGTATGGGTACAGAAATTAAATACCTGTGGGTTCCTCGTAGCAATACATAATTTGCAATAGATTGATTGCCTCTAGGGGTTTTTTTACTGTGTCGAGGCAGGGGGGGAAGAGGGAAGTTGGCTTATCTGTAAGTATGCATTTACTTATTTCTTTCAATTTTCTTACCAGCACGGGCAAACTCATTTGTAGGGACAGCCCAGTATGTTTCTCCAGAACTTCTGACAGAGAAATCTGCCTGTAAGAGGTGAGGACTATATTGTATTTCAGAACTTTACTGACTGTCAGGATACTGCCAGGTGGAGGGGAGGGGATAAATAAAGCAAGCAAGCTTAGTATTTCAAAGAAACAAGGTGCTTGAGTATAAGGGTTTTTTTTAAGAGAGTTTGAAATATTTTTTTTTTTCTTAACAAGTATTGCTTCTTGTCTGAGTGTTGGTCTCTTCAGTTCATCAACCTTCTGGAGCTCTACAGGCAGGATTAGGTGTTGTCGGGAGAAGGAGGTGTGTAATATGAAGTTGGGTTTCTCTTGCCCATAAATAAATAGGTAAACTTTTTTCTGTTATCCAATTAATGTAATTATTTTAATTCTGGTTTAGATCAGCTTGCTCAAATATGGTAATTCCTGCTGTAAAAGCAACAGAATGTCACATTCTGTCAGGGGAAAGGCTATAACATTCTTTGACTTGTATTTAGATCAGAGAGCAGTTATCTTTGCTAGGCTCTTCTTGGGGTTTGCAATGGTTTAAAGCTCATCTCTGTATGTGGTGTGATACCTTTAAGAAATTTCTAATTTAAATTGGTTCTTCATGGTAACCTACAGGGTGTTGTATATTTCCTTTATTACAATGACGGAAGAATGATTGAAGTAATCACTGACAAATCATAGGGAAAATAGATCTCTTGTATGAATTAACTGTGGTAATTTGTGTTGTGTTTCTTGAAATGATAGAAATACCATTAGACTTTGCACTTCTGCTTCTAGTAAAGAGGTTTTGACTGGTTTGGCTAATGGAAAGGCTTCATCAGGCTATCATCTCTTAAGAAGTTACATAATGCTTCATCTTTTCAGAAAACTCTTAATTTGTGTAGTTTTGAGTCTTTGTTAGTATTTTAGTCTTTCATGAGGATTTCTAAGTTTTAATCAAATATATGTATAGTTTACCTTGAGGTGAAATAAGCTAAAAATACTCTTTCAGGCCAGCACACTAAAACTTAAGACTTTCCCTCACCCATGTACCATATAGCCTGCCTTTTTGTTTGTGTCTCAAAAGCTTTAAGTGAAAAAACTGTATTGTCACTTTTTTTTATAAAATATTTAGAAGAAAGGCTTTTAGTTCTGAAGGAGCATATATTGCATTAAGTTGGATGCATCTTTGAATTGTGGTAGTGGATAATAAGTATTCTTTTTAGTCTCATTATGTACCTGTTAATTATTTTCACTGAGAATTCAGCTGTCTTGAACATGTGCTTGTTGTGGGATGGTAACTGTATACTTTTTTTTTTTCTAAAAGTAGTGATGCAAGCCTACTTTTCTGTCAAGGAATGAAGTGGAAATAGCATGGAAATTATGCTAGGCAGGTTTATCTGATGTGTTTGTGCTATGTTCTAACCAGTGGAAGCTTAAGAATTTTTTTAAAATTAGAATTTAAAGATTTCTTGTAGGAAAACATGCTATATGCTTTTACCTCTTTCTTTTGAAGCTCTGACCTCTGGGCTCTGGGATGTATAATATATCAGCTTGTAGCTGGATTGCCTCCATTTAGAGCTGGGTAAGAGATTTAAGCTAATTCTTTACATGTGGATCATAATTAAAGGGACTTGGTTTTGGCTTTTACCTTGCTACCAGTTCTGAAGTACTTTTCATGGTGTAGTGTTGGTATTATTGTCATGCCTGCTATTATTTGTCTTTTGATGTCATGAAGATGCTTAGACAACTATAACTAGAGTTCCTGAGAGATTCTTTAATTTATCCTAGGATATCACATGTAATTTATACCATAAAGGTAACTTGCCTACCCGAAGAGGGCATGAGGCACCTCTGTACTGAGCCATTTGAACTTTTCTTGTTATTATGCAAGAATCTGGTGCTTACAGGGTCATAGATACTTGGAAGACTGTAGCCTTTTACCCTAGAAAGATTTATGTGAATGTGACTTAACTTGTAGATCTCCTGTTTAATATTTATCCAGGTTAGGCACTGTTAAGGTGAAAGAAACATGGAGAACTAATAACGAGCTAATATTTTTCTCTTTTGCAGAAATGAATATCTTATATTCCAGAAGATAATAAAGTTGGAATATGACTTTCCAGAAAAATTTTTTCCCAAAGCAAAAGACCTTGTTGAAAAGCTATTGGTAAATATTTGCTGCTGTTAAATAGTTTGATGACGTTGGAATCATTCAGCTTATGTAGTTCTTTCTTTCCTAAAGTTTCTGTGCACTCTATTGCAAACCATATAATAAGAATGACTGTGAGCATTACTGACTGCTTAGGGGAGTGTCTTGAAAATCAACAACCATTATTAAGCAGCGCTTAGGTGATTATTTTTCTAAATTTTTCTAAAGTGTGGACAAGGAATGTGTCTCAGTGAAATAGAAGCAAATGATTCTAAATATTGTGCATTGCACGCAGAAGTTAAGATTCAAATACTTAGGTTTACATAGTACTCAGATTAATTCCTGTTGAGTTCTACAATGGATCGTTTAGTTCAAAACAGTGTGCTATATATCATGGCAAGATATATTCATTACAATGTAAATCATTGTAGCTTGCTTTTTAGCATGCGCTGAATGCATATCTCAATAGTATCAACCAAAAGAATTAGTCTGCATGTGTATGTTTGACAGATAGGAAGAAGAAATACTTCTGTCTCATCAGAGATAGCCATGGCACTAAAATGGATATGCAAAGAATATTTTAGGTAGTACAAGCTTTTTGATGTTCAGTAGTCTAACGTACTGGCATGGGGTGGAGGGTGAGGAGGAAACTCTGCGTCCTATGTTTGGGGATGATGAAGTTTGCAGCCATTGTATAGGGCCTAGTAGCATGTTCCTGTGTCCAGGCCAGCTCTGTGGCCAAGCCAGTGCCTGCTGAATGGTAAGGTCCAGGTTGCATCAACATCCGGAGAACTGTGCAGTTTTAGGGTGCTTGAGAGATTGATGTTTGACATCAACTATAGCTTCCACAGCTTGCATCACTAGAATGTGATGCAGGGCTATACTTAAATGAGCTATGCTCTGTCAGGTCTTTTCTGTATGTTTACTTGGTTTTGTTTCTGTCTTTACAAAGAAACAAAGCCAAAAAATTGTGTGGACCCGAAGAAGTGTCCTTTCTTTAGATCTGTGAGCTGGTCTAATGCAAAATGTTGCTGACAAGGCATACTGACAAATAACATCTTGTACTGCAAGCAGTCTCTTTATATCCTAGTTATGTATTCTCAGGGCAGTGAGACCAACTGGTCTTAAGTTTTCACATGCTGCTATGCGAAGGTGAATGGTGCTCGCCCCTTCCTTATCACTATTTTATGCATGTTAACTTAATTGTAATTTGCTCAGGTTCTAGATGCTACCAACAGATTAGGTTGTGAAGAAATGGGAGGATATGGACCTCTTAAGGCTCACCCCTTCTTTGAATCCATCGTGTGGGAGAACCTACATCTTCAGACACCCCCAAAACTTACAGCATATTTACCTGCTATGTCAGAGGATGATGAAGACTGTTACGGAAATGTATGTCTACTGCTACATTCAGCTTTGATGCCTGAGATTTTCATTAAAGCAGAATTATTGCATATTAAGTATTTTTTTTGAAACTAATGATTAGTTGTATTTTAATGAAGACTTGATTATTAAGAATCTAGTATAAAATTGCCAATTAAAATTTGAACTAAGCAGCATTTTTTTTTTTTTCTGATAAAGGTTGGCTTGCTTTTGACCAAGAGTACATTTGTGGATAAGTGCCTGTTAATCTATAGAGTAGGCTTGTTGTCCAAAAGTGTAATAAACAAAAGTATGCTTATGTTAAAAGTCACAATTTAGTGCAAAATAAGATTATTAATCAAAGAAATCTCTTTACTTCATTTTGTTTCCTCCTTTAGTATGACAATCTCTTGAGTCAATTTGGTTGCATGCAAGTTTCTGGTTCTGCCTCTTCCCATTCACTGTGTGCCCCAGAGACATGTACACCACAGACATCAGGAGGGAATATTGAACAGTATATTCATGATCTTGACAACAATTCCTTTGAGCTGGACTTACAGTTTTCTGAAGATGAAAAGAGGTTACTTCTGGCAAAACAAGCTGGTGGAAATCCTTGGTAAGATCTTTGAATATAGCTCATTTGTTACTTGCACAGCAGTAAGGAATCCAGAAAAATAAGTTTGATTCAAATTAATATTTGTCAATCTTAATATCTTCAAGCAAACAATTAGCAACTAGTTTTGTTTTTTTTTTTACTTCTATTTTTAAAGCAATAGCAGCAAAAATCTAATACTGTGTTTCTAAAATTTACAAGGTCTAGAAGATGTTGTGGAGTATGTTTATAAGACAGGCAGAAGTGATGCTACACCAGTGCTGAGAAGTATTCCTTCTACAGAGTCCTAGAACTAGAAAAGGTTTCCCTTTTCTTACAGTTGCCTAAGTTGTATTTTTTTTTAATGATTTACTGCTTATAACTAACCAAAATACCTCCAGACAATGTACTTAGCATTTCTCTTCACTTTTGAGAGAAGGTTCTCATTTGTGATTTTTCTTTTTTCTTTTCCCCTTGTCAGATTTTAGAAAAAAATCATTGGCTTGGAATGAAGAAGAGTCCAAAACTCATCTAGTAAAGTTGTTCAGGACTTTTTGACAGAAAAGAGCATACTAGGGACAGACATGGAAAATTGCTTGATAATAATAAAAGCTGTTTCTGTGGAAGAATTGCTTCTGGAATAATAGTTGCTTTTCTTTTTTTTTTTTTAAGGCATCAGTTTGTAGAAAATAACTTGATCCTAAAAATGGGTCCAGTGGACAAAAGAAAGGTAAGGGCTTTTCTTAATTCCCGGTAAAAAGATTCAGCTGTCACATTTGTGCACAGTTGCAGCATAGATAAGGAACCTTTTTTAGAGCTTCCTCATGTAACTTATTTGTAACTGTCAAATTGCTTTGCTTATTTTTTAAAAGGTAGTATTGTATTTTCTTGTGAATAGACTGTTTTTTCTTAATTTAGTGGTGTGCTCCTGATTTTTTTTTTTAAAGGCTAATAGAAAATATTCTACTGACGCTTTCATTTTGCAATTGTAGTATATGAGTTTTTATTCCCCCTCCTCCTTCCAATCTGATAGAGCCCACTAAACGCTTCATCTTGATGCATGTCGGCATGTGGATTGAGCCACAGATAATCAGAAAATAAAATACGAGTCCATGCTGTTCCTAACTGTGGTGTTTTTCCAGGAATTGACTAGTGCCTGTATCCTGAGAGAGGCAAAGGTAACATTAGAACAGCTTTAAGTATTAACTTTAACATGGTACAGATGAGCAACAATAATCTGTCAGCTTTACAGCAGTGTAGGTTCTCTTTCATCTAAGTTACTACCTGCTTGTTCCTAATTTTCACTACAAAATTATGAGTATTGACTTCTGTGCTGGAATCTCTGACAAATAGATGTTGCTTCACTCTGTACAGCTAGTTGTTTAATGTTTTGGTGGAACTTAAAGCTGTTTCGTAGAACAGTACTTTTGTTTTGCCATGTAGTAGGAATACACTGCAATGCCCTAAAAAAGGGTGTGAGGACAAATAGGTGAAGCAAAAGGAAAACACAAAAAAAGTTCCCCAAACTCAAACATACTATCCTGTCACAACGCTGGTTCGATACTGCAGCTGTTGTTAAATTTGGAGTTCTACACATTTATATTTTTTTTCCCTCATGCTTTTTTTGTATTGCTGCTTCTACTTTTCTTGTTAGGGATTGTTTGCACGTCGGCGCCAATTACTGCTCACAGAAGGGCCCCACCTGTATTATGTGGATCCTGTCAACAAAGTTCTAAAAGGAGAAATTCCATGGTCTTTAGAGTTGCGGCCAGAAGCCAAGAATTTTAAGACATTTTTTGTTCACACAGTAAGTGACTTTAACTTCTTTGTAAATTGCACTAAGATTCTTGGACAATTATTGTAAGTTGTAAACAAATAAATTTTTCTGGAGAAAATATAATTCCTTAAATACAGTTGTTAATAGCCTTAATTTAAAAAACAAACACCAAACCCAAACCAAAACAAAAACCCAACAAAATAACCCTGACGTATGCATTTCCCACAAAAATACAAGTATATTTTTTTTTATTACTCATGTGTAAATAAACTATAAGTGGATTTTGGAGATTTGAAGGAAGTTCTTAAAGACTTGTAAAATTTAGCCATTTTTGTTTATAGTGGATCACAAGGAGCGTGCCAACAATACATTGTCTGACTGCTTAACAATATTGAGATGCCAAATGTATGGTTACTTAGTAATATATAATGTTATATAACTGTAATTGAATTTAACTTTTGGAAAGTTTATGAACTGATTCTGAATAATTATTTTTTTGGTAGGTGCAGAATAATTACTGCTTTTTGGTTAAACTGTGTTTGGAGTACTCATTAAAATGTTGTTCACTTATAGCCAAACAGGACATATTACCTGATGGACCCGAGTGGGAATGCTCATAAATGGTGCAAAAAGATACATGAAGTTTGGCGGCACAGATACCACCAGAATGCTGCTAAATAGTAAAGCTCATCCAAAATTTCCCAGTTTCCCTACTTGCTGCTAGAACTCCGTGTGCAGCCGATCAGAGGAATCTTTTCAACCCACCTATTACCATCTCAAGGGGAAGCATATGTTTGAAATGTTCTGTTTTGTTTTTTTTTTTTTTTTTTAAGAAAAAAAGAAAAAAAAGAAAAGCAAAAACCTAATGGAATTCAGGGTCGCTTTGCTCGCTCTTTGTGCTTATGTTGAGGCTTCCACATGCATATCATTGCAGTGAAGATCTTGCTTTTGTGCACTTCAGCTCAATTTCTGCTGCAGACTAGTGGATAGACCTTGCATTACCAGCTTCACTTAAGATGAGTTAAAACCAATCCACACGCACACATGTCGAATCATGTACCAGCCTTGCATTTTATGGGGCTGGAGTTTTCTGTGACTTTCAGATTATCATTAAACTGTATTTCATCAGGGAGCTTTTATATGCCTCACCTAAGCACCACCTCTTTGTTTTCTCTTCCTTTCCTCACAGTCCCCCAGCTTATTGGTATATGGCATTTGTAGCCAGGTCAGTTGCACCCTTGTGTAATTCCTAATATAGTTCTGGTTGCAGGATTTATGTGGTACTTTAGTAATTATGTGAATGAATCAGATGTATGTGTCTGGCAGACAGGCTCCAATGATACAGGTTTTGAGAGAGTAGATGCTGAACACAGCACTGAAAGTTTTCTAAAATTAAAATGATGGCTTCTGAAGCTTACAAGATTTTAAACATTCAATTTAAGTTTTAATATGAAACGTGTGTTTAATCGAGGGACAATAAACTTACCAGCATGCTTTTAGCTAATGCTAACTAAAAAATTAACTAGTTAGTATGGGGGGGGGAGGGTGGAAAGTTACTATTGAAGTAATAAATAGTTTTTCACCTTTTCAGGAGATGAGAGCTAGAAGCTTTCTTTCCAGAGTATGTATGTATTGTGCATTTTAGTAGGACCAACCTATTTACCTGGGTAGAGAAGGAAGTGTGAAAGCTTTGTACAATTGATTACTTGACTTTTTTTTTTTTGTCTCATTGTATAATGAGATGTGCAAATAATCCTATTTTTGGTCCTTGGCCAAATACTTAGCAACTCTGAAATATTAGATCCATAAAGTAATCTGGGTAAAAATTCAAAGGAAAATGTTGATACAAAGGGGAAAATATATGGTACTTAAGGCATATCTATAAAACAAAAATATTTTTCATATCAATCTTCTTTATCCTATTCAAATTAAGGCTTCTTTGTTGTGGTCAAACATTTCTTGTAACATTACAAAGACATAACTTTCTATGTGCTAATAACAACTTCCCTAACTCTATTTTCAACATGTTCCTGAATCTTGCAGAGGGATGACCTAGGTCTGGACAAAGTCATTCCTTCCTTGTTTCAAAAGCAGTATAAACATCACACCTATTCATCACACATACAATCTCTTTGCATTTTGAGGTCTCATACTATGATGTGCTTTTCCTTCCACCAAAGAAAGAAATGTTCCACTACAATGTTGAACAAACCCATGGGCTACTGTTCTAGAAGTAGTATTTTAAAAGCAGTGGCTTATGATTTCTCAGAAAACACAAAAATGGATGTTTTGTTGTTGTACAGAGTGAAGAAGATTTATTATTGGTCTCTTAAAAACTGTGTTATGTGGCTGAACTTGATGACAGTTCAACTTTTCCATTATCTTTCAGTCTTTAAAGGTGGGGGTGCAGTTGCCTTTTCTTCTGGAGGAATTACATTCTTGTATTCTGTTACCTCACCACGTACACAGACTTGAAAAAAGTAAATCACTAGCTTATAGTGCATGGTGTTAAGGGAGCTAAGGTGTCCTGTAAATGGCTGAGATGAGAAAAATGGAACACCATTCTCTTTGCATCATGAGAAATTTCATCACATACAAGGTACACTCCTTGTCACTAAAATTTGAATAGCACAGTACACCTTCTATCTGTGCTTGTATTAATCTTGTATTTACCATTCTAACCAAGATGATGTATTGGAATTTTGTTGCAGTGCTATCCATTTGTTCTCTGTCAGTCAAATTCCAGCTGTATGTTGGGTCCACTGGAGGCAACCCTACTGCTTTTGGATTTAGTCTTTGATATAGAGATGTAGATGTATTCCCAACTTTATACAGGAGAGTTTGGCAGCGATGGAGATTAATGGTGCTGCTGCTGTTTATTGTGACAAAACTTGGCCTCACATGAAAAGTCTGGCAAAGTTGTTCTGTTAATAGTGAACACCTTAGCATCGTTAGGAGATGGAGTGATCTCCATTGGCTTGTTCACTAGATGGAAATCTAGGAATGCTTAAGCGTGTTTTCTGTAATATTTAGACTTGTAGTCATTTTGCCATAACAAAGTAATTACTCTGCTTTTTTACACCTTGAAAATACTCTCTCAGACTTCTGTCCTACCCACCAAAAGCTTTCAGCTGAAGAAGTCTTGATAGCAGTAAGCTGTCAAGAAGGTGTCTAGAAGGCTGATATCTGCATTCTAGTATTCTTTTTTTCTTTTGACAATGCTGTCATTAGAACACTGTGAGCATCTCTTACAGGCATCTCTCCCCCTAGAACTTCAGCGTTCCAAATCAAGTCTTCCTTAGCTGCTGCTTTTTTGGGAAGGGACTAGAACTTTTCTGAGAGGTATTTATCTGTCTTGGACTGTAAGTGAAATCTGTGGTTTTGAAAGGTGGCAGAAGAACAGTGTGAGGCAAGACAAAGCAATTATGTAGATTTGAGTATGTTTCACCAGTTTGTCCACTTAAATGTGTATTGGCAGGTGCTGCATACTATGAAGGGCTGGTTCCTGTTTTAAGTGCTTATACCTGAAGTGGGGTAGCTTCAGATCTTTGTCCTGAAGATCCCCCGTGAGGTTCATGGGAGTTCATGGAATGAAATGTACAAGGGAGGTTCTTCAGAGCTGCAGATAAGCCAGTTCATTTCTCTGCTCTTTATCCAAGGTCTTTCAAAGCAAAAAAAGGGGTTTTAGGCACTTGAAGACTCTTCTTCAAACTCCTCACTGCAAACCTGCTGAAAATCCAATCTATTGATTGATTCATTCCATCTTTTCCATTTTGAACAATTGCCAGTCACTTATAAAGAATCTGGTCGGTAATGTTGTAATTTTGTTTTTCTTGGGATTTGAACTTCACCAAGGTGTTTACTGTATCTGTTTTCTGTGGGATGGAGGAAAGGATGAAGTACTACTGCTAGAAAGGATTTTTGAATCATACTTTTCTATTCAGTGTCCAGCACAGTTGCAGGAAGTTTGAAACTTTGATCAACTGGAGAGATGTTTATTACTATTGGCCTTAAAGTCCAGTTTTGAGAAGGATTTATGTTTAGGAAGACTTGCTTCGGATGTGATGTTAAGCCAATGTGAGCAGACTGATACTACCTACTAAGACCTCATTTGCTAAACACTTAGACGCTGAAGATAAGCTATCAGATAGTACTGTGCTCCACTTACTTGTCTCTTTTTGACATGATTTAGTTGTGAAGTATCTGCTATATATAAGCCCAGAAGAAACTGTAGGTTGAAAGACAGATGTGATAATTGTAATCCATTTTCATAGTTTAAGATGCTTAATTTAATGTACTTGATATCATTATGTGTCGTGCTGGGAGCTTTGAAGAATCCTGAGGATTTCCCACATGTACATTTAACAGTTTCTTTTTGAACAATTCAGAAAAGTCAACACAATTACTTCATTTGGCCTGTGGACAAAACATTTGATTTCAACACCTTGCTGAGGAGAGTTGTTGTGTATTAATAGTTACCTAAAGATGTGGTCTGTGGATTCTGATCATTCTTTCTACTAGTGAATTACATGAATAGGTGTGGTATTTATATCTGAAATTTTGCTGAATGCCTGTAATATTTTATGCAAATATTTTATTAATCAAATGGAAGTGCTCCTGGAAAGCTTCATGACACAGATTGTCCATCAGTTGATCAAGTGAGCTTACAGACAAGTAATTATCCGACCCAAAATGGCATGCTTTCAGTTAATACTGGTAATTTAAGAATGTTTCTTCTTGGAAGAAATATGACTTTGTACAGGAAATAATTGGAGAGGTTCTTAAGCACCCAATATCCTAGTCTGTCTGTCAGCATGGTAGTGAATGTAGATGGTTACCATTTGACAAAGCTTCCTATGACCACGTAATAACTCTGATTGGATGTGGCAAATGTTCAAAATTGTAGCAGAGCTTACAATTACTGTCTCTGACAGGAGAAAAAATAGGAACCAGGAACAATAATCAGTTTTGATAGTTGTATGCTAGCTGTTTTCAGGTTGGTGGCAGTTGCGTGTGTAATAATCTCTACCTGGTTTGTAGCTGTAACTGTGATGTACAGATAATAGCAAAAAAGGAAGAAAAAAAAAAAAAACCAAAAAACCCCAACCAACCTCCTCAACAACCACCACAAAACAATCTCCTCTCCTCTAAGAACTCGTGAAAACAGAAGCAAATAATGCAATGATATAAGATACACACTTTTGTATTTTTATTCTTCTAAGGTTATTTGCTGGCTCTTGTTGGCCTCTAGTTCAGTCTGTGTTATTTAAATTCTAATATATGAATTATTTGGATTGAATTCATGTTCGGGGCCATAGTGTTGTATGTATTGATGTACAGCCTTGAATGTGAATAATTATTGTAAACTATATTTTACAACTTTTTTCTGGCTTTATTATATAAATTTTCTATTGGTCGATGATTTAATCATATCTCATAATTTAATGACTGTTTCTTCTCCTCTCGACAGATCTCTGTGCTGTAGATGTGTAGTTAGTGACTGGATGATGGATTTCACATATGCTTGGTAGTCTGTAATAAAGGCATGTAGGGTCCTGGCTTGGCCTCCGCCTCTTCCTTCCGGGGGGTCGGGGGTCGCGCGCGGGACCTCCGGCCCGGCGGCGGCGCTGTGGGAGGCAGGGCGAGCGGGCGAGCCGCTCGGGGCCTTCTGCCCAGGCCGGCGTTCGCCCCGCGGACGCGACTGCTCGCCGTCCTCCACGGCGTCGGCGGACGAGACCGCCGCCGCGCAGGCGCTGCACGGGAAGGGGAAGGGAGCGTTTCCGCAGGGGACGCTTCCGGTGGGAGGTGCGCCCGGGGACCTGGAGCTGGGGCGGACGCTTCCGGCGGCGGCGAGGATGGCGGCGGAGAACCACTGCGATTTCCCGGTTCCCCCGATCGGCGGCCTCGGCCTGGGAGGCCCGGGCGTGCCCTGCCGCCGGTGCAGCTCGGCGCCGCCGCCCGGCGCGGTGCCCGGCAAGTGGGTCCGGCTGAACGTGGGGGGTACCTGCTTCCTGACCACTCGGCAGACGCTCTGCAGGGACCCCAAGTCCTTCCTCTTCCGCCTTTGCCAGGCCGACCCCGACCTGGACTCGGACAAGGTGAGCGCGGGCCTCGCCGGGCCGGGCCGGGTACCCTCCACTGGGCCGGGGCCGGCCGCGTCCCCTCCGCCGGGCCGGGCCGGGCCGGGCCCGCGCGGCCCTGCGTCCCGCCTGGGAGCCGGCGCTGCCGGGTCGCGGTGTCCTGTGCGCTCTCTCAGCGGGGCAGTGGCATGGCAGAGTAGAAGGGGAGCGCGGAGCCCGGTGCCGCTGTGAGAGGCTGCGGGAACGGCCACGGCAGGGTCTGCTGTCTCTGGGGGAGTTTCTAAAGGGTCGTGTTGCTCAAGGAGTCCACGTACTTCAAGGGGGTTTACTTGTGAGGGTGGGCTGATTTAATGCAAAGCAATTGGATTCCTGAATAAGACAACTGCCTATAAATACAACAGAAAGAGCAGAGGATCGTTCGTATGTTTGTTTAAATTTTTAGGCTGTCTGACTGGGTTTAGGTGTAGCGTTTTAATGGAGTATCTGCTTGCAGCAATGTGTTATTTCTGCACTGTCATCACTCTTGTTCAATTTCAAGAACTGTATCAAACTACTTTTAATAATAACCTCTTTTACTTAGCCATAGCATTCTGTGTTTCAGTAATTGTTTCAGTAATTATTTGAATACAATATTACTTATTCTACATGGTGTGCAAATAGTGAGTGTTACCGAATATTCCTTCTGACTCATTTTTAGTAGAGAAAGAAAAGTTACTAACATTTTTATTTATGGAGTAGTAAGGAGTAATGGATACAAAGTGTTTGTATATAGTGCTGTCTCTGAAGGAGATTTTGGAGCATAATGGGTGAAAAAGAACTTTCAGTACAGTATACTTAGGGAAAAGAAGTGAGCAGCTTATAACCTTTGAATATATAACCAATGGGTTAAAAATAAAGAGTTGGGGTTTATATATGTATATTTTTTTTTCAATTAGACAATTAGTAAATTTCTTCACTTTCTCAAGCATAACTTCCAGAAAGGATGCTTAAAATGCTTAAGAAGATAGAGAATAGAACCTGAATAGTGTTCCAGAGTTAGAGAAAAAAAAAATGCTTTAAAGTGTGGTGGTGTGGGGATTGATTTTTATTGCTTTGGTTTGGGTTGGTTTTTTTTTTTTTTGGAGAGAGTTAGCTTACAATGACCTATAAAAATAAATTTGAAAATGTAGGTGGGTTGCTGATAGGTCAGAAACTGTCTTTACTTGTGAGGGAGTAGGAAAGCTTTCTTCTAATGTTTCTTAAATAAAAGATAAGGCACACTTAATAATTAAGGCACCTGTTTCAGGTGTTCCACTGCAAAAAGGTGCTTATTTGCGATCCCTCAAGGTCATCAGGGAGAGAAGGCACATTTTTAGAAGAAATACTTTCATTCTAATTAAGACATTTAACTGCCTTTTTTCACAATTGATGAAATCAATCATCTTTCACTAGCACAGTCAGTGAGGTATTGCTATCTTGCCAACATTTCATGAGGCTACTAATCTAAACATTTTCTTTTTTACTGTGCTTACATTCTTGGGTCATAGCAGCAAATCGTAAATTTATGCTAAGCTTCTTTAGCTGTTTGGTAGGATAGGGAGAGACTTGATGAATTTTTTTCATGTTTTTAGACTTTTGTAGTTATAGTTGTTAATAACGTACATGACAACTTAAAGCTAGCTGCAGTCACAGCTATAGAAAGATATCCTTTGCTTACAAGGAACATGTCTATGCATTATTTGAGCTGCTTAGATATTACTAAGTGTCATCCCTTTTTGACAATGTGGAAGTGTAATGGAAACCATTTCAGCAAAATGCAAACAAATTGCATCGCCCTGCCATTGTGAGTAGCCTTCTTTATAAAATTGTAGCTGGTATAGTTCTCTGTACTGATTTGCACAATAATCTATTAATGTGAGGCAAACAGTAGGTACAGAGAGAACTACAAATTGCTGTGGAAAATCTGGATTTAGAGAAAAATCCTGTTATTCAGAGATGTGTTGTCTAGGCTTATGAACCTGAGTGTGTTCGATTTGATGTATAAAGCCCAAAGCCTTTCCTGATTAAGTATGTGCTATGGTCATCTTTTCAGTAAAACGGTTGTCAGAGTTTCATGTCCCGTTGTCTTGACCATCTGTAGTCATTGATTTTCAGTTCAACCATTCAGAGCCTGGGTTTTGCGTTCACCTGTCGTCTTGGATTTTGCAGAAGTGGCCTACCTCTTAGATTACCCATCATAGTGTAATAATTACAGTACCTAAGATTATTTAAACACATAGAGCCTTTCTTCCAATGATTTGAATCAGAGTCTTTAGATTCTTCATCTCCTGTAAATAGCAAAACAATCCAAGCAGTTTCCTTTTTCCCTCTGAATGATAACAGATATCATAGATGTTCTTTCAAGAGAAGAAAAATCCTTCCCTGACATCTCACCTATTTGTGAATGTACTGTCTTATACAATAGCACATCAATAGATTGTCTGTGTGGTTTAATTTTGAAATATCAGATGCCTTTAACTGATGAGCACGGATATTTCAAGGGAATAATTGGTGATATATGTGTGTGGTCATCATGGACTCCGATTCTTCTCCTTTGCCACTTATATATAAATCAAAATCTGATAGTAACATTTTTTTTTTTTTTTTTCCCCTCATAGTTTTACTTTTTGGAGTCCCGTTAGGAGCTGTAACCTGCTACTACGTTGATGTATTTTTCTTAACTATATGGTGAAAATTATTTACAATTACTACTATGCAGGGCAGTTTTGTGCTCATAAAGCAGTCATTCTTACAAGGCGCAGCTAATAGGTAAAGATATTGACCTCTTAAAGATTGGAGCATTAGAGCTGGTCTTTGACCTACAATTCCCTGCGTTTTATTACATTGTTTTCTTCCTAAAAATCACGTGGGTTTTAAACACCTAGTTTTAAACTTCAAAGCGAAAGAGACCGTGTAATTGAGCTCATATGTAGGCTGATGCCTGTAACACCCACCCCAGACCTACTTGTCCCTACCTCCAGATGAGGATGTGGGGGAGGTGGGGCAGGGAGAATCCTGAGGGGTGAGCCAGCAGATGAGATTATCAAAATTGATAGCCACAGCCATCTGTTTGAAATAACTGTGAAAAATCTAGCCTTAAGGTATATAATGTTTACATTATAACAAGGTATATAATGTTTACAGTACAGGATGCACTTCAGTAACTCACTTTGGGAAGTTTTAGGTATATTTTCTGCAGATTAGTACTGAATTGTGCTCATAATACATATTGTGCTCATATAGTTAATAGGTATATTTCATATTCCTCTAATCGTGGTCCATCTGATGAGCATGTAACTCATCAGAAATGAAGGAGGAGGTATATTTTTTTATAATTTCAGTGAGTTAAACCAGCTTGTGGAAAGCTCTAATGTCCCAACTGACAAAAGAGAGTGGGCAGGTTGCACATTTAGAAACAAGACCAAGCAGAAGAACCAATAATTAAATTAGCTCATACACCAATAAATACATGTCTTTGAAGAAAAAAGTTTAGTTCACATTATTTCTTGCTTTGCAAGATTGCTAAATCAGAATCTTTATAAGATGAAGCCGTTAGAAATGCTTAACTCAGATGAAAACAAACCTATAAACAAAACTAAAAATTAACAATAGAGCTGTTTCTGCCTAAACTCAACAAGAGAGGCATGTAATTAACCATGTTGACACATTAAGGTGTTCTGAAAGAGGTTAACTGGATGAATTTGTTAGAAATGAGAATTAGAAGCTGAAATAGTACATAGGTTGTACTTTACAAATATCAGTTGCATACATAGCGATTTTCCTGTACCATAATTTCTACATCAATATTTTTGTAGTTAAATAACAAAAAAAAATGATAAGATTTCCTTAATGCTTGCTATTAAAAAGAACTGAAAGGCTTTGAGAAAGGTAGCATGTTTGCCTTCCAGTTGTCTTCAAGTGCTAATGTTGAACAAGGCCATGCAGCCTATCTCTTGGTAACAGATATGTTTCCAGTTGCAACAGAAGATTAACCTTGGCATACACTGGTAAAACTAGTGTTGAATGGAATGAGCTAATGATGTTGATTCTCCCAATTCAGTATATTTCACAATGTTATATGCATCTTTGTACTTAAGACTCTTCTTTGTGTTTAAGACTATGTGAGAATCATTTCAGCGAATGAATAGTGGTAGTGGTCATACCTACTGTTCACAATAGGATTTGTTTTCTGAAGTATTTACGTTTTGTTTTAGAGATGAATATTTAGACAAGCAGTCTTGCTCACTTTTTCATCCTTGTTTAACTTACTTAATGCTTGTATTGTAAGTTTTACTGCCAGATAGTTCCTGATTTCAGCACCTTCCTCTTTTATCTATATACCACTTGTTCTTTTATAAACTCTTCAATCATTCTTTAAACTTTTCCCTAAGCAAAAAGATTGTCAGCCTTTCCTAATAAGGTTTTTGGCAGCAGTATTCGTGCTTGATTTTTAATGCCTTTCTAAAGTTGTGTAATTGTGCCGAGGTAGAAGCTGTTAAGGAAGCAAGCAAGCAAGCACTGAATGTTTTAGAAAAATCAAAATCTTCCTGGCAGCACATCCTTAACTCTCAGCACACACAAAAAAATCTTAATTGTAGTCATTATTCTAAGATATAACTGAGATAAACTATATTTGTCAATGAGCTTTCTGACTAGTTAAGTGGGTTGTGTTATTAATGTAGTTTTGATTAGTACTGGCGGTCTGCTGATGCTCAAAGATTTTAGGTCACATAGTTTGAGAAAAATATGTTCTGGGCATACCAGCTCAGGATTTAAAAAGCATAGGGAGTAGGGGAGACAGTTATTTCTAAATCCAGATTTAGTGCCAAATATTATTGTATTTCAGTGCATATTGCTGCCTTTAGCAGAATTTCTGCTTGCTCAGTATATGTATATGATGTAAATTTTTAAAATACCCATGTTAGGGTGCACACAGCTTTGAGCCAAGAGCTTGGCAATGTGGATTCTGAGTGTGTCCGTTCTGAAAGTATTTGAGGAGAAGTCTTCAGACTAGTTTTGACCTCTGTGAAGATAAATGACTGGAAATAAATTTCTGACGTTTCAACTAGTGTATTAATGCAGTTCTTGGGAATAATGTGAAATGGGGAGATGTATGTATTTGGTCCCACTTTTGAGTCCGACTGGAATCTTGTAATTGATTCTGGTATCCACAATTCAAGGTCATTTCAGAAATCGGAAAACTTGGAGGGTAGTCATAAGATGACATACGATTTAGTGGAAGGTTATAAAGAGCAAAATTGGTTTTTGTCAGGTAATTTGAGGAGTGACTTCTCAGTCCAGAAGTACATATGTGAAGACTAGAAATCTAATAGTGAAGCCTGTTCAGTCTAACAAAGGTATTGGGAGATCCAGCTAGTAAAGTGTGGAACTATAGATGTTCAGGCTAGAAAGTACATATTTTTAACAGTGACAGTTATTAGTTACTGGAATGGCTTGCACAAAATGGTTAGGTTTCACCACTACTTTCTAAAGGTTAAATTTCACTGTAAATATATTTAGTCCTGTGTATGTTTTAAATTAAGATCAGGCTAAGTGTTCATTGTGATTCCTTTGAGCCTCAGTCTCTATAAAAGTTGAAGTGGAAATGTCTGAGACTGGAATACGTGATCATTTAATTGTTTTGGGCAGTATTTTTCAAATCCTTTGAAAATACAAGTGCATTTTGAGTCTCCTGTCTCCATGAATGCTGGACTGTAGATACGCTTTAGGGTTAATTTAAGAAAGAAGGAATGTGATTGTAAGCTGCACTGACCTTTCATAGGTACACTGAACGAGGTGTTTGAAAATTTAAGAGCAAGTTATTAGGCTTCCTCTAAAATTCTATGGTATTTGTAACTTGGACTAAGCATTGGTGTGGAAGGTTGGTAATAAACAAATGCAGCCTTCACTGTACTTCAGCAATGTTGTCTTTTAAATGGTGTCCTTGTAAAAAGGAGCAAGTGTGGAAAAGGTCTAGGACTTATGGACAAGGAAGGAAAAACTGGTAGAGAGAGGAATGTAATGCAGAAATAGAACTGAGTAAAGATACAAACACCCGTGTGGTTAATTATCACTTTTGTGTTGGATGTGCAAAGATAACTGGGGCATTTGCTTTGAGTATCCTTATAAAGAGTGGCAAAATTTGTGTGGAATGCCTATGGGGTCAAAATGTGGGGTGATGTGACTGCTGAATAGAGAGGAAAATTGAGTTTCAGTTGCTGTTCTGGTAAACATTAATACCTGTTTGTATAAAATGTATCTACAAGAGAGAAAACTAAGACCTTAGAATATAAATTTGTCTAGCATTTGTGGTATTCACCTGAAACCTGGGAAATCGCTTCAAAATACCCACACGTGTCAGTGAAGATTCAAACTTCCTCAAAGCTCGTAGAAACCTAATTAAGTAGTTTGCAGAGGAAGTAGCATAGCTGGGACAACACAGTCTATTAGTATTCAAGCTGGCAAGCTTAAAATGAGTTCAGTTATGTCTGCACAAGCCGTAGCTACACCTTTAAACTGTGTAGATCACATTTGAAGTGCAAATGTATTATTCTTATAATAAAACAAAAATGTTTCTTTTGGAGTGTTCAAAATGCTAATTAAGTTATGTGTAAAATTACCCATGAGAAGACAATGTGTTTTCTTGTACATCTGAATGAAGCCAATCCTGACAATATTCTGAAAGTGTGAAAAGATTTATGACCCATATTTTCAGAATTCTAGGTGGAGCAGATGACTACATTACTGTGTCAGCTTTTATGGGATTTATGTTTACATAAATATCCTTAAAGATCCAGTATAATCGGCTTTTCTTAGTGATTTCAACATGAAGTGCTTAGTGTACATTGAAGGATAATCAGGCAGCTCACTCCTTTAGAGTGAGCCTAAGAAGTCAATTTTGTGCCTCTTGTCTGTGCATTCTTTGCATATTGTTACAATATTCGTTACTGAATGGTTTACATTTTGGGTCTTGACTCCCTAGCAGCAATCTGTACCATAGCTGAGTTGTTAGGTCAAAGTCCAAGATGCACATCCTTCTCTTTGGAATAATGTTAATTAATGCATGTTTTCCATACCCGTAATCTAGGTAAGCAAGTGGCCAGTTATTCTGAATTGTTCAGTCTATTCATAGTTTTGCATGGAATTTACATACTAAAGTGAATCTTATTGACAGAATTTAGATTGCTCACTTTTATAATTTAGCCAGAGTTCTTAAAGTTTATCTAGTGATATTAATAATAATAAAAATAAAAGAAGTTACTGCTACACCATAAATTATAACTTTTGGGCTGCTTTTTCTTTTTCTGTTACTTTTTGAAGACACATTGTTGCCTGAAAGGCTTCACAGAGTAAACTGTGACATTGGTGACATAGCACTTTATTCGTATGTGGTATATTATATGTATGTTTGGTATGGTATTTTTATTTACCAATGTGAAGATTAAACATTTTTATAGATTCTAGATGATAATTTGGTGAGGAAGAAAAATTGATAGTGCTTAGGAAGGGAATGAGTATAACAGGGAAAAAATTGAGATGAGGAAAAATAGAATGGAAGAAAGTTTGTGGATGATGAGGAAAATGCTTAAAAATAGGTAGAAAGCAAAAGCAATACTCATGTTTCAAACAGTGGATGCTGTCAGTATGTATAAAGCACATTTGGTACAAGTGCTAATAATAAGCTCTAGTGTACGTGCTAGGCTAATGAGTTCAGGTAATGCAGGTTGCTGGTGACCTCTCATTAGGTGAAAGTTGAGATAGAAGGCCTGACATAGCTTGTTTCCTCTGTGTTTTTATTGGAAGCTTGTTTAGTATATAGAAATCTATTCAGATAAGAGTAATTTCACATACTGTAGTCCATTTAAAAAAAAAAAAAAAAAAGCCCTTTGTGTAAGGAGTGAAGTAACCATTGTTACTTGAGATTTCATTTAGACCTTTTAGTTATTTTGTTTCTGTGACTCACCTGTCTTATCTCTTCATACTGTAGAGCTGGTGGTCAGTATTGCTTGAGAGGATGATGTGAGAAGACACTGTAGTGTAAAAGAATACAATAATCTTATTGAAGAAGCTGGTTTCTAGAGACTTATTTCCCTTAGATGGGAGGAATTCCAGTTTCGTAAGCCTGTATCTTTCTTAATTCAGTTCCACCAATGACCAAAAACTCTGCATTTTTCTTTAAAACAGTTTTTCTTTCTATCAGTTTTAGATCTTCCTTTCTAACTTTGCTGGTTCTGTTCCTGTATTAAATAATACTTTTAAGCCTACAATTGGGAAAGTTGTCAGCTAATTTAATTTATTTGGCTTGTATCTGTAGATTGTTCTTTCTTGAAGTGTTTAGGTAATGTAAGTGTATTTAAATGCGAAACATTAAAAATGTATCATTTTATGCACCTCATCTATCTACTGGTTTTGGTATATAGTCTCACTTCTGTGAGACCATGAGTTTAGGTTAGAAGAAACGGTGATGAGACTTCATCAAGCACTGTCTGCTCAGAGTGTAGGTTAACTGATAGCACATTTTAATATACTAGCATTGTCTTGAACCGCTAATTTTATACAAAATATAACAACACTTATAAAATGATAGTGTGTCTAAGTGTGTAAAGCATTTAGCTTGTAATTAGAGAAAGATGATTTTTTTTTTTCTGTAGTTCAGGCTGGGGTCTTTCTACATTCTACCAACCCTGGTTAGACAAGTGCCGTTATTCTGAAATTAAATCCATATACCTGGCAATACATGCACCATCTTTTTTCCAATTAAACATTTTAGGAACTTTAGATACTGTTAAGTAGAGAGAGTTTTCAAATATCACAGTTCAGTAATCAAACCTTTACGTATCAGCATTAATGTGCAAATACAAAGGATTGGGTCGATAGAATTCATGTGGAACAAGAAGTATCACAGTCGCATGTAGCTTTTGAGGGGAGAGCAATTCAAATTTAGCTAGGATTGTTGGCAACGATGCTTTTTTAGTATCTCCTCTAAAGTACCAGAATATTTAAAATTAGAATAAAAAAAGTATTTGGGGTACTGCTACATTTCTCCAGTATATATCTGTAGGATATCAAAGTATGTCACTACTGCATTATTCACAGATGTTCACATATAGACTCTAAATTATATAGGAAATACCAATTTTGATCCTTGATCTCTTTGTCAGGAGTATCAGCTATGCAGGAAAATTTCATAGAATCACAGAATGGTTTGGATTGAAGTGACCTTAAAGATCATCCAGTTCCAACCCCCCCTGCCAGGGACACCTTCCACCAGACCATGTTGCTCAAAGCCCCGTCCAGCCTGGGCTTGAACCCTTCGTGGGAGGGGGCAGCCACAGCTTCTCTAGGCAACTGGTATCAGTGCCTCACCACCCGCACAGTGAAGATTTTCTTCCCTATGTCTAAACTAAATCTGCCCTCTGTCAGTTTAAAGCCATTACCCCATGTCCTATCCCTGCACTCCCTGATAAAGAGTCCCTCCCCATCTTTCCTGTGGGCCCCCTTTAAATATTGGAAGGCATCTGTAAGGTTTCACCATAACCTTCTCTTCTCTAGGCCGAATAACAGAGTGCTATATGCTGTTCAGTAAACTGAGCATCAGTTAGTTTGATCTATCCCTCCTATGTCTGCATGAGGTAGGTAGGAACTGCATCTTCAGTATACTTCTTGTTTTTAAAAGATGCACATACAACCCTTGCTTGGTACACAGCAGTACTCCATGAGTATTTGTATGTCTGAGCTAAGAGAAATCCAAAAGTTTTTAGAGCAAAGTGTTGAGGTTAAAGAGAAGGTAGGTTTATTAAAAAAAAAAGCAGCAAAGCTGTTATTTAAACCTCACTGGAATGTAGCCTTTGTTCTGTTTCTTTAGATTTCCAAGCAAAACGATAGTTTCCTGGTTTTAAGTGTTATTTTTAACCTTAATTTTCACTGTTCTCACTGACTGCTTAGATCTTTCATGCTAACAATCTTGAAAATCTTTTGATAAGGGGTTGGAGGGAATTGATTAGGTAAGAGAAGTTGTGTAGTACCTGATTGAGTTATCAGTTTGTTACAATTACAACTGCACTGTTGAATTCCTTTTGATGTCTTTATTTGTCTCTAAGGGATGTGGCTATGTCTGAATACCTGCTTACTATTCAGATGCCAAGTTGAAGAATAGCTTGCAATTCCTGCTTGGACATTGAAATCACTGTGGATTTTTTGGCTTGCTTATTTGTTTGCTTGGGATTTTTTTGGTGGTGTTTTTTTTTTTTGTTTTGTTTTGTTTTGTTTTTTTGTGTGTGTGTTTTTTTTTTGTTTGTTTGTTTCTAATCTAGGATGAAACAGGTGCCTATTTAATAGACAGAGACCCGACTTACTTTGGGCCAGTGCTGAACTATCTCAGACATGGGAAACTGGTTATTAATAAGGACCTAGCTGAGGAAGGTAAGATGTTACTAAATCTATTGCTTTCTTGTCACTTGCTTATTATTTTCACTGATTTCGAGTCACCAAAAGTAATTTACAAGTAGACGGTACCATCTTAATCAGTGTAGCATTTTGATCTGTTTCAAGTGAAGCTGATAGTTATCTTGCAGTTATAGTATATGTTGTTATTTGAGTGTTTTGAATATGATTCCTGATTTCACAACCCCTGTCCCCAGTTCGAAATAGAACATAAATACTCAAACATGAGGGGAAATGTGTTTTATTGTATAATTTTGTACCTTTCTTGTATGGCTATGTGAAATATTTGAGTTTAGTCCTCTTCAAGCATAAGAATAGGGTCTGTGAAACAAGCTTTAGAAGATGTAAAGCAAAGCAAGAGTGAAGGTCTGGGATATTCAGATGTGTGGAATATGCTTTTGAAGAGTAAATTCTGCCCTCAGCTTCTCCCTCTCTGTCTCCAGTTCATATCAATTTTACCCTAATGGAGAATGACTGTTTTAAACCATATAGTACTAAAACTGTATTGATAAGGTATTGAAGAAATCCATCAAGGAGAAATACAGTCTAACAATATTAGCAGGAAATAATGTGAAATAAAATTTCCATGTGCATTGTTAAACACAGTATGTGTGGAGAACAGGTAAACTTTGAACTTGTGAATGGGGGCAGTCTGTCATATATCTTTAAGCTTTTGTTTTGGGGTCTAAGATCTCAAATGACAGGAGGAAAATTTTTCTGCACACTAGCAGTTGCAGTGCTTTACAGTAGGGCTGTTTGAATATTTCTTTCGTATTCTAGCCTGAGGCAGGGCCTGAGCTATGGTTATTCATCAGTCTGCTATGAATGGCATTTGTGCTCCTTTTCTTTCTTCATTCTGTATGTGACATGGCACCAGTTTTCTTCAGATGTTTTTAAGACAGTTTTTCAAAATGAGCTAAACTTTGAACTACATGTGCCTGAAGGAAGCCAGAATTGTTAGGTTAGTAAGTAAACTTTTCCTAGGGCAAAATAAATAATTTTCTATAGCTGTAGAGGAGGTAATCTTAGGAACATAGCTTGGCGGTTTTGGCCTGGAATCTTTGGTTACACTCTCTTTCCAAAAAAAATGTTCTCATACTAGGTGTACTGGAAGAGGCTGAATTCTACAATATCACATCACTAATAAAACTGGTAAAGGACAAAATAAGAGAAAGAGACAGCAAAATCTCACAGGTGAGGATGTTTTCTAGTGTGTTTTTGATTATTGGTTCTATGGCAAGTAGTGGGTGGGTTCCATTTTTTTTTTTTCCTTAATTGCTTATTTCCTTAGTAAGATACAGAATGGCTGCCTCCATCACTGGCTGAGCTGGAACCATTAGTATGCAAAGGTTAATATTCTTAATCACCAGTAACTGCCAGTCTGCTTACAAAGGGTACAGGCATGTGGTTCCAGTTCCTGTTCAAAAACTGAAAACATTCTGAAGAATTGTTCAAAAGTGTCTGGTAATAGTAGAATTTGTCATACTATAATTTCTGGAAATAGTTATTTTAGGGAACAGCTTTTGTAGAATATATTTTTCTAATACACATTTAAATACTCTGAATATGATGAGATTGCCTAACTATGGTATTACTGCTGTTTATACTGTATACATACAGATGTTGTTTAGCTCCTGTCATATGCTTTTGTAGTGAAGTTAGTTTCTTTATTTGCAGTGCTCTGTAGTTGAGAAGATTTCGTTTCTTCTCATAGCAGCTCATGAATATTTCTTCATGAAAGTGAATATGTTAAACTGTTAAGTACAGAAAGCATTTAAATTTGTTCTTTAACTCTGCTACTCTGGCCTTCCCTGATAACCGAGTCTTCATGGAGAGATACTGCAAACCTATGTTACCAAATTTCTCTTGAAGCTGTGTTGTGGTATAGCAGAGTTGCTCTGACAGCATTTTCTAAAGGGTTTCATCTGAAATGGTCCTAGTGATTCATTGCTCTGGATAGGAAACTTTGACAGGGAAATAAAGACATTTTTGAATATGATCAGACATTCCTTAAAGTTAGGTAGGCCTCTGCAGAACTTCAACCTTGATTTTGAATGATGTGGTTTGCTACCACATAGAACGATAGGTAAGTCTTATGATTATTTTGTTATGACTGGTAAGTAGCACTTTCAGTCCCTGAAGTATTCATGAAGCATTGAGTCTTCTACAAGGTTATTCTGAACAGATGAGATTTCTTTAAAAAATATAATAATTTAAAAAAAAAAAAAAAAAAACAACCAAAAAAACCAAAACCAAACCCAAAACCAACAAAATAGGCAAAGTGTTCAAGGTGGTGTTGCTTACCATTTCTAAAGAATAAGGGGAACTTTAGACAAGTCACAAACATAGTGAATTCTGTGCTGTATTGAGCATCTTGTATTTCTTCTTGAAGGTGCCAGTCAAACATGTGTACAGGGTGCTGCAGTGCCAAGAAGAGGAACTCACTCAAATGGTTTCCACAATGTCTGATGGCTGGAAATTTGAACAGGTAAAAAAACCATATGGGATATAATTACAAAGTCTTCTAAAAATTCAGTTATGTGAAAGAGGAGTATGAAGTCAATTCTATGAATCTTTCTAAGTACAGTCATTTTCAGACATTGAGTAGATAGAGACACAGTTAAGTTAAGTTTTGATATTTGCATTCTTACTTGTCAGAGAACAAAAAAACCCCTAGCTTCCCAGGAGGTAAATTGTGTTGACTTTATATAAAAATATCTACATCAGGTTTGAAATATAATTCTTCGGTGTCTACACATGAGCATTTGAAGGGTGAATAAACTAAAATTGACTAATGCAAGTTTATACGAACAATAGGTCAGATATAAAGAGCTTTGGGTAAAAGAGATGAGCTTGGGAGTTAAATGTTTGTCAGGCCCAAACAATGGTACTTCAGAGAAAGGACTGATACGCATAGGAGGATGAATGTAACCAACGTGGATGTGAAGCTGGATAGATGTGAGCTACATTAATATTTTCATTCATTGCACTGCATGAAAATAGCTTTGTGTGTACATTCAAGAATACACTGTAAAATTGAAAGATCTTTGTGTTATCTTAACTTTGCTAATTTATGTAAATAAGAAACTAACTACATGACCTCTTCATCCTTCACATTCCTAACCTACAAGAATATTGATACTGCATTGGAGCAATGAATCTGTTAGCTCTGGAGTGAGACACAAGTGCTCAGTTGCCAGCATCTTTTTCAGTGTCTGGTACCAACTGTAGGAGAGATTGGAATAAACACAAGACTCTTATCCTATGCAGTCTCACTCTAAATACAACAAAGCAACATTTTTGAAAAATATGGCACACAAAGGTAGAAGAGAACATTTTTTTTGTATTTGATTAAGTGTAAGGTGCTGGTGTCATTACCAAATAAACTAAACCAGCATGGAGAAAGCTTCTTACGCTTCAGTTCTCCGACTCAGGTAATACCAGGTCTGTTTGGCATGCCAGAAGCTGAATGTTGTTTAAGTCCCTGAAAAAACTCACTTAATGCACATGACTCTTTTTTGACCAGTGCATTGACAAAGTTTCTTTGACATTCTTCTTGAAAGGTCATGAGAAACTAGCTTTCATTACAAATAGAGATTCTTTGCTTTTTAACAGATTAAATGTTACTATGGCTTTTACCTGTCCTAAAGCCGTGTATTCTTTGGGAATATTGTGTTGGGGAGTAATACTGCTTTGACAGTGCAAGTGCTGAAAGAACTATTATAATCTGTTTTAGAATTTACAATCTCTTTTAGAACTGGAAAATTCCAGCGGTTTTCTTGAACATTATGTCCTTGTTTCATCCAGCTTTCTCCCTACTTCCTCCCTCCACCATGTTGTTCTCTTTTGGACACATAGTGTGAAGTAGATAAACACAACACCTGTATGGTCTCATAGTGCTCAGCTTCTCATTACCTTAGAGTAAGCCATTCTCTCCTTTGGTTTTATTGCAGACCTGCTTTTAGCAGACATCATTCACTTGAAACATGATTAGAATATTCTGTGTAATCTAAACAGTTCTACTGTTAAGATTTGAGAACACTGTAGCATTTCTGTAATTTTTTATCTTTTCTAAACCTGTGTTGTTCAGCAGCATGCTTCCTTCAGAAGCAGTCTTTGGGGTGGCACCTACCACGCCTATTACATATTATCATTGCTGGGATGGAAATCATGAGCTTTTTCAGAGGAGTAATATTCCTATAGGTTGAGAATCCTTGTGCTCTGTGCCCCATCTAACATGTTTAAGTGGTTGATTTTGCTCCGAAATATTTATTTCCCCTTAACATTTCAAAATTTTCTTGTAACATACAATTGAATGTGATGATTAAATAGGAGTGGAAGGTGTAAAACTTCTGGTGCACTTAGGCAGATGTATTGGTGCACTTTTCCAAAGAATATGAGTGAACGTGCTGCTAGAATACTGCAATTATGTTATCAGTCTCAGTCCAAAAACTACTGCCAATAATTGTGCTGCCCCACTTTTGTGATTTCAATGGGTTTACTTTGCAGATGATTTTTAGCTTCAATTGTTACATTTTCAGGCACTCAGAAAAAACAGTATTTTTGCAATACTACATAATGAGAAACTTTGGGCTATACAAAATTGCTATATAGAAAAGCTTTAGACAGCAGTGCTGTGTAAGTCATGTAAATTTTAATCATTAACATAACCTGAGTCTGTCACCATAATGCTGTCTGAAATAATTCACTGTATGAGGAAGATGGTATTTAGCTGCTGCCTTCAAAATTATTCACATCACAAAAGCAGGATAAAAATGCATTTACCGTTCATGAGCCTTCTCATGAGTAGCAATCACCAGTTTACTCAGAATAGGCAGTTGTTGTCTAGTTCTTCACAATTAATTTAAAGCTCTAATCTTTCTCAAGTGCACTGATAGGCTTTGATTTAATTTAAATGGACTAGGAATTGCCATGTATAATTAAGAAAAATTTTTTGTGATAAGTTGAGAAATTTAATTGAGGTTGCTCTGAACTTCCGAATTATTAGACATTTGGTAAGAGTGAACAGAGTTCTTCGTACTGATTTTTATGGGAACAAGACAAAATTTTTTCCACTCCAGTTATTTTCTTGGATCTTTTGTAAATTGCCCCTTCTAAAACCAATTTAGAGCACTCAACTTTTTTTCTTCTAGTTGACTTCATATGTTTCCTTATCTGTATTTTGTTTATCAATATCTGGAATAAGATAAAGCTCTTTCATACCCAGACTTGATATATTTCTTTACATAACACCTTCCAGTCTTATCTCCATGTTACCTTCTGCACTTTGCAAGTATGACAGGAAAATAATGCTCACTTTCATAATACACCATACTTTGTTTTTCAGAGTATTTGGCTACACCACAGTGATACGGGAAGTTACGTGACTTACTATCAGTAACTATTAACTTCCCTTGAAATTACAAAGGGCTTTGCAACTGCCTTCATAAATTTTAAGTATGTTGAAATGAAAGTTGTAGCTTGATAGCAACCTGTTTTAGTGGCAAGTAAATGTTACCTGAACGTTTGAGCTCATCTGTTATTTGTACAATTTGGATAACGATATGTGCTTCAGCTTTACAAAGGTTTCTTTTTGTGTTTTGCTTTGATTGGTTATTTCAGCTTGTCAGTATAGGTTCCCAGTACAGCTGTGGCCGGGCCCAGCAGTCAGAGTATCTGCTGATAGTGTCACGGGAAGTGAAAGGGGAAGAGAGATGCTTCCAGAAATGCTGCAGTGAGGTGTGTCACACCATTCTTTTTGCCCTCACACTGATATGCTTGGCCTCCTTGCATTTCTGCTGCTTTCAAATCATTCCACTTTATTCCTGGATGTACAGCACATAGTAATTTGTGTGTATTTGTGACTGGCTTTTATTTATATTCACAGTATTTCATTATACATTATAAATGTTCATATTGTAAAAATAATAAACAAGCAAAAAACCCCTAGTTATTTAGTTAAAGGTTTTTCTTAAGAGTTCTTACCTTCTCAATAGGTAACTTCTTTTCCTTAAATCTTCCTCCAAAGTTAACAGCCTTTGATCCATACTTGTTGAATAAAAGTGGTACAATTTAAACATTATGACCTCTGAAAATAAAGCTTTGAGTTCACCGGTTTTAGAAAGGGTCATTTCTATGTTAATCATTGTTCCAGTTTGGGTGTATTTCATCCACTTAATAGCCAGTTATGTTTTGAGTTTGGACCCTTTATTTCTGGTAACTCAGAACTTAACTGTTTTGTTTGTTTTGTTTTGTTTTTTTTTTTTTTTTTAAGGTGGATGAAATATTTTCAAAATGGAATTGCAAATAACAGAATTTTTCAGAAATAAAATACGGAGTGAGGGGAGAACCAAACCAGCAGTTTTAAATCTTGTCTTGAGTGGAAAGAATGTCCTGGGGTTTTTTGGCTTTTTTTTTTTTTTTTTTTAACTTCCTCGTTGTTTTGGTTATTTTTCCCCTTGGGAAATTTTCTTGAAAACCAAATGAAGAATCATAGCTTCACTCATTGGCTTTTTAAGCTGTCTCGTCCTTCCTGTTCCCCTTATCCTCAGGTCACTGATATATTAATTACTGTGTTATTTCTCAGTGTTAAAGAGTATGGGAAGGATTTTTTGCTAACCAGTAACATTGGAAGCAATTTCCAGTTTTTTACATAGCTGTGCTCCCTTTTGAAGTGTCTTATGTGAATTGGTTTGGGAACCTGCTGTTCTGTAGTATTTTCATCAATAAAATACTTAGAGTATTTGTTCTTTTTCCTGCTATATAAATGGTTATTCAGTCTGAAAGATCAGTATAACATCATGAAGGTAACATGACAGTAAAGTGACTTAATATGAGTAGAACCTTGGATAGGAGGTTACATGGACTCTTAGCCATGCAATTGTAGATTTTATACCTGAGCTGTTGCCTAACTATGTTCAAGAATCTGCTTTCAATATACCAAGCACTATCTGTTTCTTGCAGTTGTATAGGTAACGTTTGTAATGTGGAATTTATGCATTGGGTTTGCAGACTTTCTGGAGTGGAGTAAGAAATGTGGCCTGTTGTTAAGAATGTGTAGGGTATAGGCAGCATGATGTTACTCGTGTTCATCTCCTAGATAGCTCAAAGTAAAATTCAGCATAATAAAATGGGAGATGGGGGAAGGCAGTGAAGAAATTAAGGCAGGTATAAAATAAAATTAAAAAAAAAAGAAATCTAGAAGGGAATGAATTTTCCTCCCTCTTAGATTTAAAGTCTGACAATTGCATTAAGAGACCTGAAATAAATATGCTTGCGGTCCTCGTGTCAGTCATCACTGTTGAGTTTAATGGCTGATGTGTATGTATCTGTGTAGCCTTTTGCAAATCCTTTGAGAAGGCAGTAGAGTGAACACATTATAACTCTAAAAGGTGTAGAGGCCATTCTTACATTCGTACAACTTGATTCTGTAAAAAAATTGAGGGCAGGACTTTCTTTTATTCTATCAACTGTTAGTATAATTAAAAAAAAGAAAAAGGCAAGCTTCCAAGACAAGCTTTCTAGTGTACAAGAAGTTTAAGGAGTTCGCCACATCTGAAATAGAAGTAATATTCAAACTAGAAGAATATTCAAAATAGAATTTGAAAATAATTGTTATGAAATGTACTCAGTTTTGAGAACCAGACTATCACAGAAAGAGAAGGAAATTGGTAGTCATGAAGTGGAAGAGTTAGTTAATATGAGTAACTCCAGTGGGAAGCAGGGAAGGGCAGGAATGCTGTTTGTGCAAGTTGGAGTGGTCATTTGTGATGATAACACTATTGCTAATATGTCCTGTAAATATACTGTATACATTCTGAAACAATATTAACAAACCAGTATAGCAAATCTGTATAGGCAAGTTGTTGAAACGTGGCTGGTTTTGAGAGCTGTCTCAAGTCAGTTAGGCATGATATTTCTTCACCTCAAAAATAAGGTTCCTAAAAGTGATGCACCAACCATTTTGAATACTCATAGGGATGTTTTTAGGTGTACAGTCATTGATTTAAGATACAAAGAGATTTTTGTGTTTTGCTGCCGTTGAGTAACTTGATTCAGGATTTACTTGACGTATTCTCTCACCTATACTACTTTTATCATTGTTTTTTTCTTAAACATTTTTTGTAAGACACAGTTATCTTATCACAGAGCTGTAGACTTAGGAAAAGTTCTTTAGAAAGTTACTTCATTATTGTCCTCGAAATCATTCTTAAATCTTTCCTTTTTGAAAACAAGCCTGACCGTACCTAGGCATCAAGTAGTCTCTGCCCACCTTTACTTATGCCAAACCTTTTTTTTAAAAAAAAAATCTCTGCCCTTTCTTATTGTCATCTTTTATCTTACTTAAAAGTTCAGACTTTATGTCCTGGGTTCGGCTAGGACAGGGTTAACTTTCACCAGGAGCTGGGTGGGGGCACAGCCAGGACAGGTGACTTGAAGCAGCCCAGGGGATATTCAACTCCATGCTGACCTCATGCTCAGTATGTAACTAGGGGAACTGGCCTTGGAGGCCGGGCGCGGGGTACTGGGTGGTGAACAGCTGCATTGTGCATCACTCACTTTATATATTCGTTTTAATCAGTATTGTTATCGTTTTCTTCTCTTGTGTTGTTCTATTAAATTGGTGTTATCTCAGCGCACAGGGTTTTACTTTTTTATTTTCTTCTGATTCTCCTCCCCATCCTACTGAGGCAGGGGTAGGAGTGAGCGAGTGGCCGCCTGGTGCTTTGTTGCCGGCTGGGCCTAAACCAGACACTTTATGAGATAGGAACTTCCCTGTTGTTAATTCTTTGTCTTTACAGGAAGGTCCTGACCTGTATTGACACATCAAGCAATATAATGCAAATAACTCTATTTCTGTTGATTATTATGGTTTCCATTCCTGCCTTTTTTAGTTACGGCTGACAGCCTGCTAGTGTCAGCATCCTTATTCCATGCAAACAATAAATGGATCATTATCTAATGAATTTTCTGTGATAAGTACACATTGGCATTTTCCTGTGCTCAGTTATGACACTGTTGGGGTTCACAGGGACTCTCAAGCAGGATCACACTGCTTTTAGTAAAGAGTGTAATGAAACAAGTCATGGAAAGAAAGAACCAATGAGGAAAAATACATACATATATATGTATATATAAGCATACAAATCTTTGAAATTAAGAGTTTCAAAATGTTCTTTCTTTCTTTTCTTAAGTTCTTGATCATTAAAATTCTCTGTACTGTATAAGTCCCATGAGTCAAAAAGAGTTTGCCCTTTCCGAGAGTCTGAGAAACAGTACACTGGGTAATCTCCAAATGCTTTTCCTATGCATTGTAACAGACATTTTCCACACCTCGCATTACTCTGATCTGTTGTGGGTTCTTGTTTGGGGGGCGGATGGACAGATGGACATGAGATGGGAGAGTTTAACAAGTCCTTCCAGTTTATTAGCATTCTTCTTTAAAGTATTGCCACCAACACTGGGAACAATGGGGTGACTTTTGGAATACAAATGCTAAAATAGTTCTGATTGTACTTTCTGACACAACTGTTCAGTTATAACCTGCAATCATTTTCCGTTTCTTTTCCTGCCACAACCCTTATTTGTTGCTGATGCATCTCAAAAAGCTATGATGAAGTTTCTAGCATGCTACTGATACTATGTAAATGATACATTTTTGATCACACCCATATGGAATTGCTTGCAAGAGTATCGTGCTGGAGTTCTGAAGAACTTTTGTTTAATATTGCAAAAGTGACTTTATCTTGAAATGCACAAGCTGATTAATAATGGCAAAAAGTCATCCAGATGTTTTGCAGTCAGCAAAATCAATAGCTGTATCCAACTAGCTAATAAGTAATCAGACTGCCACATCTCCTAAAAAGACTTATGTGCAAAAGGTCAATTTATTTGGATTATGAAGCTTTAGTGGGGGATGTAAGTAGCTATCAGCTGAGGACCTATCAACCTTGTTGAATCAGGATTGATGATTTGGCTGATGTTTGGATCTTGTGTTGTATATGCTTTCAGAGGTCATTTATTTCTATTTTCCCTTCTGGTAGTTGTTATCATAGCTTATCTGTTATCAAGTTCTTGCCATTTTGCAAGAAGAAAAGTTGACTGTATACTAAATCAAATCATACGCTTGAATTTTATTCTTTAAATTTCTCTTCCGAGAAGGTAAATTATGTGTGGCTTTATTTAAACACATATCAATCTTTTGAATGTTTTCTAGCCTTTAAGTGGGTTAAAAATACTGTTTAAAGTAGTCCTGCATTGTATCTCAATAATTGTAGCAGTTATTTGTATTGTATGGTTTGTAATTGCTATATAATATATAGAATAAACCCTATACCACTTTATACCAACAGGCTTAGAGCCAGCTTTACTTTTTTCCTGAAAATTTGTGCATGATATTTTGTGCTGATAGGAAGAGAATCAGTAAATCACCTCTATATATGGAGTAAGTCTGGGCTGATTTTCCAGTGGACTTTCTTAGTCCATTTTGTGCAACTAAGCAACTAGTTACTTTATGGGTTTTGTGATTACACAAATATGTTATGGTGCAGACTGCAGAGTATCTATTGGGAAAGATTAGCTGGCTTAACGTCTCTAGACAAATGGTGCCTTTGTATGAGGATCTGTTGGTGCTTCTACAACACCTGGGATTTTGTAACTTCACTGCATGGTTTTGGTGCAAAAATGTCTTGATCACATTTGGTTTTGATCATTACTGACTTTGTATGTATTTTGCAGAGCTAGTGTGATGTTAGGAGTGGAGGAGGGAGGGAAAGGTTTCAGGTGATCACACCCAGACAGTATAGTTAACGTAGGTAGTTTGAGAGTGCTGAATTTTGATTGCCAGTACTGTGCATTGGAAGTTTGTATTCTGTAATACCATCAGGGTCCAAAAACTTTGCCGTTGCCAAGGCCTGGCCTCAAGTTGGCTCATGGTGCAGACGTATTGCCTGCTGCTCTTTGTAGACATTGGCTCTGTCTGTGGAGGTGCTTGCTTGGCTGTCCTACCACAGTGCTGGAGCATCTGAGCATCTCTCTCCTCTCTGTCCTTAAAAGTGCAATGAGGCTTTATTTTCTCCTGACAGTGCTATATGGAAGCTGCTTTTAACCTTGATCTACCTTCCACATTTGTTGAGGGAATAATCTTATGCCTCAAGTACAGATTCTGGATCAAGATTTTGTTTTGGCGGTATCTTCCCTGCCTTAACAAAGCTTTTACTTTCTTTGGTGCTCTGCTAGACTAATGGCAGTACACACTTTGTTTTTAGATATGTAACTACAGTGTTTCAAGTGCTGTTGCACTAAAAAACAAGTCAGGCCTTTTCTACAGGGCCATTACCAGGGTACTTTAATGATATAATAGAGATTGGGGAATACAACAGCCTTGTCACATGTCTATGGTGATTTGGTAGGTAGATTTTATATAGTTTTGGTAATGACATTTAGATATAGTTTATCTGTGCAACAGATTGGGTTTTTGGACTTTGATCTGTGTCAGTAGTAATAGCATTGTACAGTATCTTGTCATGCTTTTGAAATGAACTTTTAAAATAAATAAACCAGCTACAACTGAATTGATTCTGGATTGGAAAGGCAGGCTATGTAAAGCTTCTAGCATTAGGTAAGTGTACTGTGTGTAAGGTAAGACAAGTTACATGAAATTTCTGCCATTTGATAAACATGCTGCATATGAGGTAGTACTGATGTTGAGTATATCCTTCTTTCTCAGTAAATTGTCATTTATCATTCAATATCAAGACTTGTAGAAGCTTGTAAATACATCACTTTTCATTATATATGGCTTCCACTTGCAGCACTTCCTTAATTAATTTACTCGTAGCAGTACATATGAATTTCAGATGTTAATCTTGGTGTGCCACCATGCTGCGTCTTGCTGTTTTCCAATCAAATGCAAATTTTGTCTTTGTCCACTCAAAATATGTTTTAATAGAAGGACCAGTATTCTGTAAGTAAAGTGGTGGGTATCCCTTTAAGTCTAAAGTGCTTCTTGCATGCAGCCATTTATATGTTAAATCATGCCACATTAAGATACCATATACAGACTTTCTAAAAATTAACTTTGGAGGATGGGAAGGTTTCCGGTAAATAACAGAAACAGAGAAAAGGCTACTTCTCCACTGGCCTGCCTCTGTAGCCTTTTCTTTCACAGTATAATGATAACTGTAAATCAGTAATTCTGTAAATGTTTAAAAAGAAAAGCTATGTTTATCTTATCATCAGAGTGTCAGTGTATATGTCAACATCAAAATGTATTTGCATTGAAGTGGAGAATCATGCTTCAGGCACAACCAGCAGTCTGAAGAGGAGTATTTGTACTAATGATGAAAACTTACGGAATTTGTTTTATGTGATAATGCAATTGACTGGGTTGTTGTTGTTTGTTTTTTTTCATCTTTTAGCTGGTCAGTATTGGTTCTTCTTATAACTATGGCAATGAAGATCAGGCTGAATTTCTGTGTGTTGTCTCAAAGGAATTGCATAACACTCCCTACGGCACAACCAGTGAACCCAGTGAAAAAGCAAAGGTAAGTTACCAGATATAGGACTAAAGAAATGGTGTCAGATTGGATGAGCTTCACTGAGTTGTGCTAGGCCTACCTCTCTTCTGGACCATTATTTAATTGTCTTTTTGCCCCTCACTCATGACTAATAATGGTTCCCTGTCCATTGTATGAGAGACTGTAAATGGCACAGCATGCATTTGTTATATCAAATGGGTTCTTTAAATGCAGTAGTCTGTACTGTGCCTGATACTTGTCCTGTTTTTTCGAGTATTGGCAGATATTTGCTCTTTACAGTTGAGAATTGAGGTTTGTTTCTTACACATTTGAATGCTTCGTTATTCTGCCACTGGGTCAGTTGAAAACTTTTCTTCCTTGAGTTCAACTGAAGAAATCTTACTGTCAAGAATGGAGATTGTAATATGCTCTTTCTGAAAAACATAGTCATGTGCGTTATGTTATAAAATGAAGGTATTTGTTAGCTTAGTATTTTCAGGTTTCTACCCGGTTCTCTTTACTTTCTGTAACCAGCTTTACAGGAAGATTGTAATGGGCACAATATCTTAGAATTTTACTCAGTTGTCTTTCAGGATTTGTACAGGGGAAAATGTAAAAATATAACTGAATAGTAATAAGGCAGACCAGTTATGTATGTAAGTGTATTTCTTCTCTTCCATGCATATCAAACAGTTTTTATCATTGTATTGTTGCTTTGTACAAGGAGATGACTACAGACCAACTGGATGCTTCTGTTAGCTTTTCATTTAGTATATGTAGGTGGGAAACAAATGGTAAAACATCAAAGGTTGTTTTTTCAAGAATCACCTTCAAAGAAATTAATTTTGAAATAATGCTAAGAATTGTTCTGGGTCTTGGTGCTGAGGCTTCAAATAGATAAAACTTGAGTACTTTATGTGCCTTGTAACTTGGTTATACAGCTACACATATGGAGACGTTTTTGTAAACTATGCTATAAAAATACTTCAAGCTTTCTGTTGGATTCTTAGTGAAATTATTAATTTATGCTCTTTTGTCACTGTTGAGATAAAACTTCCAAAGAGTTGTAAGGGATTAACGTAGTCAATGGTAAAAAGTGAATGTGGGTAAGCCACATCTCACTCTTCCAAAACCGTAGTCCGGGTCTGCTTTTGCCTGGGTGATTCAGGAAGACTTTAAAAGTTGACAGGTTAAAGAGGTGTATGGTAATAATTTAGGGCTGAGATATGTATCTGAAATAAAACGTGGAATTCTAGAGCCTAATAAACATCTTCATAAGGAATGGTAGTATATCTTCAGGGAACTTCAGAAGTTACCAGAGTTACACTGCATTCTTAATGTAAAAGAAAACACAGTTCAAATAAAACTATTAAACCTTAAATACAAAAGTTATTTCACAGTGCAGTACAACTGTGTAAATTCAGTAGCTCTGAGAGAAGCTAAATCTAAGACATTGAAGTGCTTCTTGGTCATTGTTTCAGAGAAGAGAGCAGAGCATAATTTGACCAGGGTAATGAATAAGAATTACTCTTGATTTTGGTTGGAGATACAAACGTTCACTCTGTTTGTCCTGGAAGAGTTGAACTGTTGCTAGCAATTGATGACAATACTTGAAGAATCATTTTTTGTATATTGTGTTTCTAATAGATCAATTATTTTTTATAGGTATATTTTGTGCCTGGGGGGAAAAAAAAAAAAAAAAAAAAAACACGAAAAATTTCTTTTTGGTTGAGAGGTTTCCGACAGCTGTGTTCAGGAATCTTGATGGGACTTTGGGAGCTGTTGTCTCAATAGTTTCCTCTTAGACAGCATTAGTCCTCTAGTCTGCAATCTTTTCATTAGTATCTGAGTTGGTCTTGTGAAGCCATATGACTGAAACTTTGGTATCCTGTGATATATACGGTATAACGTGTTAATGTACTGGGACTGAATTTTAGAAGCCATGAGAAAGTCTTCCTATTAGTTTTACAGCAAGTTGGGTTAGAGAAAACAAAAAACTGCCAGTATGTAATTTTTATTGACAAGCACTTCAATTTTAATTAATAGTACTGGACTTTCAGAATAGGAAAAAGCATTTTCTCATAGCCCATCTAATCAAGCTTCACCTTCATTTCTTCTTAGAGACTTTTTTTCATGTGTTTTCTGGTTTTGGAAAACAGTTTGCGTAGTCAGTTAGTAGCTGACTTCTGTGTAACCTTCTGTTACAACTAAACCTAATGAAATTAATGGCATTTGGGACATTGACTTTAAGTGGTTCCAGTGGCTTTTACTGGTAGCCATAGGGCTACTGAAAGATAACCCACAAGCATTCTTCTCTTTCATACCACCTTATTGAGCTGTCACTCTTGAGACAAATGACCAAAGCGTGTTCATAACATCTGCATGCAAAGCTAGATTCTCCAGTGTATACAGAGTTATGTACCAGCTTTACAATTTTATTTACGTTTTCTCTATAGTTATGGTCCCTGTATTTATGTTGCATGGCACTATTGACTTCTATCTGCTGATTTTAGGACATTTGAAAGAGGAAATTTTCATGAAATCTCTAATGTTCCTCTTTGAAATTGTCTGCTGTCATACTTTCTTACAAGGAGTGGGGGTCCCAGATAAAAGTAAATAAATGTAATTCTCAGGTGCTTCAAGTGTAAGTGGACTGTATTTGTTGCAGCTCTGACTCATTTGCAATCTCTTCTTTTCCCTTCCTTTCTCTATACTTGCTGCATGCTGCATGCCACTCAGAGTGAGGATGAAGAAACGGATTACGATATGAATGACTCAGATTAAGTGTAAATGTCATGGTGAGCACTAGCTGCCCTAGGATTTTATCCAGATGCTTTTCTGCCCCGCCCAGTTCCTACCCCCACTAGTGCTGTTGTTTGGCTAGTCCTGGTGGTATGTGTTTGTGATTATAGTTGTGACATGGTTAGCATAGATAGAATTCCTGTTCTGGACATTGCTTCTTTGACAGAATAATTAGCTGTTATAAACTGTATTGTGATTGGTTCCTTTAAAGCTCTGCTGAGAAGAAAAGTTCTTCATTTAGATTCTAGGATCAGAATTGATTTTCGTTTTTATTTTCTGTGCACCACCTTTTCTGTCAAATGTTTTTTTATGTGTAGAGGCATCTGATACAAATTTACAGTTTACATTTTCAGTAATTGTCTGATTTGGTAATAAACTAGAAAGAGTGACTGAAGTGCAACATAGTCAAAAGATGGTCTTATTGGATAATTTTGAAACTAACAATTTTTGAATCAAGACCTGGCGAATATAAGTAAAATATAACTAAATAGTGTGATTTAGGTGCTACAGTTACATTTACCACAGGAAACAACTATCAGGGGAGGGATCAGGTCCTTTCCACTGTAGTTTGACGTCTTGTTGAAGACCAAAGTACTTTAAAAGTCAGAAGCACAAGAACACAAAAGTTGCATCTTAAAGAACAACTTTTGCAACCTCTTCCTAGCATGTCTGCAAGCACTGCTTATATTTATTCTGCTATCCAATTTCTAGAAGATAACTTATCATTGAATGTTTGGTGATACAGTGTGTGGGTAGGCACTTGAGCCTGTATAAACTGAAGATACTTACCACTGCATGGGATTGAACTCCAGCTTCTCACCTATACACCTGAACTTTTTAGCTGTAAAGCAGCGTTATACTTATCTCTGAAGTGTTGCTTCTGCATGGCTGAAGAAGAACCTACATTATTTTCTTAACTGATGCTAACAGAAACTACACCTGAGGTAGAATAAGGTCTTTTGACAAGTCTTCAGGAATTGCTGCAAGGAATGGATCAAATCTGAAGCTTTACTGAAAAAAATAAACTGGCACTGTGCTGGGATTCAATGCAAGATTCTTAAGATGCCTGAGAGATGCTATTCTATCTGCCACAGATTTATTTTGAGTGAGAAGGAACAGTTCCACATTCTGCTTCCCTAAGAAGCAATCACACTCAGGTTCCTAATATATGAGAGTTCATTCAGCACTGTTTGGAGTTTATCAGTCAACTTTGAATCTGGTGCACCTGGAGTTAAAAAAGAACAGAAACAAGAAAAAAAAATTCTGAATACGTCAGATCAGCACCAGGGTCAGGACAGTCCCCAGTATCAGTGCAGACTGGATGATAAATGGATTGAGAGCAGCGCTGCAGAGAAGGACTTGGGAATACTGGTGGGTGAAAAATTGGATATAAGCTGGCAACGTACACTTGCAGCCCAGAAAGCCAATTATGTGGTGCTGCATCAAAAGAAGCATGGCTAGCAAGTCAAGAGAAGTGATTCTTCCCCTCTACTCCACTCTCATGAGACCCCACCTAAAACTCTGCATCTAGCTGTGGGTTTCCCAGTACAAGAAAGGCCTGTTAGAGTGGGTTCAGAGGAGGGCCACAAAAATGATCAAAGAGGGACAGGGCTGGAACACCTTTGCTATGAAGAAAGGCAGAGAGAGTTGGAGTTACTCAGCCTGGAGAAGATTCCAGGGAGCTGTTATTGTGGCCTGCCAATACTTTAAAAGGGCTTATAAGAAACATGGAGAAAGATTTTTTTTTCTTTACCAGGGTCTGTAGTGACAGGACAAGGGGCAGTTTTTTTAAACTGGCAGAGGGTAGATTTAGATTGGATGTAATGGCAAAATTCTGTACTATGAGAGTGTTGTAACACTGGAACAGGTTGCCCAGAGAAGTTGTGGATGCCCCATCCCTGGAAGGGTTCAACGTTGGGATGGTTGGGGCTTTGAGCATCATTTCAAGCACTTCATCTAGTGAAAGGTGCCCCTGCCCATAGCAGGGGATTGAGCTAGATGATCTTTAAAGGTCCCTTCCAACCCAAACCATTCAGTAATTCTGTGATCTGAAGTATGTGGACAGAAGAGCATTATCAGAGAAGTCACCTGTTCAGCTAGTAGAGCATCTTCTCAGATGAAAAATTCTTCCTTGCCTGGTTCTTCTCCAGACATCCTCCTCAATCCTAGCTATTAGCAGTTTGGGAGAAGACCTGCCATTACTGTTTTCAAATTTTATTGATCTCTATTACTGTTGAGACATCTCTTGACCTTTTTGCCCAGTAAGCCACTAAAATTTTTAGGAATAGTCTTACTAAAGGGTATTTCAGGAAAAAAAAAAAAGGAGGAATTTCAAATTGCAGAACAGCCAGTCATCCTTTCAGTATATAGTAAGTACTTACAATTGCGAGAAAATTCCTGATAACTGAAATTCAGTTTCTTCTTTGGACAAAGTCACTGCCCATGACTACTAAACATCCTCTCATACAGTTTCTGAACAGAGGTGGATGAAACACCTCTGACGAGAGCTTTCTGATCAGAAATCGTTTATCCTTTAGTAAAGGTAGGGGATACAGAAAACGTACCAAGCAAAGTGTGTTAAAATATTGCCTGATCTGACAGAATTTTCTGCTTTACCTTGGGTTTACTGGCTCAGTAAAGTGTGCAAAGTTCAGCATCCAGATCTGGCTTAGCTTTATCTTATTGTATGTGTTCCTGAAGCTACATAAAATAGTTCTATTAGTCTCAGAAATACTTTTTATATTCTGGGAAAGAAGAAACTCATATGTTTAATTTTAAATTGGAAATATTCACAAAATCTATAGATCAAATATTATTTTCTAACTGCACAAGTGATTGTCTCAACCATGTTTTTGACTCTATGGAGATTGTTTCACTCACTGACTGCATTTGCTGGGTCAGACTGTTACCTGCTATGTGGACATCTACTCCAGCACTTTTATTTTCAGCTGTGATCAACAGTAAATACTCTAGGAAAGAGTTAAGTATGAAGCATTTATAAAATTAACTCCTGATATATTTCCTCACCTTGCCAGTAATGCCTGTATCCAGATCATTGTGGGAAAGCTACAATGACACTATGATACCATGCGTACGTATCAAGGGCACAGTCTTCTCTAAGTTTGTCTAATTCCTTTTGAATATATTATACTAGCAGTTGCTCAGCAATTTTCTGGGCCCAGCTTTTCCTCACAGAATTCACTAGTATCTTCCCTACAGTTTCATATGAAATGCTTTTTGCTTAGTACACATAGTAAATTATCTTCATGAAATAAGTAATGTTTGCATCTAAAATATAACCTAAAGCGTGTCATGGCCCATGGGAAACATCTTCCTGTAGTTTGGAAATTTATCAAAGTAGCTGCAGTGACATTTAGCTTCATAACTTCAAAATAATAATACTGACTTTGAAATGAAAAAAAACTTTGTATGTACAAACAGCAATTCAGGTACTGCAGGAAGTGCAGTGAGCAAGTGGATTTTTAATTTTTTTTTTTTAAGCTAACACTGAACTGTCTCTAAACTGTCCCTGAGGCACACAAATGGTGACAGGTTCTTTATGAACTCCAGTCCTTAAAAAAATCCCATGGATTTGTGCAAAGTAAGTGAGACCCTACTTGACTACAGTCACTATGAAAGACGTATTAGACTTGACAACGGACTGAGGCTGATATGTTAAATTATCAACATTTTAAAATACTAAAAAGAAAACAAATACCTAGACTTTTTCGTATTTAAAACCATACATGAAACTGCTGTGCTGTGTGAAGTGGTTGCCCACCTTTACCCTACAAGTACAAAGATTGAAATGTTTGTGTGTGCTGGCAGATTTTGTGGGTTTTGTGGGATGGAATGTGCTATGAATACTAGCATCAGGTGTTTGTCTTAATATCAGGCTACATTGGAATCATAGAAGGAAATTCTACATTGAAGACAGCTATACCATTGTCCAGGGATTGTGCATTGCTTTCTTTTAGCTTTTGAAATCGAGAGCCCTTCCAAGCAGGAGGAAAACTGTCAAAAAGCAAAAGAAAATTAAGTAATATTAGAGATACTTTTACTTACAGATTAACAGGTACCTATTTGTGCTCAGTACATTTGGAGCTTTGCTTAGTGTTTTATTTGGCTAGTGTCACAGTTGGTTCTACAGTTGGCTTAAAGGCTTCCCTGCAGTACTACACAGCCTGAGAGTTGACCTCATTAGTGCTGATTGCTGTTTGGTTTAGAGTAGCAACATGAGAAACGTTGTAGTTTGGACAGTCAGTCCTAAGACTTGGATCCTTTGCTAACTGGAGGAGCCAGAGAATTGAAACAGAAAAGGAGAAAAATAGTCAAATTGGAAGTAGAATAAGTGGTTTTCTTGTTGTATGATGCTACGGACAAGGATTGCATTAAAAGTTCAACATGCTGTGTCCTGTGTCCACAGAAACAATTGTCATGTGGACAAGGATGCCTAAAAACTTGTGAGATCTGGCATGTGCAAATAAAATTTATGTAAAAATATTTTAAAACTGTTGTCAAAGTAGTACTTATTTTCACATAGCTGATTAGTCCAGCTGATAAGCTTTGTATGTCTGAACAGTGTAGTAAAAATCTGTGAAGAAATGTAGCTGTCTGACTTTAGTTCATGCAAAGGACCAAGCCTGGTGTCGTGGTTTGAATCTATTTCAGATTTTAAATCAGTCTGTTGATTTAAATCTTGCCAGCTCATACTCTTGGCCTTTGAAAACTTCCTGTGTCATCTCATCCAGTGTGCCATTTGTGCACATTTTGAGTTGCTAGTTCATGTTTTCAGTACTGATTTATGGGACATGATTTGCAGCTGAAACTTCAGAGAGTTAAGGACATTTTCCTGGAACAGGAAAAATGAAGATTAAATTCAATTTCTAATAACGTACCAGAGTTCATTTAGCACACAGGACCTATGTATCTTCAGAACTAGGATGAGGTGAAATGGCTTACTTTTCATACCTGCTAACCCTTAAACTTTGGTTATATTAATCATACACAGTTCCTAGCAGTGATTTACATCTGTTTTCATTATGTTAGGTAGTAGGCATAGTACGTATCAATCTTTTTTCAGCCTTAAAGCACAGACTTCAGGCATGTCCTTGAACCAGTTCACTGATACTTTATCAGTTATTTGAAATAGTCATTATGCTGCTCTTTGACCTTCATGCTTTAGGGATGACATTAAGCAAATTTTCATTTATAGAATTTTTATTGGTCTGTTTCAGATTTTGCAAGAACGAGGTTCCAGGATGTGAAGACAGTATTTGAACGGTGACAATTTTTTCTCTTTTATTCCAAGACGCAGTGAATTGTCACACTGAAGAGGCTCAGCTGCAAAAGAAAAAATCTGATTTAGACAATTTTCTGTTGATCTGGGTTCAACCATTTTTGCCTATAAGCTGGTGTCAACTGGCTGAAAGCATTGCAAGATTACATAACGGGAATAGATGGTGTGGGAGTGTGCGTTAAGTTCTGGTTGTAGTGCATGGTTGTACTCTCTTGTGGGCTGACTGACACTGGTCATTTGAAAAGAAATGACCATGCACTCATATTTTTCTGAGACATGTAGCACTTAATGTCTGGTGCTGGATGACCCAATGTTGATCAGTTTGGAGACATTTTCCTACTAATCATTGTAAACATTTAAAGGACAATGTAATTGGTGCTACACACACACACACATATATATTACAGCCCACATGCAAATATTTGGGCCTACATTGTTTCAGAATCAGTGGCAGCCCCAGTTGACTCTCTTATACTGCACATTCCTCTATGGCTCTGTGACATACTCTATTATGTAATAAAAGCCTAGGAGATCAACTGAAACTAGCACGTAAAAAGTTACACAACAGACATAAGGTTTCTCTAAAGGAAAAGTGTATATATTGACTGGATTTATAGAATATTTTAATACCCAAAGGGAAGACTAAACTCAGAGAAAATGGCCTTCGTCTGAGTTACTCTTGATGTTCCTTCTGCTAAAACAGTCTCCTCCTGGAAAAGTTATGCTCCAGTCTTAGCCAGATGTTCGGAAGGAGAATCAAAATTTACTTAAAATGAACAACTGAACATTCTGTTTCTTTTGACATGTTTGTACTCATATGTGTGTTTGTGCTTTTATAAAATGCCTATAAGCATTGAACTGTGGATTATGGTAGAGATTTTTCAGGAGCTGGAATCTGTACAGAAATATGGCTGGCTAGTCCTAGATCCCTATTTCTGACTGGGATTAAAATCAACCTTGAGTGTGAACACAAGTTCATCCAATTGAAAAACTTAATTACTTCAGACATTCAGGATACTTGTAATCAATCTTTCTCTTTCTATACTGTTTCAACTATGCAGTTAAAGAACACTGTTTGAAAACATCTGGTGCAGCTTTATTAGTTTGTCTTTGATGAAGGCTAATACACAAGACTGGAGCTTTGGAGCTTTTTAATACACTATGTTTTGAGCAAAATATTTAGCACATCTTCAAAACAGTTAATGAAATGGACAGTATAAAACTCAGCTTCATTGACTTATGAAAGCAGTTGGGAGGGAGTTTCAAAAAGCTACAATATTGTTTTGAATTCTAAAGACATTACAGATTTTATTTTCAGTAACTTCAGAATTTATGGACATACTTTAGGTAATCCTTTACACAGAAGCCCAATTTTCAAACACCCAGGGTCCACTTTTTTTTTTTTTTTTTTAAAAAAAAAAAAAAAAGGACTTGCTATACATTGATAAAAGTTTGGCAGAAACAATTTGTAAAAAACATTTCTACTAAGCAGGTTAAGCAATGGGCTAAATGTTTTGTCCATGTGTCTAATGCTTGAAAAGGTTTGTAATGCATTTGCGACTTGGATGTGGTCTGCACAGGAAGCTGCTGGCCCTTCCACAACAACACATAAAATGTTTGCCTTTTTTAAAAACTGAATTGAATTTACTAAAAATGTAATTGTGTAGGGGGAAATGTTTATACTTTTATACTTTTTTAGGCACCCATATTTTGTCAGCTTAAATTTAGCACCCAAATTTCCCCTAAATAGTAACAGATTATCTTGTTTATCTGAAAATAAGCATAACAGTTGTCTGTGTTAACTACATATTAAAACATTTCCTCTGCTGCAGTAGCCACTGTGTTTTTAAACAGTATGATTCCACCAAATTCTCTGAGCTCCCTAGCTCATGGAATTGTAGCCAACCATGTTTCTTGTTTTCTTGATGTGCTCTACAGAGTATTTTGGGATTGGCCTAAGTGGGTACAATGAACCTTCTGAAACAACATTTCTGTTGTCTCTCTTAACCCCCAAAAGAATATTTTACTTCATAAAGTGAAATTTTCAAGAAAAACAGCAGCAAAGCATGAGTAACAAACTGAGCAGACTGAACAAATTCAGAATATGTAAAAGAGTGGATTTTTCTAAGTATGTTTTTTTCACTGGAGTTTTTTTCAGTTTAAAAATGTGCTTTTATGGTGAGATTACCTGCAATTTAGTTTGCATTGTATCTCTGTTGTAGCAGATTTTGGGGAAATGAGTGGTTAATCATTTTGCACTTTGTTTCCAATACCTCACAAAGATTTTAAGAAAGGAAAAAAAAAAAAAAAGAGAACTTTAATAGGCAGGTACCTTGTAAATTATTTTAAATATGCTATTGTTTGAGAACACCTGAACTAACTACTTTCCTGTTCTTGCTAATGTTATTGTTGCTTTAATTTTTGTGAACATGTGAGGCTTTGACAGATGCAAGTGCTACTGTATGCCTTTTCCAAGGCATTAAGAATTGATCCCTAAATAAGTTTTTTTTTTCTTTGACTCTTGTAATTTCAAATAAAGGTAGCTACAGTAATAAGGTTAACTGCATTAGAGTCCAATCTACATCACCAGGTTTTGCAAACATTGTTTTATCTTGCAGGATGAGGTAACATACCGATACAGTTTAAACTGGAGTCCTTTGTCTATTTCTTTTCTGTCATTTGGAGAATATTTACCTCAGAAGAACTGCCTGTTATTATGTAAATCTCATGGGTTCACTAGGGGCATGTAGTTGAAAAGCTATATTGTAAAAGCCTTTGACATGAACTCTTAGATTTACACAGCTCCTCTATTCTTAAATTAAAACAGTATTCCAGGTTAGAATTTGAAGATCCTGAGCATAAAGAGATCATAGCAGAAGAAATAAAGCAAGAAGGGAGAGATACCAAAATGTAACAGTTGATCAAGATGACATCTTATGAAAATGTAAATTCTATGAAAGATTTAGCTTTCTACTCTTTTGCTATACAGATATTCAGTGAAGCTGTTTGGCATGTTGTCCATGGAACAGGAGGTTACTTCAGCATATGATTAGTGCATTTTCAGTGAAATTCTTTAAAGGCTTTTCCATGACAAATATCTTGCAAAACTTGCTTAAAAACTGAGAAGTTCAAAATTACCATAGCAATTTCTTGCTTTGAGTTAGGAAACTGATAGCGTATTATTGGCCTTAAGTTTTGTCAGAGGCTAATTTTCTGTATTGGAGATGACGTTTTTGTGTTAAATGCTTTTGACTTCTTCAAGCAGCAATTAAATCAGTGTTTATCTGCAATGAACAAGTTATTCTGAGGCTTCCAAGACATGAATGTCACCTGGTCCATAGTAACTGTCCAGAAGTACAGTCTGACTCAGCAGCTCCCACAGTAAATGTGAAATATTTTTTTTTTTTAAACAAACAACGAAAGCTTACCTTTAATGTTCTCCCACTTACTGTGGGGTTTCCATGAATTGTGGCTAATGGCAGTTTGTTATCCCACAGTAATTTAATTGTGTGTCAAAGGCCTGATTGTATTTAGAAGCTTATGTTGATTCTCTACTAAACTTTCAGTTCTCAGAATCATGTATTCAGAAAATTTGGAAAATGTACTGTGTTTTTTTCAAATTCAACTAGGTTTCTTGTAATGATAAAAGTTCCTTTAATTTTTCATTGTAGCGTTAGTAAAAGATATTCCTTAAGAAACTGAGCTCAATGTATCCATCCAACTTTGTTGTCTTCAGATTTTCTTCAGACAGTAGCTGTTTAGCTCCATTTCTAGCAATGTCAATGCACGGTTATGATTGCTTAGAATCAGGACCATTTCCTCAAGATATCAAAATTGAATCAATCTCCTTTGAGAGAGTTTTTCTTTAGGAGAAAAATGAAAACTTCTAGCAGATTAAACAAAACTAAACTTGATTGCAGGCATGCTTAGGGAACAGGTCTGTCAAGTAGGATGATGGAGTTTTCAGAAAACTGCTTCTCAGAACAGAACACTATTCTGCGAATTTATGTTGAGGTTGCTGAGAGTTGTCAGACTCTTTTTGAGCAGTAGAGAGCTACCACCAGCAAATTAACACACATTAATTACAAATTACTATTTTTAATAGTATTACAAAAATTAACTTGGAATGCAAAAATGCAGTTGTATCTGATTGAATGAAATTACCTAGAAACTGGATTATAATGTGTATTGTTCAACCATTCAATTACACTGGAGTACATTCCTTGAGAAGTATTGAGAGAAAAGTGAAGTACTGGGCTTTTCATGATCAGTCAAGTGAAATTGTCTGAAGATGAATCCTGGGATTTTGTTCACTTGAGATGTGATAAAATGAGAAAGTGTCATTCTCCTATTTTATTCTCTCTCTCACCACATTAAAAGCATCTTTCAAGTTTTTCAAACTGACTTATTCAATCAGCCCTAAAAGGTGGGGCCCTTGAAAAGAGATGAGATTTTTTTATACCTTCAACAGTACCTGTTAACTCAGGACAATAGGATTAACACTTCCAGTGGTTATTGGAGAACAGTCTTTTTGAACACAACAATTTTGAAATACCTATGGTCTGAGGATGCTGCCTGTCACTTTGTTATAGTTTAGACTGCCATTATCTCCAGCTTTAAGGACAATCTCAGGATCTTACTTGGGTTTGTGTGTAGAATTATTGATTCTTAAAGTAGTATAAATAATCAGTTTTAAAAAAATTGTGGAAGGCTCTCTGAACTCAGTGTCATATAACTTCTCTTTCTTCTAGCTCACAACAATCAGAAGCTGTCTTTAAAGGCTTCTTACTGAACCAGGGCTTTAAAGGGCTAAAGAAATCTTATTGTCAGACAGAAGGAACTCTTTCCATTTTCAGTGCAGAAACGCTAAGGGCTAAAATCCTTTCCAGAGCTAATTTGAAGTCCTGGAGATATATAATGTTTAAGAAGTAGCTAGTCTGTTTTTCTTTCAACTCAAAGATTCTAGAATAATTTTTACAAATGGCTGAACCAGTTGCCAGTGTAAGCATTCATATATGGCTTGAAATTTCAGTATCCATCTTGGTAAGGAATACACTAGAGAAGACAATACACTTGCCCACCACTTTATTATTGCCTGTGCTGAAATTTACCAACTTTTATAAAGAGCCCTGGCAGCAGAGAAAGTTTGAGGAAGATTCTGCCCTAGGAAATTGTCACTGAATATTTCATTGCAACTTAGCTGTCCTTTAACAAGGTCTACCAAGGCATTAACTTCTCAAAAATTCAGTGAATAGATACTGCTGCAAACATAGCTTTCAGGGCCCATCAACGGGTTCTCTTTAGGATGTTATGGGTTAATAACTGGTATAATGAGAGAAACTTTTTAAAAAGTTATTTTGCTGCTTTGGGGGTGGGTGGAAGGGGAGGAAGTTCTGTGACAGTGTTCTCCTTGCTTTAGAAAGGTGAGCCTAAATTTTGACCTGACTTAACACCTGTTGAGATTTCCAGGCCTGGTCATCTGAAATGTAAGAGTTAATGTATTTATGTACATGATTCTTGCTCCTTTTGAAGATTTTCCAAAACCTTATGCTCAACTTCTCTCAAACTTAACTTGGCTCGTGTACTTGCTAGGATGAAGCAAGTGCTAAGACAGTGTAAGAGAAATGTTGCCAACCTGTCCACCTGGAACTGAAACAAGATCACCAAACTGAAGGAGTATCATATAGCAACTATTTCCACCTGCTTCTGTCCTGAGCCTCATCTGAGTCTAGCTATGAAAAAATCTATTTTCTTTGGACTCTCTAGTGCCACCTACCGAATTCAACAAATGTTCTTTTTTTGCCCTTTTCCCCCCAAATCACTGGTCTCAAAATTAGTTGTGCATCAGCTGTTTCTGTTAATATCTAAGTGGCCATACTTTCAACATGTTATTTCCTGGATAGTGGGTTATCAATAACACTTTATTTTGTGCCAATTCATTATCTCTGAAGTGTTCTTACTGCAGCAAAGTTTGAGTTTTGATCTGGTTTTAATGCTTTTGCATTAGACAAAATTCTTAGCACAGACATACTCAAGAAACTGAATACATGGAATTTCCCTGCATAAAAATCTGCTAAAGCTTCCCAAATCATTTAAAGATGGTTACAGTTCACCATCATTTTTAAAACAAACATACAATGAAAATGTGTGTGGGTATTTTTTTAACCTCCTTTTCATAACACTAGCATACTGTAAATTGCATGAAATAAACCTGTTTTTTTCCCTTTTGAAGTCTGATGTCTTAAATCTTTCTTTTCTAAATCCATTAATGTTGACATTAACAGTGTATTATCACTGATATTCCTAGTTTAGCACTTCAGATACAAAACGTGGTTGCATTCTTGTGCAGTGATTCAAAGCAGTGTATCCTTTTCTGCTGCCCAGAAGACTTTGTCACAAAAAAAGTCATGTTTATTCAGATACGTATCTGCTGGGAAAACAAGGTATTTTCCCTTGCATTTACTATGACTGTTGCTGATCATTATAATAGAAAATTAGGAAATAGTGCTCTCTAGTATGGATAGATAATGACACAAAAAAACACGTACCAAGTTTTAACTAATCACTTTGCATACATTTTCTTTCATGCAACTCACAAATCACCCTGCCTAACATCACAGGTTTATTTTAGAATCCAATGCCTTGCTTTTTAATATACATGCTTATTTTGTCTGAAAAATTAAGCTAAGTGAAATTGACACTTTGTAATAAGGCCAACATATAGTATAAGAAGCCACTTAGTACATGTTTGCTGCAAACGTTTTAAAAACAGAAGTGGCCGAAGGAAGAAAATGATGAAGTATGAAGTAGAGGTTGCTGAAAATATTCAGGTAGTTTGACAGTTGTGCCCTCTACAAGTATCGAAAAGTTCATAATTCAGTATTAGTATTGAGAAGACCACTGGACTGCTCTGATTTTCCAAACTGCTAATAAGAATTAAGTATGAGAAGCTAAGACCTGTGAGTTCTAAAATCTCAGAGGCTGTACAGTTACATGAGGTGAGTTTCATCTTAACAGTTTAATCAGTTTAAAATGCAAAGTATATTCTAACCTTTCCTTATATATTCAGCAGCTTCTGTAAAATGTTGTCATTTTACTAAACCAATTTCCTGCATTTGAATTTTACTAAAATAAGTCCTAAGTACAAACATTGCTTTGGTAGAAATTAACTAATCAATGTGTGCATCTATATTTTTATCAGACTCTTACTAAAAATATTTGCACTTTACAGTCAACCAGCACTGCTCTCAGTTAAAATTCCTACTATACATATCTGTAGCTTCATGTGTCTTCACCAGGTAGCAAAAGTGAGAGCATAAAAGGGACAACTGTGTACCCTGAACCAGAAACCAGTTAATAAAGGGGACATAAACCAGTAAGTCATCAACATCCTCTTTGGATCTTATATAACATTTAGAGTTTATCTGGAGCTAGCTTTCCTTTCAGTAGGAAGTTTCACTTCATAATGATAAAAATGACCCTGAAAATCCATCTTTCAGTGTGCTAAAGTCTTGCCCGTCAGTCATAAACAAAAAGTCCATATTCATGATGTTCTCTGAGACTGCAATCTGCACAATTTCATGAGATAAATCCTGTGAGTGGTGTGTTAACTGTTTCCCCTAAAACCCACTGATTTTGATAATGTCACTGAAATCACCAGGAAAGGTATACAGGGGAGTACACGTTTGTCCTGGTTCTACTGTAGGAATGTGCTTCTGACAAAAGATTTCTTAGTTAGAGCGATCTTTAGCCTGATCTGATATAGCCATTTTTGCACTTTAACAGCCCTGTTGAAAGTCTCTATTCCAAATTAGTGCAAAGACACCACCAGGCATTCCAGATACATTTTCACCATGTAACATGCTGCTGAGATGGCATCCAGTAACCGCCTAGTGAATCAGCCTGCTACTGGTGTTTTTAGTAAGATGTTTGAAACTCCCCTCTTTCCCCAAGTCATTTGTGACCGTCAGAATGTTTTCTGTACACACAGCTGCTAACTGTCCTCCATCTCTTCGCCAGCACTTACTAGTTCAAAGGAATAAAGAAATTAAGGCAGATGCTGCCATAGGTATCCATGCATTAGGAGAAGAGAAAGCTAAGCAGGAACGAGGGCCCACAGGAAGGTATGTATCCTATTTTACATCCTTGTGATACGTAATTGGCTAAAGCACGAACATGAACAGGAAGTGTTCATTCCAAGATAACATAATTACTGTTAAATAACTTATTTATGGAGAGGCTAAATGAGGAATTGAGAATAGGGCAAGTGGTCCAAGTATTTCATTTGTTTATATGAAGGTGCAATCATTATTTTGCATTCTTAAGCATTTCTGTGATATGTCACTTTCCGTATTTCTCACTGCAATAGGAAGATGTTGAAACTGCCTACCTGCATGGGAGGAATTGGAGCCTAGGCCAGCCTTCAGCAGTGGAGGTGAATCCAAAGACTGAAAAGACAATTTCAACTCTTTCTTTACACTTGGTAGATGTGCAATTCCATGCACAAACTTAGACGCATCCTGGAATGAGAGGTTTCTTTGATGATGTACAGCTGTTGCAAATGTCTGTGGAAGCCTGGAAGCAGCTCATCCTTTTCCACCTCTGATGGCAATGAAGTCTCTTAAAAGCATTAGCTACTTGACTCACTTTTGAGATTTAAAACAAAGATCTTGCTATGTCAGGCAATACCCATTGCTTCACTAGTTCAGTGGTTTTCATGAGACCAGCCTAGAAGTAAAAAAACAGAATACTCACCTTCTCCATCCTTCCTTTAGGACTCAAACCCAAAATAAATATAACAAGAATAGGGGGGGAAAAAAGCCTGAAAAGAGCTATAATGGACCACTCGGCTTGTCCCCTTGGCTAAAAGCAGGAGCGGCTACAATTAAAACACCTTTGAAGCCCCAAGTGTTGGAGACTCCGTACCCATGCCCTCCCCAGTAGGCAGCCTAGTGTTGTAGTATCTTTGCCAGTTGAAGGATTTTTTTAAGACCTCACTTCCGTTTTTCTTACTGAAGTTTAAACTGATGACATCTTTCCTTCTCCATTATGGACATGAATCATAGATTACTGCCTTATCCGGTGTGACAGCCTTTCATTTTCTCAAAGATGGTTTAAAGCTCCATGTTGTGTACATCATGTTTGAAGTGAGACAAAAAGCAAAAACAAAACCAAACCAAAAATTTAAGTGGGAAATTAAAAAGCCAAATAGAACAAAGTATAAAAAAATCCCATCCAGCAATGTCTAGATTCATTCTGCCAGCTTTAAGTGCCAGCTGCAACCGAATTCCATTTGCCTGGGGTTCTGAAGAAGCAGAATCCCTCTAGTAGGTGTTTTAATGTGCCTAAGATGAATTGTTCTTGCAGATGGCTGCTCACTGGGTGGGGGGTTGAGCGACAAGGTTCCTAACTTCAGCATAGATTTGAATTGGCCCTAATCAAAATTCAAGTAATTATTTATTAAAATAGTTAATTCTAGAATTTCCAAGAAGAGAAACCATTTTGAACTTGAATACTACATAGAACATAGTTCAAGAAACATCAATAAACACAGGCCAGTGCAAGTTATGGCTATGTGGAGATTTCAGGACTGAAATTAATTATGTTTCATTAAAATTTGAAAAATAAGTCAAAGTCAAGAACAGAGTGTGATTCATACCTTATATGCCACTACGTGCCAATCTTAGAAACCAAAAACCCACACATACATACACATACACAAAAATCATAGCGGGAAATAAAAACCACGGAACATAAAGCATGCTGCTTCTTAAGAATTAGGTAAAACAAAAGCAGATTTGAGCCAAACACACAACTAAAGACTGCACCAAAGGAAATAACAGTAAGTCTCTGCGCTTTCCAGCGCCTCACGGACCCGGGGACAGCCCTAGACCGACGGTCAAGAGGGATGGTCGCTTATGGCACGGCCGACAGCAGCAGTGCGGCTCCTCAGCCAGTCCTAAGCTTCCTGCCGCCCCGGAGCGGCGGGGAACCAACCGCCGGTAGCCGCCCTGGAGGGACGGGCCCGCCCGGCGCGGGGACAACCCCACGGCGCGGGGACATAACCCCACGGCGCGGGGACAACCCCACGGCGCGGGGACACTCCCTGACGCTCCGCCCACGGCCGCCGCAGGCCCCGCAGCCGCTTGGCCCCGCCCCGCCCTCTGCTCCCTCTGACAGGCTCTCTCGCCTGCTCATCACCTGCGAAACCCCCGCCAGGGTCAGCGCTCCCATCCTCCAATCAGAGGCCCGGCTGAGCACAGGGGGTGGGGTTCGGCCAGGCTCGAGCGCGTCCCGGGGCAGGCGCGGCCTGCCAGACCCGTGCTGACGCCCTTCGACGGAACAGACCTTTTCGGGGCGCAGGTGACTCTCGGCGCCCGAGGTAAAAATTTACTCAGTTCCTCAACGGGGGCTTGTGGGAGCCGAGGGGCACGAGGAAGTGATTGGGCTTGGAAAAGCCCTGCTGGGATTCCTTTCTGCGCTCTGTGCTCAGGCATTGTTCTGGTCACCTCTGGGTCCTGTGTCGCAAGGATGCGTAAAGCGTGGCGGACGGATCGCTCTCGGGGTCATACGGCGCCGGCGTAGCGGCACGGACGGGTCGGGCCGAGGGACATACAGCACGGCCGCGCTCCGCACTGAGGAAAGAGGGAGGGAAACTCCGGACCAGAGACAAAGGGGGGGGAGCCGAGCCGGGAACATCCGGGTCATTCGCTGCTGCTTCAATCCGGGACACGCGCGGGTGCTGCGGCGATCACGGTGAGGCCTGGCCGGGCGAGGGCCTGGGACGGCGGGGCCTGGCGCGGCGCACAGGCGGCCCCGGCCCGTGGGAGAGGGGGCCCTGGGCTGGTGCTCGCCGCCTGCGGCGCGAAGGGACGAGCAGCCGCGGGGCATGCGGGCTTGGCGGCGGCCGCGCGGCTGGGCCCGCCAGCGCACCGTTGCCCGCCTGAGGCGGGCTCTGCGCCTCTCGCGGCCCGCCCCCGGAGGTCTCGGTCGCCGCGGGCCGAGTTCGCCGACGTCTGGGTACCACCGGGCCTGCGCGAGGCCGTCCCCGCCCCGACGTGCGCTTTCCTAGGAGCCCGCGGCGGGCGCCGGGGTGCCCCGTGCAGGCCTCGGACGCTGGCCCCGGCCCCTTGGCGGGGGCAAGCGACGCTCAGCCCTGCGCGGCTGCTCTGGGCGAAGTTACTTGGCCGGTTGGGCACCAAGACCTATTGCCGCGCGGCTCCTTTTGTTGTTCTCGTCGCGACTCTGGTAGCCGTTTGGCTAGTACCGCCTCTTCCAACCTTTTTCATGCCGCAGGCAGGAGACTTTCTATCCCAGTCCCCAGTTATCATACTTTAATTAAATCTCAGCCTTTGGCTTTCTCCACCCTTCTGAAAAGTGAAGTTTGTGTAGGTTTGGGGTAAACTACTCCAGTTGGTAATGTCTTCCCGTGTCGGCATTTAACCTGCAAGTAAAAATGTCAGGCCAGCAATCTTAACGATTTTTTTTTTTTTCTTGCTGTTCGGAATTAATAAGAGCTATTGAAAGTTCCTGAGACTAAAAAAGCATGGTGTTGTGTATTTGGAGGCTTGTCATGGGTCAGAATTGTGGGTGCGATTGCTGTTCCTGTGGCACAGGAATGCTGCTTTGCAAGACTCACTTTTTGAGTTTGGAAATAGATTCCCTCCTCTCCTCTGCCCCCATCAAGGGGTATGGATGGGTAAAATGATCTATAATGGAACATAAAGTTTGTGCCTTTGATGAGCATGTTGGTTTGGTTTTGTCCTATTTTCCAAAATATGTAGTACTAACAGCAGCAGAGGCAAGCTACTGAGAAAATTTGGAAGCTTCTGTTAATTTGCGAATTAGCTGATAGCAGCAAAAGGGACATTTTACCTCTTAATTTTGGGGTGTGTTTGAGGGGATTAAAACCGAACAAAATGTGAAGACTGGTCTCTTAAGCTTGCGTGGCCCCTGCAAGGTAGGGTTGATATACTTCTTCCAGTACAGAAGTTTGTGTTCTTTTCAGTAATGTAGTGCATAAATATGTTGAGTCTTCAGGTCTGTTCATTAGCAGTACATTTCTCAGGTGAAGAAAAGAAATTAAATGTTCTATTAAAAAAAAAAGCAAAACAAACAAACAAACCCAAAACTCTAAAAACTGGGGTATTTGGAGTTTTTTTGTTTATGTGGTTTTGGTGGTGTGTGTGGTGTTTGGGGGTGTGTTTGTTTTTTTTTTTTTTTTTTTATTTTACCTATTTCAGGTTATTAGGGAAGTCTTGCATTTATGAGGTATTTCAGAAACTTACAGGAACTAAACTTAACATAGATAATCAGGTAAACTACTGTTCCAAATGAGAGAGAAGGGAAAAAAAAAAAATAACCAAACAGTCCATGCACGTAAATTATTGAAGAAGATCAAAGTAACAGTGAGAATATTTCATCCTCACTTTTAATACCCACTTAATATCTCACTCCTTCCTGCTCCTCCGTAATTTCTGAGACCAAAATGTATACCAAGATGATCAGTCTCTGTTTGTCCTATCTCAAGCTCCAGCAGAACTAAAGTTAAATTAATTTACTGAAGATCTTCTAGATAGTATATATTGGTGATTTGTTACTAGATTGACTTGCTTTTGAGAAGGTGCTTACCTAATGGGATCTTAATTTTTCAAGTGGGCTTTCAGTCGTCTTTGTCTCTAATCTCTACTTGGTAGTACTTTGATGAGGTTTTAGATGCTTGTCCGCCCTTGTCAGGGTAACTGAAGCCTGTGGAGACCATATACAATGAAATTTTGAATGTAGTCTGTCAGTGCTTAACAAATTCAAATGACTCAAGATTTGAAAAGATAAAGAACATAAGAAAATCTTTAATTTACTAGGACACAGTATAATGCATAACCAGTTGCAAAAACAAGCAGGATACAGAGCCTGAAAACTTGGGGTTTTTCTGTTGAGAAGTCATTGGACTGATGATGTTCTGTAGGACATACGTTGTTTATATGCCCTCTGAGAAGTTGGCATTTCCCTTGAGGTCCATAGAATTAATTGGCTGTTAGCCACAGGAAATATAATTCATGTATTCGAAAGTATCCTGTAATATGTTTCTTGGCAGAGAAGGTAGCTGAGTTACTAAACTACCTTAAGAATACTTGAATGGTTTATAAGCACAAATAATTTTCTCAGATTATTATGGGAAGGTTATTATTAGAGTGGGCCATCAGGTACTAACAGCACAACTGAAATTCTGCCATATATTCCTTAATTCATTTACACTTGTTGCAAAGGCATGAGCTCACAAAGTATTTAAAATTACTCCCTCTATGATTTGGTTAAGGGATAGGGTTTTTTTTGTTCTGATGGTATCTTTTCAGTGGCTCCACATCTCCTGTGTGTGAACAGACTAGAATCTGAAGTGGTATGTAGTTTCTGTTGACTAAATCCTGCAAATCTTCTGACATAACCAAGATATGGATACATGTGTTGGGAATACTAGAGGAATATTGGACTGAATATAGAGGGGTTTTTATGTGCGTGTTTACTGAGTGTTAATGGTCCCTTTTAAAAATCTATGTCTGGCAGGAATTTAATCGTTAATTGAAGTTAAAATTATGGATTATGGCCATACATAAAAAAATGACTTTGAAAAAAAAGCTAGAAGGGGGACTTTGAAATATCAACTGTCCTAGGAATTGCATAAAACTCTTAATCTGGTGCTTTTTAAGACTTTTAGTTAAGGTGTCTGCACTGTTAAGCCACTTTTGATGATGTGTAAATACTTAAATTGGAAGCGTCTTCTAATCTTTAAAGGGTATGGCAGATGAACATGAAATGAACACATCAACATATGTAACATGGAATAGGTATGTGCCTGGTAAATCTTTTCAGCATGAACATCCTGCTAAAGGGCACAGCGTGAACATGTGAGATTTTAAAAACCGGGGTCTTTGAGCTACAACTCATATTGTTGTAGTAGACTGCAGTGCTCCTACAAGTAATCTACATATTAATGGAATGTGAATTTTGAATAATTCTTAACCAGTGTTTAAATGTTTGTTTTAATAGGGTGTTAACAGTCCCTTCATTAAATATGTAAGTTTGTTTAGTGGAAGAATTCTACTCTCCTGGCTGTCATAAAGGCTTGGTAGCTGTGTATGGAGTTGAGAACAAATTGGCTTGACTTCTCCAACTGCCAAGTATCAGCTCTTGTTTAAAATCAGTAGAAGTACAGTAGGAAGGAGGATTAAAAGCCTTAATTGGAGTTGGTTTTGGCCATGCGGCTAATGAAACCCTGAGTTTAGATACAGTTTGACAATGAAAAATAAACTCTTGCTTTGATTACTGTTCTGGGTGAATGGGGAATCTTCCCCTGAGTTTGAAAGCACCACTCTGTTGCGGGAAGGTGTAGAAAGGTCACTCAGTTTATACTGGAATTGAAAACCTGCCTTGTGGAATGAGCAGGCCACTGGCTCTTCTTTAGCTCAGTTCTGTATTGCTGTCTGTCCGTACCGCTGTCTAGAAGTTGTATAGTGCCATCGCTGCAAAACTAAGGTGATTTTGTGTAGAGTACTGGGTTTCAATGGAATTTACAATCTAAAAATAACATTTCTTATTCCCCTATTTGCCAGAAACAGGAGCAGTACAGGTGTTTGCCCACAGAAGAAAGCCATACCTTTTGTGGTGTAGTACAGGGATAGATAGGTGTTTCACTTGCACAAGTAGGAAGTGTGAGCACTTTTCCCATTACTAATAGCGTTTCTGTTGTCAAGCTACTGTCAAAGTCATTTCTAAGATGTGGTTCAAATACAAAACACAAGGTGAAGATAGTATTTTGTAGGTCAAGTCTAGTAACTAAGAGGTTGTTGATGTGGGGAAACTTGGTGTTATTCCTGATGTTAACTTCTGCAGGGTGTGTAGAAATGTGTGTGTTGGCTATAGTAGTGAAAATCAGAGGCCAGAATATTTCCTGAGTTATCAGGGCTTATAAACAGGCAATATAATGGGTTGTTTACACTGTAAGTAAAAGTTTATACTAAAAGTAATTATTTTTGTTTTAGAGGGATTCTGAATATGTCTGGCATAGCTCTTAGCAGACTTGCACAGGAGAGAAAAGCCTGGAGAAAAGATCATCCATTTGTAAGTATGAGAACTGTCAAAATCTGACTCTACAGTTATTTTGGTGTTATGATGATGATTTTTTTTTTTCTTTACCTTGATGTGATTTTCTTTTTTTTTTTTTTTTGTTTTTTTTTTTTTTTTTTTTTTTTAAATAAAAAAAAGCTGATAAAACTATGTAGGGCAGAAAGAAGTAACTTTGTGTAAAGATAAAGTATGTCATGAAGTATTCTAAGTACATCTTCTGAAATCCTCACCCTTTGGCTTTTTGCCTTAATTCAGGGATTTGTAGCAGTACCTACAAAAAATCCAGATGGCACAATGAATCTAATGAACTGGGAGTGTGCTATTCCAGGAAAGAAAGGGGTAAGACTTACTGTTGTCTTAACATCTCACTTATGGTGAAAAGTAACATAAGCCTGCTCATGTGTTACACTGACAAGTGACTATATAACTTACATGTAGTTTAATAGAAGTGCTTGGATCCTGCTGCTGCTTTTAGAGTCCAAGTGGAGTGGGCTAAGAATGATATTGGACAAAATATACCACGGGCCTGTGCAACTGTTGGCACTGTCTGCCTTAAGAACAAGTTTTCAGAGGAGTGTGGAAGAATCCTGCATTGAGTAAACTTGAGAATGTCATCTGCTTTATGCCAGGGTTTATTGTGACTTCTGTTCTTAAAAGCTGGTTTAAGCCCTAAAACTTGAAAATTAATACTACCAAAATGTTGCCTTTGCTGGTTAACTGCTGGTACCTTTTTTGTCCACAAAACAGTGAGACACTTCAGACCTAGAGAAGTGCTGTAGCACTGGTTTTAACTTTGTGGATTTCATGGAAAATAATTCTGCGCTATCAACATGGAAGAACTCTCTAACATTGTTTCTTATCTGATATCACTTCTGCTTCTGTGTCCCTTTCCTTAAAATAACAAGAGAAAGGAAAAAGTCTGTAGAGACCAGAACTGTTTGTCAGCTTGATCTGGTTTTAGGGGATAGGTCAAACACAAACTTTCAATTGGGAAATAATAATTAATGCATGAAACTTCTTTGGTTTTGGTTGTTTTGTTTTTTTTTTTGTACACGGTCATAACATCTCATTCTGAGCAGAACCTAGTTTCTCTTTTTCAGAATGTTACTTAGCATGTAGATATTCTTTAATTCATTTTATGCAGTTGTTTGTTCTGAGATAATACTATTAATTGCTCGGTGGTTTTCATTCTTTTGGGTCTTTAGTGTTTTCTATTGGATGTGGGATTATTTTATTCCTTTGCCTGTTCTACTGCCTTTTGCCAACTTGTTTAAGATCTCATTTCCTAAATTCTGAGAAGACACAGTGTGTAGGTAAAACCTGTGGATTCTGTACTACTGCCTCAGCTTAATGCTGAACGTGGCATTGCCATTATTGTTTTAACACTATGGCAGTTGACAGCACAGCTCAAGTTAGTTCTTAAAGAAGCACCTAGAACTGATTTAACAGTGTAAGGAAAAACTCATCCCCTTGTGTTCTGTCAAAACAAGATTGTCCCTCATAATAGACAGTTATGTGCCTTATCAAGATATGACCTTTAAATACTTATGTAAAACCTTCACTGCCATATGAAATCTTCATGCTATTGCTTTACAGTTTTGTAAACCACAAAATGGAGCACGCAGGATCCTTAAAGCCAACTTACTGCCTCCTAGCAAACACATCACACCAGGAAAAGATCAGTTATGCTCATGTGATTCCTGGTAGACATTTATTTTTAAAATTCCATTTTTTTCACTCATGTAAAAATGCTTTAACAAGAAGCAGCATGCCTTGCCCATCTCTACCAGACCAACTAGTTGTTCTCTGTTGCCTTTGTGTTTGAAGGCATGCTGTACTGCAGCTGCTTGTTCTGAGATGGATGAGTAGTTGAAACCACCAAAATGCTTTCTTGTCAGCCAGATCCAAGACTGAAGTGGTGTTAGTGGAGGGCTGGATATCTCCATTCACTTTTTTGGACAGCAAATCACTTGTTAACTACCTAGAATTTGACTTGAACATCTGCAGCCTGTCCAGTAACACAACTCGATCTTGATGATACTGCTGTCATATTATTATCTTAGTAAAGCTTTTGAGCATCTCCAGTCTTTCATCCGTAATTTATGTTGCTCTGTCAGAAAGACAGTAAAAACTTTTTGTTGACTGTTCTGATGTTCTTCTTGAAGAAATTATTAAAAGCTATTTGTGTTCCCCTATGACTGAAAGCAAACAAAATAGGAAAAGTTTATTTTATCAAAAGGCTCCTCTCTTAAAAATGGACAAGTTTGTCTCCTATGAGAAGGTATGGAGAATAGCTATTTCTAGTAACTGACAACTGACTAGAGCTGTTCAGAACAAGTTCTTTAAATACACTATAGCAAATGTAATCAAACCCATTTGCTTTTTAAAGTGTGGCTATCTTAGCATTCCATAGCATGTTTGGGGTGGGGGCTTCTGTGTGTTTTGGTTTGGTTTGTTTTTTTTGTTTTTTTTTCTCCCTTTTTGCTTTTTCTTTCCCATAAAAATCACATAATCCAGGTAAGAAGGAATTAGGGATTTCTTCCTAAGGTGATCTTCAAACATGCCTGTCTGCCCCTGAGGATAAGATTTGATCATTTATGCTGTTAAGGTGTGAGACCATCTTTACCTCAGTTTGTTTTAAAGAATGAACCCAACACTTACTTTCATTGCAGTGTTTTCTTGGCAAGGGCATGTTACAGAGAAGTGGTCTGAATTTTACATACACAATAAATTTTTCTGTGTTTCTACACTTCTTACCAGAAATCAGTTTGTCAGAAGGTGTGCTTTTTTCCTTATTTACAAGATGACAAGGAAGTATGTATCTGAGATGGGCTTTTTGTCCTTTGCTAGATGTTTTTCTGTAGTTATATGACCCTTTGAGTAGTGCTGTCTTATTTGGTCTGCTCTGTAGCATGGGAAGTGCTCCTAGCAGCGCTCTCCCCAGTTTCTGACGGAGATAAAAAGCTTCTTGGAATTTTTGTTACACAAAAAGATGGAATCTGTGAGACTACTTGCTACCAAATGCAGGCAGTTAGTTTGGACTAGTGAACCTCCTATTAACTGTAGCAGTACTACAGTGCTGTCCAATTTTTTTTTTTTTATTAATTTCTGGTTTTCTTAGCCACGTTCTCGTGAGGCAAATAAAAGCCTTTTACATCCATGTGCTTAAGGGGTGTATCCATATCCTATCTTCTCAGACCTACTTTAAGTGGGGGTATAATGGCCCCTTCCTCATTGCATGTGTATCAGGTAAAACTTCAGAAGTATTCTGTTCTTCTGTGTACTCTGAACATTTTTCTTGTATATGGAATTACTGGCATTGATCCCGATTGTACTGATGATCCAGCAACACTTACTAGCTGTAACAAAGGAGAAAAGCAGGGTTTTCTTTTTTCAACTCCTTGTATAGGTAGGATACCTTGTCTCAGTCTAGACAGCATGCTCAGTGGAGGAGAGATATTTTCTACTGTGTAGCAGAAGGATGTTTTGTGCTTTGCTTGAAAAACTGTATTCTTGATAAGCTTTTTTCCAGAAGTTTGACTTACCCTTGTTGTAATCTAAACTTTACGTTAACTTTTTATAGACACCATGGGAAGGAGGCCTATTTAAACTAAGGATGCTTTTCAAGGATGACTACCCTTCCTCACCTCCAAAATGTAAGTAGAATGACTAAAAACATGGGTTTATTAGGACAGTGTTAAACTACTCAATGAGGTTCTATGAATGATTATTATTTTGTTACAGATTTTTTTAAAGGAAGGTTGCTTTTTCTTTTTTTCCTCACCTAGTACTTCTGCATTTAGAAAGCTGTGATGAAATGAGTTAAATGCTCAATATAACAAAATTGGAGGGGGGGGTTGATGTGTGGCTTTCCTCAAAGCCTGACAAAAGCACCACTTGAAGTTTACTACTTCATCAGCACACTTTGGAAACTGTTAGGTAGCTACAGTTAGACCAAGTCTCTTCGTGTTGTTACTGTTAAGTTGGTCTTCTAAGCCAAGAACTCAGAAGGCAGAAACTTAGAAAAGATAATAACATAAAAAGAGTTCCATCAACTTTAATCTTTTCATCAACTGGCTCCAAAATACGGATCTGTTCTTTTTCTGATGCTATGTACAACAGATATCTTCACATACTTGGTTTCCTTGTTAAGTTTTTTAATTTCCCTTATCCCATCTCAAATTTACCTACTTTAGAAATCTGAAAACATCTGTTGCCTTGTCTAGCTTCTTGGTTCTTGAATTGGCTACCATCTCAAATCAATGACAGTGATTACAAATGGCTCTTTTGACAGCAGTTCATTTCTCACTTCGTTTTAGTGATTCAGCTGTATTGGTTGTCTTGGCTACTCCTTTTGTTTGTTACCACCAAAACACATGTGACACAAGGGGAAACTTACCTTCTAACTAGAAAATACTTAACAGGAATGAGTATCTTGAGAAATACCAACTAGCACATCCTGCAAGTGTTAGATGAACTGTCATGCCTTATAAGATATATGTGACTGGTAGGATTTCTTACAAGTGCAGCTTCTGAGTTCCTACTGAACTTCACTGAGTAGCCAAGCAAGACATACTTGCTTGTGATGTCAGATGGATTAGAAAACTGCACTAATGTGGATATTTCATACAGTGCTAAACAAGCACTCATTACATTAATCAAGATGGTGGCTGTTGCATTGAAGTCCTGTAAAGATTAAAGAAATGCCAGAATATAGATTGAGAGGCAGAAGGAGAGCAGCACAACTCTACTGCTTCAGTCAGTCTCACACCTTAAACTGGTTGCTTTTGTTCAGTGCAACTTGATTATACATAAAGTGAAACTGAAAAAAAAATACTAGAAACTTAGTCTTCTTGGAACTTTCAGTATTTTAACGTGAGAAGGGTGGTATCTTTCCTATATATAGTATGTGAGGCTGTAAAGGCAGCATTGGTTTAAAAAGGTCTCTTACAAAGCTGGAGTTATATTGCTTGGATTGATATACCACAGATGTGATAGAGTTCCTGCTTTAGGTGCAGGCTGAGCCAAGAAGAAATCCAGTATTAATAGCTCCAGAAATTTCTGCGGGTTTTTTTTGAGGGGGTGGTGAGGGGGGTGTCTTTGGCCAGGTTTGGGGTTTTTTCCCACTGTTCTAAACCCACTCTTCGATCTTATTCTTAGCACTGCATGCAAGTAATTATCTCTTCTTCATCAGGTAAATTTGAACCACCATTATTCCACCCAAACGTGTATCCTTCAGGCACAGTGTGTCTCTCCATCTTAGAGGAGGATAAGGACTGGAGGCCAGCAATCACAATTAAACAGGTCATTAATTGTACTTAGACATATTCTTAGTCCTTTTATTTGCTTTGCTTGCTTATCTGATGTGAATGTAAGATGTTCACTGTGTGTTTCTTCAGTTGGTTTCTAGGGTTTTTTTAACTAAATGCCTCTTAGTAATATCCATGCCTATGTTACTTCTTTTCCCTCTTCCACAGATCTTGTTAGGAATACAAGAACTTCTAAATGAACCAAATATACAAGACCCAGCTCAAGCAGAGGCTTACACAATTTACTGGCAAGTATCTTTGTGTATCAGCTTGAAAGCTGTCATATTGCCTACAGCTGTCTGTACGTATAACATGCAAATGTTTTTTAGGAATGATCAGGGGAATTTTCTTACCTTCATGGCTGTATCCTGTGGAGATGCCTAGCTTGTGCTAAACTTGAACAAAACAGTAACTTCATGGTTAATAGGCTAGTGGAGCTTTTAGAAGCATCACAACAGCAATAACATGTGAAGACTTCTTCAGTTAGACCATGATTCTCACCCTGATTCTAGCCCAACATAGAATCCTTTCCCCTAAAGACTGAGTAGTAGAGATGAAGCATAATGATTTCATGAGACCAGTGATAGAGGAGAATGAATTAGGCAACAAATCCTATTCATCAGTATAGGAGTAACTTCTGTCCAGTAGTGGGTACCTATAAGCACTTGTGCCTGAAGGATAAAGGAGAGCTGTGATTGCTGTAGGAAATACGCAGCACTTTATGAAAACTAGATCTTCCAAAAGAATAGGTTAAAAAGTGCAGAAAGCTTGTAGCTTTAGCAGAATGAAGTTTGTATTGGTTAGGAAAGGTGATAGGTTGTGAGCCAAAAAGTTCTTTTTTTTTTTTTTTTAGGCTTAATCATAAAATTTTCCCACCATTAAAATATGGATTACTGATTTAGAATCTTTAGGGGAGCAAAACACTTTAAACAAATGGTTTTGGCACCGATGGCTACTGAAATAATGACCAAGATGGAAACGTGGAATTACCATTCTAGACAAAAGAACACCTCTCCAGGAGAGTGCCAAGTTTGACAAATGGCATTTTATGAGACTTCACATATAAGCTATGTCAAAAATGTCTGTTACAGGATCCTAGTGAAACAGAAACATAGGGATGGATAGTGTGTCTTGGATCTAATTAAAGGCTTCGCTCAATTTTATAAGTATCTACTGAAGATCTGGTGGGACTGAGTGCATATGGAGGACAGTTAGGTGGCCACAGTTGTAGGTAGCACCTTTGGGAGCCAGTAATGATGAGGCAGGCCTCCGCCTGCTTTTTTTTTGTAAAACTAGTCTAAGAGAATATGGGAGAAGAATAATATACTTTTATACATGTATAAAATAGTCTGTGTGTCTTATTTATCACTTCCCACATGCATGTATGTACAAAACCAGTATTTGCTAGTCTTGATTCTGCTGTATTGTAAGTGCTTCTAGAAAAAAAAAAATCTGAGAATAAGCTATAACATGTTTTTTGTTACTTGAAATATATAGTCTCCCATTTATCATCTTCCTGTCTTTTGGACATGCATAGTATTTCAGATGGGTTACTGTATTTCTGCAGCCTGAGAGCATGTGTGTCTTACTACTAAATGAGTAACTGGTAAAAGCAGCTCAGCAGAGCAGGATTCTGTATTCACCTGTCATTTGGCACAGTTGGTAAATACTAGGGGAGATGGAGTATTGTTTAAATAACTGTCTTTTAGTCAAGTTGTTAAACTTAAGGAATAAACTTTGTATTTAAAATAAGAACACTTGTTCTCATTCTCAGGTTTGCTTTGGGACTGTTGCTTTGTAACTTTAGCACTCCTAATGTGCTAACCTAATTCCTCCTCTCCACTGTAGGCATGCAGTCTAGTATAGCAGGCATTCTTCAGTGTGGATTCTGAGGGTGTGAGACTTAACAGCTAGTTTGTGTTCTCATGTGACAATGCAATATAATTTTTGAGAAAAAAATTCGAATAGTTTGTAAATTTATGAGAAGAAACTAGAGCATTTTCAGTCTGTTTGCCAGTTATTGTTCATTGGATGTGACCAAAACCGGCTTCATTTCTTCTTCCCCCCCAAACTGTCAACTTCTGAGGATATAATTTGCTGCCTTTTTTTTTTTTTTTTACTGCAGCAAGTCTTCATAGCTGAAAGTAAGTTAAGTTTACTGCAAAGCTGTCTGCAAAATCTAGTCACTGTAAACTACCTTTGGCACAAGAGTAATGGTAACAAATTTTTGTTTAGCTCTTGACTGACACTTCTGACAGCTAATACAAAATATGGTGTTGAATGTAAATGGATGCCCTACTAAGCTACTACCATCACTTGTTAGCCCAAGAATAGAAAAGAAGGAACTCGCCCTTTTATGTGTTGAGTCTGAGGCTTAATGACTGGTTATAGTTCCCTGAAGTAGTACTTGCTTGTTTAATTAATCTGTAGCAAGTATGTTAGTCTTAGCGAACTATAATGCTTTTTCAAAATGTTCAGCCAGCTTTTTTTCGATTGAAGGTTAGGATAAACCTAATGCTGTGAGTCAGGGTCTTCAGAGATAAAGGCTGAAACTACCATACTGTTGTCATTTTCCTGTTTCGTAGCGTGCTTCCCTTCTCTCCCCAAAGCAGTAAAGATGATAGTCTAAAATCATATGAAGTCCACCAACTGTTAGTGAACCGCTCTCATCAACCTCTTTGTGCTGTTAGGACACTGGAATTTATTGTTAATGACCTCAGGTCTTAACACGGGGAGTGGAAAACTTATGTTCAGATGAGTAAGAACACTTGCATGTAAAGTACAGCTGGCCTTGAGAGAGAGCAGGCACAGACCTGTTTATAGAGATTCATATGATATGAAATCAGAAATACAATCATCTGACAACAGATGAAGTTTGGGAAGTAACTAGTTAAACAGTACCGTACTTCCCTCCAAAGGAAATTATCAGAGTAACGGTCTAGAAAAACTTAATATATTGCAGTGTTCAGTGAATTCCTATCTAATGGTTTTGCCTTCAGCAATGACTTAAGCTTCTTTCTGAAGAGAAATAGAACAATAACTATAATGTGTCCTCTGATTTCTCAAGCTGTAATTACCCTTTCTTTCTCTTCTATTCAGCCAAAACAGAGTGGAATATGAAAAGAGGGTTCGAGCACAAGCCAAGAAGTTTGCACCATCATAAGCATCTGTCATGCAGCATCTTAAAAAGGAAGGGATTGGTTTGGCAAGAACTTGTTTACAAAACTTTTGCAAAATCTAATGTTGCTATGTACAATTAATATCCACTTAGGGGAGGGGGTTGTATGTGTGCCATTTTCCATATTCGCCACTTGTATACAGTTCTAAATTTGCTGAATTGCCCCCAGTTTTTTCATACAGGGTCTCTTCCTTCAGTCTTTTGTATTTTTGATTGTTATGTAAAACTTGCTTTTATTTTAATATTGATGTCAGTATTTCAACTGCTGTAAAATTATAAACTTTTATACTTCTATAAATTCACTAGTATCTCTAGTTACTTTGCTATCTGATGCAGGCATGCTTTAAAATGTTAGAACTATATTTAGCCTCTAGCTGGCTGTATGAAAAAAAGATCATGCCCTCCACCCCCTTCCCTCCCTGAGTTTGTTTTTCTATCTTTCAGAAACTAGGTTGTTACTGCTTAAGAGCCTCTGAGATCCAAAGTCAGCCAGCATCCTTATTCTGCATCACTTCCTTTTGTGTTTATATGGCGTTCTGTCTGTGTTGCTGTTTAGAGTAAATAAACTGTTTATATAAAGGGCTTTGTTTCATTTATCTTCATTAAAATGATTAAAAGACTGCCATTTAAATGGCTCAAAACACAATTCAGTGCAAGTCCTGTTTTTAAGGCCTGTGATGCTGCACCCTTACCTTTTCTTTAGATGTTGCCTTCATTTCTTTTCCCTGACCACCACCCCCAATGTGAATGTGGCCCTTCTTTGGGCACTGAGTGGTACTGGCAGCTATTCAACTTTGATCAGTTCCTCAAAACAGTTTATGGAATTTTGACTAGCTAGACGCCAATTGCTTACTGAGCACAATGGGATCAACATACTGGTGTGACCACGTTAACATAAAATAACACAAGTCATTAGACTGATATGAACAATAATAGAAGCGATCCAAGGAATGCAAGGGGACCTACAGCAACTGGGGATTTTAAATGGTACTTGTTTATCAGAAATACTTCTGTGCCTTCTTCCATATGTCAATGTATATAGCTTTCAGGAAAAGGACATGCTCTATGCAATTACAGTTTCCTTCTGTAAAGGAAATCTGTTAAATTATGTAAGTTATTTTCATGTATGTCAAGCTGATATGCCCTCTATTAAACTTTCACTGTTTTTTTATTGTATTTTTTAGTCAAAATCATTCTGCAAAACAAATGAAGTGTGAATAGCTTTGTTCCATCTGAGCTGTAGCTTCATCGGTGCTTCTGTTATTAAAAAATGGCTACTGCTAGAGACTTAAGTGACTCAAAGTGTGATACAGCTCTGCTCTCAGATCTGTTCTGCTTGTCTGGATTTGATTAGCTTTATAATATTAAAGCATTCCCCCAAATTAGAATAGCTAACACCCTCACATTATGTTCAGTCCTTTAAAAATTGTTTGTGTGGGATTGTTTCCTTGTCACTATCATCAAGAAATCCTTGACAGAACAGCTGATTTGGGAAAGATGTCATATGCTTGGGGTGGGAAAGTGAGTAATTGAGAGAGTTAAACTAAAAGATTCCCTGTCAACTTAATTTACTTGAGCTTCTTTTTTTCTTTTTAAAGGGAAATGGAATGTTTGTACCACTAAAACTGCTGCTGCGACTCCCAATTCTAGCTCCAGTAGGGCTACCATTTAATCTCTAGTAGAAGAGGGCTAAGATGTGAAAAAATCTTCTGTGACTTGAAGATCTTGTATATATGAAGGTAATGTTACAAGTTGTCCTCAGCATCTCCCATTCTACTGAAGGGTTACTGAAGTTGAGGTTTAAGTAAGTTCTTGCTGGGTGCTGGAAACTAAAAGCATTCTATTCAAATGTACAGAAAAAAAATGCTAACAGCTGTACTTTTACTACACAAACTAGCAGGCATGTGGAAAAGTAAACTAAAATACCAGTGCTGAGAGTCTCGTACTCAATTTTTTAAGGACTGTAGGCAGATAGCATTGCTGAACCTGTAATCTGAAATTTTATGGTACAGTTCTGAACATGAAGTGCCAAAACATTATAGGTTGCTTAGGACTGTCTATCAGAGTAAATAAAAAAATAGCACGTAGTTACTAAAAAGACATACTGAGATGTTAAAACAGTTCCAGGAAGCATTTTTTTTCCTTTTTAGCTTAGGTAGGCAGTTTACCCTAAACTAGATGAAGTAGTTGAAATATATATGGCAGGTTCAAGCCTGCAAAAAGTCACAGGCTCCTTATGGGGTAGTACTCTGAACAGGACAATAACTTAGTCGTGTTTTCCACTCGAAATACAGCCCAGAAGTTAGAAGGGTTTACTTAATGTACTATTAGGTAAAAATAATCCCTGTAAACCACTTTCCGTACACATTGAGTAGAATCCAGGGTTTTCTGACTTGTAACTAAGCTTCAGGCTCTTCACATCATAATTAGCATTCTGTAAACAATTATCTAAAAATCAAATAACCTAAAGACTTTACATGCATAGACAGACCTCTAAACCTAAAGGAAGGCATTTGCTAAGCACAAAGTTACAGGTGAACAATCCACACTGTTAACTGCTCACAAGAAAATTTCTTTATACAAGATGTTATAACTTGTTGTAGGTGCGTTTTTTTGTTTGTTTGTTGGTTTGTTTTGTTTTTACTTTTCAAATAGTTGGCTGTTGTTGCAGCAGCTTTGTAGTACCATGATCTTCTGGACTGCTCTCATCACTGCCTTCAGTGGCATCATCCGAAGTGCTCATGCTGTCCTCAGATTCTTCATTACTTTGTGCTAGTCTGGAAACACTTTTCAGGATTATAAAAGTAAACCAACTCGCAATAAGAAAAATAGTATTTAAATTAAATTTCCTTACCCTGGGGAATTGATTGGTCTGTTGGGATTACAAAATTCTCTTCCTGAGTCAACATCAAATGGATCTGGAAAAAGAAGGAAAAAATGCACACATTGAAGGCAGCATATTTTAATGGTCTGCCTCCATTTTCACGTTAAGAGAAGATTATTGGCAGGGAGGGGAAGGCATAGGAGTATGACTCTACATTCTGATAAGTTTACCGTAGTGATTTGGTCAGAAACCAGGGGAGGTAAAAAACAACTGCCAAGTCCGATCTTGCTCTGTTCTGGTCTTTTCACTCTTTTCTGTGCCATTTGTGCCCCAAGCCCTCAAGGGGTTCAGTGGCTCTTTAGGGGTAGTCAAACTGTACACGCAGGTTTCTGAGGCTTTTGCTCAGAAAACATGGATGTTCTCAGAATGGTTTGGTTCTAAAAGGGCTTATCTAGTTAGTTCATGTTCACAGAGAAGTGAAGTATAGTTGTCCAGGTTTAGCTCTTGCTGAGTAAGGGTGAGGCTAGACTTACTTTGGTTTACACAGCTGGGGAGAACTGTTATCTCAGAAAAATCAAACAAGGCATGATAACTTTGGTACTACAGTCCATTCAGAAAATACATAGGATTGTGGGTGGAAGTGTGTTTTATTTGGCATTGTAGAGTTGCCCCTTAGGAACTGTTTTCAGTTTAATGCAACAGTAATTAGGCTTCCACCAAACAACAGGATTATTTCATTCAGCCTAGCATATCATGGCAGAGATCGAAGTTCGGAGAAACTAAAGGCTGTCTACCATCTCCTTACGGTGTGATCCCCTGGCCTATTTTTACAGGACTTAACCACTGTGAAAGGAAAACGTTAATTAGGAGCATCTCTCTTCCTATGTTCTTGATCATTTGATTTGGGTTTTTTTGTGCTGTCTTGAATGACACCAAGCACTCACCTGTGAATATAGCCTGGAATACCAGTAAGTTATTGGAAGAATTTGGGAATAAACTACTGTTCTTATTATAAGCTACTTTCGTTATCTTTATAAGTCTGATTTTAAACATCTTGATTAGCGGCTATATAAATATGTCCATTAAAGGTCTTTCTTAGGTTTATGTATAACTAACTTGTCAGACTGTATGCCTACATTTCTCTTACAGACCTCCTGAATTACTACTCTTTGTACTCATACTCTGCTTTTAACATCTGTATATAAAATGAGGAAGAAAATACAGTTCTTTTTACTCCTTAGTTCTGCAATAACCTTAACTTAATCAGGGTAGCTGTACCACAGTTCAGCTGTGAATATACTACTAGATGCACAAAATTGCTTTAGTCGTTTTCATCTTCTTGAGTTGAAAAAAATAAACAAACTTGCTTATAAGAATAGACAGTATAAAGACAGAACAACACATCTCAACAAAACTCTTCTACCTTGCCAGTATTTTAATGAGACTAAAGATTGTTAGGAAAAGGGTGGTGTGTCTATGTTTTTTCTTACCTATTTCTTTGTCTTTTGTTTCTTGGACACTGGTTAAAAAATCCTTTTCAACTCTCAGCACTTCTTCCTGGCAATGACAGGCTGCATATTTTTCCAAGAGATTTTTGTTTAAGTCAATAAATGCCTTACCCCATTTAAATTTCCTTAGAAGAATGGTGGCTAGGTCTGGGAATCCTAAAACAGAAAAATATATCATAAGTTTTCTTTTTCAGTGTGAGATTTCACTCAGCCTACAGGTTTCTACATTCAGTACGTACCTATATATCACTACAATAGTGAGATGTTTGCCAGCATTTTTTCAGCGTTCAGGGATTCAGACTTTTAGATTAAAAATCTTTCCAAATTTCAATTTAACTTGAAATAATCTAACTGAATCCAAGAAAAGTGCATAGTCTTTTAGTGTTACATAAAAATATTTTGTAATGGTAGTGAATGATTCAAGCTCTAGTGCCCACACTCTTTCAGTAAGAAAGCTGTTGTACATACAATATCTTCAGAAGATAATATTCATCTGCAGTACAGTAGAGCATGTCTCTTTGATTGTCAAGGAAGTTCTGCAATGAGTTTGCAAAACATAACAAGAGGGGCCAATTTCTTTTGTTCTTAACCAGAACCCACCCTATTAGACAGACAGCTATTGCCTCTCATTAAGACAGATACCTAAGGATTCATAGCCTGTCTTCTCTGGCTTTTTTTAACAGTTTTTCTAACGTTAAGTACCATTCTGACAAAGCCAGGATCATCAGTCTGTGTGCTGTTTAGTAGCTGACATGAACACCCCACAGATACCTCAATGCTACCAGAGACAACTGCATGGAAGAAAGCTAGACAATCTGATTCCAACCTCAACAAAGTGATGACCAGGAGGACAGCATTACAGTTTATTCTATCACAAACCATCTCTCATGATTTATTAAGGATGTAGGAACTGCTGTTAACATATTTCACATCAGACACATTACAGCCTACCAACAATGCAAAAAGCTGCAGCAAAAGCTTCCACACAGGACAGCTTGCATGGCCGTCCATAGTTTACAGGATTTGCAGCCACCAAGTAAGGCAGCAGCCGTAGATGACTTCCTCGCATTTTCTTAAAGGGAGTTTCTTCTAATTTGGCCCACGAGCAATCTATGACTGCAACTCCACTCCGAGCAATGACATGCCTGAAAAAAGCAACATCACCGTATTTGAAAAATTGTTATCATTGTATTGATAAAACAAGTTAAAGTGAGAATTACAATTGCTACTTTATACTGGCAACAAATTTGCATACCCCCACTTTTATCAATCAAAAAGTATACGTGTTACAATGATCTAAAATACAGATGCAGTGAGAAAGAATAACATGCTTTTTCTCCAAACATGCATGTGGCAAGAAAGGTTTATCCATACTGTTCAACCAGGAAGTGAAAAGTTCTAGGTTTAAAAATGTGACAGAAGAGTGTGGTTAATAGTAACATTCACATTCTTAGAAGTACACCAAAGTTCAGAATTAGGTTCTCCACTAGCTTCTAAAGACTAATCTTTTCTCAGAATAAATATACCTTCACAGTAATTCTGCAGGTACTTCTGAAGAAAATTCTCAATGTTTCCCCCAAATAAGTTTTCTAGTTAATGCATTGTGTTGTTTATCTGAAGAACTTGAATATGGTATCATAAAGAATACAGTAGCTATGGGCCCATGAGTCTGAACAAATTAACCTACAAACCACATACTTTGATTTCTCATTGGGATCTACAGATGCTTTTTTCACCTGATACCAGCCGTGTAAAAATGTTAAGCTGATTTAATAAAGCGGCTCTATTTCTCATGTACACGCATCAATGTAATGTAACAGGAAAGTCAAATTTTTTCAGCGGCACAGTTTTGGCCATGAATCGGTGGTTGAAATACTCTCCCTAGTATACCATCACTACAGCATTTGAACCAAGTGCTTTTCCTCACAGGCTACGCCCCCGCGGGCTTTGCAAACAGGCAGGGCGGTCACCCGGGTGTAGGCCTCACCGGCGACGTACCTGTCAGCTGGAGAGACGTATTCAGTAGCCAGGGGACTGAGGACGAGGCCCGGGAATCTCTGGCGGAGGCGCAGGGTTCGGAGCAACCCTTTTCGGGCCAGTCTCCTCCCGGTGCATTTCTTGGGATCGCAGTGTCCGAGCTCCCACATCGCAAGAGGGCACGGGAACTTCGCCTCCGGGGCGCCCAGCTCCGCGGCCCCCTCACCCTCTAGGCAAACTGAAAACAGCAGGCGCGCGTTAGTGCCCAGCGGCCGGCCCGCCAGCCACACGGCCCGCCCCGGCAGGACCCGCGCTCCCGCTCGGCCCCGAGGCCGCGCTACGCTCCCGCACCTCTCAGCGCGGCCTCCGCTTCGGCCGCGAAGGTGTCGAGGCTGCGAGCGCCCCGTCGCCCACCCCTCCGCGGGGCAGCGCGCCGGCTGCGCGCCACGGTGCTGCGCTCCATGGTGCTGCGCCTGGGCGGAGCGGCCGCCCCCTGGCCCCGCGCCCTTCCGTTTCCAGCGGAAGAGGCGATGGCGGCCGCCCGGCTGCTGCTGGCGGCGCTGGGCGCGGCGCTGGGTAAGCGCGGGGTCGGGCGGGGGCCGAGCGGGTGTCGCGGTGGGTCCGTCCGGCCGCCGCAGCCAACCGGCCTCTGTTTGGCAGGTCTCTTCGCAGCGGCGGGAAAGATGAAGATCGTGGAGGAGCCGAATACGTTCGGGTACGTGGCCGCCCGCCCGCTGTGGCCCGCGGCCGCCTTGGACTCGGCGGGCTCGTGTTCGCGTGCCGCTCGCCCGCTCCGGCCCGGTCCTTCCTCCGGGGAAGGGCGGGCCCGGCCGGGTCGGCGCGCTTTTGGTGGGCCCGCGAGCAGGGGCCGCCGCCCCGCCGCGCGTCGTGCGTGGCCGTAGGTGATGGGACGCTCAGGTAGGGGAAGATAGAACTATAGCCAGACGCATAACGCAGTCTTAACCTGTTAACTTTCCTTCTCTTGAAAGGTTGAATAACCCATTCTTGCCTCAAACAAATAGGCTGCAGCCGAAGATGTCCCCGTCTGCAATATCAGGTATATGCAAGTATTACCTTTTCTTGTACGGTTTTCATCATTCAGTCATAGTCATTTGCAAAATAGCCTACTTTGACTTCATGCAGACAAGAACTAATTTTAGTTATTTTATGAGCACCATGGAAAATAAGCGTGGGCTAATTCATTTTATTGTGCTTCTGAAGGGTTAAAACCTAGATTAACCTCTTTGCTGTTTGATGTCCCAGTGCTGTTTGGACTGCTTTTGTCACAGTGTTACCATATGTTTTAATCGGTGGTTTCTGAGCCAGTCACAGATCTTTATGATCCTTACTAAAAACTTTTTTCTTCTTGAAACAGTCCCCAACATACTTGAGATTGTCATCACATCATCTGGTAGTACTTAATACTCAAAAATTATTTTTAAATGTCCTAAGAGTAGTTTTGGAACAAGTCACAGGCTTGGTTTCACACAGAAAGCCTGGGTGCTGCAATAGAAGTCCACCACTTTAGCAGAATAAACCAGGAATCTAAAAGTTCCAGACCATATATGGAGGAGAATAAATAAACTAAACACTGTATGCAAACAGTAAGCAAAAGGAAATAACTTTTGTCTTTCTGCTAGCCTTAGACACAGACTTAAACCTTGTTCAGGTTCAATAAAGGCATTTTGGTGTTGTGACGCTGAACATGTTTATGCTTAATGTCTTCTGTCATGTTTTATAAGCCCAAATCAAATGTATAAATTTTGCACGCACTGCATGTGAAAAGTGAAATAGTTAGAAATGGGATTTGTAATAGAATGCTGAATGGGAACATGAAACTAGCAAGAAAAAAAGTTAAAAGTTTCCTGGATGTGGAAATTTACGTGTAGCCAAAAATTGGGCGTGTCTTTACAACTGGAATCGAGGGCACAGAACCCTGTCTTGCACAATTATTTCTTTAGCATGGAAACCTTACTCATTGTTTTCTTTTACAAGGCAGTTGGGCTAACAGTTCCTATAATTTCTCTTTTAGACCATCTGCCCAGGAAATGGCGGCATGAGTTTAATGCATTCCTCAGGGACATTCAAATTTGCTTTTCTTCTTCTGTGGGGAGAGAGCATCCTTATCACTAAGGCATAGATTGCATGTAGTAGAGGGGCAAACCCTTTGGCCAAGCCTATCTGTACAATGAAATGCAAGATCACACAGTGAGAAAAATCCCAGTGGTTAGTATATTCCAGAGGGCATGATTCTGGTGGTCTTGTCTTTGTTTCTAGGATTACGTGTCTAGATCTTTGCAAAAAGTACATAGGCAATCCTGGCAATGGGGAACTAGAATCCAGGATCCAGTTTTATTTTATTTCCTTTGTAATATCCTTTCTTCTCCTTTCCTCACAAATATTTAATCATTCTGTGCAAAATTACCTTAAACAAGGGACACTGAAATACCCCTGTAGCATGTGGTTCTGAATTTTGGCCCTTTTTTGAATGACAAGTTAGCTCTCTTGGATTCCTTTGTCAGCAAGGCTGGAACAGTCAATTCAAGGGTAGAATTGTAACTGTTGACTTTTACTGTCTGACAGTAAAAGGTTTATCGCGTTGAATGCTAACTGGATCAGACTGTGAAGGGCAAACTGTGGGAAGAAATATCTAATTTGAGAATCTCAGTGAAACTTAAATATGCAGCACTGTCAACATTCTGAGCAAATGGGCTTTACTAGTATAAACTTGAGGACTTTAGATGGTATAGGGGACAGACAGCTGCCAAGCAAGACTTCTAGTGAAATATTTCAACGCTAGATTTTGGCAAGATCTGCACTGATGATTCCTTTTATGGATCTGGCCTCCAAATACTTGTTTGTATACGGGTTTCTTATTTCTGTTGTAGAAAGAAGCGTATCTATTTCACTCAGTATTGAAGATGAGAAATGTTAAAGATCGTGATGCAGACCCATATAGCACTACTGGGAATTTAAAGTGATCCATATGGAAGATACAAATTTCCTTATGTACAGCAGAAAACTGAATTTGTCACATACTCCTTGCAGTTTTGTCACCACAATAACTTGCTTAAATTTAACAAAAAACATTATTCTTCCTTGATGTAATTTTGTGGTGTTTTTAGGCCCTGCACATCTCTTTAGGCTTGCTGGCAAGTGTTTCAGTTTTGTGGAATCCACGTGAGTAATGGATTTGGATATTTGATTCTATCTATTTATTAGGAACAAATGCTGAAACATTTCTTATTTTCTTTTTTTTCTTTCTTTTTTTTTTTTTTTTGTCTTTTAAGGTACAAGTATGAGTTTTGTCCTTTTCATAATGTCACTCAACATGAGCAGACTTTTCGATGGAATGCCTATAGTGGGATTTTAGGGTGAGGCTTTTAAACCTTTACGTTTTACCTATGTTGTTAGCAGATCATTTTATAGATTGTCAAAAAGGAGGCAGTTTTAAAACTAAGATTCTTTTATTGGTCAGCATAGGTCAGTGTAGTTCCCAAGTCGTTATGCATAAAAATACCCTGTCTTGAAAAATTCAGAATTTTTTTGTTGATAAATACCAGCCTCCTATTTTAGCTGGAGGCAGTTTAATAACCAGTGCCAACTGCAGGTGTGATATGTTTATGTGAGAAATTCAGTATTGTATAACTACAGCTTATATTAACAAATATTTAGTGTCTGTTAACTGTTTTTACTTTGAGTTTAATATAACCTTAGAAAATGAAATGAGTGCTTTATGCCAGTGGTTTTGTTAAATATATTTCATAGAAGGTAGTAGAAGACTCAGTGTATACCCAAAAAAAGTATCCCAAAGTATTCAAAGACCCCAGAGTATCCAAATCGTAAGTCCTACAATAAATTTAGTTAGAAACCAGAGCAGTGTTTTAAAATTGCTGCCTTTCTAAATATTTTTTATATATATGTCTCTTTTTTTCTTATGTGCACAATAATTAGTGAGCCAATATAAGAAAAAAAGAGTACCTCAAGGTGCTGTGAGTATCACTGGCTTTAGGACTAGCAGAAGTAGAGACTAGTTTTTGTAGGTGCTCTCACCGTCACTAAAAATCCTGCAAGCAATCTGAGTTGCACAGGGTACTTAGCATCGTGGAATTTGTTGTGGTATTGATCTATAAACTGTATTTTATTGGCTTTAAAAACAGATTTGTAAGTGCAAATGGTTTGCAAACTGAAAGGTGATCCAAAACTCTGCTCTCAAAGTAATGTTGATGTGCCCTATGTAGCAGCCTGGATAACAAACTACACTGTTTATAAGATCTTGGCTGTAAGAAATGGAAGTACTAAAACTGCAAAAGTTAAGTAAATACAGTGAAATTGAACATGGTTTAGGGATGTTCCTGTTTTATTTCCTGAGTGTTAATCTTTTTCTTTCCAGTAACTTAAAATAAAATTATGTCCTGTTTTTTCAGAATCTGGCATGAATGGGAAATTGACAACAACACATTTGTTGGAATGTGGATGAGGGAAGGAGACTCATGTGAAACTAAGAGCAGACAGACAAAGGTATAACCTAGACTAATCTAATTCAGACAGCATGACTCTACACACACACTGAAACATTCCTACCCTGAAGAAGTCATAATTTAAGATGTGATACAAAACATAAAGATGAATTCCTATAGGAGCTAGGTGCATGGATGGAGGAGGAAAGCTAAAATCAGGGTAAAATTTTGAAGAATTTTACTTATATATTCTCATCGGCTACTTTTAACTCTTTTTATTCCTTGATAGAGTGGAATATTCTGGTATTATCACTACCATAGAAACATACACTACTTTGTAATTTGTGTCAGGAAGAATAAAGAAAAAAAGCTATTTGTTGAATTCAAGATGCCAGCCTACTGTGCTAAAAATATCCAGGAAAAAGGAGGGAAAAGAATTAGGCAATTAAGAACAGCATGCTGAGAAGCTAAGTAAAGTGTTAAAACAAGAGCAGAGGGCATGCAAGGAGAATTAAGGAAGGAATCAAATATATGGGAGTGACAGAAGAACCAGCTCCAGAGAAGCAGATTCTGGTGTGAGTACATTTTAAAGGAAAAGTAAAAATTCATATTTTGTGGAGTGGTTAAAATATTCCTTTTCACATTCAAAGAGCCTCTGTGCCAAACAACTATTAAATTAGAAGGATAAGGAAGGGTGTCTGTTGCCCAGTGTGTGGCACATGATTTGCACATGTCCTTTATCCTTTTATTCCTTAATATTTTTCCACCTCCCATTTCAGTGTGTTACACAGTTTTACAGATATAATGAATTAAATCTCACATTGTCTGGTGATGTAGATCTCTATTCATGGAGAAGAGTTAAAGATACCATACAGTTCACAGCAGGCAGCTTTGTGTGTAGAAGATGCTTAGCTGTTGCAGTGATGGGTGACAGTACAATGCTTAAAAGAGAGGGATGTAGAGTTGGAATAAACTCATGTGAAGATGGGATAAGGGACAAAGTATCTTGGTCAAGGTGAAAATATTCTGTACTGTAGTGGAATTGCGCTGTTAACATCTTCGTCTCCCGTAGGGGCCGCAGAAAGACTTACTAATCTCGTATGACCTTTGATACTGTGATTCATATCTTTCACTGGCATTTAGTTTTGAACAGACAGAAAGTACTGGTGCTGCAAGTTTAAAGATTAAAACAGTTTTCTACAGGGTAGATGTGAATTGTTCTCTTCATTTAGCACATTGGTCAGAAATAAAATTTGTTAGGTGAATTATGGTTATATGAGATGAGGTTCTAAAGGGCATCCTATTCACCCTCTTTTACTCTTGTTCTTGCTGGAAATACGGTGCTTGGGAGTCCAAGGAACAATATTAGGTGAGGGGGTCATTTCCCATTAGAGGAAGCAATTTTCACATTTGATAAAGTAATTTGAAGATGTGCTTGCTATGACTCTTTTTCTATGGGTGACAGTATGTACAGAAATGTGTCTGCTAGCATTGGAAGACTGCAAATTGATCATCAGTGTTGGTCCTGTTTTATGTGGACGTGTTTTGCTCATCGCTGATTTTACTGGTGTTTAGGTTCATCTTGTTTGTGGAAGGACCAATAAATTGGCTTATGTGTCTGAGCCAAGTACTTGTGTGTACTCTCTGACATTTGAGACTCCTCTCGTGTGCCATCCTGACTCTCTTTTAGGTAAGCTTTAGAAAATCATTTGTGTGTGGAGCAGCTGGCATATTACACCAACCTCAGTGTAAATTTTTAGATTCTTTGAGTTTGTAACTTTGATGTAAATTTTACATATAATATGAACTGTATTTTAAGTCCCAGTCATTATAACACATAGGTATTTCTCAAATAAATCATCATTGCTAGTATAGACCCAGTGAGGTTTGTTTGGGGTTTTGTTTTGTTTTGGTGGGTTTTTTTGTTCAGTTGGTTTTGGGTTTTTTTCTTTTTTTTTTTTTTCTTTTTTTTTTTTTTTGCTTTTTTCTTGGACTGGTGGTAGGAATCAGCCCTGTAGTATCTGCTAATTTTCTTACATTACACAAAGGGAGAGCTCAGTTGGAATTACATTCAACAAAGAAATACGAGGCCTTCTAGCTGGAATTAAGAGAAGAACTTTTGGTCAGTGACATTCTTCAGAAACTTTAAATGTGTGAAATGAAATTTAAGTTTAACCCCCCAACTCTTGAAAGCAGTAGAGACTACGTACTGTGTAGGAACACTTTATTCTTCAAACAAATACACTTGCATGCTACTAGAGGAGCATGTAACTAATGCGGGACACTGCTGTTGGTTTTTACGTGGTTTGACTTCCATTTTTTCAGTTTATCCCACTCTGACTGAAGCACTACAAAGGAAGTGGGATGAAGCAGAGCAGCTTCTCTATGATGAACTAATAACTGAACAGGTTTGTTAATTTCTTCCAACTCTAGTTAGTGTAGACCAATTACTGTCAAATAGCCAAACCTGGCTTCTGCAGTTTCTCCTTTTGGAATGGATGCATTTATTCTGCAGCTGGCAAATAGTCATTTTTGTCCTTTGCAACTGCTATATCAGCTGGTAATTGAAATGTTTTCTACAATGAAACTTGAGGAATTGGAATGGCCAGGGCAGATTACAAGCGGAGATGCGAGTTGGGTGGATTGATCTGGTGTCTTTTGGAAACTTTCTTTTTTAGGGATACAAAAAAATACTAAAAGAGATTTTTGAGGAAGCAGGACTTCTAAAAGCAACAGAAGAAAAGGAAGTTGAGCGGCAGAATGTGAAAATAAGTCTGGAATTTGAAACAGTGGAGAAGTGCAGTAAGGTATAGAGCATAATATTTACAATGTGGAATTAAATTGGCACCTTTTTACTGTATGGCAGTATCAGTGTGAAAGCATTATGTAAATATTCTTCAGATTCAACTGACATCTGTTCATGAGATTATCTTTTCTGGTTTCAATATGTAACAGTCTGCATATAGAGTGATTTGATGATATCTTTATTCTAGCCCTTATGTCAAAATCAAGCCAGCACAACTGAATGCCCAATGACAAGATGGGGGAGTATGTAGGAATTCGTGTAGGCTCTTGGGTTATGAACACCTTGTAAGTACTCTTTCAGGTGAACATCAGTTTGGAAACAGGAAGGAATTACTAGTGAAAATAAATGTGTAACCATCCTTGGGAATGTTGAGACTTTTCACTGTGGATAATTACCCAGTCTTGTGTCAGAACACGTTGGCTGTTACACAAGCAAAAGGCAGAATGATCTAGGCTGTGTCCGTTTCTGAATGACTTTCATATGTGTGAACAGTCCTTCTGCAACAGCATTGAAATAGGGAAAATAGAGGTAGAAGGTGTGATCAGCCTGAAAGAGTGGAAGCTGAACATCATAAAAAGAGTATGGAAGGGAATTAATTATAATGCAGAGAAGAAGCTGCTGTTGTGATTTTATTTGAAAATGTAGCAAAGCCCAAACACCATGTAAGAATTCCTGAATTTAACTAAATAAGCTTTGGTTAAGCTGAATATACTTATATAAGGATCACTGCTTCAGTGTGGTACTGTTAGGAGCCGGAATATTCACCTCTTTGTGTTTTTTTCAATAGTTAACAATACAGTATTTAATAATTTGTACTTCTGACTTCATCATACCTTAATTGACATAAAGTTTGCTGTTTTGGTAACCACAGAATCTTAAATAGTTAATCTTCTGTTCTTTCTTGATTCGTGTAAAAACCAAACACAATAAAAAATAGGGGCTTCTTTGAGATTTCAGATACAAGGTTGGAGTCACAAAAGTACTGAGCAATCCTTGGCTCTGTAAGTTAACAGAAACTGCTGAAAGTGGCAACATGAAGTTGCTAGGTCAAAAGTTGAGGAGATGACAGATTTCCAGACTGTAGCATTATGATGCAAAATAAAATAAGGTTGGTCCTGTAGCAAACTTGTGAATGCAGTTTTGTGTCATGATGAAATGCTAATTAGAGGATAGATCCAAAATAGTTACAGAACGCACCCCTAATTTGTACTCTCAGACTTGGAAAAAGCTGGCTTCTGTTTTGGCAACATAGAAATATATCTTTTTATAAAATTTGCACCTTGTTCTTGGAATAAGCAGTTTATCTTTGAGATCTTCTAAGTCAAAAGCTGCAACAGCTGTGCACAGACCTGTTATATTTGATAAACTCCCATTTTATGTATGCATTTGGAGAGTGGGAGAGCCATTTTAAATGTCTTTTCTTTCTTAAGGAATACAAGCAACTTTCTGAAGAAATAAAAAAACTTAAGGATTTATTAAGTCAGTATGGTATTGCATACAAAGGAAATTCTGGTGAGTGTTTTGGTATTACTTTTTCATAATTGTCTCTTCAGAATGCGTATACCCAAATGTTGTTTTCAGTTACATTGAGGAATATATAATACATGGAGGTAAAATTCTGTATACAAAGTTTTTAATAAGTACTTAGATCTTAATTCTTGTGCAAGAGGACTTAATTTTATCCCCCCAAAAATCTGTTGATGATTTAAAATTTTAGCTTTATAGAAAAATTTTGGCTGCTGTTGTAGTTGAAGTTTGTCTCCATTACTTAAGGTGCCAAAGAAAAAGGAAAAAGGTGTTACAGCATTTGTAACACATAAACATCTTTCAAGTAACTCTACTTTCTGGATAGTCAACCACAAAGCTTGAGTTCTTAAAGAACACTTGAAATTTCTCTGTTTGATTTGGTTTTATCCTTTCTTAATCACCTTTTTTTCCTTTCTTTGATTTCTGTTAGGTAAGTACCATATCACATTCAATTTTTGGAAGGAAAGACTGGTGCCAGCTATGAAGGTGAAAGGTTTATCTGGATTAATTCTGGACAAGTTGTTTTTTTTGTTTTCGTTGTTGTTGGGTTTTTTTGTTTTTGTTTTTGTTTTTTGTTCCCCCCCCAATTCCTTCCAGTCCATTGTGCCCATTATTACATGATTTATTTGTCTAAGGACGATTTAATTTCCCTTAATACATATTTACACCTTTAATGTTCAGAATTGGCATCTCAAGAATAATTAAATTAGCTTAAAATCAGTGACATACTTAACTTTTTCTTCCTTCTGTTTTGAGAAACTTTATTCTCTGTTTTTTTAAATTGGTGACTTTCTTTCCTAGGTAAAACTAATCGTATTAGAATTTTTGTGAAACATTTTACCTGCATGTTTAAACTATTAGCTATGTAACTTTCACAGTATTTGTGCCTGCTTGGTAGTTCATTTAATTATTGCGGATTAGAACTGTATAATCAAAAGCAGAATTCACAACTTACTTTAGATGACTTATTTCAAAACTATTTAGTGAATTCTGTGACAAAAATGTTTTGGTACTTAAAAGCGGAAATAACTGATGTCTTAAACTAAATATTACAGCTGAAAATACCAGTGTTGAACGTGTAAGTCACAAACTGGCATCTGCAGTGACAACTGTTCTTAATGGGTCAAAGGATGACGCGCACTTGCATGGCGATACAGGAATTTGGAATGACACTCTATGAAGAAAGTTGGGTGGTAAACAGCAAGTTCATATGGAATGTCAAGCAAGTTGAACATGTATTGTGTCACTAATACTTTCTGTGAGTATTCTTGACTTTCTGAATTTCTGCCCTAAAGCAATGGAGTGAGGACTCACCGTTACTGAGAACAGTTGGCTAGTTTCTGAGAACATTTGCAAAACTTCTTTGCTAAGGCCGGTATTGGGCAGAGGTTTACAGATTCTGTGTCTCCAGTCCTAGCCTTGTGATTTTCTTTGGTATCAAGCGTGGTAACAGGTAGTGTAAATACAAAATAGTTGAAGACCAATGCTGTAAGATGTTATATGAAAGGTAGTAAGTGAAATATTAAGAACACATTATTTTATCCCTATGCTGTTTTCTGTGCAGACTTTAGCAGAAAAAGACGTGTTTTCTGCCACAGCAGTGCATAATGTACCATTCCAGCCACCTGTGTTCAGAGATTGATGTCATCTTTGGGTTGCAGGTAGATAAAGCTGTTCAGGATCTGACGGAAACGTGCTGCGAAAACACCCAATTGTTATAAAACAGTTGTGTTGAGGGGATACATGGCAATCCTCGGTGTGTAATATGGAATAAAATGGCCTCTTCCAACCCAAGCTGTGGAAACATTACTGCTGGAGCCGGTAGGGCCGCGACCGCCGCCTCCGGCCGCTCTGCCTCCTCCCGCTGGCCGGTCCGTGACGCGCCGCGCCGCGCAGCCAGCGCGTAGGGCCCTCACCGCGGCAGCGCGTGCCCAGCCGCTTCTCTCGGGCCGGCCGCCGAGACCGGCCCCGGGACGTCCGCGCTTCCGCTTCCGGCGGCGCGGGGGGGAGCGGGGCAGGGCGGCGCGCCGGGATGAGCTGGGCGCTGGGCCGCTGGCGGTGAGGTGGCGGGCGCGGGGCCGGGGGTGCTGGCGGTGCGCTCCGCACCTCTGACGCTTGTGTCTTTGCAGGGCGCGGTGCTCCCTCCGCCTTCCTGGCCCCCGAAGGTGGCTGACGCGGCGGCGGGGCCCAGAGGGCGCGGGGGACGAGGATCCGGAGGGCGGAGGGCCCATCCCCTTCTCTGTCAGCGAGGCCAGTCCGCGGGTGTGGAGCGTCAGCCGGTCTATGGGGAGCGACTGCGAGAGGCCGTGGGTGAAGGTGCTGCCTGTCAGTCTGCTGTGCACTGGACTGTTGCTCTGGTGCACGTTCAGGGAAAAAAACGGAGATTGATGAGCGACTGGAAGCAATTTTCTCCGGTCAGATTGTGGACTCTTTAGATGCGGCCCAAAAAGTCAATGCTCCCTTGCAGCTGCAGGAGAAATGAGGACGGGAGTGCGGCTGCAGTGAAGGAACTGCCAAAAGAAGTTTGCTGGCATTCACCTGGTTAAAAGCTGTATTTACACTTTAATGAGAAAACTCGCTTTTTCCGACCCATCAGCAGCCTTATCTTGCAAGCTTGATTCCTTCATGTATCGTGCTGCTTTCTGTGCTGGTCTTAGTTGAGTAATTTACACTGGTAGCACAAGGAGTAGGTTTTTTTCTGCATTGTGCAGTAGAGACGAACAGGATATATTGCAGATCAGCTTGCATTTGGAGATACTTTTTGTACGACCTATCTCTCTTCCATGGATCATTTGCCTTAAATGCGCAGCATATTAAAATATCAAAGCTGTAAGTCTGTAAAATTGCTGCTGAAGGTGACTTTCATTTGACATTTTGCTAGTCACAAAGTATGTTCAGCTTATATTGAAGACAACTGTAAGTGTATGATTCATTCATATGTGATTCTTTGTGTTCTGATTTTTTGGGGAATTCTACTAAATGACCTTCTTTGACCCTAATGCATAGTTGGTTCTTGCTTTCTGGACTGTAACTTTGTAGGCATGCCTGATTTAGGTGATCATTACTGGTAGGAGAGGTTTTTTGCAGGGAATTGAAGAGATTGGCTTGCATTATAATGGGGAGGAAATCCTTAGTTCCATTGAACAATGTAATATCTAGTGTTTCCTACAGATTCATACATAATCAAACATATACTCTGGAGTCTTTTCTTGGAGAGGAGGAATCTAAGCTACTACTGCAACTTAGTACCCTTCAGAGTTAGAGGCATTTTTTTAAAGTTTACAAATGTAAAAATGCAGAACTGTTTTTGTGCCATTAAAATTTCTAATTAAAAAAAAAAAAGAGAAAAAAAAAAAAGAAACAAAAAACAACACACACCCCCCAAACAAACAAACCAAAAAACCAAACGGCGCAGCAGCTAGTAAGACAGGCTGGAGCTACAGAGAAAACCGACTGAGCATCGTGTTTGTCTAATACTGCTGACTAATCTCTGAACATGCACCACCGTGGCTTTTGATTTTTGCTGTAGAGTCCTTGTAGTTTAACCAGACGATGCCTAGTAAACGAGTACAGTTGGTTTGGTACTGTCACAAGGTTCGTCTTGAGAATCAACTTTTACTGCAGTAAAATCGTGAGACACACTCAGGGGAGCGTCCTAGTGAATAAAAGAGCGATCCCGGATTTTACTTACGTCGACCTAAGGTGTAATGCCTCTTTCTCTGACTAGCTTGCTTTCTCTGTGTATTAAACAATGACCCCAGCGCTGTACCGCTTTGTTTCAGGAAATGAAGAGCTGCCCCTTTGTGTGCGCCTTGCTTTCTGGTGATGTGATAGGTGTTTAATAAAGAATCTCTACCTGTAAAACTGTTCTCGTATTCTCATGCTTTTAAGGTGTTGGAAAATTTGCAAACTCTTTCTCTGCAGCGTTTTGTTAAACGCACAGAGTACGACGCCCTCAGCTGAAGCTCGCTGAAGGAGCTCTGCCCGCTCTTTCTAAACGCGTACCCGCTCCAGGGCGTTGGAGGACACAGCCGTTGTAGTCGGACGGTTCTTGCGGGTGCATCGCGTACGGGGCTGCGCTGGAGCCCCGGCGGCAGGCGCGCCTTCCCCGGGCACCGGGAGGCGGCGCGGCCTATGCCGCCTGCGGCGGGGCGAGGGCTGCGCCGGTCAGCGGGCGGGCGTCCGGGGCGCTCGCTCGTGGGGCGGGGCCGGCGGGGTCGCGTTGAAGGGGGCGGGGCCGGCGGGGTCGGGCTGCGCCTGCGCTCTGTTGACCGCCGCGGAAGATGCCGTCGGTTTCGAAAGCGGCGTCGCGGGGTGGTGGATCCGGTGGGTCCCCGCAGACCGAGCAGCCGACACATTATACGTAGGTACCGCGCCCTGGAGGCGCCCTGCTCCCTGGGCCCCACTGTCTCGCGGGGAGGGCCTCAGGACCGGAGGGGAAGGGCCCTGTCGTGTGCCAGGCCTGCTCTGCGCGGCCTCCTTCACTGGCGGCAGGTCTGTGGGGAGGCTGCTTGGCCCTGGCCAGCCTCTGCCGTAGTCTTTTTCCGGCTCCAGGAGCCGCGAGGAGGAAGCCGCGTTCTTTGCTGGCCAGATAGAGACGTCCCGGGCACGGCTGACTGCAGAGCTTCTTCGGCGGTTCTCCGCGCCTTGCGTCCCCTCCCACGGTCGTGCCTTTCTGGTCCGCACTGTGACCTGCCGGCATCCTCCGGCATCCCGAGCCTCGCAGCACCCTCTCGCACTCCGGGACCGCCCTCTCCAAGCTATGACAGTTCTTCCACTTCTCCTAAGCGTTGTGTAGCTAGCTTCCGCTCGAGTCTTCCGTGACAAATTTTGCAGACCTTCCTGTACTGAAAGACAGCTCCCATCTGCTCGTCATCATCTCTGCAAACCTATCCGTTTTTTTCTGATATGGTCTATAAAGATCTTGCAGCCCTCCAGCACTACTGACAGCCTATCTTGTGTAGGACCATGCAGTCCCTACAAGTGCAGTATAATATATCACTTAATCATGGCATTCTTTTACTCCTATCCCCCCGTATCATCACTTATATAATTTCACATTTCCAGCATTTGGAAAGACCACAAGAATGTAGCCACTTAACAAGATACTGCTACAGCCCATCCTACAGCACTTAATGCCCCAAAATTATGTTCCTTTTTTTTTTTTTTTTCCCTTTCCTGTTCACAATCCTGTATAGTTTAGACATTCTTCTCTAAACTTAATGACATGCTTCATAACTCTGTGCCATTACATCCCCCATGTGCCAATTTAAGCAAATGAGAACAAAAAGATGCCTTTTATTCCTCTTTCAAATTCTTTCCGTTCCTTATATCTTCAGTTCCCCTGTAGCCTGTTACACATCCTGCACCCTTTTAGAGACCTCATATATCCCTTCCTCTGCAAATAATCTATAACTTCAGCAATGTAATTAACTTGCTAAATCAACTAATAGGTATATATAAACTGCGACAGAAAGAAGTGCTGTCTTACATCCTTTGACAAATGCCACGGTAGTGCCCAGTCTGGCACAGTTTTGTTATACTGTGGAAAGGAGTATCAGACTTCCTAACTAGCTTCTATGCCCTGCATGCTAATGAAGGACTGGCTTACACCTAAGTAACCTTCAAAGACCCCAGACTGTCTCAACACAAATATAACAGTTGCTAAAAATAAGTTTGCTGAAGTTATCTCATAGCACCTGATAACCTTCATAGAGTTCTTTTAACCCTCTATCTTTCTATATAGGGTGTCCACATTCTGGGGATGTTGTGATTAAGGACTAATATATAAATTAGATGTGTTATTTAGATAAAATAGCCTTTGTAGGACTATTTTGTATGATAGCAAGTGCTATGAATGCTCATTCAAGTAACTTGTTGGATTTATAATCTCTGTTTGGTGGTTACTTAGGACAATATTCTAAATACTGTGCTTTTTAAATTAATGTATTTATTTGGTTTTAGTTTAGTTGCAAAACATAGTATAATTTGCCAGGTATTCCACTGTATTTTATTAGCAATGCATCCGTCATAAAAAATGAGGTCAATTGTATTCAACAGTTAAACATTAAATTGTGCATAGGAACTAAAACTGTATGCAGGTACATTTGTACAATTTTTCACGGGCTATATGCATTGAATTGTCAAGTGCCCTGTTAATACTGTAAAAATGTGCCTCCAATAAGATAAACTTGTAACACAGTTTAATTTTTTTAGGTATCTAAAGGAATTTAGGACAGAGCAGTGCCCCCTATTTTTGCAGCACAAGTGTACCCAGCACAGACCATTTACCTGTTTTCATTGGCATTTCCTAAATCAGCGTCGTCGTAGACCTATACGAAGGCGTGATGGGACTTTTAACTACAGTCCAGATGTTTATTGTACAAAATATGATGAGACTACAGGAATCTGCCCAGATGGAGATGAGTAAGTGATTTCTTGCAGTCCTAGGTGTTTGTAGTATTAACAATGACATTAAGGAAAGTTGCTAATTTCTCCTTAGTGAAAATGATTGATAATATCCTGCTGCAGTTTATTTGAAACCAGATTTCTATAAGTGATTTGTCAGTTTTTGGCACATATACTTTTATGTAAGTATGTCTTATTTAGCCTATCATAGAGTTAGAACTATGATTTTGCACTGTGACGGTCTTTAAAGCATAACATCATAAACTGGTTTTCTGCTAGTATTATTCCTTCACATTTGTGCTAGTATTGTTGCTGCACATTGTTGTTTTGTTGTTTTTTTTTTTTTTTTCCAGCTATGCTTCCTATTTCTCTTGACAACTTTGAAATTGACTAGTAGGTAAAAACTATACTGTATAGAGGTGGCTTCAAGATTTTAAACTTACCTAAGTTTTGTGAAGATTGATGGGTAGTAGAGGAGAGTGACTGTTTTGTGATGCTTCCGGTGAGAAAAAGCAAAGGAAGGAATTCACGGTTAGTTGTCTGGCTAGCTCGTTAGTGTTTGCATTTCCATGGACATGTGTCTCTTCTAGATAAAGGGTACAGAGGGACTTCAGTGAACTAGGGGAGGGGTAGAAGCTTTGTGGAGTTGTGAATGAACTAATGGTACAATATGGCACAATATGGCAGGCAGGCATATATAGATGAGCTGGGTATATTGTGGTCATGTTAGAGGAGCTATCTTTATCTGCAGTGATGGAAGTAAGGAGGGACTTCTGAAAAAAAATATTGCAGGAAACGAGCCAGGAAATAAGTAGTTATGCTGGTCACCAGGTTTAAAAATTGAACATAATTATTTTGTATAGCAGCACTTATCACGGATGAGGTATCTTTTGTGTTGTAGGCTGTAGTCACAGAAGAAAAAGGTGTATTTTTTTTCCAGAGGCTTTACAAACTAATCAATAGAGATGAGAGAAGGTAAACAACAAAAATGCACTAGGCAGAGTGACAATACTGAGTACCATGCCTAAGTAATATAAACAGCAAAAATGTCTCTGGAGCATGATTTAAAAGAGAACAATTAATTATCTTTTCAGGTGTTTGTAAAGCACTCCTGCCCATCCTGGGGCAGCACCGACGGTTTGTTCTTTGAAAATCCACAAACAAGGATAACGGATACTCGTGTCATGGATTGGTTGGGGACAGAAATTGAGCTTTCATTATTGAATTACAAGATACTGACTCTAAAGGAGGAAAAAAGCAGGAATGTTTTAAAAAGGTGTTAGGTTGGCAAGATTGAATTGTTAGAAGCAAATAAGAAGAAACGTGTCAGTAACAGACGTGAGATGGAAACATTTTTGCTGCAGTTGGCTTGGGAAGGCTGTCCCCTGTAGTTACTGAAGATCGCTTCCTGGTTAGCAGCCCGTGCTGGGATTCTGTAGTGGGAGGGGGGGCTACAGCGGCAGTCCGCTGCGAGCAGCTTCCGGAAAGCTCCCCCGACTTCACGTCGGACCCGCCTCTCGCCAGGACCGGACCAATTAGCGACCGCGGTTGTGCCTCCGCAAGAACTATTTAAGGAGGGGACCCTGAGAGGGGGTTGGGAGTTGTGAGGAGCAGTTAAGAGAAGGATCAACGCCTAGGTCAGTAGAACGAAGAGGGTGGTGGTGGGGGGATGTATGCTGGAGCGGAGCCCCCTGTATCCTGTGGTGAGACGGCGGGGCCACCCGCTCTGCCAGCCCTGGAGGTCCCCAGTGTAGCAGAGGCCGACAGGAAGCTGTGCTTACAGGAAGACGGGACTCTGAGGGGAGAAGTGGTCCCTGCTGTTGTAGTTTGGCACTGGGAGGGTGTCGTGGTTTGAGCTCAGAGGGCAGCTGAGCACCACACAGCTGCTCACTCCCCCTTTCCCCCTCCAGTGCTGAGAAGGAGAAAATAAAGCAGAAGGCTCGGTTTGAGCTCCAAATTTTTCCATACCAGTAGCAGTTCTAGCAGAACAGGAGAGCTGCATCAGTGCTGTTTACACATCACAAAGAATTACTCACAAGGTTCAGCTGAGGTACTATAATGGGTCCAGCAAAGATTGTATCCTGTCTTTCCATGGAGAGCCAAGAAGTGTGAAAGAACTACTTTCAGATCCTGAGTATAGACTGGACTGTGCTCCATTTTACACTAACAAAATGAGATGTAGCACTGAATTTGGTATACCGAGTCTTCCCACTGATTCTGTTGGGATTTAAAGAGATAGGTACAAATCGCTAACTGCAGCCCATTTATCTTGTTTAGGAGAATGCTGTTTCTAAATTCCTGCAAGGAAACAACTTGATTCTCAGAAATCATAAACAGTATCAATTCCTGGAAGTCAGCACAAGCTGCAGGTGTTTAGCACAGCAGGAAAAATGTATGATTTTGATGTAAATATATAAATGCCAGACTTGTAAATATTTAGAAACGATTGCATTTGTTTAGTTTCCAAATAACCTTTTTAGACTATAATAAATAAAACTTAAACTAGCATAACATTTTATGAGTGTTAAAGTCTACTTAGTGCTTCACGATTCTCCTTTCATTCAAAGTAAAATACTTCGGGGAGACTTTTGTTGTTCTGTCTCACTGTTAAGATTTTTGGTGCAGTTTCATTTACTTTGGGATAGGGGAAAGTAGTTTTTGGAGATTAGTTTTCAAAACCAGCAGAGACCAAAATTAATTGCACTGAAATAACCCAGGAGAGAACAGACATGCTTGTGTATATATTTTTGTGAGTTTTTAAAAATTTGTTTACTGTTGGTAGTTGGAATTATAATCCATATATGATATTAGCCATTTTAAAGTACAGACCATAACTCACATAGCTGTGTCTGAAAAATGGTTAGTGTATGTACAAAGGTGTATTGCTGATGTAAAATTTGTTCTCTTCCTTTCAGTAGAAGAGTCATTTTAGATTTCCCCTGAGATTGTTCAGTCAGTTTCATGTCTATAAAGAGCAGTCATGAAAAAAATCACTGTGCTTCAAGTACCCCTTAATTTTAGATGATAATGTTAAAAATAAATAAATGTCTCGTACCTCGGTGTAGAAATTATTTGAGCTTGTATCAGTATGGAAGATGTCATTCCTTAGCTCAGATGATGTTGCTGCTTACAAGGATACTTACTAGATTTATTCATAATATCTTTGTGAGCCAGCCTGCTGTGAATTCTTACAACTTTATCAGAGACTAAGAAAAAGATTAGTATTTTTAATTTTGAAGGTGATCTGTGATGGTGGTTAGTTTGGGACAAGTTTTGTTTGGAGAATCCTGCCAAGTTACTCATTACAAATTGATAAGAGATATAGCATAATTAAAAATTAAATTATTAGAAACAAAACTCAAAGCAATGCTCTAACTTTGATTTTTCTATTATGTAGTTGCCCTTACCTGCATCGAACAACAGGGGATACAGAAAGGAAGTATCATCTCAGATATTACAAGACTGGAACATGCATTCATGAAACAGATGCCCGAGGTCACTGTGTCAAGAATGGAATTCACTGTGCCTTTGCTCATGGTCCACATGACCTTAGACCACCAGTATATGATATAAGGTAGTCTTGTTTCAAATTCTTCAGCCTAATTAGCAGGAAATACCACATGTCTGTTATCACCACATACCAGAAAATGCAGTATGCTTTGCATGAAAAATATAGCTAGTCCTGTAACTGTAAACATAAGAGTACAATTCACTGTGCATCGTGATAGCAGATAGAAGCACACGGGAAATACAAATACTAAGGTTTTGTAATTTGCAATTTCAAGAGCCATATATGTAATTCTTATGAATGATAAAAGACCAGATACTCTTCCTTTTGTCATTTATGCCTTGTAAATTTGCATGTGGTTTTCACATTCACAAGTTTATGATTTTGTTAAGCCATCTTTCAGGTTCTCCACTTGTACGCTTGACATTTTACCTACTGACATTGTGGGTTTTTTAATTATGTTGTATATTTTCATGTATAAGATATCAGTATTATTTTCTGCCGCCCTAATGTATAATCAAGTTATCATCAAAAGAGGGTGCTTTGCGAATCGGGGTAGTGGTAGGTATGAGTTTTAACTGGTCAAAGCTGGAAGATAAGCATGTTGTTGAGAGGTATTATAAATAGGCAGACGGGGAGCTCTTGCTATAGAAGGTGGTCTGTGTATACTCAGTAGGAAAGGATACCAATTCCTAGAGAGCTTTGAAGCCTTGGAGGGTCACAGGTATCTCTTACTGGACACTGGAAGAGCATTCTGGGGATGTATCACTCTACGCTTGCCCTATTCTTACACTCTTCCCTAGGCATCCGCTATTGGCCAGTTTTGGAGACAGGATTCCAGGCAAGATGAACCTTTGATCTGAGCCGGTATGGCTGCTGTCTTGCATTCTTACCTGTGTTATCCCTTATTCCTAACCACCTGTTGGATAATGATAACTGTCCCTTCACAATAATTTTAGTAAAGTTAGTGCCTTTTCAGTAATTTCATATTTATTTAGATTCATATTTTGCCACAGAATGCACTGCTGCATTGCCTGGTCACATACTGTTGAGTTACATATAACTTTTCTTTCCAGAAGACTTTCTTCAATTAGCGTGCTGATGCTTCTTCTGCAAGACTTCTGTTCATTTTCTTTTTCTTCTTTTTAACTTTCCTTATTTAGCATATGGACCATGATGCCACGTCAGTCTGAATACAGAATGCTTAGTGTCTTTGTAATCTTTTGTATTGTATTAGAATGAGGAGCCAACATATAGCAAGACTGAAACCAAGCTCTGTTCTCTAAATGTATTTTAATGTGTCACGTGGTTGTTTGTTGGTGATTGGCTATGTATAGAGCATCAGGAGACACTGAAGACATTTGTGGTAGGAGTCTATGTTTAACAGCTTGAACCTACCAGTAGGATGCCTCAAACTTCATTGGTGTTTGTGAAGAACAGTTGTGTGCTATTGCTTCTCCTGATCTCAGGTATCCATCATTCATAAGGAAGTCAAACAATTAGGTCTTATTTTTAATTTGGTGGTCTTTTTGCTCTACGATAGACATATATTAGGGTTTCCTCATTTTGAGTAAAGAGCAGATACGTTACAGTAGAATCACTGATGTAGACGTTAACTTTATTCCCCTTAATAGCCTTGTTCTACATATCCACTTTAAAGAAAAAACATTCTGTAGTAACTATCTTTTTTTCTTCCCATTGCCTGCACCTTTTCTGAATTTGTAAAAGAAGTATTTTGACTGTTTGAAAAGTTTTAGACTTGTCTTTGGGTCTGTCTTGTCTTCCTTTCCATTTGAAATTTTCTTTCTTGGAGGATACTTGGGGTCTGGGAAGTTCTTCAAATGATACCATGACTACATTATAAATGACCATACCTTTCAAACTATTCCTCAGAGATCCCGAGTAGGGATGTTTTGGTATAGGAAGTAAGCTCCTTGAATATTTGTGTCAAGAGAAAGTGCTAATTGAAGGTAGAGACCTTTGATTCTCAGAATACTATAGATCCACCTCTGGTACTTGATTCCTCACCTTGTCTATCCATTGCTTCAAAGGCAGCCTCATATAATTATGCTACAGTATTTTGTTTTTTTTTTTTTCTTAAATATTTTTGTACTGATTTGCCATTGTTGAATCTTGTACAACTTAATTTTACTAAAACGGTGTAATAAAATGGTGTCAGATTTTTGATAGAGGTTTCATACTACTAATACAGTACCTTTCAGTTCGGTAGTACTCATTCTGATCTTTCAGCAACCTTGTGGCTGCTTACTTGCAAAGCAGTTGTAAATTCTTGCAGAATAGATTCCATTTCCTCATGAGTGTTGCTTGTTACTAGGTCTTCCAAATGTCTTGACAAACTTTTCTTTCAAAATCTTATGGTTAGCTGAAAGTACTTTGGCTGCTTTTATATGATGTAGTATTTAATAGCTATATTTTGTACCTTCCTTCAGTCATAACTTTTCCAAGACAATGAGTATTATGGTATTTAATTCTTCCTCACAGAGGAGTTCTTTAGTATTTCTGATCACCCTCAGTGCCCTTTCTATATCTTTTTTAGTTGTACCATGTCCTATGTGGTAGTGGAATATCAGAAATTAATACCGTATTCAAAATGTCAGCCCACCAGCATACAGAAGTACAGATGGGCATTGCTGGTACAATAATTGTACCTAATACCAGCATTCCTTCGTGTGTTCTTTTTGATTCGTATGACATCGTTATTTGTTATGATGGTCTACCAGCTTCAGCACAAGTAATGGTTTGAAATATAGTCAATTCTTTTTTACAACTTTGGCTTGTTAAGAGCTGGATTAAATAACCTAATTTTGATGGACTTGGACAGGATTGCACCCCAAACAGATAGGGTTACTGTAGCTGTACAGTTTAGCAGTGTTGTTTTCTTTTTCCCCTTCCAGAGAACTTCAAGCACAGGAAACCCTACAGAATGGGCAACTAGGATGCGGTGAAGGCATTCCAGATCTGCAACCAGGAATTTTAGCAAGCCAGGCAATGATTGAGAAGATCCTTAGTGAAGATCCAAGATGGCAGGGTAATGTTACCCTGCCTCCTTTCTCTGTTTCTTTATTGGTGTTTGGTCCAGTTTGTTGATCCTGAGCCTTCATCTGGGAGAATTTCAAAAGCCTTTCTTTAACAGAGTAAATAATTGATTTATATAAAAGTCATATGGATATTTGTGAACAAATTGTACTGTCTGTTGCATTTATATTCAGATTTCATTTTGAAAATGTTTCCTTTCAAAGGTGTTTAATAGGTCTTTTTCAGTTTACTTGATGCATGTGTTACTAATCTGTGTCAATTGAATAAATGTTCTTAAAAGTCAGTAGGAGCTCTGTCTTGTGCTAAGAAGTAGTAATGATTAGAGTCTTCCTTTTTTGAGTCATTAATAGACTCGTTAATGGACAGTTACTCTTTGCTGAGCTTGACTAATAGGAATGAAGTAGAATATTAAACAGAAAATTGGAACAAAGTATTAAAATACAAGAATGTCTTTAAAGTGTTACATTAGATCTCTTAAAGTAAATCCAATTGCCCTAGTTTTCTTAAGACTTTTAAAGTTGGTTCTCATGTTCTTGGTTTAGGCTTGCTTATCGTGTAGCCAAAGATGTTAGTATCAATTGGATATTGTTAGAGCTCTTGTCCAAGTTTTACTTTAGAAAAGACTGCCGGATACAATTGATTTCACAAAACTCATGTGGGGACAGTAACATGGAAAGAGGTCACATGAAGATGCTGCCTCTAAAGAATTCAAGGGGACACAATTGTATGATACTTTTCCCCTCTATATTTTTAAAATCTGCTATAGGGTGAGTTCCAACCATTTAAGTACTGATAATGTGTAAAGCTTAGTTGACAGCTTCAGATTCAAAAATATCCAATGTTTGATGTAAAATGACAGCAAAATTGACCAAGTACTACAAGTACTCCTATTGCATTCCTTGCACTGTGACAGGTTGGTGTTATATAATGTTGTATGGCTTCTGTCAATCCCTGTAAATATGCTGAGATTGTAGATAGTTTCTGGGGTTTGAAAATCACCCAACTAGTGATTTCAGCCTTATTTTCCTAAGCATTTAATGAAGCTATTGAAAAGAACTGAACATAGAATAGACTTCATGTGATATTCTCCTTAATATTCCTTGCTATTTGAAACGACATCATTAATGACTCTCTGAGGATGTTTTCACAAATCTTACAGGAGATTTGTAGTATTGCACAGTTTGGTTTTGAGAACATCTCAGGCTAAAAGATTTGCTGAAATCAAGAACCTACATCCATTTTTGCATCTTATGAAGAAGTTAGACTGGTTTGACATGATTTACTTCTCACAAGCCCATGCTTGTCGTTAGCTAAATTGTACCTTCTAATTTATTTACTTGCTCCATTGTTCTTCTGAATTTCTCTGTTTCTAGACAGAACCTTGTTTGTCACCTCTTAGTTCCTCCTTCATGGAACCAAAGATATAGAGACAGAGGCAAAGGTAGAGAAGAGGCTCTAAAATTTGTCCAGGAAGAAGATTTTACTGGACAGCCTTAACATGTCTTAACATGAAAGCAGTTTTGGTGAAATAAGGACTGTCAACACTAAACTTAAGAGAAATCCAGATATAAAATTGTATAAGTTTTTAGTGTTTGTCTTACTAAAATGAATAATGTATTTTCAGGTATTCATTTTCAAAATGTATATAATGAGTATTTCTGGATAGTTTCTTTACCAATAGATTGCTAGTGCTTTATTGTAATATTGCCATTTAATATAAAAGCGGTGAAAACTGCTTTGCGTGTAGATGTGTTAGACTTCTATTTTAAAAAATACTGGAGTCAGTCTAAGTTTAGAAGAATGGAGGGGTCTGTGAATCATATTTTTTTCTACAAAAAACAGTGTGATACCTAAGGTCACTAAAGACACTCTGAATGCAAAATTTATTCGTTTATTTCTCTTAATTGTTGACCTGTTTACAGACACAAATTTTGTATTAGCTGGCTACAAGACAGAACAATGTACCAAGCCACCCAGACTCTGCCGCCAGGGTTATGCATGTCCACATTATCACAATAGTCGAGACAGAAGACGAAATCCCAGAAAATTCAAATACAGGTACATATATACATGTTATGAGAAGATTTTTTGGTCAGTCAGACGGTTGTTAATGACTGATCTGTTTGGGTTCTTCCACAGTGCAATTGGATATTCCTAATGGAGTAAAGACACATCTTTCCCAATAGCCTTGATAAAATATTTTTGGGAAAAAAGCATCTGTTCAGAATGATCAGTCAGTTCTGAAGACAAAAACTTTGAAGATGTAATGGAAATGTCCTTCTTTCTTGTGAAGAATGAAAATAATTTCTGTATTTCTTAGCAAAAATTGGAATCACTAGGTCAAACCTTTGTAATTAAAAGATCAATTATAATTTTTTGTCTTTTTTTTCTGATTTTTTTCTATAATTTTCCATTTCCGAGCAATATTTTTAGGACCAAAATGTAATGTGTCTCCTCTCTTACTTTTCATCATTACATCACTCATCATTGCATCATTTTGCATCATTCTCATACACTGTGGCTTCTTCATTGGTTTTGATGTTTTTTCATGAAGTGATACAAGGTTTAGAATTGATGGGCTATGCTTGACCGTCTCAGGACTGTGAATAAATGTCATTAGACGAAAGATAGATAGAATCCTACCAGCTCATCTTTCTGTCAAAGAGTTTCCAAAAGGTCAGTCTCTCAGAATTTGCAACTTTATAGGTCCCAGAATCTAAAATTCTGAGATTTAGTGGGAAATTGTTTGAGATTTCTGTTAGGAAGTAGATACAAACATGCTCTGGACATTGCTTTTTTCTAGGTCCACTCCTTGTCCCAGTGTAAAACATGCAGATGAATGGGGTGAACCTTCAAGGTGTGAAAGTGGGGATAGCTGTCAATATTGTCATTCTCGTACAGAGCAGCAGTTTCATCCTGAGGTAAGAACTACGTTTCTACTTATTTTTAGCTATTTCAAATTTATTATGGGTTAGATTATCGATTAGAGATCTTATTTATGAAAAAACGTGACATTTCATTCAGCACTTCTAGTCATTGAGGTATTTGCTTAAGTAAAACAAAATTTGCTAAGAAATAGTTATTTGTACTGCTGTGGTTTTCACTGATAGGCATTTTTATTGTACCACATATAAAAAATTAATTAATATTCTCTGGATTTGGGCATAGATAAATGTGTTCTCTTTTTTACCTGACTTCTTGGATTGGTAATGAGGTCACAGTAGCAATTGCTACTCAATAACTTGAAACAATTTTCTATTTTAAGTATTGTTAAAAAAGCTGTATTGCAAATAAGTTAGAGAAACTGAATAGGTGAGGAGGAGCTGGAAAGAGCAGAAAACTCTCCTAGTGGCTGAAGTAAGACACTCCAGAAAAAAACAAGGTTATTTTAGATTCCTCTGTAGGCAAAGTCACTGTAACTTTGTTGAATGCTTGAGTGTAACAGTGAAATGCTTGGAGCAAGAGCAGTGCTATGCAGTCTGCTGACATTTAATTCTTATGTGTCACTATGAAGATACTACATGTGACAGTTAATGGAAACAAACATGATACTGAAAAGACATGTTGTGTTAGAAACTGCCTGTACAACATTGGATATCTGTTTTCATTTTGGAACCTTCAAATGGACATGAAGAATTCACAGCAGGATGTAATTTCTTGCATTAGAACATTCAATACTTAGTAAGGTGTAAGCAAAGACCATTCGAGCAATTGCTAATTTCTCTTCCAATTATGAATATTATTGAAGGCATCTCAAGTCCATACTGGGAAAGGAATTCTTAGAATACTGATTCCAGGATTGTTGCAAGCTTCATATCATACATTCCCTATCATAAATTGACCAGCTTTATACTAAACAGGTGTCATCTATCTCTACTCTTTAGATGCTGCTCCAGAACTTCCCTGTCTTGATTACTAGAGATTTTTCAGTCTAGATTTATTTCAGATCATCTAATTTCTTCTGCATCATATTCCAGCCCTTTTTTGTAGTAAAGGTGTCTTCCTGCTTAGTATTGCTACCATACTTTTATTTATGACAAAGCTATGAGTGAAAGTGCTAAAATAAGTCACAAGGCTGAGCCTTGAGTTCTGCTACCAATTTTGTCTGCTGCCTGCCTTCCTCTTTCATACCATCCATTGTCATGTCTCCATTAGTAAATTTAACAGCAGATAGGTAACATTGGTAAGAATCATGTTCTTCATTATATTAATTAATGAATCTTACCACATCCTTTATTGAAGTCCTTGCTAGAATGACAGCATTTCCATTTTAGAGAAGGACCTTTGATTTATCAAAGTTCTATGGTGAGTCTATCATGATATGCCTTTGCCAAATGAACTTTTAATTTTATCTCATTCTTTCTGGCTTTAATCTAAACAGTGACAGACAGAATAATTAGTGGACATGCAGTGGCCCGAATCAGCTATTTTTGCTCTTCTCAAACATATGCGAGCTATACTTAATATACCTCAGTTATATGTGCTTCTTCTGACATGATGGCTTTATTAAAAGTACTTGGTAACTACATCAGTCTTGCCAGTTTTTTAAAAATTCTGATATAAAACCTACCTAATCCACTTTCTGTTCCTGAACTGATGGTGATTTGCTTCCACATTAGATGTAGTCACTGCAGTCTTTGTCTGTTTGTTTCTATTAGCTGTGCTCCCTTTGTTGTAGTGTTGAGCATAATTCCTGCTGATAATCAAGGCAGTTTGGTGGGGATAGTGTTATCACCTCACCTAATTTGAGATCTAGTATTTAATTTCACAGAAACCAGCAACATACCTGCACTGAAAGAGGGGTTTTCATTCAACATCATACCCTGTGATTCTTTCCCTCCTTTGCTCCAGATCTTACTTTCAGCCAGTTTTGTGGTTAGAATGGAACTTCCATACCACATTTGTACCTCCGACTTGAGGATTCAAAGCACTAATTCAGTTAATAATGAAATTTAATCTATTTAATGGTGGCAATGAATTGCCTTCATTCCTCAGTCTACTTACTTGATGTCAATAACATTAGCTCAGCCTTACTTTTTGTCCTGGGTTGAGTGAATGGTGGAGTTTTTTTGGTGGCAGGGGAGGGGGCTATCGGGGCGGCCCCCTGTGAGAAGCTTCTCGAAGGTCCCCCAGCTCCACGTCAGCTCCACTTCTGTTTGGGAAATTGAGCCAATTGGCTGCGCCTCTGCGATAACGTATTTAAGAAGGGACGTGGTGACGGGCAGTGGGACTTGTGAGGAGGAGTTGCTGCAGCTGCGTGAACACCAAGGTCAGTGGAGGAACGGAGGAAGAAAGGAGGGGGGAGGTGTGCCGGAGCAGAGACCCCCCTGTATCCTGTGGTGAGACGGCAGGGCGGCCCCCCACCCCCGCCACCCATGGAAATCTACGGTGGAGCAGACATTGATTTACGGCCTGTGGCTCCTGCGCAGCTGATCAAGGTTCTGCGCCCGAAGAAGGCCGGGGTCTCGTGGGAAAAGGTAGCCCCGCTGCTGTAATTCAGCGCTGGGAGGACTGCAGCATGCGGGGGAGTCCCACGCCGGAGCAGCTCGGGAAGGGCTGCAGCTGTGGGAGAGAATCCAGTCAGAGGAAGTCAGTGACCCATGATGGAGCAGTGTGGGGAACGCTTCGGCCCGTGGGAGGAATTCATGTCGGAGAAAGTTTGTGGAGGACTGTCTCCTGTGAGAGGGGGACCACGACGGAGCAGGAGGAACAAGTTCCGGACACTCCCCTCACCGAAGATGAAGGAAGTGGCAGCGCTGACTGCACCCCCCATTCCCTGCCCCTGCGCCACTGGGGGAGGAGGTAGAGATATCGGGAGCAGAACTGAGCCCGGGAAGAAGGGAGGGGTGGGGGGAAGGTGTTCTCAAGATGTGGCAATGCTTCTCACTGTCCTCCTCTGTTATGTGTTGTTAGTGTCTGTAATAAATGTATGTTCTTTTCTTTTTTCCCCTAACGAGTCTGCCTTTTGCTCGTGATCATAAAGGGGAATTTTTCCCCATCCCAGTCCTATCTCGAACCCCAAGCCTGGCTCTCTGTCCCTTCTCATTGCCGGAGGGGAAGGGAGAGAGAGGTGCTGCATTGTGGTTGGCTGCCAACCAGGCCTAAACCACGACACTTTTTTATGTCCTTTTAATGTAAGTTGAGTTAATACTCACTTTATCCAACATTATCTTCTCTTATTGGATGTTTTCATGTACTCATTCTTTACCAAATTCAAATACAGAATATTCTCATTGCCTCTTGATTCTACTGTTTATAGATAGCAGCTGTGTTCTTGTCTATAGCTGGGAAGTTAGTCTTCTGTAATGATTTAGTTCTTTGAGTTTGCTGTCTGTCTTGTAATATCAGTATTTGTAGATGACATGACTACCTCTAGAATCAGTCTCTGAGGTGTGAGCTCTGCCCCAATAGTATTTTGATACTATCTGTATTATCACTTCTTGTATCTGTAGCACTTACCAGAAAGCACTCTACACCGTCTGGGTAGTTCATAGGATCAGGAAGACTATTTTTTGGCTAGGACCTCAAACTAAGGCTGAGCTACTGATTACATTTTTTTGTTGAAACCATTTGGAAGTCAGCTTTTCTCATGTTTTTTTTTTTTCTTCCGCATTGTTAGCATTATGTGTACAGCATTAGGGTTTTATATTTAACAAATAAACAGAGAACAGGAAAGAATGTTGATGGGCCCAGGTTAATTTCCTAGTTTGGGGGTGTGGTATCCACAAAAGACTCCTTTGTTTTTTGCAATATCAGTGATAGCTCCTAGTGAAATTGGTGGAAACATCAGTCCCGCTGTTTTGTTTAAGTGTGTCATTTGCGTGAATACTTGTCTACAGCGTGGATGTTTTGTCACTTTTTCAGTGTTCAAGGAAAAATTAAATTATTTGTAGAGTGATAAGCATCAGTAATAATTTTGTGATTTAGCATTTTACTGTAGTTTCTTGGATGATTTTTGGGTTATGCACGAACTAGTAATGAATATAGCAACTAAGTTTTCAGCTTCAATTCAAAATCACTTATGAGAGGGAAATTTATATAAGATGCTTACTATACCTCTAGAATAAAGAGCTTACGGAGCTAGTTGTTGATTTTTTTTTTTCTTTTAATGCATAGTTTCAATTTACATGTTTGCTCTAAGGCAGAAGTCCGAGTTAAACATTTTTTTAAACAGCATATGCAAAAGTGCCAAAGTGGCATTCTGAACTAAGAATTATTACTTATTGAGTCATGAATCACTCAACTGACACTGAAAGCCAAAGACCACAGTACCAGGGTTTGGGGAGCCAAAAAAGATCCCTCTGCTATTTGCCACAGACTTGCACATCACCAGAATTAATTTTCTAAAGAATCTATAAGCTTTTAAATAGGTTCTTAATATTATTCTAATATGATAGTATGTCAACCCCTTCTCCCAGCCTTGTGAGATCCAAAGATGATCAACATCCTGGTAGAGCAATAAACTGAATCTGGATCTTACTAACAATTTACATAATCATTACTGTCATGAACAGTCAGTGTTACTTGTGTTCTTATGCACCCAGTCAGGTTAGAAAATGACATCCGAATGTTAGGATGATTTGAATATTAGAGGTGTCCTAACGAAGGAACTGTGTTGAAAAAGACATTTTTTTTTCAGCTGTGTAAGCTGCGCGACTACATACATAATTTCTCCTGCAAGATTTCTTAAAAGTGGTATAAATGACTGAAAATTTGATTCCCAATGTTTGACTTGTTTCTATACAACATGGAAAACAAAAGCAGTTTAAACACTGCTTTTCTAAACTATTCTTTTTACTTACTATTTATTATTATACAGAAGGGGGTTAAGATTCTCTTGTCTCAGGTTTGCTTTTCTTAAAATTCTGCTCTTCTATTTGATTTTTAATAATTGTAAGAACTGGATTTTCTGAGTAAACCATGTAGTACATATTTTTAGTAAATATTCAGAATTTTTCATTTAAAGATTATGAAATTTTCTAGCTATTTTGTTGTTATGTAACAAGTACGTTTAGGTTAACCACCCTTCTGTTTTCTTTAGATATATAAATCTACAAAGTGCAATGACATGCGCCAAACAGGTTACTGCCCACGTGGTCCATTTTGTGCATTTGCACATGTTGAAAGTAAGTAAGAAAACTGTTATTCTGTATCAGTGTTCATAAAAGTGAACAATCATTTGTAAGCATCAGTAACAGAAGTGACTTAACATCATTAATTTTAATGCATCAATGGCATTTGATGTCACTTGTTTTTAGAAATTTATTCTGTGTTTTCTAATACCATACTTTGCTATGGGAACTTGCTGCATTTGCATCAAATGTGCATCAGCAGTAAAACAGGAGGTACTTTTCTTTACAAATGCAGCTTGTCCCTGTAACAGAGCTTGATTTGTCAATTTTGTATATACAACCTTGACTTTTTAAAATATGTTAGCTGTCCTGTTGAAACCTATAGTAAACTTCTCAGGTAAAAGTTAAACATTCTTGCAAGTATTTGCAGAACTAGGGCCTTAGCTAAGATGAAAAAGAACACAGAGAAAATTATGTCAGCTGTCCTCTTTCCTCCATAGAATCTTCACTGCATTTAAACTTATATACAGAAGAAGGGAAGAGGGACCATTTTTTTCCAAGAGAGCACTCAGTTCTTCAGTATCCATCTACACAGATTAATTCTGGGTATGCACCATCAGATTCTTTTTAATAGCAGTATCAATTTCGGTTACCCCTGCAGGCTTCCTGCACTTCAGAATTTGAAGTGTGCAGTTGCTGCAGCAACTATTCATTCATTCTTTTCAGTTGTGATGCAAGGCAGAACTGGAAGCATTTCTATGTAACTGGTTTCTTAATAGATCTTTTATTTTTTGATTATGTAGTTTTTACTTGATTATCTAGTCAGTAAAACCTCATGTTCTTCAAAAAGGAAAAAAAAAAAGGTCTGCTCCTATCTTACTTTTTGCCTTCTGCTTCTAGAGATGGAAAAGGGATTACAGACCCTACCAATTTTGGAAACCTCCAAATATCTGCTATTCAGTAGTATTTATCTTATGATTCTCTAATGATAAGTAATGGTAGTCTTCTCTCTCTGTCTAACCCATCTAGGCAAATGTGATGTTCTATACAATCGTCTGTTGTGTCACTTGCTTACCTAAAAGACTTTCAGTGAATAGAGTCATTCTTGCTGCCCACAGCTCTTGTTTCTGAGAATCTGTGGTATGGTCAGCTTGTCTTTTAACTTCTGTGGGATGATCAATTTTACTTTTCATGGTTTCTGTTACTCAAAGAGGAAGGATAAATAGCCTCCTGTATTTATTTCAAGAAGCCCATTATTCTGAGACCTAGCAATTCTTCAAAACATTATGGCAATGGAGTCAGTATTAACTATTTCTTCACATCAGAAGTAGCTCACTGCCTTTGCTTTCATGCTGTTGGGGCTATCTCCTAAATCAAGTCTTTCACTGTTTGCCAGAGTTGGTAAGTACTTCTTTGACTTGCGAAAGTGTGAAAATACACGTTTTGTTACAGAAGTAATTTATGGCACTGAGTTTACTGTTCTATTTATCTGATATAAGTTTTTTCATTCCTGAAACAGCTGAAAGAGTATGATTTAAACAAATTTTCTGCATACATGTAGCATGGTATAATTGTGACATGCTCCAAAACTCCTCTGGAAGAAGACTACATTTTCTCTTTTTTCTTCCTCCAGAGCATACTGAATGCTGTCGGCCTTCTTGCCTCTCCAACATGGAGAGTATACAGGATAAACTCAGCAGAGCTCTTGGAGACTGGAGTTCTTCTGAGACTCCATCATGATCTACTTCTGTGTGTCTTGATCATTAGTATCTTTAACAGTCCAGTTGATGCTTGATTCCTGTGAGAGGAATCATTCTCGAAGGAAGCTGTCATTGACAATAAAGAAAATTTCCATCTCTAAGGAAAAGTTAAGTGTTGCCTAGGCAAAAGATAAAGAGGGCTGAAGGAAAGTCCAAATTTAACAAATCACTGATGTTATTCTCCCTAAGGAATATCTTTCTAATCCGTTGCTAATCCTTCTACCCAAGCCCTCTTCTTTCTTCTACTCTGTAGGATGAGTTTTTGTAATCTCCAGAACTCCTAGAGAATTCCTAAGACTTTGAACATGTTAGCAGTGCTAATTGAGAAGCAGCAGCTTAACTTTCTCCACGTAGTTGCATTAGACGGAATTTTATGTCCATCAGAAGAGACATATGTGGCTCAACCAGCATGCTCTTGAACTGTTTGGCTTGCATCCTCTGAAATGAAAACTGTAAGCAGGAAATCTCGACCAATGAACTTGAAATCTTGCAACAGTACCCATCCCCTATCTCTGGCAGTCAGAATAGTCCATCAGAAGTTAGATGTTTGGTTACTATCATCAAGAGTGCATTTCTGCTATTGGCAACAGCTTTAAGCTTAGTTCAGCAGCTCTGACATTCTGACTCTTATTTCTGTGGAATAAAATTATTTCTGTCTATTCTGTATTAAGGAAGGGGGAGAAAATGGTTTCGGAGCTGTAGAACTTATGATCGGTATGAAAAGCATGAAACTCTTGGTTCATTAATCTCTTTGAATCACAAATCATGGGTGTTTGTTCTCCACCTAACTTCAGTGAAGGCCTAGCTACGTGGAATGGATAGAGGAAGATCTCCCACCATTCATACGTGTATCTCAGCAATTTTTATCATTCTGTGTGAAACAATTTGTGGAAGCACACATACACTATAACAGTGTTCCTGGTCTTCCCTCAGTGACTTCCTCAGAACCAGCTGACCCTTTTTTCCCTCCTTTGTGAAGATCATGAGCAATAATACTGTTCCTCCAAGACAGTTTTTCCCTTGAGGCTCTGACTGCAGACAGTGTTGTCTTATAAATGTCACTCATTGTTTTTTTTCCCCCACTGGCTGAAGCCCTAGGTCCAGTGTAGTTCCAAAGACACTTTGCAGTGATGGGAGGGAGGGCACCTGATCCTGAGAAGTACTGGGATCTGACATATCTCCCTGACACACTTTGCAAAACAGAAAGTAGCTAGGGTATGTTGGGACACTTCAGTAATGGACTCTCTTAAAATAATGAACACCTCCCTGTAGCACTAATTTGTCTACTGACTGCATGACTACAACTGGCACCTTAACAAAAAATAGATTTTTTTTTTTTTTTTTTTTTTTAAAACAAACACAGGCAGACTGAAATTCTGCCAGCAAGAATTTGGAAACACTTCAAAGAACACATCTGTATAACAGCTTCTGTTACTGAAGGCATTTGCCTTCATATTGTTCATCCAAGACTGGTCTCGTCTATTGGTTCTGAGATTGCAATAATGAAAAAACTTACTTCTGACTTCATGAAAGATGAAATTCCCCAGGCCAGGCCTGGCCTGACCATGGTAATTCTCATATTCATAATACTCAAGCCGTGTTAGTGCAAATTCTAAGGAGGCTATATAGCTGAAAAAGTTGTATCTCATAAAGAGAACAGTCCTATGCATAACATCCTAGGCTACTGATACATGATCCCTGAAGCGCCACTGCACTGGCATTAAAAAGTTCTTTTTGAGGGCCCTATCCTAAGCTCCCTGAGCTTCAGTGAGCGCTGTAAGATAGGCCACCATGTGATACTTGCTTTTCTGTGGGTTGCAAACACATACGACAGCTATAGGTCTTTGAGAAAATATGGTTAGACTGGGAAAGGGTTACACTGTAGAATTTGTAACTTTTGTGCAGCTGGCCACAAACTATGATGTTCACTCTTGGAAGAAATTCGAATGGTGTAGAAGCACACATTCTGAATTTAATGTGTCTGTCTGCCTTACCATCAATAAGCAAAATAGCAAGAACTAATCATGTTATTCTCCCTAAATACATTGAAAAGAGAAAGGAGAAATTATTTCTCTGTGAAATGTTTGAAAACCAGTCTTATACTACCCTTTTAGTGTAATATGACTACTTACACTCATTTATAGAATATTGGACAAGTATGTGGTTGTGTCAGGGAAAAAAAGCTAATAAAGATTTAAGAGAGAGCATGAATCAGGTGGTGCTTTTCCTATGACAGTGTGAGGGTTGACCGGACATGAGATGGCTGACTGGACGTGCTCTGGGCAAGCAGCTGTGCAATGACATGATATGTAATTGAAGTGAGAGTAAATGACAAAAAGTCAGCGCATCTTTTTTTGTCTTCCCAATTGTTCTTTGCACTCTCATTCTGTAGGAGGAACAGCAGGGGTCTAGTGACATCATCTTTGCAATCCCTATGGTTTCTTTTTCCTTTTTTTTTTTTTTGGTTTTTTTTTGGGTGTGGCTGGACTGGACTTGTGTGTATAGCAGTACTTACTAGTAGCTTTTTCCTTTCTCTTTTGTAAGCCACATCCCTATTTTTGTAATTTATACAATAGTGGAAGTATTTGGTAAAGCATTGGACTGTATACTAAGAAATCCATGGAGTTGTGATAAGTCAAATGCTAGATTTTAGACCCCCACATCATTAGAAACAATCCTCAGCTGTGCTATCTCCAGTGAAGATAGATGTCTACATACCTCGTACTCATTCTGTTTTCCACAATGGCTTGTACTTTTGTACACTCTGTCAGAGCTACTTATTGTTTCTAGTAGAGAGAAATGTTTAAATTTTATTTTTAACTCTAGTTTGTCATTGGCCCTTCAGAAATGCAGTAGTGGCTAGAGATGAAAAAATTCTTGCTGTACCTGTACAATTTATTAAGCGATTTTGGTTTAAGTCCTGACTTCCTTACTTTGATGTCTTGTGTGCATGCGTTATGAGGTGAGGAATGTTATTAACTGTAATTACTTACTAAAGTAAATATTTTTTGTTAACTCATCATGTGCCTGTAAAACTAGAAGTCTAAATCTAGTCCCATATTCTCTTCAAACTGTTTTATGATTAAGTCAGTTGGTTCTAGACTGAAAAAAGAAAACAGATGCCATTGTTACCTTTCCAGTCGGGAGTTCTAAAAATGCTGTGTTTAAACCCTTGTGTGATAGATATTCTGGAAAATAAAGCAAAATCTTGAATACTTTAAACATACGAATTTTGATTTACCTCCCACCAGTTTTTGATGGAGCAAGTAAATAAGAGTATCACATTTGTTAGTAGCCACAAATACATAATGGTTAATTATATTATTCTTACTTTGCCTTTATGCTTATATTTGAAGAAAGAGAGATTTCTTGTGTGTGATTGATGTTTCCATGTGACAGGTGCTGTGTTTGGTACTAGGTATGTAATTGTTAAATTCACACAGCTAAGTATCAAATCTGTGTGTAATTTGTTGGGGATTCCTTCAACAGAGGACACCATGAATGTAGTCATACTGCAAACTGGTTGTCAATCAAAGCCAGGCGCTCACCTGTTTTCAACAGACAGCGTAGGAATTGCAAATGAATGGAGCTGCAGTCTTAACTCCACAAACAGCATTACAAATAGCAGTGGGCAGTCTGGAAATGTAAGTGTAAATAATTCTGGAAAAGTTACTAATAATTATCACTGTGCCAATATACAATGTTTATTTTACTTCTTAAACGTCTGGTTTTTATTTCTTTCTACTTCAGCAAAAGAGAAAAAAACAATAACTATAGTAAATGTCAGGCAGTAATATTTAACTGGTACTGTAAGCCTAAATGGAATGTCTGCCCTTGGCACCAGATTTAACTATGTATTATTTGTGTTTTCTGTTCTTGTTTTTTTCTTTAGATGCAATATTTTGAATGCTACAGTGAGGAACATCATTGTGAATCAAATATACAACTATGGGACAGCTTAATTTACATGTCTCTTTTTTTCTATAGGAAAGGTTTCATTCATGGAAGATCTTGCCTGATCACAGCCCTCTTCTCTGCCTTAATGTGTTAACATTAGGAATGAACTGATGTCCTACCTGAACATGCTTTATACTTAAAGCTTCTTACAGTGGTGCAGTACATGCAGTGTGTTTGATAGCAGAGAGGTGTTTGATTACAAGGGTAATAAATGTAGTTTATATTAGCAAAAGTTAACAGTTAAGGATGGGAGAGAGGAAGGGGGAAGATACATTGCAGAGCTTTCATTATCTCATTTTTACTACTTGTTGGAATAGATCCTTTTGCAAGGTATTACGTTTGTTGCAAAATAATTTGTAAGGATAGTGACATCTCTCTTCTCCTCTCCTTACTTGCATTTTCCTTATCTCATTTGCAGTGCAGAGTCATAAGTACACACACATTTATTCCTAGAATTTTCACTTCTAGTTTTCCAGCACTGTTGATCTATACTGATTGGTTAGAAACTAAATAAAAGGACATATTTTAAATAATGTTTAAAAGGAAGTGCCAATAAATAGTGCAGTTGTTAAAACTCCTGGGTTTCTTTCATGTAGCTTCATAGTGCTGTCCTGTAGACTGAGAGTAAAGATACTAATATGCCTACATTTTATCTTAGGTTCCCAGTGCAGAAGTCTGCTTCTGTATAAGAAAGGTTCTGAGAGAGGTTCTGCCTTTTTATTTAGGAAGCTAATTTTGTTGTTGCTAAGGTTCTGGAGCTTTCAGCAGAGACCCATGAAAGTATCTCTTCTCCTAGAAGTTTCTTAGCCTTTCGTGAATGATTTAGGTACAGCTGAAAACACTTAACTATTCTAATATGCCCTACAGCTACAGGGAATCTTCTTCCATATACATGCATTTTTCTGTTAGTCATTAGGAGTCTGATGAATGTTGTGTACGTTTACCATTCCATGCTTAGTGGGTCTCTGCCTGTACTACTGTTCAAGTGTGAGAATGGAAAAGTTGACCCTATTCCCTCCCCTGTGCTTTCTACTTGAAGTTTTATTGCAAGTGGCCACCTTTTTTCTGATGTCTGACAAAATGTTCTGTCTCTCTTTCACTTGACTACTTACCTGCACATTGTTTGATGTACTTCTATTACTTCTTTTTTTGAATATTCAGTTCCTGATTTTTTCATTAGCAGGTTGGTCTGGTTTTCCATGTTTAATTCTTGAGATTTGTTGCTTTCTTGCTTTCACCTTCTCAATCTGCTGTAAATTGCTTAATTTTAATATTTAAGTAGTCAGTCTGTTTTCCTCACTCCCCTCACTTTCAATATCCCAGCAACTTATTTACGCTCATAGTTTGTGTTTTTTCTCTGGTCCAATAAGCTGTCTGTCTTTCTGTCATTTCCTTTGTCTTCATTCTCATCACTGTCAGATACTGGCCCTCAGTAAACTTAATTTTAGTAGTTTTTGTCCTGATGAAATTAAATTTTCTATGCCTCTCTTCCTTTGTGTCTTCAAAACAAAATCTCTGTTCATCTTCCAAAGCTTCACATATCCTATTATAATACGGTGGAGGAGTATCCTACAGTTTGATTTGGTTCTACAGGAAAAGGATGATGTAATACTTGAGAGACCTAAACTCAGTTCTCCGCTCAATCATAAAATTACTCTTTGGCTGTGAGCAAGTTGCTTAGGTCCCCATTTCTATAATGTGGTAATATTATTGCCTTATATATAAATGTTATTGGAAGAATGAGTCCATTAAGATTCTGTATGATCCAGGTTGATAGTGAGGGGGGTTGTATAACTGTTTTAGATATATACCTTCTTATCTTGCCTATACTGTATTCTTATGTCTTCATCTAAGTAGCCTTGTCAGTTGGACTGTCATCAGTCATTTTTCTGCTGTATCTTTCCTTAACATTTCAGTCAGGAAATAATCTACTCTTCAGCCTTTTTTGATAAGTGTGAGTTCAGTTTCCATGGAGAGCTTCTACATCTGTGTTTCTTTACCTCCATGTTCTGCCTTCTAGTTTGAAGCATCTAACATTATACTTTTGTCAGTCCCTTCACCGGATCTGTGGTAGTACTGTTTTTCTCCAATCTGTCTTTGCATTTCCCTTTGCTTTGTACTCCGCCAGTTGTATAATCTAAATGTGCTTAACCTCCACGGTGCAGTTTACCCAGTGTGGTACAGTATTTCCCTTGATTGTAGTTTTCCTCTCAAACTACTTGTTTCTCCACACTTGCCATCACCTCTTATCTTTCTTTTTGTTGTGTTGCTCTAGCAAGTCCTAGATTGGCTTTCTTGGCATACCAATTTTTCTCATATTGCATCAGCGCTGTGAAGTGCCTTAAGTAAGATTTGGAGTCTTTGTATGCATTGCAGCAACAAATTCACTCATCCTTTTCCCAGTCCTGTGTGTCTTCTTTAGGAGCTGCATTTACACAAGCAACTTCTACTTTCAGCTCTTACTGCTTGTTCTGAACCATTACTATTCTTTTGTGCTGTGTTCAGCGTCATCTAAATGCCAGAGGGAACACTCCTTTTTACTCATTCTCCTACCGTTTGTTTTTATGATATTAATTTCTTTCACTCTTTATTTAACTTTAAGAGGGTTTTCCTTATTGTTTCTTCTGTCGCACTGATAAAATTAATGTATCTGAACTCCTTGGTTATGGGAAATGATAGTAGACTGGGTTTCTTGAATATTTCTGTGCATACAAGTCTTGAAAAGCTTGTTTCAGGTACACTGCTTGCAACATTTAAACTTCGATGCCCTACTTGGTTATTCAAGTTGGTTATGTTACCATTTCTTCATGTTTACTCATATTTCCATTACTTCTTGCATATCCTTCCATGAACCTTCAGCTATGTGATGTTTCATTATCCAGTATGCTATACACCCTTTTTCCTCAGTCACTTCTGCTATCTACCCCTTTCCTCAGTCAAAATAATCTCTGGCATGCAGTCCTCTGCATCTCATACATATGCATCATTCTCAACCATAAGCTGCTGCTTCACCTGAATTTCATCCCTTCGTTTCAACTCTTTTCATTTATATCCTACAAATTCATGGCAATTTAACATACCCAAATGGTCTTCTATGTCTGTTTTTCTCATAGTGCCTTGAGAATTGGATTAACTGGGCTTTCTCAGTGCATGCAACCATAGTCATAGCTGCTGGTTTATCTAGCTGGTTGAATAGCTTTCCAGCGTTGTTATATCAATACAAAAGGCATATACTTTTGAGCAGCTTATCAGCCCAAAAATGTCAAGAATCTTATCGCCTCTCCTTAAAACAAGCTTAGCTCATGCTTTAGGAGTATACTGCTGATGTTCTTCGTACATCAGGTCTCTGTGTTACTGGTACCTAACTGCAGTGTACCTAAGTTTCATTGATGATACAGAGCAAAATTTGTCTGCAGATATTGTTTGAGTTTGTGGCACTGCAAAATTAATAGGAAAACTTGTTGTTTGTTCTGGAGTTGAAATAGGAGATACACCAAAGCTTAATTGCGTGTATCAATTATAGAATACGTATGTTAGCCCTTCTAGGCTCAGAACAATAAATTATAGTTTCCCTTGAAGAGTAAAAGGATAGAAATTTTGGCTATGATGTCGTTATGCCTGGAGTCCATGATGTATTTAAAAGACTGAATATTTACAGAGGATATATGTTGCTCACAATGGATGAACACATGACAACCGGCATCATCTTTGTTTTATCAAGTTTATCAAAGATGTGTAAGTACTTGATCACACATTCAAGTTAGCACAGTTAAGAAGTCAGTGCTTGTCAGCCCAGTCACTGTAATGATTGTGTGCCTTCATAGCTCATCTCGGTTGCTGACTCATTTCTAACGTTCTGCTGCTTTCATTAAGCCTCAAGTTGTCTGGTTTATTCCATAATTAGGATGGCTTGACCGTGTGCTTTTGATCAGTTACCACACTCATTTGGTAAATAATGGTTTATTAAGCTGTGAGAATGAAACTGAGTTTGATTATGCGTGCATATGTGTGATGAGTCATGCTTTTTTTACTGTGAAATTAGCGTTCTGAGACAGCGAGGGTTGTAGGAAGGAATTAAGTTACTTGAGAGCAAAATCAGTTTTACAGCTTAATTAAAAACACCTACATTTCCTCTTCCTGTCATCTTCCCCTCCACAGTACATTTAAAGCCACAAAATATAACACAAATAAGGAAACTCAAGAAGCTGCCATTTTCATAGGAAATAAAACTGGCTTTATAGCCGTATGTTTCCTCATTTTCTTTGTAAAAGTTCAGCTGTAAGCCAAGGCCTATGGTGGGCAAGAACCAAGGGATAGAATGTATTATTTGTTCTACATGCTCTTTTTCAAAGCAATTTAGCTGCAGTGATGAATAGTGACAAATGAGTTCTTCGTAAGAATCTAAGAGGCCAAGGTCTGTGTGATTACAGCATGAGACTGTGACCCTTCTTAAGGCAAGGTTGTCATCTTTTGACTTGTGGTGTGTCAGAAATGTTCAGGCATCCTTCTGTCGCCTTGTGCAAAGACACAAAATTGAAAAAGTTATTCTTTCGTAACCTCTGTGAAAGTGAGAGGTAATTGGAAATGTATCCAACTGCAGTGTTTAGTTAAGCTTAAAAATGAATCTGAGGAGATTTACAGCTGAGACTGTAAAGTAAGGAATGTCACCAAGTACTGGTCTTTAATTAAAGTGGACGAAATCCTTAGGGGTTGGACTGTGTCCTTCCTGTGCTTATGTCTTTGACTACACAGCACATCAGATTCCCATTTTTAGGAGCGACCCATTCCTGAAGAGTACTTAAATCTGTTGGGCCTCTTTATCCCACACTCAGAAAATCAAATGCCACAAATCTTAAGTTACATTTGTAGAGCAGTTTCCAAAGATCATGTTGAAGACTTCCTCCAGAGTTACAGAAACTGTATGAATTCTAGCTTCTGTTATTTGTGCTTCCGTCTTAATAAAGGAAAAGAAGCCTTAAAAAAAAAAAAAAAAAAAAAAAGACTAACAGTTGGCAGTAGATTTTCCTAGCATCAGTAGTGCTGAGGACGTTGCTGTTCATTCCAACACTGATAACAAAATGTAAATTCTGCAGCATCGAGGAACAAAAACTAAGCATTGATAGTTTCCCTTTCTCCCTCTTGCACTCTTTTTGTCTCCAATACCAATATCACACTCATTTTATGTTAGTACTGACATTTGACTTCATGTTAACTGTGAATCGCAAGTCCTTCTTGACACAAAATACATGTTAGCTCACCATCTTGGCATCAATACTGCACTAAGTTGTGTGGCTGTTTCTAGTGATAGGTTTCTTGACATTTCTCAGATGTTCTTTGTATCACACTCTGCAAAGATCATGAGAGATACAGGAGCAGTCATCTTGTGGGTATACTGTAGCATTCATCCCATAAGGGATGAATGAACATGTGAGAATAAATTATTCCTTGTCATGTGAGTGGCAGTGTAACCTATCATGGTTTCTCTGTGGACTCCACCTAGACTTGAGTTGTAGAGGAGATATTTCTTACAAGAAGAGGGTCCTGATCAATGTGGACATTTTGGACCAGAGCATCTTCACCAGACCTGGAGGAGTGTCTCACAGAGGGAAGGGAGATGGTTCGAAAAATCCTCTATTTGCTTTCTCTGCCTCAAGAATTATCTTTGATGACCACAGATAAGGACCAGAATTGGGTATTCACCCTAAATATCATCTCCTCTCACCTGTTGTGGTAACAGGATATTTGTCAGGGTCCAACCCAACAGGGCATTTCTTACGTTCTTTTAGGGAGATAAACATATGGTATAGGGGCAGACAGGGGGTAGAACTGTAGAATCATTTAGGTTTGAAAAGTCCTTTAAGATCATCAAGTCCAACCATAAACCTAAGTGCCATATCCACATGCCTTTTAAATACTTCCAGGGATGGTGACTCAACCAAGTCCCTGGGCAGCCTGTTCCAATCCGATAACCCTTTGGTGAATAAATTTTTCCTACTATCCAATCTAAACCTCCCCCGGTGCAATTTAAGGCCATTTCCTCTTGTCCTGTCACTTGGGAAAACAGACCGACACCCATGCTGCTACAGTGTCCTTTCAGGTAGTTGTAGTGAACAAGAAGGTCTCCCCTGAGCCTCCTTTTTCCCAGACTGAACAGCCCCAGTTTCCTCAGCCACTCCTCACAGGACTTGTTCTCTAGACCCTTCATCAGCTTCGTTGCTCTTCTTTGGACATGCTCTAGCACCTCAGTGTCTTTCTTGTAGTGAGGGGCCCAAACCTGGACACAGTATTTGAGGTGCAGCCTCACCAGGGCTGAGTACAGGGGGACAATCACTTCCCTAGTACTGCTGGCCACACTTTCTGATGCAAGCCAGGATATCATTGGCCTTCTTGGGCACGCTGCTGGCTCATATTCAGCTGGCTGTGGACCTACACTCCCAGGTCCTTTTCTGCCAGGAAAAATCGATTCTAAATCATAGAATGGTTTGGGTTGGAAGGGACCTTAAAGATCATCTAGTTCCAGCCCCGCTACCATGGGGAGGAACACCTTCCACTGGACCAAGTTGCTCAAAGCCCCATCCAAACTGTTCTTGAGCACTTCCAGGGATAGGGTGTCCACAACTTCTCTGCGCAACCTGTGCCTCACCACCCTCACAGTGAAGAACTTCCTTACATCTAATCTAAATCTACCCTCTTTCAGTTTAAAGCCATCACCCATCATCCTATCCCTACACTCCCTGTTGAAGAGTCCTTCCCCATCTTTCCTGTAGGCCCACTTTAGGTACTGGGAGGCTGCTATAAGGTCTCCCTGGAGCCTTCTTTTCTCCAGGCTGAACAACCCCAACTCTCTCAGCCTGTCTTCATAGGAGACGTGCTCCAGCCCTCGGATCATCTTTGTGGCCCTCCTCTGGACTCAAACAGGTCTGTGTCCTTACGGTGGAGGCCCCAGAGCTGAATGCAGTATTCTAGGTGGGGTCTCACAAGAGTGTAGTAGAAGGGGAGAATCACCTTCCTTGATCTTGCTGGTCACACTTCTTTTGATGCAGCTCAGGATACCAGTTGTCTTTCTGGGCTGCAAACGCACATTGCTGGGTCATGTATAATAATACCTTCAGACCAAAGAGAGTGATTTTTCTATGTAGTTGGCTTGTAAATTCAGGCTAGGTTTGAAATTTATTTTTTTTTCTTGCTTGTGCATTTAACCTACTGTGGACATTATGTGACCCATTTTCTTTTCTCGCTTTATCTGCATGAGTTCTTTGTATTTTCTTTGCAAGTTGAATCACACTATATTTGTGGCACTGTGTAATACAGTTATTAAAACTTAACTAACTTTTCTGAAGAATACAAAAGACGGAGTAGAGGCTATGTCTATCTACTGTCATCTTGGTGAACTTTTCAGAGATTAAGACCAAAAGCCTAAACATTAATGTAATCAGATAATGCTGTCTGCATCTTAGGGGTTGAGGAATAGTTTTAGTTTGGTTCAGTTTTTCAGAGCAAAACCACACAAAATTGTATTGTAAGTTCTTACTGATTACATATATATATGTATGTTTGTTAATGCCACCATTGATACCTGCCGTAACCAGAAGAATCACAGGAGTGACTTATCTAATGGTGGTCTACATACCTGAAACCGTCTGATCTTGACCAGTAAGTCTGTACCTCAAGCCCAGTAATTCTGGGTGAACAAGGGCATCGTTCCCCACTTACGGCTTTGTTGTCTGCAGGTAGCCCTCCAGGACAAGTAATCCATAATGGCCATCTTTCTTCCTCCCTCTTCCCCTGATCTTCATGAGGTCACATTGTAGGGGAGCAGCCATGATGTACGTCTTCCCATATCAGTAAAATAATCTGTGTTACCTGCCTACCTGAAGGAGTGGACATGAAATACGCTTCTGAGAAACATTCTGTGGAGATTAGGGAACTCATCCTTAAATTGAGTCATTAGTTTATCTAAATTAGTATCTTACTTTGGATGTTAGTCTGCCTTCACTGTCTAGTCATTTCATCTTACATATTTGTCTGCTGCATTAAGCAGCCTCATGCTACCAGAAGTACGTTTTTAAGTGTACTTACAAAATGTAACTATGTTATTCATAAAAAGTTTTCAAAATATTTTGATACAGAGTATGAATACTTTAGCATGGGTTTTTTTTAATTTCACTTAAGAGCAATAGTTCGTTTTTTTTTTTTTTTTTTTTTGCTGGCAGTGTCCTTTTCTTTTTCTCTCTAGAATAAAGAAAGCATTTCAGTATTTTAGAGCTGAAAAAATGCGCAAACTTAGCATCACCATGCACAGGGGCAGTCCTCAGTTTTGGATTTAGAGTAAATAGTAACAGAAACGTTTCATGTTGTAACAAGCATGGGGTCAAAGCATGAATTCTTCAGCCCTGGACTTCAGAAGGCACTTTGTCCGAGTAACCCTTTGCTGTCAGTTTAATTATTTGTGCTGTGATGCCCACTCTTCTACTTCTGTCAGGTCTCAGAGTATATATACATTTCAAACAGTTGTGTAGAGAAGCCATCTTTGGATTTTACAAGCAATACAGTTACAGAACTCCACACAGATAAGGTTTGTGACAGGAGATTTTCTGCAGGGATAGGAATGAGTGAACGCATAGGTAATAATCTTCAGCGAGTATAGGGCTTACATTTGTTGGAAGTGGTTTTTTTCTGTCCAGGGTTAAGACCTCATCTAGGTTTGTGTCTGTCCTCTACCTGATTTACAGGAATTTGAATCTGAAGTTCCTGCTGCTCAGGAGAGACATTTTGAGGTTATACTGTACTGGGGAGAGAGATGTCCCTTGTTAAAATCCTGATTTGCTTAAAATACTTTCACATTCTTTGGAGTATAGAGTAAAATTAAGGGTTAGTATTAACTCTAAATTGAGAGTTTAACAGTAAACTATATAGTTATTCTTATTTAGCCTGTCTGATTTAGTGTGTATGTTGTATTTAAATAAACCAAAACAACTTTGGCAGAATTTCACTCCCATTCTTGTATTGACTAGTTTGGTTCCCTGGAGAGCTGGCAGATTCTGTTCCGAAACAAGCACTGAAGGGATTGAAATGTGTATCATCACTGAGTGTTCTCACCACGGGGCTGTTAGGCATAAATGTAGGATGCAGATATTTCCCTACTGCCTTTGTGTGTCTAGTTATAAATCTAGTTTAAGAAAATTGAAAAGTTTACTAAAAAATGTAGAAACAAGCAATGTCCACAATTCTACTCAGACATATTATTGTAGGATGCTGGCGCTCTGAGTTCATAAATTTCAGGCTGATTAGAATTGTACTTTTAGCAAAAAAAATGTCCAGACCTACTTACAGATTGTACCTTCAGCTTAATCCTTTTACTTTAGAAGTTTAAAGTTCTCTGGAAAATGTACAGCAGAACTAAAAATTATAAACTCAGAAATATTTAAAAATATTAAAATGTTAATTTATTATTCAATAAATATTTAAATATTAAAGAACATCTGAAAACAGCCTTTTGCGACTTACAAACCAGTATTGAGATGCTTTTTGCCAAGATTCTAAATGTCTTATTCTTGTTTAAACGCTTGGCTTGATCCGGATGAATTCTTTTAAAAGCATGAAATGTTGTATAATGCTTGCATTAAACTGTAAATTAAGAAATATATGAATGAATGGGAATCAGGGTTGTCAGAAAGCAAGTATTCCTTTATTGTAAATTACTATCCATTAGCTAATCTCCACCTGTGATTCATTTTGTGCCTAGGGACCAAACAAGGCTGTGTTCTATTGTGTACAAATGCATCCCTTTTGAAGTCTGTGTGTTTACAATAGCTCCATATTACTTTTGTGATCTGCTACTTTTTTAAGCAAATACCAAAACCATGTATAAATAAACCAAAGTTAGTGTTGTATCTACATAAGACTGTAATTAATTTATAATTTCGACTGATTGTGTTACAGAGGGAGATTGTAGCTGTGAACATAAAAAAATATCATAGAATATATTAGACACTGTTTTCTGTCTTCTACAGATTTCCTGTTCTGCAAGTCCAACTGTAACATCAAGTTCTGCTAGCAGTAGTTCTTTATCACCCCTTGGACCTCTTTGTAGACAGAGATCATTAGCAAATGGCGTTTTGTGTTCTGAGTCTAGTGCATCAGGTGTTTCTTCACCAACATCTAGCTATCCAAAAGCACCGGGCTTTGAACGAGAAGATCAGGTATGTGAATAATATGGGTCTAGAAGCACAAATGCAATCTTAAGTTAAATTAGATTCAGCAGAAAATGTTCTCTGCCTTGTGTAGTAAAATAGATATTTGGTAATTTAGGACACAGAGTTTAGAACCTTCTTCTTTAGTGAACTAAACTGCATCAAATTACAGTTGTCACAGGCCAACAACACTCCTGCAAACAGTCACTGCAGCTCATCTGACGTACAATAAATTCTAACTGCAGAAATGTGATTGTCATTTTGAGCTCATGTCGGCAAGAACAGAGCAAGATAACAATGGAAAAAAAATCATAACTAGACTTGGTAGGATTCAGTTTTAATTATTGTTGAAAATTAATGGTGAAAAGTTGCATTAATTTTTGGCTGTTGATACTATTTATGAGCTCCAATCTTTGATTAATTTCAGTCTGTTTCTTCCGCCTGCAGCTGCCTCTATCCTTGGACAAATTCATTGCTAAGACAAACATAGATGATAAAATATAACAAGCCTCTTGGAGACAGATATTTGTAGCATTAGCAATAAGAGGAGAGTGCTTGAAATTGAAGTTGGTGAGGAGTTATAATCCTTTAGTCAGAGAGTGGGAGAAAACAAAGACAGTTGGGAGAAGGGAAGACTGATATTTTTAATGGATATGAAACAGCTCTGTTGGCCTGCGAGAAAAAGTCAAAAGCTTTTTAGCTTTAGGATTTACCTGTTAAAGCTATTTTTTTCTCACTCTATTATAATACTGATTACACTTCTAAATTGCTAGAAAGGAACTGTTTAAAAAAAAGAAGCTCCAATGGCACGTTTAAATAAGCTGCAGTCAAGTTGATCAGCCTTCTTGCAAACCTGTGACTGGTCAGAATTTAAATCTATAATTTGAGATGCACAGAGAAGTGCAGAAGTAAAAGGCAAAAAAAGAATGAAAGGAAGGAAAGTGGGTTTTGTAAATGATAACTTGTAAGTGATCACAAGATTGTTACTCCACAGTTCTCTTGGCAGGATTGCTTTCTTACATGTAGATGTTCAGACAGACTGTAGGTCAGAGAGCTGGTCATTGTGACAGCAGAGATTTCCGTTTCCCAGTATAGGGATCAAGTGATCACTGATCATGTCATGGAAGCAAGGCAGTTACAGTATCGACTGGCTGCTTTCTGTACAGGAGGCAGCAATAACTGAGAAATTATGTAATCACTGATGAAGATCTATTTTGTTGTTTTGGTCACAATTAATAATGTACTGCTACAAAGAATGTGTCTCAGCAGCAAAAATGTCATGTGCTTGACTTTTAGTGGCCACATTGAACCCGTCTGGAGAGAGAGCAGTGATGGACTTAGCAACTGTTAAAAAAGTATCTAGAGTGATGGGAGGCATATAAAGAGGAGGAAAGTTGTTACTGCTAGGGAGCTTGCACTACAAGACAGATGAGGAATCTCCCAAAGGAAACAAGGAACAGATACAAGAGGACTGCTCAAAGGCAGCAGAAAGAACCATTTTTTCCTAAGGAGACAGAGAGCACCTTTCAGAGTTTACTGCAGTTCAGGAGGTCACTGAAAATTACTGGCCTGAAAAGAGCAGAGATCCTTTGATATTGCTCTGCAAGAACACAGTGAGCAAAGAGAAAATGCTTAGAACTCCCTTTTATTTAAGTACACCTCACTTGTTTCAAAAGTTATCATAAAATGGTGTTCAGAGAAAATCTGCCCTTATATTTGATTTTTTTGTTGTTGTTGTTATTTGTAGCATGATCATTTTAAGGGAAAATCTAGGCAGTTCCACTCAAACTTTTGGCTACCTCAGGCTTCTATGCCACCAGCCTCTTGGAGGAGTATTCCCCAGCTGGTGAACATTTGGGGCACGTTATTTCTGTCACAGCATGATGCTAACATGGCTACTCAATTTTTGGACCAGAAATAACTTGGATGTGCTCAATTATGCATGTAAGTGGAACAATTGCAACTGCTGTTCCTTTTCCGTGTAGATTTACTCTATGATCATTAAAATTTAATTTTCCATAGGGGACTGCAGTTATGGAAATGAAGTCAGCCTGTTGAAGATAGCATTACAGAGATGACACTGACCCTTCATAAACTAATAATATATTTACAGCAATGACTGATTAAGTTCATATGTTACAGAGATTTTTCTTCTTCTTTCAGGCAAAGCATCGAAGCTTCCCAGCTGAGAATCAGCAGAAAATAAATGAACAAGACAACAAGCAGGTATTGCCAAAAACTAAATGCTGTAAATATTTTGCCCTTTTTTGATAATTTATTAATGCAGTATCGAAGTTATGCGGCGTTTTACCACATAGTCCAAGGAGAAATTTGTGCCCAGTGACAGGACAAGAGGCAACAGGCACAAACTGAAATGCAGGAGGTTCATTCCAAACGTATGGAAATACTTTTTTACTGTGTGTGTGAGACCGGGAATTGGAACAGGTTGCCCAGAGAGGTTATGGAGTCTCCCTCCTTGGAGTTATGCAGAAGCTTTCTAGACATAGTCCTGGACAGCTGGCTCTAGCTTTGACTTGTCATGAAGGTAAATCCATCAGGTGTTAGAAGTCATTCTATATATGCAAAGAAGCTTAAAACTCTGCTAGCTTTGCACTGCTGGAACAAGAATCCTGATGCTTTGTTAATGACAGTGATCAAGATAAATGAGATGTTTCACCATTTGCCATTTATGCAGCCACACAAGAGAGTATAATCCAAAGTGGAGGATTAAAATGTAGTTTACATTTAAAAAGCAGGAGGAGTGGTGCAGAATAAATAAGGAAAGAAAACAAAAGATAATTAGAGGTGGATCCTCAGTTCTCTATCATAGAGTGATAGCACGTGAACTGGTTTAAAAGTATACATTGTTTTTTTTCCCCTTCACCTCTATAAATTAGTGAGAGTGGCAGCCTTGGAAACTCTTTTTAATTTTTTGTGATTTGCCCTAAAAAGTAGACTTTCTACCGCTATTAATGTTTGTAACAGAGTAAATAGGACAGAACCAGTTTAACATCTTTATCCATGACCTGGTGGGGCAATCAAGTTTGCAGAGGATGTGAAATTGGCGGGAGCAGTCAATAGGGCTGAGCTGCTATTGAGTGACACAGGCAGACTAGAGGAGTAGGCCAACAAGATCTTTGTGAAATTCATTAAGGACAAGTGCGAAGTCCTGCACCTGAGAAGCAAGAACCTCTTGTGACAGTATAGGCTGAGAACAAGAACTGTCTGGGAGGCAGCTTTGCAGAAAAGGACCTGAGGGTCTTTTGTAGACAGCTAGCTGAACGTGAGCCAACAGTGTGCTCTGGCAGCAGAGAAAGCCCAGCATTATCCCAGGTTGTATTAACAGGATCATGAAGTAGATCAATGGAAGGGGTTACCTTTCTGCTTAGCACTTGTTAGACCACATCTAGACTACTGCATCCAGTTTTAGGCTTACAGTACTGAAATTTTATCAGAAAACGAGTGCAACCTTAGCACATCGCTGCCAAGATGGTTGGGGGACTGGAGCACTTGCCCTGTGAGAAGAGGCTTGTGTAGCCTGGAGAAAAGAAGGCTTCAGCAGGACCTATTAGCAGCTTTCCAGTACCTATGAGGATGTCATCAAAAGATGGAGCCAGCTTGTTCACAGTGGTGCACAGTGGATGGACAAGAGACAACAGGCATAAGTTGAAACGAGAAGCTAAGACCTGGGTGTAAGGAAAAAATTTTTTTGCTGTGGGGAGAGTCAAGCAGTGGTTGCTGACTGTGACTGTGCAGTCTCCATCCTTGGAGGTTTCCAAGATCAGACTGGCCAGACACTCAGTAACCTGATCTGACTTCATAGCTGACCTAGCTCTGATCAAGAGGTTGGACTAGGTGACCTCCTGAATTTCGTTCCAACCTGAATTTTCCTATTATCCGGTCATCCTAAGAATACTTAGCAAGTTGTTTTAATTCTCTTCTTTTTAAAAAACGTGTTATTTAATCTCCGTTTAAATAGAGCAGAGTGTATGAAATTCTGCTATGTAATTACGAATGTGTTGATATATATTTTTAAAATAACCTTTATATCCTGTCTCGTTTCTATTTATTTTGTGTCTCCATTCTGTTTAGCTGTCCTCCAGAATGGGTGTTTTGAAGTCACAGATAGAGTCAGTATTGGTCTGTCAAAACATAAGAAGGAAAGGAAGCTTTGAACCGCATGAATGCATCTGTCTGTAGGTATAGGGTAGGACAAGAAGCTTGCTGTTTGTAAATGTGTCAGTGAGGAAAAAGAGATTAGATAGTCTAGCAGATGTAGGTGTTTATACTGGGGAGAAAGAGAACTAACTGAAGAAATCCATCAACTTTGTGTGGATGTGTGAAATTTCTTTACTTCCCTCTCACCAAGATGCCTCAGCTTAAGATGGGGCAGGCCAAAAGGGGATATATTTTGAGTCTGATAATTTTTCAGTAATACAAAAAGCCTGCGTTGCCTCTCCTACTTGTGTTCACTTTGATATCATGTTTCTCCAATGACAGGGTTCATGTTCAGGCTTATAACCTAAGAATCCTATGCCTTGTCATTTCTTCATTTTACTTTTTTAATTATACAGCTGTTTTTTATGTTTTAATATGTATTGCCAGTTCAGAGATTACTTTTTTTTTTTTGATCAAACTTTTATGAAAATAGATAGCAGCAAAGAAATGTTCCATTTAACATGTTGCATTGGGATATTAGAGAATGTGCTGTGAATTCAGTGTAACTCACAATATTGAAAGTTTGTAAAAGCATATCACAGAATCATAGAATAGTTGAGCTTGGAAGGGAGCTTTGTTGAAGTTAAACAAGTCTCAGCACAAGGTCCTGCACCAGGTCCAAGACAGTCCCCAGTACCAGTACAGACAGGGTGATGAATGGTTTGAGAGCAGCGCTACACAGGAGGACTTGGGGATACTGGTGGGTGAAAAATGAGCCAGCAATGTGCACTTGCAGCCCAGAAAGCCAATTATGTGGAGCTGCATCAAAAGAAGCATGGCCAGTGGGTCAAGAGAAGTGATTCTCCTGCTCTACTCTGCTCTTGTGAGACCCCATCTGGAGCTCTGCATCCAGCTCTGTGGTTCCCATACAATAAAGACATGGACCTGTTAGAGTGGATCTAGAGGAGGAACATGAAAATGGTCTGATAGTTGGAACACCTCTGCTATGAAGAAAGGCAGAGAGAGTTGGAGTTATTCAGCCTGGAGAAGATTCCAGGGAGCTGTTATTGTGGCCTGCCAATACTTTAAAAGGGCTTATAAGAAACATGGAGAAAGATTTTTTTTTTTTTAACTAGGGCCCATGGTGACAGGACAAGGGACAATGTTTTTAAACTGAAAGAGGGTAGATTTAGATTGGATAAAATTCTGTACTACAAGGGTGGTGTGACACTGGAACAGGTTGCCCAGGGAAGTTGTGGATGCGCCATTCCTGAAAGTGTTCAACGTTGGGTTGGGTGGGGCTTTGAGTATCATTTCAAGTACTTCATCTAGTAAAAGGTATCCCTGCCCATAGCAGGGGATTGAGCTAGATGATCTTTAAAGGTCCCTTCCAACCCAAAACAATCAGTGATTCTCTGCAGGTCTGTAGTCCACCTGTCCCCTTTTCAATGTGGGGTCAGCTAGAGCAGGTTGCTCAGTGCCTTGTCTGGTAGTGTTTTGAATGTCTCCAAAAATTAAGATTCCACAGCCTCTGGGCAACGTTACAGTGTTTGGTCACCATCACAGTAAAAATTTTTTTGTGTCTGCATTAAAGTTTCTGCATTGCAGGTTGTGCCCGTTTTAAAAGAAAAAAAAAATTAATTCTCATGGTCATTATTGGCCTCTATCTTGCACTATATCTAGCTTGGAAATAGAAATTTTCTGTGGTATTGGTAGAAATCATGAGAGTAGATACTGCACAATCACTGCTCATCACACACAAGGCAGTGAGAGGATGTGTGGATTGATTCAGTCACAGGTAAATGTTGTTTTTATTAACTAAAAGATTGGAGTGAATAAATAAACAATAAACAATAAAAGGAATTAATATACTGGAAACTCTGCACCAAGTCCCTATAGACTTTGTGAAGCTATTTTCCAATTTAGAATGTTACATGGTTACATACTGTTTGCTTTTCATACATTTTATAATTTAAATGTGTGAATTGTATGAAAAAAATGTTCAGCTAGAAAGAAGTAGCATGGGTACAATGTGATATATGTGTCCAGTGCAGTCGTGTTTCTCAGCTATCTAAACCAAATATTAGTTTATGCACCATTTGCATTTAGATTAAGTGAGCAAATATGCAGATCAAGAAAAAAATAAAATAAAAACTTGTGTATAAATGCACACTGAAATGGTACAATTCCTCAGTAGGTATTTTCCTTTTGAAAAGGAGCATCAGACTTCAGCTAACTAATGACGTTTGTAGAGCTTATTTGCAAGTATTTAAATACCTTTTTCCTGAAAGCAGAAATCCTCAGTATGGTAGTAATGTCCAGCCACATTGGAGAAATGCATTTGCTGGTAAATGATAAAGAAAACTATCCTAATCTATTCATTCAGAGGCTTCTTCTGGGTTTCTTTCTGTTTCAGTTAAAATAACTACTTTTCAAAATACATTATTTTTATTTTATATGTTTGTACATACATCTGTGTAACTGTGTTTGTGTGTGTATACATATATTGTTTGGGGGTTTTTTTAACAGAACCATCTCAGTGTTTTTTCAGCAGTTAACCCACTTGCCTCAAGTATAACTTCCAGTCTGGCCTCCAGTGTTGGATCAGATAGTTCATCTCCTACAACTGTCTCTGCTATCAGTGCCAAAGCTCTCCCGTTCTATTCGGGCAGTAACACAGTTGAGTCAGTAATAGGTGAGTCTTAACATTTAATCTCCGACTGTACGTGGGGTTTTTTGCATTCTGCAAGTTCTTCATGTTTCAGTGTAGGTCCAAAGAGCTTATTAGTAAAAACAGTAATGTTGTACACACCTGCTTTGTTATATGTAATTAAAAGCAGTATCTGAAATTTCATTTAAATGATTTCACCCAAAATCATTATTTTTCACAAGGTGTCCAGTGTGAGCATAGGAATGAGTGAATGTGGGACATTTAAACTGGAATTTTGGCATTGGTATTGGCCAGTGATGTAAAAAAATGTGTAAAACCTCTATAATGCTTGCTGTGTTGCAAAAAGTAGAAATGCTGTCTCCTCAAGTGACGTTGATGAGCTGATGTGATTTGACTTCTTTTTTCTTTAATGTTACCATAGCAGGTACAATTACAAATCTTACCATGTTCACATGAAAATGGGAGATTTTTTTGGGGCTGACTGCGTATTCTCTGGTGTGGTTATTTGTATGTTCAAGGACAGAATCTTTTGTTCACACTATGTGGGCCAGATCTGAAAGGACACAAAGAGGAGGAGCCCTTGCTTTCTGGGTGCACAAGAGAGGTTCTGGGCAATACTCACAAAATTTTTGTTGTTGGGCCAGAGCCTTTCCCATGCTTCCAACCAGCTAGGCTGTTTATGTGGAAAATGGTAAAAGGAGATAAATACTTCAGTAATAACTAGACACTGGGAGCTTCAGAACTGGTCATAGTATTCCTGCTGTGGTCTCACAGGTGCTGCACAGACAGGAATAATCACTTCCCCCAGCCTGCTGGCTACACTTTTACTAACGTAGGCCAATATGTTGTTAGTTTTTATTGCCATAGAACATGCTGAACATGTCATTCATCAAAATGCCCAGATCTTTTTCTGCAATGCTGCTTTCTGATCATTTGGCCCCCAGCCTGTGCTGTTGCAAGGGATTGTTCTGTCCCAGGTGCAGCATTACTGTATTTGCCTCTGTTGAACTTCATGAGGTTTTTGTCAGTCTAGTTCTCCAGCCTTTTGAGATCCCTCTAAACAGCAATCTTGTCATCGAATGTATCAGCTGCTCCCTTTAATTTAGTGTTATCCACAAACTCGTTGGAATTTGTGGCACTTTTACACTAAATGTGATTTATTCAGGAGGCTGTGTCAGGGTATGTTGTGATTTGAAAGATGCTGTATTTCACATTCTGTGGTGTAAGTCACGTGATCAGGGAGTTGCTGTGATTAGCTGGTGTACTTGAAGCTTTCTGTGTTTAAATCGATGTGTAGCAGCAACTAGGAGACTGCAGACAGTGAGTCAGCACTTCGGCATGGTAAGTTAGGCATTTGCTCTTCTAATTTTTTTAGGAAAGAAATCTCTGCAGAATATTAAATGATGGATCTTTTTCTGCAGTCTCACAAGTGTATAGGTTGCTTTCCTTAAAGGTTTGTTTGATGATCTGTATGTTAAAACAGAAAATAAATTTTAAATTCTTTTTAAATTTCAGAATTAGAATGAGCAGAATTTTAGTTCTTACTCTATGCAAGTAATTTAATGTCATCAGCTTACAGTTAATATTTTAAGATGTACTATGAAATGAAATCACATTTTTCTGAAGATAAACATTGCTTCTGGAATACGTAGAGGATAGTTGGCTGTATCAAGTTACTCATATAACAATAAAAGCCATGGTTTAGTTTCTGTATACTAGATGCGGTGCTAATTCAGTATAACTTTTGTGATAAACTGAACAAGTGTTGCAGTCATTTAAACAGTGATATGCTATGTTTTCTATGTCCCAGTGTGATTATATTATGGAGTATAAGAGGCTCTTGATTCCTCTGAGTTAGAAAATGCCTCTGCTGTCTACAGATGTTTTTCTGAAACAGTTTTCAATATGCTATGTTTGTTAACAGAATATGAATCGTAAAACACGTGTCTCATATATGTATAAGTTAGTGTACTTTATGGTGACTGTGTAGATTTTGGGTGTTTTCCCTACAAGACTTTCATATATGTATATATAAATTATTTTTCCAGAGTTCTGTTTTGTGGATATACAGGATGGCATTGAAAATAAAGTGCTGCACATAATCTGAATAGAGCAGAAAGTTAAGACGTTCTTGTAGAACAGAAAATAAATACAATGTTTCTATAGGAAGTGGTGGATTGAAGAATCATTAACAAAAGAAGGATAGAAAAAGAGCGGCAGGAAGGGAAGGGACTAGGTGATTATGGGAAAAGGGGATGAATGTATTTGGATAAAGGATTAGGGGAAATGCAGGAGAGTTACATTAGTAAGGACTGAGGAAGCTTTGTCAGACAGTGGGGTCTGTAGCCCTGTCTGTGTCCCTTTGTCTTGATCTCCCGGGAAGCTCCAAGCCCTCCATGTCTGCTCCCTGAGTAACAGTCCCCCAAGAGCAGGGGAAGAGAATGGTGCAGGGGTGTTGGGAATAAGCATACCAATCAGATAAACTGGTTTTTAGCATTGAGGCTTGGACAGTATGTTGAAAACTGAGGCATGATGGAGCGGAAGAAGGTATATTTTTGCAGTCTACTCCTGTCAGAGTCAAGGAAGATAGGTCGAGTTGTCTGGTTTTGTTCTGGTGAAAAAAAGAAAGCAGCATAATCTGAAAACATCAAAGCTGCAGGGTGTTTGAAGTTGATGTGAAAATTAAAAACAAAACAAAACAAAAATATTTTTAAAGAGAGTAGAGAAATTAGATAAGCAAAGTGTCAAAGGAGACAGATTTGGAGAGGAATAAATAGTGAATGGGCAGCAATGAATGGGGACAACTCAAGTGATAATAGGGAGACAGTGGAACCTTAACATTAGGGGACATCTGCCAGCCTGGTACTCCACCCTTTTATCTGTGTTAGGTTCTGGGTGGACCTCCCCGAGAATGTTTTGGTTTCTTCCATTGCTTTCTACTGGCTACTCAAGCCTGGGGATTTTGCCAGTCTGAGAGATTTGCCATTCAAGGAGAATTAGTGACTCTGCATTTGCTTCGAATAGATGTTGTGATCTTAAGATGCTGTCTGTGCCACAACAATGCACTGGGGGTTGGCAGGTGCCAGATGGCAAGCATAACAAGACGGTAAGCATGAGAACAGGAAAGGAAACATACTGCCCCAGAGACTCTGGAAGGCACAACCAGAGAGCACTTGGATGAAAGGGTGAGATAGGCAGGCTAGAGTATCGCAGATGAAAGGCCCTTACGTATATAAAAGGCAAAGGTAGAGAAAGCACAGTGCAGGAATGGGGATCCAAAACCAGCTATGGAAGAGGAATTTTTAATCTGGGTTTCACACAGCACTTGTGGCCATTCTAAACCTTGAGTCATCACATAAAAGGAGGCCATCTCTTTCCTCCTTACTGTATTGTATAGGACTGGCTTAGGCACCTGCCTCCAAGAGAAGGCTATTGCTGGAAAACTGAAAAACTAGGACATATCCCTTGAGACCAAAATGATAATGCAGAGAGAGCTTCTTCCCTCTGACTGCTGGACACCAATCTGCTTTGTCAGTACTGCTGAAAGATAAGGATTAATTGTTTAGGCACAACTCCATACTAAGAAAGTTGTGTTGCTTTTGAGGCCCATGCTAGTAACTCTTCACAAAGAGCTATGTTAACTCTCAGGTATCTTTGTCGTGAGTGTCATTGTATATTATGTGAACTTTTATCTCTTGGCTGGTATTTTGTTCTGGACAGCTTAGGTAGCTTCTTGCCGAGCACTGTTCTATGGATCATGTTTCTAGGTCAGTAACTCCCTTTATGTATTATCTGGAGCTCTGAGACTGTGGAGTATGTTAGATAGCCTAGTCAACATTAGAAAATGCCTATACATAGTAATGCTACACTGATCTTGTATTAATGATCCAAATGATTCTTTTAATTTCTGACTTCTAGCAGTTTTACAACCTTCTAGTACTTCTGCCAAAGATCTTCTGCAGTTCATAGTGCCTAATGTTTAGAACTAGGCTATGAGAGAGGAATCAATCTAATTCCAAAGGGAACAAGAGATCCTTTTTGAATCTTCCGGAAATTTTTACACAAGCCAGTGTGTCTTTTATTTCTGTTTGTTCATTTCCATCTCTTTTAGGCTTTGTGCCAGTTTTTAGTAATGATTTTCAACATGAAATCTGAAAATTCTTTGCAAAGGTGATCACTATCACTAACCACATTGACTTGGATAGTCACTTTTATACCTGTAAAATCAGTATTTACACACACTTGTCTCCTGTCATCCTGACTGTGCAGTTGTTCAACATTAGTCAAAGTATAGGTACAGAGGGATAAATTCCTTAACTCACCCCTTTCTGGGTAGAAAAGAAGTTAAGAGGAAGAAGGGAAAAAATACTTGTCTTCTAACACTTTATAAGCAGTGGATCTAGTAAGAAGTATACTGATGAGAACTTTTTCATGACATTGCCTAGAGACATTTTAGACCAACATAAGCCTGAAAATGAAAGGCAGTCTAACTGTTGAGTCTGAAAGAAATATTGGGGTTTGATTTTTACTTTTATTTTGAAATATTATGCATTTTCATTTGAATGCTCTGATACGTAACTCAGTTACCGCAAGGGCTAAGTGTTGTAAGGGACATTTACACTGCCTTTTCTCAGGTATAATACCTGGTTTTATTCAGTAATAATAACAAATATATTTACGTAGGTATCCAAATTTAAGTCTTCCTCTTCTGTTGATGTACATCTAAGCACGACAGGCAACACAGATTTATTGAAAATCCAGCTAGATAGCCATCTCTCCATTATCCTGTTCATCTCACCAGCTTAAAGAGCTGTAATAGCTTATACATGAAAGTTTTCCATTTTAGAAAATACAGAGGATATCCTTCATGTCTGTAGTATGCTTAAGATCATGACCTAGACACGAAAGAGTTCTATGATGGAAGCACTAATAAAAATTGTCAAATAAAGTTTCCTCATTTCAGCCATCGTGACAGCTTTATGGATAAGGATAATTCATTGATACAATGTTTTGTTTAACAGGTTCTGCTTTAGATTTGCATTTTAATGATGTGAATGTCGCATCCATAGATAGAGAATTAGAAGATCAGGAAAGCAGCGACCTTGGATTAGCAAGTAAGAGGTCCAATTTGTTAAATTATGGTCATTTAAAATATATTTCTTTCTTACCTTTCTAAACTTTTACTAATCCAAATAGTTACAGACAGCAAAGATTTTGAAGAAAAGTCCTCAGTTTTGTTCCAGCTGTTTAACTTTGTGGTATAAAGGGATTGCACTGCTATCATCCTGTCTGTATTTTGCAAGGGATCAGTCTATTAAATGTTTTGGTTCTTTTTTTAACATGCTTAATGACTTGGGCCCATGGTCATAATAGTTGATGGAAGGACTTGCATGCATTTACAGGAAGGCATTGTGCTGTCCAGTGATGATGCTAAGTAGTTGTTCGTTCACCAGAACAGTTTATATGTTATCTATTAACATTTTCATGATATTCCCCTTCATACAGACCTGGAAAGAAACTGGTAATATGTGCAATTTCAAATTTATTTCTCTGCCAGTGATGTCAGGCTCAACAATTCTCCTGATGCTATAGTTTGCTTGATAGGTATTTCATTTACAGCCTTGTTCTATGCTGCAGTAATGATTATGCTTAATCGGAAGTACCATGAAGTATGAAACGGGAAGGAAATACTGTAAGCAATTTCATTTGTATGTGGAAGATAGTTCATGCAGTGTAATAGGTTGACCTTGGTGGGTAGCCAGACACCCATCCAGCTGCTCTCTCACTCCCCCCCCTCAAGAGAACGAGGGGAGAAAATAAGATGAAAAAGTTTATTGGTCAAGATAAAGACAGGGAGATCACTTACCAGTTGTTATCACAGTCAAAACAGACTGGATTTGGGGAAAATCAATTTATTGCTGATTAAAATAGAGTTGGGTGGTGAGAAACAGAAAAACTAAAAGAATTTCCTGCCACCTTTTCCCCAGGCTCAACTTCATTCCCAACTCTTCTACCTCTCCCTTCCCATCCTGAGCCGTGCAGGGGTATGAGGAATGGGGGGGTAGCGTTCAGTTCAGAACAGTTCTTCTCTGTTGCTTCTTCCTCCTTACACTTGTCCCTGCTCCAGCGTGTGTCCTCTCCAAGGGCTGCAGTTCCTGTCAGGAGAACCTGCGTCAGCACAGGCTCTCCATGGGCTGTAGTTTCTACAGGCAATATCCACCTGCTCCAACCTGGTCCTGTCCGCAGGCTGCAGGGAAATTCCTGCTTGTACCCTCGTCTCGTCCACTAGGGTGTTGAGAAATACCTGCTCCACCATGGTCTCTTCCAAACTTTCCATGGGCTGCAGGGGAATCTCAGCTCCAGGGAAAACTCTGCTCCAGCGACTGGCGCACCTCCTCCCCTTCTTTCCTGACCTTGGTGTTCACGAGGCTGTTTCTCACACTTTTTGTTCCCTCCTCCTCTGCCTGTGTGGTATTTTTTTGCCTTTTCTTAAATATGTTCTCCCAGAGGCAGCACCAGTGTGGCTGAGGGGCAGAGCTGTGTCCAGCATGGGCAGCCCCTGGCCACACCTGCAGCCCCACCCTCCCGCTAGCAAAACCTTGCCCTATAAACTCAGGACATGCAGGCAGATTGTATTTGCTAAAATTCAACTGCATTCAAAGACTACTTTAAGAACCAGAAAAGAGCTTGTTCTTCTGCTGCCATTTCATACAGTGTTTGGGGGCTTTACTTTGGCTCTTGATTTTTAAGAGAATTCTTAGTTGAACAGATTTTTAAACTAAACTCCCTTCACTTTGTTGCTTCCTTGCTCCTCTTGGGAAGAGCGGTGTATGTTTATTGTCTGGTATATTACGTACGTCTGTGGCTATATGTCTGTCCTCAGTCTTCCTCATATGGTTGGTCTTGAGGCTGACCTTGGTAACATTTGCTGAGTATTTCAAGATACCTTTTTCTGAAGACACCATGGCAGTGAAGCTTATAATTAGCATCCCTGTTTGTTTTTGGTTTTTTTAATACTTCTAAAAGGAAGTATATTTTCTCTGATATCATGAATTCACCTGTTTTGGTTTTTTTTTTTTTTAAAAAAAAAAAAAACAAACAAACAAAACAGAAAACAAGAATCACAACCCTTGCTTTAAGTATAATCATTTGACTGCTCTATTTTTCTTTTAAGAAAAGGTGATGTCATTTTTAGTTGCTATTCAAACATATTGTTAAATAAATATTCACAGTGAATATTGAACTGTTTCCTGACCAGGAAACTGCACTGCATCTGTGCATGTTTACTTAGGTAATTGCATGATGAAACATCCTTCTTTTTTTTTTAATACCTATTTTTTATTATTATCATTATTTTGGGAAATTATGAACAATGCATTTGTGTGACTAAGTTCTTATTAATTTTTACTTGTTTCAAACTCAGTTTTCTTAGAGAGTTAAGTACATATGACACTTAAAATCTATTGAACAAAAGCAAAAATACGTAGAGGAAAGAAACTGAGCTATAACCGATTATTATGCTGTGTATGTTTTTCAAGGTATATACTCTCACTTAACTCTAGTTTATATATTAAAGTAAAAATAAAACTTCTCTTAATCCTTTAAGTTTCAGTCAGTTTCTTCCCTTGCATTAGCTGTTGGCTGTAAAAATTAGTAAGTCAAATAACTTGATCTGAAAAGTGTTTTCTCTTTCTTTGTAGCTGCAGATGAGGCGACTGCTGTGTAAAGCTACAAATTCTGTTTTCAGGCACTTGGAAAACTACTTTCAAGTGTTCAATTTAAAAATATTTTTGCAATAGGGTATAAATAAAGGTGTTTTTTTTTTAATGGAAGGTATTTGAATATATAATTTAAATTTGATACGTTTTTTCAGAAGAATACTGAGAGAGCTGTGTACCTGCTTTGGAACAAATATATATCTTTTTTTTTTTTCTTTTTTCACCCCCCCAATGCATACATAGGTCAAAGATTACTGGGAAGTTCAGCACCTGTCAATATTCCAGGTTCTCTTGTTCGTTCCTCATCTTTACATTCATCATCATCCCTTTCAGCCTCTCCTCTTTCACAATCGCTGTCTCAGTCTTTTGTTTCATCCACTCCGGCTCCTCACCACCAGCAGCCTCAGCCTTTGAAGACAGAACATAGTATGTTAGGCACCTCAGCCTCTTCTCACAACTCTTTAGGTAAGTAAGTTGAAGGCTGCACTTTGTGTATCATATGAGGGAACTTAGTGGCAGGTAAGAAATGTTCTGTTCAAGGCTTTGCATGTTTTTTATGATTTAATCTGGACAACAAAAGTCTAGCTATTGTAATTGATAACGCTACTGATAATGGAGTTATATGTGGTATGTGGGAGAAAGTTCAAGGAGTGAAATTCTGTACCCAGGTAAGGGAAAAAAAGAAATCTTGGAAAAGGAGATATTTACAGAGGCGTTTGAAAGGGGTGAAGTATAGCAGGTGGCATACAGGCAGCAGGAATGCATTTTAGCTGTAGCATTTTCCTAAAGCAAAATCAAAAACAGAGAAAGAGGAAGAATTAAAATGATGTATGAGCTGCTAGGAACAAAGCGTTTTGTATATAAATGAATTCCCACTCTTCCTTCTCCTTTTGTGGACTGTACTGTCTTTTTTTAAAAGCGTCAGGAAAAAAACCATGCGGTAAGTCCCCTGGATTGCTCTCAATACTGTCAACATTTTTCAGACTGTCACATTTCTGGATGTAGTGAAATGATGCTGAGTCTTGCAGATAAATGTATAAATTTTGCCTGTGTGGCAAATCTGTTTTGTTCTGCACGTGAAATATTTTTCAGCAGTGTGTGCACAATGATTATTTAATCTGCCTTTTTTTTTACAGGTTTAAATGGTGTTACAGGGAGCATTTGGGACTTTGTAACTGGGAGTTTCTCTCCTAGTCCATCCCCAGTACTAAGCGGTGGCACTACCCCCTCAATAAATTCAAACTGCAGTGGGAATGAATTAACTCGAGTTAGACAGGAACTTGATGATGCCAAGAGAAAACTAAAACAATGGGAAGAATCTTGGCAACAAGTAAAACAGGTATGCTAATTTATGGTAATACTAATTTAAAAAAAAAAAAAAAAAAACAAGCAGCTCTTACTGCTTTTCCTTTTTACATCTTCTTATACTTGGACCCAGAGCTTTATTACAGTCTGTCAAAGGAATGTTTTTTTCCATCCTCAAAATGAGCTAGCAGCATAAAGAAAACTGAGCTTCTTAAAGGGCAATTACTTTTCTGAAGGTTGATCTGCCTTTCTAGATAGGGACACGCATATTCAGGATAGGGCTGAACAGCAATGTATCTTGACGTTTAAGTAACTAAAGACATACATTCCCTCCCATACCTCTTTCAGATGATAAGCCCGCAAAAAAAGTAGAGGCTTGCCAGCAGCTGTGGTTGTATAAGGTACCTGAACAGCATCTAGCCATCTCAGTAGTCACACTGAGCTTGTTGGTAACTGCCAGTCTAGTGCATTTTCTGTAGTCCTTCCCATCATGTTGTTCTCTCTGTAATGAGTAGCTAAGTAGTTGTACTAAATGTTGATAGTTTTTCATATCTCTTGACATTACATTATAAATTTAACATTTAAAATGTGTTCAATTTATAGATCTCTGAAAAGGCTTCTGGCTGTTTACAGACAAGTAACAGTGACATACCTAAAAATTACATTAAGACAAAACAAGAAGAGTTGTTAATTAGAAGGTAGGATAGGTAGGGAGAAGCAGTAAATTGGCAGTAAAAGCATTGTTATGTCTAAAATTAGAGGTTACCTGAATCTTTGAAGTATTTTGAATTTACTAATCTGTTGTAATTTAAAAAAAAAAAAAAAAAAATTATACTCTGGAAATCTCTTTCTCCCAGGCCTGTGATGCATGGCAGAAAGAGGCTCAAGAAGCAAAAGAACGTGCTAACGTCGCAGATGCAGACAAACAACTCGCTCTTCAGAAGAAGGAGGAAGTGGAAAATAAATTAAAAAAGCTGAAGGCACAATTAGCTGCTTGTCTATCTACTACACTACCTTATATGAAAAACTATGGAGATATAGAAAATATATCCTTGCCAAAGCTTCGTTCCTTACAAAATCAGCTGCACTTAGATTTAGAAACAATAGATGAGGTGAGTTTCTTCATCTGCAGAAGTATTTTTGATTAACTGAAACTGTCATCTCAGTAACCTTCAGCGGCACATTTATGCCAGGTTTTGTTTTAAAGAGCAACATTGCTCTCAGTGTTAAGTCTGTCTTTTCTGGAATAGAGGATGGTTCAGATTTCTTACCCTAATGGATTCTTCTAAGTTTTTGATCAGCTATCAGAACAAATTACAAATGATTCATAAGCATTCTTGAGGTGATTAAAAAAAAGATTTAAAGCCAGCTTTAACCCCCAGTGTTTTGGGCACTATCTAAATAAATAAAAATAATTGCCCTAAATAAATGAAAGCTGTTGCATGTTTTCCACTTGCTTAGAAGGTAGATGGTGAGGTTCCCTGCTAGGAGTTTGTATAGTCAGTGAGGCCAGTACAGACTTGGAGCATAGAATCATTGACATTAGAAGAGACCTCTGGAGATCATCCAGTCCAACCCCCTGCTCAAAGCAGGGTCAACTTGAGCAGGTTGCTCAGAGCCTTGCCTGGTGGTGCTTTGAGTATCTCTAAGGATGGAGAGTCTACCACCGCTGCAGGGAACCTCTTCCAGTGTTTGACCATCCTCACAGTAAGAAAAGTTTTTCTTATGTCTGTGTGGAATTTTCTGTATTTTAATTTGTGCCCATTGCCTCTTCTTTCACTGGATACCACCAAGAAGAGTCCGTCCCTATCCGTTTTACTCTCTCTCATCAGGTATTTATACACACCGGTAAGATGCCATCTCTTCTGAAGGCTAAACAGTCACAGCTCTTTCAGCCTCTCCTCATATGTCAGATGCTTCAGTCCCTTAATCACCTTAGCGACATATTGCTGTATTTCACCTTCTCTCAAATACAGTCTCAGTTTCTGCCAAAATATAGGATGCTCTCTTGCTGCCAGATTGAAGGCATTTCTCAGGGCTCTCAAAGCTGGGAATATCAAGTGCCACTCCTGAACACATCAATGAAGGCAATAATGACCATGCACTGCTTCAGGCACCATACTTCAAACCTTGCTGGGCACAACTTGGTTTCACATTGTTTTCTCCCCTGCAAACTCAAAGGGCAGTGACACCACTTATGACACCAATTCTTGCTGTTTTGAGTGCAACAGGACTGTCCAGACAGAAAAAAAAAAAAAATTTCCATTCACTACTGGGACAGTCTGCCATACACCAGTACCTGTTTGAGTCCAGTACTGTCTTACCTGTCTCAGTGCACCTCCTGTCCAGTGCCATCTGTATCCGTATGAACTACAGCCTTGGAAAAAAAAGCCAGGTTCTCTTTAGAAGAGTTTAAAACATAATTTAAGTCTTTGTTAATAAAGTAGGTGGATGAGGATGAGACTAGCTAGTTACCAGGCTGCTGTTATCAAGTGCATTTAAAGGATTCCGGATTGGATTAGGGAGCAATATTGTTTTTTCTCCTAAGGGATTTTAAGGAGGAGCAAAGGAATCTTGAGACCTCTTACCAAAAAAGTCATTACATCCTGGAATGGAAGTCATCTTGGCCAGGCTTGAGTGATCAGAACCATTACCACCTTTCCCAGCTCCTCAGTTTCTCAGGTTTCCTTACCACTGTGGCTTCTTCTCACCTAGCTCTTCCTTCCAGGAGAAAGTTGCTGTCTTAGGTGGTGCCACACATAGTGTTCTGGGTTCATCTTTTAGTCTGAACCATCTTCAGAAATTAACATGGCTTTTAGATGCTTTTCAATTCTTGTTGTTCTTTAATAGGGTTGATACGGCTTATCACATGGAGACATTTATTTGCAGTTGTAACATCTGGCCTGAAGTCTGTATCGGTAGCTTTATTCGAAGTATTGCACATTTGGGATGCTTCCATTTTGTCCGAATGCGAACATCCCCCATGGCATGAGAAAATGTAACAGTGATTTGAAATGGCAAAATGAGGGAGTATATGACAAAGAAAAAGGCTTATTTCCTCTTTTTTTTTTTTTTTTATCTTTGCTTGTTTGCATCACTCATCCCAATTATGCAGGAAAATTTAATTCCAGAGGTTCAGTCATAGATATTTTCCTTTCTAAAAGCACTTATACTCCTCCTGCTGCTACTTTAAAGGTTGCACATGATCTGATCTTATGACCCTCAATTCAGCTATCTATCATACAAGCATTGTCCTTTGTGCTGTTAAATTAGAAGGGTTTTTTGGGATAGCTAAGTGTAAAGCTGCTAGAATTCAACTGTATACTTTGGAATCATTGTTACTGAGTGTGATAATCTTTTCACAGGTGATTTTTCAGCTTCAGTCAAAGAAGTGTATCGTATGTCAGGAGGGTGATCGTACCATTATCCTGAATCCATGTCAACACTATGTACTTTGTGATCACTGTGCAGCTGCACAAGAAGAATGTCCCTGCTGCAAGAAAAAAAATAATATGTGGTAACATACAGACATAGTACTCATATTGTATTCATGAATTAAATCATTTTATGGTTTTGTATTTTGTATAAGAATTACATGACTCATAATGAATCCATTTAATAGTGCTAGACTGATTTCCATTTTGTTGTGAGAAACTTAGTTGCTTTAAGATAGAGAATATGACTTGCTCACCTTTACATTATCAACTTCAGTCATTTGATGAGGTTCTGTAGTCTTGAGCTTCTTTCATTCCCCCCCAATCCCATCGCAGCCTTTTCTGACTTCCACTTACATTCCTAGTGCACAAGCTACTTAAGTTCATTTGCACTGTAATCACTTTGTATAAATCCTACCATAATGCCTGAATTAAGTCTTTATACCTTTTATTTTCCTTAACAGAAGATGGATACATAGCATAGATACAGTAACTACTCACTCAGCAGTACAGATGGTCCCTTTGCCACGTCTGTTGTGTGCGGAACACCAGAGCCAGTGTTTTGGAATCAGTCTAACACTATGTTTACTTGGATGTTTGAACAACTCTGATTAATATAAAAGCACTTTTTAATTATTGTGTTTTGTTAGAAGATATGTTGTAAATTGCTTCAAGCTGCTTTCTATGTCTTATGTTTATTTTTTAATATGCAATAATATGACGTGTTATATGTGTACTGTGAAGTTAAAATATTTCACATGGTTTTACTGTTAAAAACACAGTATGATTAAACAGAAATGATAACTTACCTAGTTTTTTTTACAATTTATAAGTTAACTGCATACTGTAGTATTTATAAATGTACCAGCGGAGACAAAAACAGTGAGGCACATATGCTTTCATATTCAAAGACATGTTTTCAATTTTGTGAAACAGATCAGTTTTAGTAAACAACTGTGCATTTGCATATTTTCCTCAGTTTGGATGTTTGTAGTCTTAAAGTTTTTGTACCTCTCCTAACCTGTGTGGTACTCATCCAGAGCAGATACGATATATTTAATATTACCAAGTGCCTATGCCCAATATCCTATAAAATGGCAGAAGACATAAAAAAAGAATTTTGCAAATAATTTCTATTGCTTAATTTTGTATTGAACAATTTGACAATAACTAGAATATGTCTCTTGCTTTTACAAATACTTAAAAATACACTTTTTTCAGTAATGAAGTAATGCATGTTTGAAAGGAACTACAAAATTATTTAAGTATGTAATCAGGCAGTGGCACTTTGACACAGTGATTCTTTTAAAAGGTGGTAGTGTCCTTACATCATCCTGGTAGTTGAGAACATGCAGTTCAGGAGGAACAGTTAATTAATTACTGCATGTTAACACTGTATATTTTTACTTTTCTTACATGGAATAATTGCCTGCATTACTCCTTTTTCTGTTCAATTCAGGTGTGACACTAGTATAACTTAGATGGAAATGACCTACTACTGTGTTACATGATTTGTATCTCCATATTACTGTATTGAGTACAAAAAATGAGTTCACACAGGCAGCAAAGACTTAATCTATATTTAAAGTTCAGTCATGCTAAAACAAAAAACGAGATGTATTCAAAAATTATTGTCAAATGAAAGCTTTTAGAACTGTGTCAGTATTAAATAGGGGGCCCAAGCCAATAGTACTGAAATCACTATTTCCTTTGGGTTTTAGCATTCTTTGTACAAAGGCTTGAGTTAGCAAAAAGTCATTACGCATTTTGTGTGAGAACTAAATGTTCAGTCTGGTTGGTGCTTTCCTAAAACATGTCAATCTGGAGGAATGCTGGAGGCCTTTTGGGAAGGGAGAAGTAGGATAAAATACTAAATACATTTCTACTCGCTTCTGATTCAAAATTTTGTCTGAAGACCACTTTAAAGACCAAAGCTGGGTTTAATAATGTGATTTGGTTGACTTTAGCACAGTTTCTCTAAAATGTTTGTACTGAGAAAAGTATAAAATTGGACTGTATTTGCATTTTCAAACACAGGATTTTTAAAAAATCAAATTTAAAAATTTAGGATTTTCTGTCCTAAAATAAGATACAGCCATTTTTAAAGTGTAGCCAGCTTTGGACTTTCAAATAAAAGGAAGTTGGATCACCAAGTTTGTCTGTAGGTATTAATGTATTTTTTACATCTGTGCAGTCTATGACAAAGACTGATTTTTGAACAGCATTTTAGACTAAAGCAAACTTACGTTATGTAAGGGATTTGTTTTGTTTTGTTTTGTTTTTTTTTAACAGCAAATCCAAGAACAATGTGTAATTATAGGTTGAAATTATGTTACGTATATTTCAAACAAGCAGTTACTTTGGTTTACTGTATTTATCTAGTGTGGAACAGCATAATGCAACCATTGTGCTCACAAAAATGTTTAGAAGTATCTTAGTGAAAATTTTTGCTTTGGTATTTTAGAAGAAACCAGCTTAGGCCACATTGTGCTGCCTGTTACGACCTGTGCTGTATGTCGCCCGTTACGACATGTACAGCTATGTGACATTTGTTACCCATGAGATACAGAATCGTGGGTTTTGTGATGTCTTGTCAAAGTTTATAGTTCTTTATGTGTATTTTAGTGCATTTGCCTATGTCCTAGGGCTATTTTTTCGTCTCTTTTTTTTTTTTTTGGTAGTCACGGGCAATTTTCCTAATCTCGCGACACCAACAAAAAGAGAATGTAAACAGCACTCGCAGTGTGATTCATCACACTGACATTCATAGTTCATTCATAGTTTGTATGTGCTGCATTTTAGAGGAAATGAACTAACATGTTTAGTCTGTTGCTTTTTGAAACTGTGTGTTTTGTGTTTTACAGTGATGAATCTTGAAAATAATAATGCGTCTCGACGGTAATATCAGTACTGAAAATTTTGCAGGTGTTCCCTGTAAGTTTCTTTGGTGCTGAATTACAGGCACATTTAAAAACTATTAAGAAACCATGTGGAGAAGGAGAAAACACATACCAAAGAAACATACCTATGTGTGAAATTCTCAAACTGGGCAGCTCTCTACAATTGTAGATGAATCCTTAGGTAACCACTTGAACCACACATCATCATACATAGCAGTCATATGAAAATAATACAGTTGTTCTTCACAAAATTCTTTTTGCGAGGAATCACATGCAGTTTTCTCTATCTTATTAAAGCAAGTCAACGGCAAATACAAATAAATATGTACTTTTACACCAATACTTTAAAATGCAGAGTAATTAAATATATGCAGTTGACTAGAGACAACTATTTGGAAGTAGTCATAAGTGAAACCTGACCTTTATAAGTATCCATCCTTGCACTATATACACTATCTAGAAACTGGATACAATAAAATTATATTTTAGCGAGACTCCAGTACAGTAACTTGCTGAATTCACAAAATACATTAAAGCAAACTAAACAGATTTTCAAGATTCATTTTGTTATTTGATAAAGTTCTGTGTTAATTTATGTAAGAATATAATTTTTAATGTGAATGCCACTATGTTGTCACAATTATTTTAGCCTGGGGAATAATAGATTAAAATTGTGATTTCTCAGGGTTTTTACAGTTAGGAGCTGTAATTTAACCGGAAGTATGCTAATTGCAGATAGATCCCAAGCTGCATGTTATATTATTATTAGTCTTCTTTGAATAGCAGATTATGAGACATACTTGTTTCGTTCTATATTGCCATTCAGATTATCCTAGTATTAAATATAGGTAGTAATATTATTACTGTCACACTTTGCTTGTGTAACTGTGGTCAATCATCAGGCCCTAAATAAATATGGAATTTTTACTCATATTAATTTATGGAATCCGTTAATGTTTTGGGTGTACAGACAGAAATGACTTTGTGAATGAAATTGTTCTTAATACAAAACATTATTTATAATGCATACTCATTTACTTGTAGTAAACTGTTTAAAATTGTTAACACTTGTTGAAACTTTTCTACACTATAGCGTTTATGCAATGGTTTACAGAAGTCATGGAATTATTTTTATTACCAACATGGAAATAAACTTTTGATCTTTATTTCTGAGCTATACTGTGTTTAGAAACTCAAAAATGTACAGATATGTTTTCCTCTGCAATCAAATAATGGCATTCCTAATCATTTCAAGGTTTCAACCACTGGGATTGGCATTTACTGTTTCAGTGGAGAAAGATGTCTATGACGCAAAGAAACGGATTCAGCACAACAGTCTACAAGACAGAGCCTGTCAAAGTAATTAAAACATAATCACTTTTCCATTCTTCTCTGTACCACATGTCCTAAGACCATACAAAGAGCCTTACTTGGGCTGGACCTGTCATCGTAAGTCTGTATCAGTATTCTGTCCCTAACAGTGGCAACAGGAGATGCTATTTAAGAGAAGCACGTAAGTCTCACCTCTCTGCAGTCCATGCCTTTCATATCCTCCAGCATTAGAGATGTTAGAAACTGCAGCCTTTTTAGGCTCACCTTCTACAAGATGGTAGCTTTGTACCTTTCCAGCTCATAACTTTGTCCTTCATAAGATGCAGGGAGTGTGACAGCATACAGTATTGAGGATATGGTTTCACCAAGGTTTTTCTTGTCATGTTGGCCGTATCCTTCCTGATATTGCCTCGATTTTTTCAGACTTTCTTCCCCCCAGCAGCCACTGCACAACAGGCAAGGCAAGTTAATTTAAGTCAGTTACTAAAATGTCTCAGCTTACATGCCGTCTTTCCATGAGAAATTAAGTAATGAAGATGAGGATAACCAGTGGGAACAATCCCAACAAGGTGGAAGGGACAGATATACGCACACGGTATTACATGGTGACTTATTCCCAAGTAGGCTGGTGATAAAGCGGTAGACACGTGCCTTATGGTCTTCCACTTGCCTTACCATACACCTCAAGGCACTGCACATGCCCTGCAGGAACCACCTTTTTCATCCAGGTGCACCATCGGGTCCTCCGGTTTACTTTCAGACTAGGAGGACATTTTGAGGCACCCTGTTTGCATTTCGGTATGCCCCAGAACCCTCAATTCACCTTTTGATTTGCCCCCCAGTCGTTCATGTGCCTTTTGCCAAGCCTCAAGGGCCCCGTGTTTGACCTGCAGTGAGCAACGAAGTTCTCCGTTTAGCTTCCTCCCCTCTACCACAGTTTTCTGGGTGCTTTTTGGTGTTCTCCCCCATCAGCTTTTTTCCTTTTGGTTTGCCTCAGGGCCCTCCCTCCTTTGCCTTTCTGTGCCCCAGACAGGGGGCCTGCAGCCTATGGCTCCGTGAGCCAGCTGACCGACCGACCGACCATTCCTTGACGGGCCAACGAGCACTCCTGCCAGAAAGACTGCCGAAGTGTCGTAGGGGCCCCGAGCGCGGGTCTGCGCTGGGTGCTCGGCGGGGCACCCGGGTGCGCCGGTTTGGGTGGAAACGTTATCACCGCAGGGTCAGAAAGCAGACACAGGTGTTTCTCGAGGCATGCCGGGAGCTGTAGTCCTGGGGCACAGACTTCCGATCGGCCATGTTGGCTCCCGTGGCTTGCCGGGAGGTGTAGTCTTCCGTCACTCGGCAGGGGGACGGCTATGCTGTGTTTGCCAGTGCATGCCGGGAGCTGTAGTTTTTGCCAACTTGGCGCCCAGAGAGTCGCATTGATCTCGGGCGCGTGCGGCATGGCGTAGTCCTCGCTACCGCTGCACGAGGGGTAGTTTTGGTGTCGGTTTCGTGTATTTTTCTGTGGGCTTCCCGTCGGGAGCGCTCCCTGAAAAGCAGTGCGGCCTCCCCTCTTGAGCGCATGCGCGGTGACGCGTGCCGCCTCTCGCTGATGCTGCCGGACAACCAACAGGCAGCGCTACGTTTCGACCGCACCGCGTGCTGCCGTCTAGCTACGGAAACTGCAGTGTGGGTCGGCGCCGCGGTGCTCCACCCTCCCGTCCGCCGGTAACGGCAAGGCAACGGGGCGGTGCCGCTTCGCTCGTTGCTGCCTCCCGGTAAGGAAACACCGCGGCCGGCCCATGTGCGCGCTGCCGGCGGTCGCTCGGGTGCTGCTGCCGCTGCCGCCGCCCTGTGGGCGAAGCGCGGTACTGCAGCCCGGCGGACGGCGTATGCGCGGCGTGTCGGGCGCGTCCCGGCAGCGGGTGGAGGTCGGGACCACCGGTGAGGCGAGCGAGCCCCTTCGGTGGTATGCGGGGACGTCTCCTGCCCGCTGGCCACCCGAGTGTGGTGGGACGGGAAGCTTCAAACCTCCCGCTGCCGCAGGCTCCCGGCCCGCTGGAGTCGAGCCGGGACAGCCAACCCGAGGCAGAAGAAGGAGAGGATGCGGACACAGCACGCCACACCAAGCCCCGACCCCGCCAGGCACAGCCACCGGATGCCTTCTCAGATCGCCAGAGCTCTCCCCGAGCCTCTCCCGGCCCCGCTCGCCCTGTACGGCAGCCCTCGGCTCCTGCACCTCCCCTGAAGCCTGTCTCGTAGCCCCAGGTCACCCCAAGTCCTGTCGTGAAGGTGCCAAATCGACCCTCACTGCATCTCTCTAAAAGACCTCGTGGAAGCAGGGGAGTCAGCCAAGGGCAAGTTAATAATAATAACGGTCGCTGTTTCTTCTGTCTCTTCCCCAGAGGTCACGCTGAGGATGGAGTTGTCTATTCCTCCCTTGGGGATGCTGTTGACTGTACCTGCCTCAGGTGTGCGTGGATTGTCTCTGCCCGACCTCGCTCTCCTCATGTGGGGACAAAAAGGGACAGGCAGAGCACTTGCTGGCTGTGGACAGGAGCTGCTGTGGCTGAAGCTGGAGAGGTCAGAGAAAGGTAAAGAAGTAATTGAGGGCCATCCAGCTGACAGACTCCCGCTGCAGACAGAGAGAGCCTGCCACCCTGGAGAGGAAGGATCCCTCTTTGTAGTCTGTAGCAGGCCAGCCTGCCAACACGGACCACAGGGTCTATATGTGTCACCAACGGCCCAGTACGGCTGTATAGTGCCCGAGTGAGCAAGGCTACGTGTCTAGGAAGCCTTGAATTTTAAGATCTGTGAGACACCCGTGTATTCTCTGAGGTGAAAGAGAGCCAAGTGACTGGAGTTGCAGAAGAGGAAGGGAGGAGAGAAGGAGAAGGAAAAGCGTCTGAACTGTCAAAGCCTCCTGGCAGTGTTGTGAGTGAGAGCTGTGGTAAAGGTGAGTTCTGGGCCCTTGGGGCCTCATCTCCCCACTTGTGTGTCCTGGCCCCTCCCTTGGTCTCCTCTCTCTCCTGTACTGTTGCAATTTCTTTTTTTCTTTTTCTCTCCTTGTCCTGGGTTGAGTGAGTGGTGGAGTTTTTTGGTGGCAGGGGAGGGGGCTATCGGGGCGGCCCCCTGTGAGAAGCTTCTCGAAGCTCCCCCAGCTCCACGTCAGCTCCACTTCTGTTTGGGAAATTGAGCCAATCGGCTGCGCCTCTGCGATAACGTATTTAAGAAGGGACGTGGTGACGGGCAGTGGGACTTGTGAGGAGGAGTTGCTGCAGCTGCGTGAACACCAAGGTCAGTGGAGGAACGGAGGAAGAAAGGAGGGGGGAGGTGTGCCGGAGCAGAGACCCCCCTGTATCCTGTGGTGAGACGGCAGGGCGGCCCCCACCCCCGCCACCCATGGAAGATCTACGGTGGAGCAGACATTGATTTACGGCCTGTGGCTCCTGCTCAGCTGATCAAGGTTCTGCGCCCGAAGAAGGCCGGGGTCTCGTGGGAAAAGGTAGCCCCACTGCTGTAATTCAGCGCTGGGAGGATTGCAGCATGCGGGGGAGTCCCATGCCGGAGCAGCTCAGGAAGGGCTGCAGCCGTGGGAGAGGAAATCCAGTCGGAGGAAGTTAGTGACCCATGACGGAGCAGTGTGGGGAACGCTGCGGCCCGTGGGAGGAATTCAAGTCGGAGAAAGTTTGTGGAGGACTGTCTCCTGTGAGAGGGGGACCACGACTGGAGCAGGAGGAACAAGTTCCGGACACTCCCCTCACCGAAGATGAAGGAAGTGGCAGCGCTGACTGCACCCCCCATTCCCTGCCCCTGCGCCACTGGGGGAGGAGGTAGAGATATCGGGAGCAGAGCTGAGCCCGGGAAGAAGGGAGGGGTGGGGGGAAGGTGTTCTCAAGATGTGGCAATGCTTCTCACTGTCCTACTCTGTTACGTGTTGTTAGTGTCTGTAATAAATGTATGTTCTTTTTTTCTTCCCCTAACGAGTCTGCCTTTTGCTCGTGATCATAAAGGGGGATTTTTCCCCATCCCAGTCCTATCTCGAACCCCAAGCCTGGCTCTCTGTCCCTTCTCATTGCCGGAGGGGAAGGGAGAGAGAGGTGCTGCATTGTGGTTGGCTGCCAACCAGGCCTAAACCACGACAGGCAGTCATTCTTTATTAGAGTTTTCTCTCGCCTTTGAACCGCGTTGTGCGTAGTGTCGGTCTGTGCATGTGTGTGTTTGTCTTGGAGGTCCTCTGCCCAGGCGTGTAGATTCAGGGGTAGGTTGAGTAGCAATAGGAGACTAGGGTTAATATGTTGATACACTTAGACCATTTCGGCAAAGTTTGTATAGTCACCTCGGATCAACTAGCCATCAGCAGGCTGTGTGGACAGTCATTTCTGCAATGTTTTATGGAGATGATTTGAGCTCTGTGGGAGGGGCTGTTCTGCAGTAGTGAAGCAGATTGAATCTCAAAGGTGTTGAGGCTTGTAGGTGTGGGGCTGACAGTTCGGTGTGGGAGTTGGTTTTGTTTTTTCAGTGGCAGGCTGTAGTTAGACTCTATATGGTATTCCTAGCTGGAATCAAGACCTCGGGATTTCTTAAGCTATATCTTGGTATCTGGGTGACTCACCCACTAATTTTTTTTCAGGTGCAGAGGGATGAGATGCACACCAGAGTGATGGAGGAGGTGAGCGGAGCTCTGTTAGAAGGTAGGTCAGTGAGTGGTGTAGGAAGATGGGACTGGTGCTATGACTCACTTATAGGTTTTCTTTTTGTGTTTGGGGTGGGTTTTTTTTTGTTGTTGGTTTTGTTTTGGTTTTTTTTATGTTGATGATGGAAAGCTGTGAGCAAAGTGTGATATTGGCACCAGAGCTGGCTTGGGCAAAGTGAACAAGGACTAGGAGCCTGAAGTAGCAGTCATTTTCCAGATGTCCTATTGTTGGTGAAGTTAGAAGCATCCCTTGTTGTTTATGTCTTACAGATGGTGTGCAAGCCTTGATGTGGCAACCTGTAAACTGCAGAGATAGGGTGGGTGAGCGGCTAAAGTAAAGGAGCAGAAGATGGCAATTGGTGCGGGCAGGTAGAAGTTTCAGGCAGTATCTCAGCACGTGTGCCTTGCTTTGGTTTTGGCAGGTGCCGCAGATAGCCTTGGAGGGGCAAAGTCACATGCTGATAAGCAGTCCAAGAAGGTGAGGAGGTTGTTGGGTGGGCTGGTGTCTAATAACAAAGTATTATACGGCAACTTGGTTAAGCATTTACCTCAGTTTTGCAGGTGCTGTGGGAGCCACCTTTGGAATTGGATGAGCCTTTGAGGTGAGCTGTGGTAGTAGCGAGGAGGATCGTGGGCCTTATGATGTCTTACAAGTGCAATGGTAATTTTGTCTCTTGGGATCTTAGGTACCAAAAAGTGATGATGGCCACAGTGTCTGACTCTGAAATGAGTAGGTGAGTAGAGCTCAATGGTGCTTCTGAGGGAGGTGTTGTGGATGATGTAGGCATTGACTGGTGTGATGCTGACTGCCATTTCTGTTTGGTCTTTTTTTTTTGTCTTTTTTTTTTTTTTTTTTTCTTTTTATTGCAGGTAAAGAAGAACCTGGCCACTGCAGGAACATCCCAGTTAGCTGATATGTTTCTTTTTGTTAAGGATCCACTCAGACCCCCAGCCCTCTGAAAGCTAAATTGAGGGACTGGGGCTGGGAGGAGGGGACAAGGTTGGGAATTCCAGGGAGGCGTTTGAAAGTTAGTGTAGGGGAGAGGGCTGTCCAGGAACAGCACCCTTTGGGCAGGTAAAGGGAGCAGATTACTTTTCAGCACAAGTCTACCATGTGCCAGGCAGGGCAGTTTCAGATGGTGTCTGTGTTTGTGTAGTCTGTCTTCTGTGTCTTAGACCTTCCTCAGTCTTCAAGTTCCTTGTTGCTCTTTGCTTGAGGAACACAGCACATTCTTTGGGCGTCCTCCCTAGGGTCTCGAATGCCTGTCCTCATTGACATAGTACCAGTTGGATGCTTCATATTCTCAGGTTTCAAGCATAAAGCATGAATAGAACTTGGAACTTTTCAGTCAGTTCCCTTTTGCAGCATCGTTCCAGGCTGTGGCATCAGCTCTGCTCTCTAGGCATCCATTTTCCTGGACTGGGAAGTCTTCCCTGCATCCTTACATTCTTAGGTCTTGAAGCCAGTTGTTTTGTGCATTTTATCACGTCTGTTTTGACAGTAACTTCTTGTAACAAGCCATTGTGTTTGACTCTGATGCTGCCATAGAGCCTCTTAACCTCATGGTTGCCGACCATCTAGGTCTTACTGCACAACAGTATCTCCCATCCAGGAGTCATTATTCTCGCTAAGAGTTTTCTCTCATCTTTGAATCACACTCTTTGTGGCATGTTTTGTGTACTGTTAGTCTGGGCATGTGTGTTTGGCTTGGAGTTGTTCGGCCTGGGTGGTGTAGAGTCAGGGGTAGATGGAATAGTGATAGAATTGTGTGGTTAATAGACTGATAAGGCTAGACTGTTTATGCAGTGTTTGTACAGTCACCTTGGGTTGAGTAGCCACCGGCCGGCTGTGTGGACAGTCGTTTCCATAGTGTTTTAAGGAGGTGATTTGAGCTATGTAGGAGGGGCTGTTCAGCAGTAGTGAAGCAGGTCAATTCTTAGGTGTTAAGGATTGTAATTGTGGGCCTTACCGTTTGGTATGTGGGGGATGGTTTTGTTTTGTTTTACTGCCAGGCTGTAGTTGGACTCCAGATGGTATTCCTAGCCGGAATCAAGACCTCGAGATTTCTTAAGTTATCACTCTGCATTTTTTTCAGGTGCCGAGGGATAAGATGCATACCAAAGTGATGGAGGAGGTAAGTGGAGTGCTGTGAGAAGGTATGTCAGTGAGCGATGTCGGAGTGTTGGAGAATGGCTCAGAGACAAGGGTCCTGAGCCCACCGAGCAATTGTATGATCAGAGCCTGCTCTAGCTGCTGATGCTGGGCCTCACTAGGGTTTGCTTGCAGCTGCTCGCAGCTGCTGATACCTGAGGAATGTCAAGGACGCTTCGGCCTTGTGTACCGTGGTGTGTCGAAAACAGGCTAAGGGGAATTAGGAATAGTGGTCTGAGAAACCTAGTGTTATGATAACGGTGGTCTGAGAAACATTGTGTTACGGTACTGTCGTGTATTGAAAACAAGTCAAGAGGAATTAGAAATAGTAGCATGAGAAACTTAGTGTTATGAGAAGCTTGTGCTGTAAGCTAACCGCAAGTAGGTGGACCGTGCGAATACGACCCTTAGAGCTTAAGCCAATCAGCTAGTGACTAGTAGGCATAATTAGCAGAAGGATTATAAAAGGCTGTAATGAAAATCAATAAATTGAAGCATGCTTTATCACTCATACTGAGTCGGCTGCGTTCTTCCTCCTTGGCCTGAGTCCTCGGCTCGCCCAGCCCGGCAATTGGCGCCCGAACAGGGACCCTCGAGAAAAAGGGTCAACCGGGAATAAAGGGTCTCTCGAGAAAAAGGGACCCTCGTTGAGGCGAGAATAAAGGGATCCTCGAGACGAAAGGAACCCTCGTTGAAGGACCTGGCTGAAGGAAAAGGAGCAGTGCGCCGGGAGCAGCGACCGGCGGGCAAAGAGCGACCGAACACTGAGTCCATCGCGTCTTGGTGTGTCGTCTCCGGCCTGAACCGATTGAAGTTCACCACTGCAAGGGCTACAAGCTGAGGGCTGCAAGGATATTATAACAGGTATTAAGGTACATGGATTTTGAAGTAGCCCTAGATTTATTACAGAGCTTTTTAGAAAAGCGTGGAATTGATAGTAGTTGCATTAAACAGCTAGCTGGTCTAGTAGCAACAGGGAAAGCAAAGGGGTGCTTTAAGGACTCTGATCTGTTGTTTGATGAAGGGGAATGGAGGAGGTATGGAGATATACTGTGGGATATGGTGATAGATGATGATAAACTTGCTAAGAAATTAATGAAACCTTGGAGGGAGATAACCAATAATATTAAGCGCCATAAGGTTGAGAAGAACTTGGCTGCTGTGGCTTCTCAGAAATTAGGACACTCAGAGTCATCTGCCCCCCCTGCCGAAACCAACCGTCCGTCACGATTAGCCACCTTCTTCGGGGTTAATCAACAGCTCTGCTCTATTAAGGACATGTCACCAAGTATTCCTGTTTGCTCCACCGTGCAAGAAGCTGCAGAGAAATCAGGTGGCGCGGGGGTGCAGGGTGGAGCGGCGTGCCACCATAAACTCTGCCCACCCCCCCCCCCTTCGGATGGTTCCGCCCCTGACGGCGCGTCAGCGTCTGGCTCGGAGAGAAAAACGGCAGCTCTGTCCGAATTAAAGCAAGAGGGTCACACACCGGTAAGGGACAGGGGCAAAGTCCAAGAACTTGACAGAAAATTACAGAAGTTGAGCTACAGAACAGAACTCTGCATTTACAATTACAAGAAAAGGAAGCGCTGCCGGCAGCCCCGCCACACCCACTCCCGTCACCCTTACCAGAACCAGCTCCGCTTTTAGCTCAGCCCCGATGGAGTGGGGGGATTCGGGGTGCCTTGTTAGAAGGGGACTGGCATGCTGCTGGAGCGTTGGCCTGCCCGGTAGTGACAACGAATGGGGGACACCTGGGAACTCAAGATCACAAGATTCTCCTCGGGGTGTTTGGACACTCCTTACGAACTTTAGAACTCTGAACTGTCATTTGGGTGTTTCAACATCAACACTGGTATCAAAAACTTGTTCATGTAGTATCAGATTCATTGTATGTTGTGGGTTCATTGCAATGTTTAGAACATAGCATGGTGAAACCTGTATTACATTCTGTATTGCATACTCTGTTGTTACAATTGCTGACACTTTTAAAACTGTAAGGATGGTTTTCTTGCTACATAAGACTGCATAAGATTGGAACATGGACTGACAGACTGGTTACGAGACTTGGGAATTTGGAAAATGGACTGATGATGGTTGCAAATCTACAAAACTTGGAAATTACTGGGTGGCTGAAAGCTTTGTTGATGCATGGACTGGCAATGCTGATTGTCATTATGATAGTCATGATGGTATTGGAGTCTGTGTGGAAATGCTTTATGAATGCTATGATTCAAACGTCAAAAGGAGTCTGGATTGTCCAAAAAGAAAAAGGGGGAAAAACCTGGAATTTTTGGGGGGGATCAGGGTTATGCACTGATCCTACAGGGTTTGGACAATCCAGGCTGGGTCTCTGAGCAGAAAACTGCCACATGGTAATCCTGCCCTTGAGGTCACCTGGAAGGGCAAGAAGGAGGAAGTCAATCTAGTGCTTCCTCCCTGTTTTGAAAACAAGTCAAGAGGAATTAGAAATAGTAGCATGAGAAACTTAGTGTTATGAGAAGCTTGTGCTGTAAGCTAACCGCAAGTAGGTGGACCGTGCGAATACGACCCTTAGAGCTTAAGCCAATCAGCTAGTGACTAGTAGGCATAATTAGTAGAAGGATTATAAAAGGCTGTAATGAAAATCAATAAATTGAAGCATGCTTTATCACTCATACTGAGTCGGCTGCGTTCTTCCTCCTTGGCCTGAGTCCTCGGCTCGCCCAGCCCGGCATCGGAGGGAAGATGGGACCGGTGCTATATGCCTAGCTTTTTGTTTTTGTGGTTTTCTTCTTTTTTTGAAGGTGTTAAGTGGTGAGCAAAATGGGATATTGGTACCAGAGCTGACTCAGGCAAGCTGCCTTTGGAATTGGATGAACACTTGAGGTGAGCTGGGGTAGCAGCGAGGAGGATCATGGGGCTGGTGACATGTGCAATGATAATTTTGTTTGTTTGGAATCTTAGGTTATATAAGCAACAATGACCATAGCATCTGACTTTGGAATTGGTGCAGAGCAGAGTGAAGGGAAATGACACAGTGCTTCTGAGGAGGAGGATGTTGTGGATGATGTAGGCATTGACTGCTGTGATGCTGACTGTCAACTCGGTTTTGTCTTTTGTTTTTTATTGCAGATGAAGAAAGAGGAAGCTGGCAACTTAAAGGGACATCCCTGTTAGCTGATGCTGTTTTTCTGTTGACGATGGTTTCAGACCTCTGGCCCTTTGAAAACTATGATGAGGGGATCAAGGTCTGGAGAGGGGTTGGGAGGAGTTGAGTGGACAAGGTCGGGAACTGCAGGGAGGGCTATTAAAGTTAGCGTAGGGGAGTGTACTGTCCAGGAACGGTATCCTTTGGTCAGGCAAGGGAGTGGGTTACTTGTCAGCATGACAATAGTTTGTGTTGGGCAGGACAGGTTCCAGCCTGTGTCTGTGCATGTAGCTCACGTAGTCTGTCTTGTGTCTTATACCACACTGTCCTCGGGTTTTAATGTCTCCATAGCTCTTTGTCGTGAGCAGACACCTCAGTAGCCCTCCTGAGAATCTTGAGTGCATTGCTGCACTGGCATAGTGCCTGTCGAGCCCTTCTTGTCTAGCAGTTGTGGCCTAAAGGATGGATTTGTCTGTGTTTTGCATTGTAGATGTTCTTGAGCGTTCACCTCTTGTGCTGACAAGCTAGGCGATGCCTGCAACTCTTCTGTTGAGAGTTCTCTTTGCACACAGTAGTCTTCTGGGGTTTCATCTCTGTGTCCTTAATGATCTTAAGTCTCAAAGCCTAGCTTCTCAGGTATCCATCATTCTGGTTTTGACGGTAGCTTTCTCTCATGGGCCACAGTAGTTGCCTCTCATTCCGGGGCCGCTATAGAGCATCTGCACTGTCCTGGCACCGTTGAGCTCCTCTGCTGGTGGCATCTTCCCTAGGATGGCAGTTCTCTCTCGTGATCTTCTCACATCTCACAATTGTGTTGTTTGTGGTGTCTGTCTGTGTCAGGGTTGGAGCTGCCCTGCCCAGGGGTGTAGCAATACTAAAGACAGTGATAGCATAGCTTTATGGTTGTATAGTAATATGTTGATCTGCCCTGATACTTTTGGCAAAGACTGTACGGTCCATCTCCGGGCAAATAGCTGTAGACAGCTGCTAGAGTTGTTTTCACTGTGTTTGGCAGGTGCCAGAGGTTGGACTCTGGCCTGCTGGGAGTGGTGGTCAGTGTGGTAGTTGAGCGGGTTGAATCTCAAAGGAGCCTTACATTATACGCGGGGTTCAACATGTGGGGTTTGGTTGTTTTAGCTGTAGTTAGAAGGCATATGCAAAAAGAGAGACCTTTGGTCTTGTAAAGCTATCAGTTAGTGTCTAGGTGACTACCTTCACATGATTTGGGTTTCTCAGATGCAGAGTGACGAGCCGTGTGCCTCAGGGTGACAGAAGAGGTAAGCAGAGTGCTGGGCAAAGGCGGGCCAGTGTCCGATGTCAGAGGATATGTGTGACTGATGGCTCTGATGGGCTTATGCTGTTTCGGGTTTATTTGCTAGGTGTGAATAGATGAGTGAAGTGGGATATCTGCACCGGAGCAGACTTTAGCAAGGTAAGTGGTGACCAGCGTGCCAAAGTAGTAGTTTTCTGAGGTGTCATACCCACCCTATTATGTACATACATATCCTTATCCAATAGGGATATATAGGGATGGGGGTATGTAGACCAAAGAATCTGAGTCTGAGCAGCTGAGGTAAAGCAGCAGAGGAGAAGTGCTGTGAGCAGGCTGAGGATTTGGGTGGCATCTTCCGTCTGCTTTTTCCCCTGTTTTTTGGCAGGTGCTGCATTCCTTTCCAGAGGGTTGAAGCTGCACAGCTATGAGCAGTTTGAGAAAAGGCAAGAGAGTTAAGTGGTCCACTTGGGCTAAATTGCTGAGGGTCCATGCAACTGTGATGTATTACTTTGAAAGCTGGAGCAGAGCAAGTGAATGCAGCTATTTAGGGCTGTGGTCTCACGGATGAAGTGTGTATTAAACAGCTTTGTTTTGTTTGTGAAGGTAACAGAGCGGCATGAAGTGATTACAGGAACCTCGCATTTAGGCAACAAGGCCACTGTCGAGGATGGATACTAAGCATGGACCGTGAGCTGTGGCACCATGAAAGCTAAGTAGTGGGACAGATCTGTGGGGAGCAGAGTCCATGTGTGTCCAAACGTTGGCATAACGGGAGGGTTAGTCTGTGGGGAGTCAGCCTCGTGCAAGTGGAGGGAATGATACGTCTCACGACGTGTGCCCTGGCAAAGCAGCTCTGGGGTGAGTGGGTAGAGTTGTGCAGTATGTCTAGTGTGTGTTCATACGTGTTCCTTAGTTACCTGATGTGTTGATGTTTGTCTTGGCCTTCATGTCTGAGAAGCCTCAGGCATACTCATCCTACTGCAATCACAATAGCCATCCGTTGCGTCTCTGTGGCCTCCCGTTATTGGCATGGTGCCAATTCCGACTTGTTTAGCAGCGTGACATAGAAGCTCAATGCTGTTGGTCTGGTTTAGCGTTGTAGGTGCATTTGGCCAGTCTTTCTTGCAGCTCTGGCTTGGGCCTAACCATCAGGTCTCATCTCGATGACTCTTTCTTGAGACTGCTTCCAGAGTACCTCCTGTGCCATCCTAGTCTTCAGTCTTTCCCAGCAATTTGTCTCCATCGGTCACGGTGGGTTTATCAGGCCAGGCCAGAGTGTGTGCATCACGTGGCCTCGGCACTGTAACGCGTGCTGTCAGGCCGCGTCTTTTGGTCTGGTGTTTACTCTGTCTGGTATTCTCGCATCCTTAGGTCACGTTTGTAGTTTGTATAGTGTGTGTGTGAGGTGGAGCTGCTTTGTCCGTTTGTATAGCAATTCTTGTTGATGTTGGAATGATCCAAGCACGGGATGACGTGTTGATTAGCATGGCCTGTTTGGGTGGAGGTTGCATAAGCTGGTTTTGGGGATAGCCTATAGCTATTGGTGAGCAAGTTCTAAAGTTCCTTATTTTATCTTTTGCAGGTGTCTAGGGCCATTGGGATTCTGGGAGCAAATCCTTCCGTGAGGCTTGCTGGAACGTGCACTTCAAAGAACGGGAGGAGTAGAAGTGGTGCAAAGAGGGAAACGTATCCCTCTGCATGCAGTTAGGAAGGGTAATGCTGTGAAATCGTGTGGACTGGTGAAGTTGTGTTGAGGTGCACAGTGATGCAGTTCCAGGGATGGTTATAGAATTGGGGTGATCTGCCACTCTGGCAGGTGATGAAATGGATATGTTTTGAGTGAGGGGTGGAATGAGCAGATGCCGAATGAGTGTTAGTTTTGGAATGTGTCTATCCTTATAGGTGTGGATTACTTTTATTTCAGGTTGTACTGAATGTAGAGGTAGTTAATGTTTCCTTAACAATAAATAAAAAACCCCCTCAAGCTGGGTTGTGTGTTTTGATTGTGTCTAAGTTGTTGGGCTTTGGGTGTTTTTTTTTTTTTTTTTGTTTGGTGGTTTGTTGTTTGTTTTGTTTTGTTTTTTAGTTTTTCCCTGTAGGCTGTATGTGGAGTTGAGATTTTTTTTTTTTCAGACACTGTAGGAAGAAGACCAACCCACCCAGCTGTGAGACTATTGTTTTCTTTCCCAGCTGGGTGGTTTTATCCTGGTCCTGACTGCTCTGCATGGTGAAGTTCATCACCAATCTTTGGATGGAGGTTTGGCTTGGGCTGGGATTTTTGCAGGTGGGGTGAATTTGGAGGCCACTGGGAATGCTATTCCCGGGGAGCGTTCCCCTGGCCTGTGGCAGTTGTCCATTGTTGCAGGGAGGTGCATTGAGTGGACAGTCAGGGGGAGATGGTTGGTGCATCTTGCAGTTGAAGGGTGTGGGGAGATGCACTAGAGTGCTCCAGTGCTGAGGAGGATGGGGTTGTGAAGCAGGTGGGCCTTAATTTTACATTGGTAGGGTTGTAAGTTCTTTCAGTGGGTGGTGTGGTGTCTGGAACATTTTTGAATTTTGATCTCTGGGTGCAGGCATGGAAGTTGTGGGCCTGTTGAGATGAGCAGAGCTTGCTTGCTTTCTGGGTGGGAATGCAAATGGTGGAGGTGGTGTTGCCTTGAAAACTTCTACATGTGAAGTGATAGACTGAGTGTGTAATGGGAATGAGAAATGTGGAAAAGACTCTAGCTACCGTGTAGAGAGTTGCAGGCACTAAGTAGTTGCAATGAAGGTAATGATGGATTTTTAGTGGTTACCTGTATTTATTAAAGAAGTGACTAAAAAGTGAATGAGCATACTAGTAATTACTTGATGAAAGGAGGCAGTAAATACTTTTTATCATAGTAGTACAAGACCATGGTGGAATTAAGGTGTATGGAAGGATAACAGCAGAGTGCTTTAGAGTCAGTATTGGGCCCAGGCAAAGATAGAGATGGTTTAAAAAAAAAAAAAAAGAGATAGGCAGTATTCTTTCCCAAGCAATAAATGCTTATGAATAAAAAGTTCTTTGTCTTCTTCTATCTTCACTTATTCAAAACACAGCATTAATGAAGGAACTGGCACACACTGATTATACTACAGCCCTGCCATCCATCCTCATGCTGTGCTCCAAGGCCTCCTGCCCATCTGTCAAGTGTAACACCCTAGTTCCACCCTAAATAGCTGAAACTATCCCTTAACCTGCAACCATTACCCATAATGCCAGGAATCCACCCCAATTCAAACTTTCATGTTTAGGGCAGATGAAAAGGAAGCTGTGAACTGCAAGAACAGCCTGATTAGGCAATGTGCAATCTAGAAAAAGTCACAGGTCACCCTCGGGACAGACAGGACCAGAGGTTGCGTGGGAACAGAGGTCAAAGGTCATCACAGGGGCCAGAGGTCAAAAATCAACTTGGGTTAGAGCTCAAATGTCTACCTGGGGCCAGAGGTCAAAGGTCACCGAGGCCAGAGCTCAAAGTTCACACGGGGCCAGATGTCAAAGGTCAGCTCAGGTCAGATGTCAATGGTCACACGGGGTCAGAGGTCAAAGGGCACCCAGGGCAAGTGGCCAAAGGTCAATTCGGGGTCAGCAGAGGTCAAAGGTAAACATCTGGGCAGAGGTCAAGAGGCAATTTGCAGTCGAATGTCATCTAGGGTCAGAGGTCAAAGGTCATTTGGGGATGGATGTCAAAGGTCAACCCAAGACAGAGGTTTAATGTCAACAGGGGTCAGAGGTCAAAGGTCAACCTTGGGTCAGAGAACGTGGGTCAAAGGTCTGCAAGGGGCAAGAGGTTGAAGCCGACCATGGGTCAGAGATCAAATGTCAACTCTGGGGTCAGAGGTCAAAGGTGACATTGGAGCCAGTGGTCAGACATCACCCGGACTCAGGGGGTCAAAGATAAAACATCATATAGGGGTCAGAGGTCAAAGTCCAACCTGGGCCGGGGGCAAAGGCCACACAGGGGTCATGTCAAAGGTCAACTGGGAGCAGGTGGTCAAAGGTCACACTGGGGTCAGAGATCAAAGGTCACATTGGGGTCAGAGGTCAAATGTCAACGGGGCCGAGGGTCACGACTGGGCCAGAGGTCAACGATCAAGGGTCAATAGGGGTCAGGAGACAAAGGTCACATCGGGGTCAGAGGGCAAAGGTGTTTTGCCAATTGACGGGGTTAACACAAAGGACACATCACCAAGCTAAAGAAATAGGCTTATTTTACTTTGGTTTAAAGCAGCAGAAAGAATAAGCGAGGTAACGCATCTAGTCATTACCACATAAAGCTAGCTCTAGCGATTAAGAAAGACACACATCGCCAATTGCCTTCGTACTTTACCATCATCCAGATCCGTGCATCAGCTGGGGAGCCCCGTCGCAGCGAAGGATCGGAGAGCCTTTCCCGGCAATTGGGAAGTCCCACGCAGTGCGTCCACTCGTAGGTAAGGTTTCCGTCTTCGCTGCGAGAGGGTCCGGCTTTTATACAGTTTAACAAACAAGTCTATACAAAACACACGGGAGATAGCTGGTAGGTTGACGTGCCTCGCTCAGGCATGTCCGGATCTGGCCAGGATCCGGGCATGTCTGAGGAGTTTCCATTTTTCTTTACATTTGGGATTTATAGTTAATTCCTGTTGCTTACTTATAGTTCCCAGGGATTGTTCCCAGGGTTGCATTTTCACGCTGATAAGATGCTGGTTGCTTCATGCTGCTGATAAGATGCTGGTTGCCAGTCAGGGAATTCACTCAGAAGTCAGCTTTGGTTTGAAGCCTATTGTTTGGCCCTTTTTTTGTTTGAAAAGGTCACATCGGGTGTCAGAAGTCAAAGGTCAGTCAGGGGTTCAATGTCGACCCGGGGTCAGTGACCAAAGGTCAAATAGTGGACAGTGTTCAAAGTTCAACCGGGGTCAGAGGTCAAAGGTCAATGTGCTTCTGGAGGTCAAAGGTCAGTGCTGGGGTCAGAGCTCACAGGTCAGCCAGGAGTCAGAGGTCATATGTCAACAGTCACTCTGGGTCAGAAGTCAAAGGTCACCTCGGGATCAGAGGTCAAGGGTCAACAGGGGGTCAGAGGTCAATTATGTGCCGGGAACAAAGGTCAACGTGGATCAAAGGCCAAATGTCAACTTGGGGTCAGAGGTTAATGGTCAACCCGGGGTCATATATCATGTGTCAGCTCAGGGTAAGGGGTCAAAGGTCAACTCAGGGTGAGAGGTAAGAGGTCAACCAGGGTCTGAGGCCAAAGGACAACTGGGGGACAGAGGCCAAAGGTTAATTGCGTGCAGAGGTCAAATGTCAAATTGCAACTCAGAGTCAGAGGACAAATGTCAACCCAGGGTCAGACATCAAATGTCAACTTGGGGTAAGAGGCAAACTGTCAGCTCGAGGTCAGAGGTCAAAGGTCAACAGGGGTCAACTCTGGGTTAGAGGTCAAAGGGCATCTCGGGACAGGTCAAAGGGCAACTCGGGGTCAGGTGTCAGATGTCAACTAGGGGTCAGATGGCAAACATCGGCCCGGGGTCAGAAGTCAAAGGCCAATCGTGGTCAGAGGTCAACTGACTCCCGGGGTGTAGTGGTTTGAGCCGGGTTAACAGCCAACCACCACAGATGGGCACGAGCAAAAGGCAGGCTCGTTAGGGGGGGAGCAAAACCCATACATTTATTACAGACACTAATAACACGTAACAGAGTAGGACAGTGAGAAGCATTGGCACATCTTGAGAACACCTTCCCCCCACCCCTCCCTTCTTCCCGGGCTCAGCTCTGCTCCCGATATCTCTACCTCCTCCCCCAGTGGTGCAGGGGCAGGGAATGGGGGGTGCAGGCAGCGCTGCCACTTCTTCCATATTTGGTGGGGGGATCTTCTGGAACTTGTTCCCCCTGCTCCAGCATGGTCGCCCTCTCCCAGAAGACAGTCCTCCACAGGAGTCTCTCTCCCAGGGCTGCAACCCTTCCTGAGCTGCTCCGGCGTGCGTGGGCACCCCCGCATGCTGCAATCCTCCCAGCGCTGAGTTGCAGCAGCAGGGTCTACTTTTTCCCAGAAGACCCCGGCCTTCTTCGGGCACAGCACTTTGCTCATCCAGGTGAAAACAAACACAGGCCACAAATTAGTGTCTGCTCCACCATAGATCTTCATGGGTGGTGGGGGGGTCCGCCCTGCCGTCTCCCCACAGGATACAGTGGGGTCTCTGCTCCGGCACACCTCCCCCCTCCTTTCTTCCTCCGTTCCTCCACTGACCTTGGTGTTCATGCAGCTGCAGCAACTCCTCCTCACCAGTCCCACTGCCCGTCACCTTCTTAAATACGTTATCGCAGAGGTGCAGCCGATTGGCTCAGTTTCCAAACAGAAGTGGAGCTGACGTGGAGCTGGGGGAGCTTTGAGAAGCTTCTCACAGGGGGCCGCCCCGATAGCCCCCTCCCCTGCCACCAAACAAAAAATGCCACCACTCATTCAACCCAGGACATGGGGTCAGAGGTCAAAGGTTAAATTGGGGCATAGGTCGAAGGGTAGCCCTGGGTCAGAGGTCAAAGGTAAACTCTGGGTCAGAGGTCAAAGGTCAGCCAGCAGCACGAGACCGTTAAATTCCTGGTCAGGGGTAAAAGGTCAACTGGGGGTCAGGGGTCAAACATCAGCATGGGGGCAGAGGCCAAAGGTCATACCGGGGTCAGAGCCCAGTGGTCAGCTGGGGTCAAGGGCAAAGGTCACCCCTGCTCAATGGTTAAAACCCTGTGGCCCCTCTGGCCCATGTGATACCTGCAGGTGGGTGGCCCCACCCCTTTCCTGGTGAATTGTGGGAAGGGCAGTGGGTGGGGCCCAGGCTAGACCAGCCCCAGCCTCTACTCAGGGAGCTCCTTTTGCTCCTGGGCTTCTTTGGGCTCAAGGCTCCCCTGTTCCTTCCCTTGACAGCAGCTTTGGAGCTGCCTAAGCTTTTAAGTCTTTTGACCTCCAGAGGAGCATGCGTGTTTTGCAATAAGAGCTTCAGGACCGGGCAAGGTCAAGCAGTCTGGAGTAGAAAGTAGATTTGTTTGTCGCTTTTCTGTTTTTTTTTTTTCAGGAGAATAATTTTTGCTTGAGTGTTGAGAGGTGGCAAGATGGTTTAATAGATTGCTCTTCCTTTTTAATTTAGGTGCTATTGAAACTTTTTTCCATATTTTCTTACTCCCCAGCGGTCTTAAAATTTTCCTCTTTTAAATAATTTTTCCTTGTTTTTCCTTTAGGAAAAAACCCAGGTAGGTTGCAGGGGGTCTGTTTGGGGTGCAGGGGGACCAGGCAGGGTTCAGGGGGTCTGGTTGGGATTCACGGGGCCCAGAGAGGTCACGTTGTGTCCAGTTGGCGTCATGGGGGGGGGAACCCAGGTAAGGTCCAGGGGGTCTGTTTGGGGTGCAGGGAGCCCTTATAGGGGTGCTGTGCAGGGTGGCTGTTTGAGGGGAAAGGGGGTCCAGACAAGGTGCAGAGGATCTGTTTGGGGTGCAGGGTGGCTAGACAGTGTGCAGGGTGTCTTGTTGGTGTGTAATTTGTATCGTAACTGTATTATAATTAATGAGCGATCGGTGCCTGATAGGAATGTTTGGAAAAGCACCAACCTGTGATTGTGATTTGGATGTATAAAAGAAGCACCTGCACCTGCTGTTAGGTGTGCTCGATTCGAGGAAAATCCACTGAGCACCCAGGCCCGAATAAAAGACAGTATTGCTCCTGCGCCTGTAAAGATCACCTTGTTGCAGGCCGGGTACCGCCAGTCCCCCGCTCCCCACCGGCTCCGGCTGTGGGCTGGGGCCGGGGCAGCTCAGGTGGGACCGGTGAGGTGAGGATGGGACCGGGCCAAGGTTTTAAATAGGCTGCAGCTGGGGAGCTGGGGCTGGACTGGGGCAGCCCCAGGTGCAGCCGGTGAGGCTGCGGGTGGGGCCGGCCCCGCCGTGCCGAGGGGCTCCAGCTGGGAGTCGGGGGCGGGGGGGCTGCCCGCCCGCGGGAGCTGGCCGAGGAGCGGAAGAAAGAGAGTCTCAGCCGCGTCTGCCCGCGGCCAGGAGCGGCCGGTCCGTGCGGCGAGGAAGGATTCCTCCCGGCCGGCCCCGACGGGGCGCAGCACCGGCGCCGGGAGCTCGGCGCCCCCGAGCCGCCGGGTGGCCGGGAAGCCTCGCGGGGGAGGCGCTCGGAGGCGCGTGCCGCCCGCCCCCGCGTGGGTGAGGGTCGGGCAGCCGGCGCTGCGGAGGTGGGAAGGGGCGGAGGCGGAGAGACGAGCCCCGGGGCTGCGAAAGCCTCGGGCCGGGGCCGGTACCGGGAGCTGCGGCGGGTCGCGCGTCCCCCCGGGCCGGTCCCGGCCGCGCTTCTCCAGCTGCCCGCCTGCTCCCGCCTCCGGCTGCCTTTCGGGCTGGCCGGGTCCCCGCAGCTTTCTGCTGTTCTGCCGACACCGCCCCGTCCCCCGTCGCCTTCTCCACGTCCTTTCCACGCCGCTCCCTTGCTGGCTCCCCAGCCGCCTGAAGCATTTCATTCCTTCCACGCTGCCGCCTTCCCTGTCGCTTGTGAAAATCGCATCGGAAGGTCTCCCTCTACCCGGCGACTCGTATCTGTTCTCAGCATCTCCCTGTCTCTCTCCCTCCCTCACTGAAATCGCGTTTAGCGTTAACGAGCGGGCATTGCTTTATTTGGCCGGGGACGCAAGGGAATCGTTCTGCCTAACATGCTTGCTGTACGTTACGATAGCCAAAGCTTATATTGCTCCGTTACGTGTCTATTTATCCAATTTCCAAAAAGTCATTACTGTAATCACATAATTATTATGTGTGCAGTTTAGGTCTCTGAGGGACTTCCGCGGGGGTTGTCGGTGGTCTCTAGCCACCTCTGGTGGTCTTTGGAGAGCATCCTTTCTTATACTTGTCTACGGTTTGGAATTGGTCTTTCTTTGGTTTATGTTTGCACTTTCTTATCTCCTGCCTAGCTTCAGCTAGTTTGTTCTTTTTCAGAGGGCCTTAATCTTCAAGGACAATGGCTCGCGATTAGGAGTCTCCCGATTTCCTCATGGGGCCTCTCCACGTCTGCATTTCCCGGGAGGCGTTTATCACGCTCGCCTAGCTCAGGGACCTCTGCGTGACGGACAACGTGTTGCAGGTGTTTGACCAATTGCTTAAGTTTTTACACTACCCTGAACAATGTTTTTTCCTTCACTGTTTTTCAACAAGAGGGCACTGGGAGGACAGGAGGACATGGGGAAGGACTGGAGGACACTGGGGGACATTGGGAGGTCTGCGGGGCCACGGAACATAATGGGAGACCCTGGACACAAACTGGGAGACACTGGATGTGCTGCAGAGGGGCCTGGAGGACACTGGGGGTGTACTGGGAGACACGGTGGGGACTGGAGCGATACTAGGGGGTGTCTGCCAGGACTTGGCAGACCCTGGATGGACTGGGAAATGCTGGGATGGGCACTGGAGGACACTGAGAGGGACTTGAGGGCACTGGGAGTTACCAGGGAGTCTGTGGCAGGACTGGGAGACACTGAGGGACTCTGCAGGTGCACTGGAGGGACGCTGAGAGGGACTGGGGGGTACTGGGAGACAACGGATGGTCTGAGGGGACACGGAACAGAGCGGGAGACGCACTGCAGAGGACCGTGGGGGGGATGCTGGGAGGACTGAAGGGTACTGTAAGGAACCTAGGGGGTCTGAGCAGGACTGGGAGGACACTGGACGGGCTGGGGCACTGGTGGGGCACTGGAAGATACTGGGAGGGACTGGAGGGCACTGGGGGAATACTAGGGGGTCTCTGACATGACTAGGAGGACACCGGATGGACTGGGAGATGCTAGCGGGCACTGGGGGACCCTGGGAGGGACTGGAGGGTACAGGGAGACGCTGAATTCTGTGGGAGGCACTGTGTGTGCACTGGGAGACACTGGGAGGGAGTGGAGACCACTGGGGCTGACTAGGGGTTGAAGGTGCAGGGAGTCTGGTTGATGTGCAGGGGAACCACACAGTGCGAAGCAAGTCTTCCCGGGTGCACGGGGCTCAGACAGGGTGCAGGGGGTCTGTTTAGGTTGCAGGGGGACTAGGCAAGGTGTAGCAGGGCTAGTTGGGGTGCAGGGGTTCTTTCTGGGGTGCGGGGGGTCTGGTTGGGGTTCAGGAGGCCGAGACAGGGTGCTAGGGAGCCAGAGAGGTTACAGCGGGTCTGATTGGGGAACAGGGAGCCAAGACAGGGTGTAGGGGACACATACAGGGTTCAGGGGGTCTTCTTGGGGGGGCAGACGGTTCAGACAGGGTGCAGGCAGGTTGCAGGGCATCTGGTTGGGGTGTGTAGGATCTTGTTGCAGTGCAGGGGTTGTGGGTCATGTGCGAGGGGTCCAGACAGGATGCTGAGTGTCTGGCTGAGGTCCAGGGGGCTCAGGCAGGGTCCAGGGGGGCCAGGCAGGTTGCAGGGGGTCCAGAGAGGGTGCAGGGGGTCTGCTTGGAGTGCAGGGGGGGAAAGCAGGGTGCATATGGGGGCTAGTCAAGAGCAGGGGGTCTCTTTGGGGGACAGGGGGTCTACGTGGGGTTTGGAGAGCCCTTACAGTATGCACAGCTGCCAATCAGGGTGCAGGGGGGGCCAGAGATGTTCCATGGGGGCTAGTCAAGGTATAGAGACCACCTGTTTGGGGTGCAGGGGGTCTTGTTGGGGTGCAGGAGACCCAAACAGGTGCAGGGGGACCAGGCAGGTTTCAGGGGTGTGTTTGGGGTGCAGGGGGTCTGCTTGGTGTGCAGAGGGCACAGACGGGGTGAACAGAGGGGAAGCGGGGCACATGGGGTCTAGTCAAGTGCAGGGGGTCTGGTTGGGGTGTGTGTGTGGGGGGAAGACAAGGTGTATCAGGGCTGGTTGGGGCTCAGGGCATCTGCTTGGGGTTCAGGGGACCTAGACAGTGTGAAGGGGCACAGGACAGCTTGTAGGGATGCCAGAGAGTTTGCAGGGTGTCCGGTTGGTGTTCAGGGAGGCCAAAGAGGTTGCAGGGGGTTTTCTTGGGGTTCAGGGCACCCAGACAGAGCGCATGGGGGTCAGACAGGTTGCAGGGGCCTTCTTGGGGTGCAGGGGGCCCAGACAGGGTGCATGGGATCTAGTCAAGGTACAGAGGGACTGTTTGGGGTACAGGGGGTCTGGCTGGGATGCAGGGGTCTCAGACAGGGTGCAGGGCATCTTGCTGGGGTGCAGGGTGCTCAGGTTTCAGGGGGTTCTGGTTGAGGTGCAGGAGCTCTGTTTGGGAAACGCGGGACCCAGACAAGTTGCAGGGCATCTGTTTGCTCTGCATGGGGTTCAGACAGGGTTCAGAGCGTCCAGGTGAGGTGCAGGTGGCCCAGACAGCGTGCAGGGGTTCTGTTTGGCATGCAAGGCATCCAGGTGAGATGCAGAGGGTCTGATTGGGGTTCAGGGCACCGAGACGGAGTTCAAAGGGTGCAGGCGAGGTGCAGGTCATTCCGTTTGGGCTGCAGGGATTGTAGACAGGGTGCAGGGGATATTGCGGGGGTGGAGGAGGTTCAGACTTGTTTCAGGGAGTTCTGCTTGTGGTGCAGGGGGTCTGTTTGGGAAGCAGGGGACACAGACACGTTGCAGGGGGTTCTGGTTGCAGTGCAGGGGGTCTGGTTGTGGTGCAAGTGTGCCAGACAGGGTGCAAGGGGTCTTGTTGGGGTTCACGTGGTTCAGACAGGGTTCAGGGGTTCTGGTTGGGACGCAGGGGTCTCAGGCAGGGTGCAGGGGGCCTTGTTGGGTTGCAGGGGGTTCAGGGGTTCTTGGGAAGTTGGAGGAGGTTCTGTTTGGGGTGCAGGGGTGCTGTTTGTGACCCAGGGGGCCCAGACAGGGTGCAGGGAGTCTTGTTGGGGTGCAGGGGGTTCAAACAGGTTTCTGGGGGTCTAGGCAAGTTTCAGGGGGTTCTGGTTGGGGTGCAGGGGCGTCTGTTTTGGATGCAGGGAGCCTAGACAGAGCGCAGAGGCTTCAGACAGGCTTCAGGGGGTCCAGGCAAGTGTCAGTGGGATCTGGTTGGGATGCAAGGAGCCCAGACAGGGTGCAGGGGGTCTTTTTGGTGTGCAAGGTGTTCAGACACGGTTCAGGGGGTTCTGGTTATGATGCAGGGGGTCTTGTTGGGGTGCAGGGAGTTCAGACGGGTTTCAGGTGGTTCTGTTTGTATTGCATGTGGTCTGCCTGGGATGCAGGTGACCTAGACACGGTGCAGGGGTTCTTGTTGGGGCGTAGGTGGTTCAGACAGGGTTCAGGGTGTCTTCTTGGGGTGCTACATGTTCAGACAGGGTTCAGGGGGGGTCTAGGAAAGATGCAGCCATTTCGGGTTGGGGTGGATGGTTCTGGTTGGGATGCAAGGAGCCTAGACACAGTGCAGGTGGTTCAGACGGGGTTCATGGGGTCCAGGGAAGTTTCAGGAGGTTCTGGTTGGTGTGCAGTGGGGTTTGTTTGGGCTGCAGGTGACCTAGACACATTGCAGGGGTTCTGCTTGGTGTGCAGGGGGCCCAAAGAGGGTGCAGCGGGTCTTGTTGGGGTTTAGGTGGTTCAGACAGCGTTCAGGAGGTTCTGGTTGGGATGCAGGGGTTCTGTTTGGGAAGCAGGGTAACCAGACCCGTTGCAGGTGTTCTCTTTTGGTTCAAGGGGGTTCAGAGAAAGTGCAGGTGGTTCTGGCTGGGATGCGTGGGGTGTGTTTGGGGCGCAGGGGGTTCAGACGGTTGTTCAGGAGGTGCAGGCAAGATGCAAGGGATTCTGGTTGGGGTGCAGGGGTTTCATACAGGGTTCAGGGAGTCCAGGAGAGATTCTGGGATTTCTGTTTGGGGTGCAGGGCCTCCAGGCAAGCTGCAGGTGTTCTGGTTGGGGTGCTGGGTGTTCAGACAGGGTTGAGGCATTTCTGTTTGTGGTGCGGGGGTTTTGGTTGGGGTGCAGGGCACCCTGACAAGTTGCAGTGGTTCTGGTTGGCGATCAGGGTGCCCACACAGGGTTCACGGGGTCCAGGCAATGTGCAGGGGGTTCTGCTTGGGGTCCAGGCGGTCTTGTTGGCATGCTGGGTGTTCAGACACTCTTCAGGATGCAGAAGGTGTGTTTGGGGTGGAGGGCATCTAGGGAATGCGCAGGGGTTCTTGTTAGGATGCAGAGATCCCAGACAGGGCGCAGGGGTGCTTGTTGTGGTGCAGGGGGCTCAGAGAGCGTTCAAGGGGTCGAGGCAAGGCGCGGGGGTTCTGTTTGGGATGCAGGGGGCCCAGACTGTGTGCAGGGGCTCCTGTTGGTGTGCAGGGAGTTCAGAGATGGTTCCGGGTGTTCTGGTTGGGGTGCAACGGGTCTGGTTGGGATGCAGAGAACCCAGACAGGGTGCAGGGGGTCTTGTTGGGGAGCGGAAGTCACAGACAGGATGCAGGGAGTTCAGACAGGTTTCGGTTAGTTCTGGTCGTGTTGTGTGGGGTCTGGTTGCGATGCGGGTGACCTAGACGCGGTGCAGGGATTGTTGTTGGGGTGTAGGGGGCTCAGACAGGGTTCAGGGTGTCTCGTTGGGGTGCTGCATGTTCAGATAGAGTTCAGGGGTCTAGGCAAGATGTAGCCATTTCTGGTTGGGGTGCATGCTTCTGGTTCAGATGCAGGGAGCCTAGACACAGTGCAGGTGGTTCAGACGGGGTTCATGGGGTCCAGGGAAGTTTCGGGAGGTTCTGGTTGGGGTGCAGGGGGTCTGTTTGGTTTGCAGGGCCTCCAGGCAAGGTGCAGGGATTCTGATTGTGGCTCAGGGGGTCTAGGCAAGTTGCAGGGGGTTCTGTTTGGTGTGCAGGGAAGCAGATGACCTAGACACGTTGCAAGGGTTCTGCTTGGGGTGTAGGGTGTTCAGACAGGGTTCAGGGGGTCCAGGCAACCTGCAGGGGGTCCTCGTTGGGGTGCGGGGGGCTAAGAGAGGGTTCAAGGGCTCCAGGCAATGTGCAGGGTGTCCGATTGGAGTTCTGAGGGCCCAGGAAAGGTGTACGGGTTTCTGTGTGGTTGCAGGGGGTCTTGTTATTTTGCAAAGGGTTCAGACAGGGTTCAGGGTGTTCTAGGTGGTGTGCAGGTGTGGGGGTCGACAGTTGGGCGGGGGACCCTGAAGGGGACCAGAGCATGGATCCTGACTGGGTTCTCGCCCTTGAACAGATGAAAATGTATCCTTAGTAGTACGACACGCCCAGCTTGTACCCAGTAACCGTGAGAGAGGAACAAAAGCTAACTGTACAATGCTTGCTAGACTAACCGTGGGAAAACACGAGAAACTGCAACTGTAGCACATGAAATCACAACTGTAGATTTTTAGGGCATAGGCCTTAATTACAGGAGGTTGATAGGGAAAAGGCCAATAGTAACTAAGTTCAGCAACTGCCAATAGGCTGTGATCTAACTGCGCTGGCTTGCCTTAGGGGTTATAAAAGGTGTGTAAAAAAGGGCAATAAAATAAATAAATAATAAAAATCATCATCATCATTGATCTGCAACCCATATTGTCATCTGTCCGTCTATACCATGACATGCAGGGGGTCTGGTCGGGATGCAGGGGGCCCAGACAGGGTGCAGGGGATGTCTTGTTGTTGTTCAAGGGGTTCAGAGAGGGTTGAGGTACTTCTGGTTGGGGTGCAGGGCGTCTGTTTAAGATCTGAGGGTCCCATACACGTTTCAGGGGTTCTGGTTGGGGTTCAGGTTGTCCAGGCAAGGTGCAAGCAGTTCTGGTTGGGATGCAGTGTCTTCAGAGAGGGTTCAAGGGGTCCAGGCAATGTGCAGGGGGTTCTGGTTGGGGTGCAGGAGTTCCATTTGGGCTTCAGGATGTCCAGGTGAGATGCAGGGTGTCTGTGATGCAGGGAACCCAGACATCGTTCGGGTGTTCTTGCTGGGGTGCAGCGCCTTCAGATGGGGTTCAGAGTGTTCTTTTTTGTGCAGGGGGTCTGTTTGGGAAGCAGCGGGTCCAGACACGGTTCAGGGGTTCTGGTTGTAGTTCAGTGGGTTCAGACAGGGTTCAGGGAGTCCAGGGAAGGTGCAGCGGGTTCTGGTTGGGCTGCAGGCGGTGTTTGGTGTGCTGGGGGCCCAGACAGGGTGCAGGGGTTCTCGTAGATGTTCAGGATGTTCTGACACCGTGCAGGGGTTCTGTTTGGGAATCAGGGGACACAGACATGTTGCAGGGGTTCTTGTTTGGGTGCCGGGGCTTCAGACAGTGTTCAGGGGGTTCTGGTTGGGGTGCGTGGGATGCGTTTGGGGTGCAAGGGGCACAGACGTGCTGCTGGGGATCTTGATGGTGTGGAGGGGGTTCCAACAGGATTTGGGGGTTCAGGTAAGTTGCAGGGGGTTCTAGTTGGGGTGCAGGGCATCCAGGCAACGTGCAGTGTGTCTGATTGGAGTTCAGGGGGCCCAGACAGGGTTCAGACATCTGGGGAAAGCGTAGGGGATTCTGTTTGGGGTGTAGGGGCTCTATCTGTGATACAGAGGGCCCAGAAACTGTGCAGAGTGACTTGTTGGGGTGCAGGGGGTTCAGGCGAGATGCAGGGGGTTCTTGTCGGGGTGCAGGTCATCCAGGCAAGGTGCAGGGTGTTCTGGTTGGGGTGCAGGGGCTTTAGACAGCGTTTAGGGTTCCACGTAAGGTGCGGGTGGTTCTGGTTGGGGTAAAGGGGGTCTGTTTGGGTTGCAGATGCTCCAGGCAATGTGCAGAAGATCTGATCGGGGTTCCAGGGGTCCAGGCAAGGTGCAGGTTGTTCTGATTGGGGTGCAGGTGGTCTGGTTTGGATGCAGGGGACCCAGACAGGGTTCAGGAGTTCTTGTTGTGGTTCAGGGAGTCTCAGACAGGGTTCAGGGCATCCAGGCAAAGTGCAGCGCGTTCTGGTTGGGGTGCAGGGTGTCTGTTTGTGATTCAGGCAACCCGGACATTGTGCAGGGTGTGTTGTTAGGGTGTAGGGGGTTCAGATATCATTCAGGGTGTCCAGGCAAGTTTCAGAGGTTTCTGTTTTGCATGCAGGGGAACTGTTTGGGATGCAGGGGCCCCAGACATGGCGCAAGAGTTCTTGTTGGGGTGCAGGGGTTTCAGCCTTCACGGCATTCAGGCAATGTGCAGGGGGTTCTGGTTGTGGTGCGTGGGATCTGCTTTGCTTTGTGTCACAGGGCTTCCAGGCAAGGTGCAGATGGTCTCATTTGGATTCAGGAGGCCCAGAGAGGGTTCAGATGGTCTAGGCAAGGTGCAAGGTTTTCTGTTTGGAGTGCAGGGATCCCAGAGAGGGTGTAGGGTGTCTTGTTGGGGTGTACAGTGTTCAAGGCAAGTTGCATGGAGTTCTGTTTGTTGTGCAGGGGGTCGGGTTGGGGTGCACGGGTTCTGTTTGGGAAGCAGAGGACCCAGACACGTCACAAGGGTTGTCATTTGGATGCAGGGGGTTCAGACAGGGTTCAGAGTGTTCAGGAACTATGCAAGGGCTTCTGTTTGTGATGCAGGGGGGTTCTAGGCAGGGTGCAGGGAGTCTTGTTGGGATGCAGGTGGTTCAGAGAGTGTTCAGGGGGGTCCAAGCAAGGTGCAGGCGGTCTGATCGGCGTTCAGGGGTTCCAGGCAAGTTACAGGGTGTTCTGTTTGAGTTGCAGTGGGTATGGTTGGGATGTAGAGGGCACAGACAGGGTTCAGGGGTCTCGCTGGGGTGCAGGGGCTTCCGACAGTGTTCAGGGTGTTCTGTTTGTTGTGCAGGGAGTGGTTTGGGAAGCAGGGGACTCAGACTCATTGCAGGGGGTTCTGGTTGGGGTGCAGTAGGTTCAGACAGTGCTCAGGCGATCCAGGCAAGTCCCAGGGACTTGTGTTTGTTGTGCAGGGGGTGTGGTTGGGATGCAGAGGGTTGGTTTGTGATGCAGGGGGCTCAGACAGGGTGCAGGGTATCTTGTTGTGCGGGGGGGTTCCGAGAGTGGTCAGGAGGTACCGGTTGGGGTTCAGGGTGTCTGTTTGGGGTGCAAGGCATTCAGGCAAGGTGCAGGGATTCTGGTTGTGGTTCAGAGGGACCAGACAGGGTGCAGGGGGTCCTGTTGGTTTATAGGGGGTTCAGACAGGGCTCCAGGGACCTCTTTGGGAAGCAGGGGACCCGGACACGTTGCGTGGTTCTGGTTGGGGTGCAGGATGTTCAGTCAAGGTTCAGGGGGTCCAGGCGATTCTGTTTAGGGTGCAGGGGGTCTGTTTGCGATGTACAGGGCCCAGACAGTGTGCAGGGTGTGTCATTGCAGTGGTGGGGGTTCAGACAACGTGCAGGGGTCCTGGTTGCTGTGCAGGGGGCATTGTTGGGGTTCAGGGGTCTTGTTCATGTGCAGACGGGTATTCTTGGGGTATAGGAGTTCCAGTTGGGCTTCATGGGGTACAGACAGTGTGAAGGGGGGCCAGGCAAGTTGCAGCGGGTGTGGTTGGGGTGCAGAGGGTCGAGACAACGTGCAGGTGTTCTGAGCAGGTTTCAATGGGTCTGGTTGTGGTGCAGCGGGTCTGTTTGGGTTTCCTGGGGCACAGAGCGTTTACAGGAGGTCCAGGCGAGGTGCAGGGGGTCTTCTTAGGGTGGAGGGGTTTCAGACAGGTTGCAGGGGATATGGTTGGAGTGCAGGGGTCTGAGCAATGTGCAGGGAGTCTGGCTGAGTTCAGGGGTCCCACAGAGGCTTCATGGGGTCTTGTTGGGGTGAAGGAGGTCCCATTGGGGTTCATGGGGCCCAGACAGCGTGCAAATGGTCTAGACAGGTTGCAGGGGGTCTTGCTGGTGTGCATGAGGTCTCCTTGGTCTGCAGGGGAGCCAGGCAAGGTGCAGGGGGTCTTGTTGGGATTCAGTGGGTCTGGTTGGGATTCATGCTGCAAAGACTGGATACAGGGGGTCCGAGCAAGGTGCAAGGAGCCTGGTTTGGGTGTAGGGGCCCCAGAGAGTGTGCAGAGGGTCCAGCCAGGTTATAGCTGATCTTGTTGAAATGCCGAGGGCCCAGGCAATGTGCAGGGGGTCTTGTTGGTGTCACAGGTGTCCAGGGAATGTGCAAGTCATCTGGCTGGGCTGCAGGACATCTGATTGTTTTGCAGGGGGTCCAAACAAGGTGCGTGGGGGCTAGGAGAGTTGCTGGTGATCTGGTTGGGGTGCAGGGGATCTCATTGTTGTACAGAGGGCTGAGACAGGGTTCAGCGGGTCCAGGCATCATGCAGGGGAGCTGGCTGGGGTTCAGATGACACTGACAGGGTGCAGGGCATCTGGTTGCTGTCAGGGGGTACGATTGGCGTGTGAGGCACTCAGAGTTAGCACACCAGGGCCAAGCGGACTACAGAGGTCTAGGTGTATAGAGGGTAAGTTTGGTGTGCTGGGCATCTTGTTGGGCTGCAGGGGGGCTGGTTGAGGTGCACGGGGTCCAGGCGAGGCGTAGGGGCTCTCGGTGAGGTTCAGGGGGTGTAGTTGGCCATCTGGGGGCCCAGAGATGGTCCAGGGGGGCCAAGTAGTGAGCACGGAGTCTGGTGGGGTGCGGGGTCACCAGGCAAAGTCTAGGAGGTGTGGTTGTGCTATGAGGAACTCATTGGTGTGCATCGCAGGCCAGCAAGGTGCACGGGGTCTGGTTGGTGTGCAGGGGGCTCAGACATCTATGCGGTGAACAGCACATCTTTAACTTCTTTCCCCATTCCTTCTCTTATGTTAAAACGGTAGGGTCGCTCGGAATCATACATCATCCTTTTGCCATTCCGGATGATTTAGCGACAACAAGACAAATCAACCTAAGGCACTTCCTCCTGTTGCCTTTCAGAGGCATGGCGACCTGGTTCAGGAACAGCACGGCGACCAACCCCAGGCCGCTCGGGCCATCAGCTCACAGACACCAATGTGGTGGATGGCAAATGGTGTTTTATTGAGGAATATACAGGCCTTATATAGCTTGGGTTTACAACATCACTTCTGTCTGCTTACATCACTGCTACATTACTATTGGCTATCGGGGTATCAGAAAAAGGGGCCCTATCTTTCCGTACAGCGCGATATCTTCCGACCGCCAGGCCCTGACTACCTACATCCTCCCTGTTTCCCTTCCCTCCAACAAAACTACATCAATAGTATATAGCGTTAAACTTCAAGGTCCGTTCTTTGGCCACTTCTCTCGAGCTTCTAAAACGTACAGTGGCCACCAACGATTACAATAGTCAATGAATTGTTTCCCAGATAAGGGGTTCGCTTCCCACGTCCCTCCAATATTTTAATATACATTCCAGAGGTGAATTTTTTGAAAAGACCGCTCTCAGACCCCTTAGACCGGTCGGAACCCACATTAAACAAAATAAACAATTACGTACACAAAACTATGACACCGCCTAACAGACTAAACAAGGCTGTTATACAAGATAATAATTAGACATGGACATTGGCCAATGCGCCTCAATACCCTAGCCTGCACCTTATGTGCGATCGAGGCTTTCTTCTGACCCCAGGTGACACTCCGGGCACGTCACCATAATAACGTGTAATCTCGCCTTTCTTCCCAGGTTTCCCTTAATAGCAGAGTCCTGTGGGAATTTCTTGCGTCCAGTCTTACGGACAGGCTTTTCCAGTCTGTGTTACCTTTGGTAATGCCTGAAAAAAAACACAAACCAACCAACCAACCAACCAAAACAACCGAAAAAAAAACCCCACCAGGGCTCTTACTCCAAACTCACCAGATCAGGGGTTCGGAGGATCTCCCCGAAAAACACTTAGGCAACGCCAGAGTCTTCACAATCCTGTGGGTTCGTCAAGTTTCCGAGGCAGCATCCCACCCGGGTCGTCGAAATTCTCTACTGAAATCGGCAACTAACCCTCCTTAACGCCAGGTTTAGCATTAACGCATGGGGATTGCTTTATCTGGCTGGGTACGCGAGGGAATCGTTCCGCCTAACTCGCCTGTCGTACATTACCGTAGCCAAAGCTCATATCATCCCGTTATGTGCCTATTCATTAACTGATTATTGTAGTTATATAACTATTACCTGTGCGATTTTGGTCCCTGAGGGGCTTCCACGGAGGTCCTCGGCGGTCTATAGCAGTTTCTGGAGAGGATCCTTTCTCGAACTTCGTCTAGGTTTTAGAATCGGCCTTTCTTTGGTTTACGTCTGCGCTTTCTTACATCCCGCCTGCCTTCAGCTAGTTTGTTCTTTTTCAGAGGGCCTTGACGTTGAAGGACGAGGGCTTCTGATTAGGAGTCTCTCAATTTGACACGGAGCCTCTCCACATACGCATTTAAGGGGAGGCGTTTATCACGCTCACCTAGCCGAAGGATCTCTGTGTGACAGATGACACGTCATAGGCATTTGACCGATCGCTTAATTTTTTACGTTACTCTAAGCAATTTTTTTCCTTTGGCCATTTTGCAACAGCGGTGTTTCAGTTTGCTATCGCTATTTTTAAGTTCTTTCATCTCTTCATCCCTGGGATTTTACAATTGGCTTGTATCTCGGTCACCGCATTTGTGTTTAAATTATTTTGCCTTAGTTTTTCTCGTTGCTGACCCCTAAAATTTTATTTCTACATCTCCCCTGTATTTTGCCATCAATATTTCTTATTTATTTCAGTATTTCTTTATTAACCATCGCTTTTAATGTACCCTGGCTACCTGTCTTCCGTTCGCGTTTTTTTAAAATTATTTTTTGTCCTTTGTTTGTCTCCACGCCCACGTTCCCTCTGCTCCTCGGAGCCCTCTCATTCTCGTCACGACATCTCTCGAGACAATCCTCATATCTGACAGGACCGTTTTAGCTCCACGGCTCTCCGCGTACATCTCTTACGCGGACAGATCCCTTCCTCGGGCTTTGTCCACACCCCAGAGCCGTCTTACTTAATCACCGCCATTTCGGATGCTTCTGTTTGGTCGGTCGTCCCCCGAGAACCTCCGTACGTTGCGGGGATGCCTTCTCGAGTTAAGCATCCCGTGCGAGAGCCGTCTTTTGTGTTTTGCTCTTCTCTCGATGTCAGCGTGCCTCCCGAGGCCGTCCTCTTGCTCCGCCGCCCTTTATCGGCTCTGCTGTCAAAGTACCGAGGCCTGAACGACAGGTCTCGAGCCAAAGTCACCCTCTAGACAAATCTCAATCTCATGACCAAACATTATATAATATCTGTATCCAATCATTAGTGAAATACATAGCTTGGATAGAACATCTCATTATCGAGATAAGTAACTTAGATAAAACAATACATAAATATACCGACATTTCCTAGTTTAGGAGCCAATTATTGAGGTCAAATACGCAAACTCCCTCGGTTCCTCCTTGAGCCTTGGCCAGGCTTGGGAAAGAATCCCAAAGGAGGACGACGAGGCGACTCAATCCACCCGATGTCTTGCGTGCATTTTGTCAGTTCTACACGCTTACAGATTTGTTTGTTAACCCATCTAAAACCGGAACCCTCACGCAGCAGAGACGGAGACCTCGTCCACAAGCAGACGCACCGTGTAGGACTCACCAGTTGCCAGGAAAGTCTCTCCGATCCTTCGTCGTGACGGGGCTCCCCGGCTGAAGCATGGATCCAGGCGATGGTAAAGCACAAGGACAATCGGTGATGTATCTTTCTTAATCACTATGACTCATCTGGTATAGTAAGGACTGGACACATCGCCTTATTTTTTAAGCACCTCGTTTCTTACTTATCGCTTATTACCTCGAGACAGCCAGCAAAATAAGCCTTTAACTCAGCTTTTGCGCCCTTTGCGTTAACCCCATCGATTGGCAAAACGGCAGTGCGCTTTGTGCCCTCCGCGTGCCAAGAAGACCTTTCCCAACGCTGTAGTTTGTCTGCAGAAAGTTCACGTCTTCCTCTACGGTAGCTAGGACGCGTCTGTTCTATTCCCGGTGCTCAGCGAGCACACGTAGTCCATTCAGATCCCCTCCAGACTTCCCAGAGGAGGGATTCTCGTAGGCTCTACCCCCACTTTGTCATTTAGTTCCATCCACAGCATAATTCCAGTAAAAGCTAGCTAGCGTGCGGAGTCTCGGTAGAAAGGAAGCGTAACCCTATAGCATTTTGGTTGTTTTCTTGGAAACTAAAGTACATCATTGTCGATAAGAGTATCGCTATTGCCTTTATTCAACTCTTTTGTTACAGAGCCTAATAAAATACCGATCTTTTTCTATGTATACCCTGGAAAAATTAAGCAGAAGTCCCTACCGGGTCGCATTGCCGACACAACAGGTCCAGTAAAAGAGTGGGTATTGTCATTTCCGGTCAGTCGCTTTCTCCACAGAGCGCTACGCATGTTGTAAACTTTAGGCAGAGGAGAAAATTCCCCTCTGCTCCTCTGGCTGACTTTATACCTGCCAGGGGTTGGCCCCGCCCCTTTCCCAGGGGATTGTGGGCGGGCTGGTGGGCGGGGCCCAGGGTATATAAGCCCCAGCCGCTCGACAGGGAGCTCATTCCACTCCTGGGTTTCTCAGGTGTGAGGGCTCTCTCAGTCCTTCAGTCAGTAGCAGCTTTTGAGCCAATTAAACTTTTGAGACAGATGTGTTTTGATCTCTAGAGGAAGAGAGCCATTTGAGGTAAGATTTTCTGGATCGGTCGAGGTTCAACATCATATATAAGAGATAGAATGTTTATATGTAGTTTGGTGGTTTTTTTTTTGTTGTTGTTTTTTGGTTTTTTTTGTTTTTTTTTTTTTTTTTACTTTACATTAGTAATTTTGTTTGGGAGGGCATGATAGTTTAATAAAGCATATTGTTTAATTTTAATTTTAGGAATGAGCACGGATCCTTCATCGGCAATTGAGGAGAAGAGGATTTTGTACAGTTTTGAGATGGGGTGAGAGGAAAGCTATGTCGCTTTTCTGGAGGAGGAGGGTGTTGCAGATGAGGTGCACATCAACCAATAATGTCCTTATGGCTCACTCTGTTTCTATGCAGATGGCAAAGAGGAACCTAGCAACTGTGGGAATAACCTGGTTACCCAGGGCGTTGTTTTGTCAAGGATGGATTCAGCCCCCCGGCACTGTAAAAGATAAGTTGAGGGACTGGTGCTTGGGAGAAGGCTCTGGGGGGCAGCCCAAGGTTGGGAATTGCAGGGAGAAGTTTTAAAGTTAATTTACGGGAGAGGGCCGTCCAGGAACGGTGCTCTTTGGGCAGCTGAAGCGGGGGTGGAAGGGGTTCCTTTTCAGCATGAGGTTAGCACATGCCAGGCAGCACAGTTCCGACCTGTGTCTGTTGTCATGTAGTGTGTGTTGTCTGTCTCGTGTGTCTTTAGACCTTTCTTGGGTCTCGATGTCGTCGTGGCTCTTTGAGCTCAAGGAGCACAGCAGTTGCCTCGGACATCTTCCCTTGGGCCCGGAACACCCATCCTCATCGGCACAGTGCCAACCAGGCAGTTCTTGTTTTTGCTGTACTAGCCTAAAGTGTGGCTAGGTCTCAGAAGTTTCTAGTCAGGCTGCGTTTGCAATGTCGTTCCGGGCTGCGTTAGCATCTCTTACGTACAGCGATCCATTTTCACAAATATCTTTTCTGGGAGATCTTCCCAGCATCTTGACGTTCTTAGGTCTTGAAGCAATGTTACTTGTGCGTGCCTTACCCCTGTGGAGGCTATAAGGTTTTCTCTCAGGCCATAACACTTGACTCTTCTCAGCCTGCCGCCCATTCTTCCTCACGGCCCTGTAGGTCTTCTTGTCTGAGAGCATCTCCGATCTGAGTCTTTCCTCTTAAAGAGCTTATTTTATGTCTCTCATCTTGTCTGTGTGCCGTGTCGGTCTGTGCATGTTTGTTTGTGTCGGAGCTGCTCTGCCTGGGCATCTTGGCAAGTGCTGCTACTTGTTTTTTTGCAGGTGACACACGTAGCCTCAGAAGGGTGAAGGAGCATGCCGCTGAGCAATCTGAGAAGGTGAGGCGGTCATCAGCCAGGTCCGAGCCTAATAGTGCAGTCTTATATGGCCACTCGGTTAAGTGAAGAGGGTCCCAATACGGAGAGTGGCCCGAGTAACGACAATCACCCTGATGCGACTACATGTCGTCCCACTTTATTGCCCGAATCTCTTTGTTATATACTTTGCAAAGCAAGCACCCACCGTTCACGCGCCCCATACCCCTTGATTATTGGTCATAAGCAACTTATCACGCACCCAAAGGGAAACTGTGATCGGCAAGCATCTTGCGGTTTGCTGCATACTTGTGCTTAGCTTAGCCAGATACATAGCTGAGAAAATTCCTCATTAACAGATACAGTTCCTCACAACACAGCCCTTCAAGGTCATTCTCATAACACAGCTGTTGTTAGCAGTCTGATCTCAGGCCTGGATTGTCCAAACCTTGCAACAAAATATCGTGGCCATTCTCTGTCAGAAATTCTACTACAGTTAAGCATTTACCTTGGTTTTGCAGGTGCCAAGTGAGCCACCTTTGGGATCATCTGAGCATCCGAAAGCAGCCGGGGTAGTAGCAAGGACGAGCACGGAGTCGGTGACTTCTCACAAGCACAACGGTAAATTTGTCTCTCGGTAAGTAAGGTAACGAAAGCTACAACGGCTGCGGCATCTGAATCCAAAAGGAGCAGGTGAGCGGAACACCGCAATGCTTCTGAGGATGGGGGGGTGTTGCGGATAGAGGTAAGCGGGGAGCAGCGTGATACTGACCAGCAGTTGAGCTCTTCAGTGCTTTTTTGCAGGCGATAAAGGAATCTGGCCACCGCAGGAACGTGCTAGTTAGCTGCTGTGCTGTTTTTTGTTGAGGATGGAATCGGACCTCTGGCCCTCTGAAAGCTAAGTCGAGGGAACAGGGCCGAGAGGAGGGGCCGAGGTTGGGAATTGCAGGGAAGTGTTTGAAAGTTAGCACGGGGGAGAAGGCTGTACAGGAGCGGGGCCCTACGGTCAGGTAAAGGGAACGGATTACTTTTCCCCTCGATGTTAGCGTGTCCCGGGCAGGGCAGTTCCCGCCTCTGCGTGTGTCAACGTGTAGTTTTGTTTCTTCTGTCTACGGTGTCTTTGCCCTTCCTCGGCTCTAAATGTCCTCGCGTGTCTTTTGTGCTCGAGGAGCACGGCTCGTGCCTGAGGCGCCATCCCTAGGGTATCGAACGCCCATCTTCATCGGCACGCTGCCGATCGGGTGCTTTTTATTCTTGCGTTATAAGCTTGAAGCGTGGGTAGGTCTTGGAAGTTTCCGGTCGGGAGTCTTTGACGCAGCGTCGTCGCAGGCTCTGGCGTCAGCTCTGCTATTTAGGCATCCGTTGTTCCTGCCGGTGACTTCTTTCCCGTATCCTGACATTCTTAGGTCTTGAAGCCCGTCTTCTTGCGTACCCATCGTCTCCGTTTTGAAGGTAGCTTCTCGTAAGGGGCCGTTCCACTTAGTGCTTCTTGTAGGCTGCCGTATAGCCTCCTCGCGTCACCATCGTGGCCCTCCGAGTCTTCTCGCCTTACTGGCATACCCTTCCGGGTGTCCTTATCGCTTAGCGTTTAGTCCTCTTTGAATCGCGTCATTTGTAGTACTTTGTGTGTGTCTGTGTGGCTCGGAGCTGCTCTGCCCGGGGGTGTGGAGTCAGGGCTAGGTGGAATAGAGTTCACGGGTATACTGTATGGGTTTGTTTTAAATAAGAAAACAAATCCTCCAACCGGGCGACATCTTTGTCTCCCCGGTGGGGTTTATTTTCACCCGGTCGCAGATGCTCTCTGAGGGTGACGGTCACAGTCGGCGTCTGGGTGAAGGTCAGGTTTGGGCCGGGATTTCCTCAGGCTCGGCGCTCGAGTCCCCCAGGAACAGTATTCGGGGGGTGACTGCCCGTCGTGACGGTTGGGCGGAAGGATGGGCCGGTGGAGAGTGGGGGTTGGTTTTGGCGGTAGGTGGAATAGCGGCACGTTTAGAAGGTGTCTAGCTGTGTAAGAGTATTTGTCGTCTCTTTTCTTGCAGGATGTAGGCGGGGCTCAATTTGACTACGTAGACTGGATTTAATGAAAACCTCTGTCAGGGGAATAAACTTCTGTTTTTCCCGTCTCCTGGCTGGGTAGTTTTTCCCTGGTCCCGGCCGGTGTGCGATGCAAGGATCGTTATCGGGATTTGGGTGCAGGTCAGGCTCAGGCTGGAGTTTTTTCAGGGAGGATGATTTTTTGAGGCCCCCCGTACCTGGTGTTTCTGAGGATCACGGAGGGTGATGGCTTGTGGCGGTTTTGGTGGTAGGGTGGCCGAGGGGAGAGCACGTGGTGGTTTGAGTGGTAGCTGGCTCTGTGGTGTTTAAAATGTGTGTTGCAGTGCCTGAATGGTTGATGTTTTGTTTTTTCCTTACGGGCTGTAGGTTGTGTAGCTTTGTTTAGAGGCAGTAGACAGACAAAATAGAAATTAAAAAAAAAAAAACCAACCCAAAAACAAAGGAAAAACCAAACCACACAAAACCAAAAATGCAAAAAACCCAAAACGGCTGGGGGACAAAAAATTTTTTCTTTTCCTGTCCCCTGGCTGGGTTTTTACTCCCCGGTCCCGGCCGGTGTGCGAGGCGACTGTTGTCGCCTATGTTTGGGCGCAGGTCTGTCTCAGGCTGGTGTTTTTAAGGCAGTGAAACAAAAAAGGGCCGAACAATGGGCCTCAAACCAAGGTTGACTTGTGAGTGAATCCCCCGACCAGCAACCAGCGTCTTATCAGCGTGAAAATGCACCCCTGGGAAGGATCCCTGGGAACAATCAGTAAACGACAGGAAGTAACTATAAATCCCAAATGTACAGAAAAAGAGTAACTCCTCAGACATGCCCGGATCCTGGCCAGATCTGGACGTGCCCGAGTGAGGCGTATCAACCTCCCAGATATCTCCTGTGCATTTTGTATAGACTTGCTCGTTAAACTGTATAAAAGCCGGACCCTCTCGCAGCAAAGACGGAGACCTTACCTACGAGTGGACGCACTGCGTGGGACTTCCCAATTGCCGGGAAAGGCTCTCCGATCCTTCGCTGCGACGGGGCTCCCCAGCTGATGCACGGGTCTGGATGATGGTAAAGTACGAAGGCAATTGGTGATGTGTCTTTCTTAATCCCTAGAGCTAGCTTTATGTGGTAATGACTAGCTGCGTTACCTCGCTTATTCTTTCTGCTGCTTTAAAGCAAAGTAAAATAAGCCTATTTCTTTAGCTTGGTGATGTGTCCTTTGTGTTAACCGCGTCAATTGGCAAAACAGGCAGGCAGAAATTTTTTGGTGTGGCCTCCCCGGGAACAGCCGGTTGTGTTTTCTCCCGTTTGTTTTTTTTCTTGCAGGTGAAGAGGAAGGCGTCAACTGCAGGAACGTGCTAGTTAGTTGCCGCGCTGCTTTTGTCGAGGATGGAATCGGACCTCCGGCCCTCTGAAAGCTGAGTCGAGCGAACGGGGCCGAGAGGAGGGGCCGAGGTTGGGAATTGCAGGGAAGGGTTTGAAAGTTAGCACGGGGGAGAAGGCTGTACGGGAGCGGGGCCCTCCGGTCAGGTAAAGGGAACGGATTACTTTTCCCCTCGATGTTAGCGTGTCCCGGGCAGGGCAGTTCCCGCCTCTGCGTGTGTCATCGTGTAGTTTGTTTCTTCTGTCTGCCGTGTCTTTGCCCTTCCTCGGCTCTAAATGTCCTCACTTCTCTTTGGGCTCGAGGAGCACGGCACGCGTCTCAGGGGACATCCCTAAGGTATCGAACGCCCATCTTCATCGGCACGCTGCCGATCGGGTGCTTTTTTATTCTTGCGTTATCAGCTTAAAGCGTGGGTAGGTCTTGGAAGTTTCCGGTCGGGAGTCTTTTGCGCAGCATCCGTCGCCGGCTGCGGCATCAGCTCTGCTCCTTAGGCATCCGTTTTCACGGACTGCGACGTCTCCCCTGCATCCCTCCGTCCTAGGATTCGGACTCCTACTTCTCATCCACCGTCTCGGTTTTGACGGTAGCTTCTTATAACGGGCCATAACGGGTGACTCTTCCTGGGGCTGCCGTATAGCCTCCTCGCCTCCCGGTTGTGGCCCTCTAGGTCTTCTCGCCTGACATGGTATCTTGTCTGAGAGTCCTTATCGCTTAGGGTTTATCTTGGAATCAAACCTTTTGTAGCGTTTAGCATTACCGTATGCGTGTGCCTGTTTGGCTCAGAGCTGCCCTGCCTGGGGGGTGTAGGGTCAGGAGTAAGTAGAACAGCAGTAGAAGTCAACGGTTTAAATGTTGATACGCTTAGACCGCCTAGGCGACAGACGTACGTTCACCTCGAAGTAGCCACCACAGGCTGTGCGGCCGGTCATTTCTAGGGCGTTTTATGGAGACTGTTGGAGCGGTGTGGGAGCGGCTGTCCAGCAGTAGCAAATGAGATGGAATCTCAAAGGTGTTAAGGCTCGTAGGTGTGGGAGCGTACTCTCTGCGGGGAGGCGCGTGGTTTTCTTTTTAACAACAGGCTGTAGTTGGATGCCTGCTAGTATCCCTAGCCGGAAGTGACACCCCCGGATTTGTTATGCATCCGGGTGACTCGCATGACTGTTTTGACATGCAGATGGATGAGATGCGCACCAAAGAGTGACGGAGGAGGTGAGCGGAGGGCTGTGAGAAGGTGGGTCACTGAGCGCTGCGGCAGGGAAGATGGCACCGGTGCTATCTGAGGGGATGATAGCGGTGTGTGGTGTTTTTTGTTTGTTGTTTTTGTTTTTTAGATGGAGAGCCACAAGCAAAGTAGGATTTCGGCACCGGAGGCAGCTTGGGCGAGGTGAGCCACGACTAGGGGGGTTAAAGTAGCAGTTCTTATTTTAGGCATCCAATTGTAGGTGAAAGTAGAAGCATTCCCTTGTTGTAAGTGTGTTACAGGTGGCACACGAGCCTTGACGTGACAACTGGAAACAGCAGCGGCAGGGCAGGTGAAGGGCCGAGGTAAGGGAGCGGGAGATGGGGATCCGTGCGGGCAGACCCCAGTTTCAGGCGGTAACTCGGCACGTGTCTTTTCCTTGAGTTTTTTGCAGGTGCCGCGGAGGGGCCGAGCCGCACGCAGACCGACAGTCTGAGAAGGTGAGGCGGTTGTCAGCCAGGTCGGTGTCTAATACGGAAGTATCGTAGGACCGCTCCGTTGAGCGCTCGCCTTGTTTTTGCAGGTGCTTTGGGAGTCGCCTTTGGGATCGGATGAGCGTTTGAAGCGAGCCGGGGTAGTCGCAAGGAGGATCGTGGGTGACTCGTTAGAAGCGCAAGGGAAACTTTGTCTCTCGGTATCTTAGGTAACGCCAGCGACGACGGCTGCAGCATCTGACTCTGCAAAGAGCCGGTGAGCGGAACCCCGCGACGCTTCTGAGTATAGGCGGGTGTCGTGGAAGAGGTAGGCACGGAGCAGCGCGATGGCAACGGCCGGTTGTGTTTTCTCCCGTTGGTGTTTTCTTGCAGGTGAAGAGGAAGGCGTCAACTGCAGGAACGTGCTAGTTAGCTGCCGTGCTGCTTTTGTGGAGGATGGAATCGGACCTCCGGCCCTGTGAAAGCTAAGTCGAGCGAACGGGGCCGAGAGGAGGGGCCGAGGTTGGGAATTGCAGGGAAGTGTTTGAAAGTTAGCATGGGGGAGAAGGCTGTACGGGAGCGGGGCCCTAAGGTCAGGTAAAGGGAACGGATTACTTTTCCCCTCGATGTTAGCGTGTCCCGGGCAGGGCAGTTCCCGCCTCTGCGTGTGTCAACGTGTAGTTTTGTTTCTTCTGTCTACGGTGTCTTTGCCCTTCCTCGGCTCTAAATGTCCTCGCGTGTCTTTTGTGCTCGAGGAGCACGGCTCGTGCCTGAGGCGCCATCCCTAGGGTATCGAACGCCCATCTTCATCGGCACGCTGCCGATCGGGTGCTTTTTATTCTTGCGTTATAAGCTTGAAGCGTGGGTAGGTCTTGGAAGTTTCCGGTCGGGAGTCTTTGACGCAGCGTCGTCGCAGGCTCTGGCGTCAGCTCTGCTATTTAGGCATCCGTTGTTCCTGCCGGTGACTTCTTTCCCGTATCCTGACATTCTTAGGTCTTGAAGCCCGTCTTCTTGCGTACCCATCGTCTCCGTTTTGAAGGTAGCTTCTCGTAAGGGGCCGTTCCACTTAGTGCTTCTTGTAGGCTGCCGTATAGCCTCCTCGCGTCACCATCGTGGCCCTCCGAGTCTTCTCGCCTTACTGGCATACCCTTCCGGGTGTCCTTATCGCTTAGCGTTTAGTCCTCTTTGAATCGCGTCATTTGTAGTACTTTGTGTGTGTCTGTGTGGCTCGGAGCTGCTCTGCCCGGGGGTGTGGAGTCAGGGCTAGGTGGAATAGAGTTCACGGGTATACTGTATGGGTTTGTTTTAAATAAGAAAACAAATCCTCCAACCGGGCGACATCTTTGTCTCCCCGGTGGGGTTTATTTTCACCCGGTCGCAGATGCTCTCTGAGGGTGACGGTCACAGTCGGCGTCTGGGTGAAGGTCAGGTTTGGGCCGGGATTTCCTCAGGCTCGGCGCTCGAGTCCCCCAGGAACAGTATTCGGGGGGTGACTGCCCGTCGTGACGGTTGGGCGGAAGGATGGGCCGGTGGAGAGTGGGGGTTGGTTTTGGCGGTAGGTGGAATAGCGGCACGTTTAGAAGGTGTCTAGCTGTGTAAGAGTATTTGTCGTCTCTTTTCTTGCAGGATGTAGGCGGGGCTCAATTTGACTACGTAGACTGGATTTAATGAAAACCTCTGTCAGGGGAATAAACTTCTGTTTTTCCCGTCTCCTGGCTGGGTAGTTTTTCCCTGGTCCCGGCCGGTGTGCGATGCAAGGATCGTTATCGGGATTTGGGTGCAGGTCAGGCTCAGGCTGGAGTTTTTTCAGGGAGGATGATTTTTTGAGGCCCCCCGTACCTGGTGTTTCTGAGGATCACGGAGGGTGATGGCTTGTGGCGGTTTTGGTGGTAGGGTGGCCGAGGGGAGAGCACGTGGTGGTTTGAGTGGTAGCTGGCTCTGTGGTGTTTAAAATGTGTGTTGCAGTGCCTGAATGGTTGATGTTTTGTTTTTTCCTTACGGGCTGTAGGTTGTGTAGCTTTGTTTAGAGGCAGTAGACAGACAAAATAGAAATTAAAAAAAAAAAAACCAACCCAAAAACAAAGGAAAAACCAAACCACACAAAACCAAAAATGCAAAAAACCCAAAACGGCTGGGGGACAAAAAATTTTTTCTTTTCCTGTCCCCTGGCTGGGTTTTTACTCCCCGGTCCCGTCCGGTGTGCGAGGCGACTGTTGTCGCCTATGTTTGGGCGCAGGTCTGTCTCAGGCTGGTGTTTTTAAGGCAGTGAAACAAAAAAGGGCCGAACAATGGGCCTCAAACCAAGGTTGACTTGTGAGTGAATCCCCCGACCAGCAACCAGCGTCTTATCAGCGTGAAAATGCACCCCTGGGAAGGATCCCTGGGAACAATCAGTAAACGACAGGAAGTAACTATAAATCCCAAATGTACAGAAAAAGAGTAACTCCTCAGACATGCCCGGATCCTGGCCAGATCTGGACGTGCCCGAGTGAGGCGTATCAACCTCCCAGATATCTCCTGTGCATTTTGTATAGACTTGCTCGTTAAACTGTATAAAAGCCGGACCCTCTCGCAGCAAAGACGGAGACCTTACCTACGAGTGGACGCACTGCGTGGGACTTCCCAATTGCCGGGAAAGGCTCTCCGATCCTTCGCTGCGACGGGGCTCCCCAGCTGATGCACGGGTCTGGATGATGGTAAAGTACGAAGGCAATTGGTGATGTGTCTTTCTTAATCCCTAGAGCTAGCTTTATGTGGTAATGACTAGCTGCGTTACCTCGCTTATTCTTTCTGCTGCTTTAAAGCAAAGTAAAATAAGCCTATTTCTTTAGCTTGGTGATGTGTCCTTTGTGTTAACCGCGTCAATTGGCAAAACAGGCAGGCAGAAATTTTTTGGTGTGGCCTCCCCGGGAACAGCCGGTTGTGTTTTCTCCCGTTTGTTTTTTTTCTTGCAGGTGAAGAGGAAGGCGTCAACTGCAGGAACGTGCTAGTTAGTTGCCGCGCTGCTTTTGTCGAGGATGGAATCGGACCTCCGGCCCTCTGAAAGCTGAGTCGAGCGAACGGGGCCGAGAGGAGGGGCCGAGGTTGGGAATTGCAGGGAAGGGTTTGAAAGTTAGCACGGGGGAGAAGGCTGTACGGGAGCGGGGCCCTCCGGTCAGGTAAAGGGAACGGATTACTTTTCCCCTCGATGTTAGCGTGTCCCGGGCAGGGCAGTTCCCGCCTCTGCGTGTGTCATCGTGTAGTTTGTTTCTTCTGTCTGCCGTGTCTTTGCCCTTCCTCGGCTCTAAATGTCCTCACTTCTCTTTGGGCTCGAGGAGCACGGCACGCGTCTCAGGGGACATCCCTAAGGTATCGAACGCCCATCTTCATCGGCACGCTGCCGATCGGGTGCTTTTTTATTCTTGCGTTATCAGCTTAAAGCGTGGGTAGGTCTTGGAAGTTTCCGGTCGGGAGTCTTTTGCGCAGCATCCGTCGCCGGCTGCGGCATCAGCTCTGCTCCTTAGGCATCCGTTTTCACGGACTGCGACGTCTCCCCTGCATCCCTCCGTCCTAGGATTCGGACTCCTACTTCTCATCCACCGTCTCGGTTTTGACGGTAGCTTCTTATAACGGGCCATAACGGGTGACTCTTCCTGGGGCTGCCGTATAGCCTCCTCGCCTCCCGGTTGTGGCCCTCTAGGTCTTCTCGCCTGACATGGTATCTTGTCTGAGAGTCCTTATCGCTTAGGGTTTATCTTGGAATCAAACCTTTTGTAGCGTTTAGCATTACCGTATGCGTGTGCCTGTTTGGCTCAGAGCTGCCCTGCCTGGGGGGTGTAGGGTCAGGAGTAAGTAGAACAGCAGTAGAAGTCAACGGTTTAAATGTTGATACGCTTAGACCGCCTAGGCGACAGACGTACGTTCACCTCGAAGTAGCCACCACAGGCTGTGCGGCCGGTCATTTCTAGGGCGTTTTATGGAGACTGTTGGAGCGGTGTGGGAGCGGCTGTCCAGCAGTAGCAAATGAGATGGAATCTCAAAGGTGTTAAGGCTCGTAGGTGTGGGAGCGTACTCTCTGCGGGGAGGCGCGTGGTTTTCTTTTTAACAACAGGCTGTAGTTGGATGCCTGCTAGTATCCCTAGCCGGAAGTGACACCCCCGGATTTGTTATGCATCCGGGTGACTCGCATGACTGTTTTGACATGCAGATGGATGAGATGCGCACCAAAGAGTGACGGAGGAGGTGAGCGGAGGGCTGTGAGAAGGTGGGTCACTGAGCGCTGCGGCAGGGAAGATGGCACCGGTGCTATCTGAGGGGATGATAGCGGTGTGTGGTGTTTTTTGTTTGTTGTTTTTGTTTTTTAGATGGAGAGCCACAAGCAAAGTAGGATTTCGGCACCGGAGGCAGCTTGGGCGAGGTGAGCCACGACTAGGGGGGTTAAAGTAGCAGTTCTTATTTTAGGCATCCAATTGTCGGTGAAAGTAGAAGCATTCCCTTGTTGTAAGTGTGTTACAGGTGGCACACGAGCCTTGACGTGACAACTGGAAACAGCAGCGGCAGGGCAGGTGAAGGGCCGAGGTAAGGGAGCGGGAGATGGGGATCCGTGCGGGCAGACCCCAGTTTCAGGCGGTAACTCGGCACGTGTCTTTTCCTTGAGTTTTTTGCAGGTGCCGCGGAGGGGCCGAGCCGCACGCAGACCGACAGTCTGAGAAGGTGAGGCGGTTGTCAGCCAGGTCGGTGTCTAATACGGAAGTATCGTAGGACCGCTCCGTTGAGCGCTCGCCTTGTTTTTGCAGGTGCTTTGGGAGTCGCCTTTGGGATCGGATGAGCGTTTGAAGCGAGCCGGGGTAGTCGCAAGGAGGATCGTGGGTGACTCGTTAGAAGCGCAAGGGAAACTTTGTCTCTCGGTATCTTAGGTAACGCCAGCGACGACGGCTGCAGCATCTGACTCTGCAAAGAGCCGGTGAGCGGAACCCCGCGACGCTTCTGAGTATAGGCGGGTGTCGTGGAAGAGGTAGGCACGGAGCAGCGCGATGGCAACGGCCGGTTGTGTTTTCTCCCGTTGGTGTTTTCTTGCAGGTGAAGAGGAAGGCGTCAACTGCAGGAACGTGCTAGTTAGCTGCCGTGCTGCTTTTGTGGAGGATGGAATCGGACCTCCGGCCCTGTGAAAGCTAAGTCGAGCGAACGGGGCCGAGAGGAGGGGCCGAGGTTGGGAATTGCAGGGAAGTGTTTGAAAGTTAGCATGGGGGAGAAGGCTGTACGGGAGCGGGGCCCTAAGGTCAGGTAAAGGGAACGGATTACTTTTCCCCTCGATGTTAGCGTGTCCCGGGCAGGGCAGTTCCCGCCTCTGCGTGTGTCAACGTGTAGTTTTGTTTCTTCTGTCTACGGTGTCTTTGCCCTTCCTCGGCTCTAAATGTCCTCGCGTGTCTTTTGTGCTCGAGGAGCACGGCTCGTGCCTGAGGCGCCATCCCTAGGGTATCGAACGCCCATCTTCATCGGCACGCTGCCGATCGGGTGCTTTTTATTCTTGCGTTATAAGCTTGAAGCGTGGGTAGGTCTTGGAAGTTTCCGGTCGGGAGTCTTTTGCGCAGCATCGTCGCAGGCTGCTGGCAGTCAGCTCTGCTCCTTAGGCATCCGTTTTCACGGACTGCGACGTCTCCCCTGCATCCCTCCGTCCTAGGATTCGGACTCCTACTTCTCATCCACCGTCTCGGTTTTGACGGTAGCTTCTTATAACGGGCCATAACGGGTGACTCTTCCTGGGGCTGCCGTATAGCCTCCTCGCCTCCCGGTTGTGGCCCTCTAGGTCTTCTCGCCTGACATGGTATCTTGTCTGAGAGTCCTTATCGCTTAGGGTTTATCTTGGAATCAAACCTTTTGTAGCGTTTAGCATTACCGTATGCGTGTGCCTGTTTGGCTCAGAGCTGCCCTGCCTGGGGGGTGTAGGGTCAGGAGTAAGTAGAACAGCAGTAGAAGTCAACGGTTTAAATGTTGATACGCTTAGACCGCCTAGGCGACAGACGTACGTTCACCTCGAAGTAGCCACCACAGGCTGTGCGGCCGGTCATTTCTAGGGCATTTTATGGAGACTGTTGGAGCGGTGTGGGAGCGGTTCCAGCAGCAAATGAGATGGAATCTCAAAGGTGTTAAGGCTCGTAGGTGTGGGAGCGTACTCTCTGCGGGGAGGCGCGTGGTTTTCTTTTAACAACAGGCTGTAGTTGGATGCTGCTAGTATCCCTAGCCGGAAGTGACACCTCCGGATTTGTTAAGCATCGGGTGACTCGCATGAACTGTTTTGACATGCAGATGGATGAGATGCGCACCAAGGAGTGACGGAGGAGGTGAGCGGAGGGCTGTGAGAAGGTGGGTCACTGAGCGCTGCGGCAGGGAAGATGGCACGGTGCTATCTGAGGGATGATAGCGGGTGGTGGTTGTTTTTTGTTTGTGTTTTTGTTTTTTAGATGGAGAGCCACAAGCAAAGTAGGATTTCGGCACCGGAGGCAGCTGGGCGAAGATGAGTGAGCCACGACTAGGGGGTTAAAGTAGCAGTTCTTATTTTAGGCATC